>NC_053039.3:530170992-530795992 GCF_002575655.3 Aegilops tauschii subsp. strangulata
GCGAAAGGTGTGCGGTATTAGAGAGGCTAGAAATGGTGGAAGGGTGAGAGTGCGTATAATCCGTGGACTCAACATTAGTCATAAAGAACTCACATACTTATTGCAAAAATCTATTAGTTATCGAAACAAAGTATTACACGCATGCTCCTAGGGGGATAGATTGGTAGGAAAAGACCATCGCTCGTCCCCGACCGCCACTCATAAGGAAGACAATCAATAAATAAATCATGCTCCGACTTCATCACATAACAGTTCACCATACGTGCATGCTACGGCAATCACAAACTTTAGAACAAGTATTTCTCAAATTCACAACTACTCAACTAGCATGACTCTAATATCACCATCTTCATATCTCAAAATAATTATCAAGTATCAAACTTCTCATAGTATTCAATGCACTTTATATGATAGTTTTTATTATACCTATCTTGGATGCTCATCACATTAGGACTAATTTTTTTAACCAAAGCAAATTACCATGCTGTTCTAAAAGAATCTCAAAATAATATAAGTGAAGCATGAGAGATCAATAATTTCTACAAAATAAAACCACCACCGTGCTCTAAAAGATATAAGTGAAGCACTAGAGCAAAATTATTTAGCTCAAAAGATATAAGTGAAGCACATAGAGTATTCTAATAAATTTCGATTCATGTGTGTCTCTCCCAAAAGGTGTGTACAGCAAGGATGATTGTGGTAAACTAAAAATCAAAGAATCAAATCATACAAGACGCACCAAACAAAACGCATATCATGTGGTGAATAAAAATATAGCCTCAAGTAAAGTTACCGATAGACGAAGACGAAAGAGGGGATGCCTTCGGGGGCATCCCCAAGCTTAGGCTTTTGGTTGTCCTTGAATTTTACCTTGGGGTGCCTGGGCATCCCCAAGCTTAGGCTCTTGCCACTCCTTATTCCATAATCCATCAAATCTTGACCCAAAACTTGAAAACTTCACAACACAAAACTCAACAGAAAATCTCATGAGCTCCGTTAGTATAAGAAAACAAATCACCACTTTAAGTTACTGTAATGAACTCATTCTTTATTTATATTGGTGTTAAACCTACTGTATTCCAACTTCTCTATGGTTCATACCCCCCAATACTAGCCATAGATTCATCAAAATAAGCAAACAACACACGAAAAACAGAATCCGTCAAAAACAGAACAGTCTGTAGTAATCTGTATCAAACGTATACTTATGTAACTCCAACAATTCTGCACTAAATTGTTGGACGTGAGGAATTTGTCTATTAATTATCTGCAAAAAGAATCAACCTAAAACCATTCTCCGGTAAAAAAATGGCAGCTAATCTCGTGAGCGCAAAAGTTTCTGTTTTTTACAGCAAGATCATAAATACTTCACCCAAGTCTTCCCAAAGGTTCTACTTGGCACAAACACTAATTAAAACATAAAACCACATCTAAACAGAGGCTAGATGAATTATTTATTACTAAACAGAAACAAAAATAGAATTGGGTTGCCTCCCAACAAGCACTATCGTTTAACGACCTAAGCTAGGCACTGAGATTTCGATGATGCTCACATGAAAGACAAGAATTGAAGCGCAGAGAGAGCATCATGAAACACATGAAAAACACATCTAAGTCTAACATAATTCCTATGCATAGGCATTTTATAGGCAAACAAATTATCATAGCAAGCAAAAACTAGCATATGCAAGGAAGAGGAAAGAAACAATAGCAATCTCAACATAACGAGAGATAATTTAGCAACATGAAAATTTCTACAACCATATTTCCCTCTCTCGTAATAATTACATGTAGGATCATAACCAAATTCAACAATATAGCTATCACATAACATATTCTCAACATGATCCACATGCATGCAAAGTTGACACTCTTCCGAAATAGTGGGATTAACATTAACTAAAGTCATGACCTCTCCAAACCCACTTTTATCAAAAACTTCATAAGATTGAACATTATCCAAATATGTGGGATCTAAAGTTGACACTCTTCCAAACCCACTTTCAATAACATTGCAAACATTATTATCAATCTCATATTCATCATGGGGCTTAAATAAATTTTCAAGATCATAAGAAGAATCACCCCAATCATGATCATTGCAACAAGTAGTAAACATAGCAAAACTAGCATCACCAAGCTTAGGGTTTTGCATATTATTAACATAATTGACATCAAGAGAATTTATAGTAACATCATTGCAATCATGCTTTTGATTCAAGGAACTATCAAGTATGGGTGCAATAGCAATAATCTCATGTTTAACATAAGGAACTATAGCAAATTCATCTCCATAAATATTGGCATCATGACCATAAGAATAGCAAGCATCATGTTCATTAAGGGATATTTCAATCAAATCATCGGAATCATAATTATCTATAGATTCGTGAATATCATTATTTTCTTCCAAAGCAATGGTCATTCTCTCAATAAATTCCTCAACATAGGCATTGTGAGCATAGTTTTCATAGCAATATTTAAGTATGTCGGAATTTTCAGATTTGTAGAGAGTAATATCATACTTTTCAATCAAAGAAGCAACTTCATGAGCACCCTTAAAAACGACAAATTCTTCAATTTGTTTGATATCATAGTAACTATAAACACCCTTTCCATAAGAAGATAAGATTTCATTATCATTAAACTCACATAGGTAGGGAAGGTGTTTCTTAGGATTCTTAGAGCAACAAGTAAAATCATAAATTTCACAAAGATTCCAAGCATAGCATAGCAAACTATTTAGTTGATACCATAAGAGCTTCCCCTTTTAAGACAAACGATGATGCACAAAATGAGCATGCTCATATAAAGATTTTCCCTCAACTAAACTAGTTGGGGTTTCAGCACGAGCACATATAGATCGAAGATGATCCAAGTAGAACACTTTAAGTGGATCCATATCATTAGATTTTTAGCAAGCCAGATGCAAGAAAGTAGAAGGCACATGGAAACACAAACAAAAAGACATACGGGAAGAAGGCGAAGAAAAGGCAAAGGTGAAGTGGGGGAGAGGAAAACGAGAGGCAAATGGCAAATAATGTAATGCGAGTGATAAGAGTTTGTGATGGGTACTTGGTATGTCTTGACTTGTGCGTAGATCTCCCCGACAACAGCGCCAGAAATGGCTAGATGCTGGGAGATCAAATCTTGACTTGACTTGGCGTAAGCCTCCCCGGCAACGGCGCCAGAAATCCTTCTTGCTACCTCTTGAGCATGCGTTGGTTTTCCCTTGAAGAGGAAAGGGTGATGCAGCAAAGTAGCGTAAGTATTTCCCTCATTTTTTGAGAACCAAGGTATCAATCCAGTAGGAGGTTACACGCAAGTCGCCTTGTACCTGCACAAACAAATAAGAACCTTGCAACCAACGCGATAAAGGGGTTGTCAATCCCTTCATGGCCACTTGCAAAAGTGAGATATGATAGAGATAATAAGATAAATATTTTTGGTATTTTTATGATATAGATTAGAAAGTAAAGATTGCAAAATAAACGGCGGTAGAAATAGCAACTTGATAGGAAAATAATATGATGGAAGATAGACCCGGGGGCCATAGGTTTCACTAGTGGCTTCTCTCAAGATAGCATTATCTATGGTGGGTGAACAAATTACTGTCGAGCAATTGATAGAAAAGTGCATAGTTATGAGAATATCTAGGCATGAACATGTATATAGGCATCACGTCCACGACAAGTAGACCGAAACGATTCTGCATCTACTACTATTACTCCACACATTGACCGCTATCCAGCATGCATCTAGAGTATTATGTTCATAAGAACAGAGTAACGCATTAGGCAAGATGACATGATGTAGAGGGATAAACTCAAGCAATATGATATAAATCCAATCTTTTTATCCTCGATGGCCACAATTCAATATGTGCCTTGCTGCCCTGCTGTCACTGGGAAAGGACACCGCAAGATTGAACCCAAAGCTAAGCACTTCTCCCATTGCAAGAAAGATCTATCTAGTAGGCCAAACCAAACTGATAATTCGAAGAAACTTGCAAAGATATCAAATCATACATATAAGAATTCAGAGAAGAACCAAATATTGTTCATAGATAATCTTGATCATAAACCCACAATTCAACGGATCTCGACAAACACACCGCAAAAAGAATTACATCGAATAGATCTCCAAGAGAATCGAGGAGAACTTTGTATTGAGATCCAAAGAGAGAGAAGAAGCCATCTAGCTAATAACTATGGACCCGAAGGTCTGTGGTAAACTACTCACACATCATCGGAGAGGCTATGGTGTTGATGTAGAAGCCCTCCCTGATCGATTCCCCCTCCGGCGGAGCGCCAGAAAAGGCCCCAAGATGGGATCTCACGGGTACTGAAGGTTGCGGCGGTGGAAATAGGGTTTCGTGGTGCTCTCGGATGTTTTCAGGGTATATGAGTATATATAGGTGATACGTCTCCAACGTATCTATAATTTTTTATTGTTCCATGCTATATTATATTCTGTTTTGGACATTATTGGGCTTTATTATATACACTTTTATATTATTTTTGGGACTAACCTATTAACCGGAGGCCCGGCCCAGAATTGCTGTTTTTTTGCCTATTTCAGAGTTTCGCAAAAAAAGAATATCAAACGGAGTCAGAATGAAACCTTCGGGAACGTGATTTTCGGAACGAACGTGACCCAAGGGACTTGGACCCTACGTCAAGACATCAACTAGGAGGGCATGAGGTAGCGGGGCGCGCCTACCCCCCTGGGTGCGCCCTCAACCCTCGTGGGCCCCCTGTTACTCCACCGACGTACTCCTTCCTCCGATATATACCTACGTACCCCCAAACTACCAGATACGGAGCCAAAAACCTAATTCCACCGCCGCAACCTTCTGTACTTGTGAGATCCCATCTTGGGGCCTGTTCCGGAGCTCCGCCGGAGGGGGCATCGATCACGGAGGGCTTCTACATCAACACCATAGCCTCTCCGATGATGTGTGAGTAGTTTACCTCAGACCTTCGGGTCCATAGTTATTAGCTAGATTGCTTCTTCTCTCTTTTTGGATCCCAATACAATGTTCTCCCCCTCTCTTGTTGAGATCTATTCGATGTAATCTTCTTTTGCGGTGTGTTTGTTGAGACCGATGAATTGTGGGTTTATGATCAAGATTATCTATGAACAATATTTGAATCTTCTCTGAATTATTTTATGTATGATTGGTTATCTTTGCAAGTCTCTTCGAATTATCAGTTTGGTTTGGCCTACTAGATTGATCTTTCTTGCAATGGGAGAAGTGCTTAGCTTGGGTTCAGTCTTGCGGTGTCCTTTCCCAGTGACAGTAGGGGCAGCAAGGCACATATTGTATTGTTGCCATCGAGGATAACAAGATGGGGTTTATATCATATTGCATGAGTTTAGCCCTCTACATCATGTCATCTTGCTTAAAGCGTTACTCTGTTCTTATGAACTTAATACTCTAGATTCATGCTGGATAGCGGTCGATGTGTGGAGTAATAGTAGTAGATGCAGGCAGGAGTCGGTCTACTTATCTCGGACGTGATGCCTATATACATGATCATACCTAGATATTCTCATAACTATGCTCAATTCTGCCAATTGCTCAACAGTAATTTGTTCACCCACCGTAAATACTTATGCTCTTGAGAGAAGCCACTAGTGAAACCTATGGCCCCCGGGTCTATTTTCCATTATATTAATCTTACAACACTCAGTTATTTTTATTGCCTTTTATTTTACTTTGCATCTTTATCATAGAAAATACTAAAAATATTATCTTATCATATCTATCAGATCTCACTCTCATAAGTGACCATGTAGGGATTGACAACCCCTTATCGCGTTGGTTGCGAGGATATATTTGTTTGTGTAGGTGCAAGGGACTCGTGCGTGGCCTCCTACTGGATTTATACCTTGGTTCTCAAAAACTGATGGAAATACTTACGCTACTTTGCTGCATCACCCTTTCCTCTTCAAGGGAAAACCAACGCAGTGCTCAAGAGGTAGCAAGAAGGATTTCTGGCGCCGTTGCCGGGGAGGTCTACGCAAAAGTCAACATACCAAGTACCCATCACAAACCCTTATCCCTCGCATTACATTATTTGCCATTTGCCTCTCGTTTTCCTCTCCCCCACTTCACCCTTGCCGTTTTATTCGCCCTCCTTCCGTTCGATCTTGTGTTACCATGTGCCTTCTTTTTGCTTGCATCTTCGCTTGCTAAAAGTTTATGGATCCTCATCCACTTGCTAATCTCTTTAAGAGATCCAATTATGATGAACCAATTTCTAGTGATTTGAGTGCACTAGATTATCTTTATGAGGTTTTGCTTGAAATCCGTGAATCCGAAAATTGTGATGAAGAAATTTATGAAGAGATTCACGATAGCTCCTTGAATAAAAAGCATGATTGCAATGATTTTACTACAAATTCTCTTGATTTCAATTATACTAATAATATGCAAAACCCTAAGCTTGGGGATGCTAGTTTTGCTATGTCTACTACTTGTTGCAATGATCATGATTGGGGTGATTCTTCTTTTGATCTTGAAAATTTATTTAAGCCCCATGATGAATATGAGATTGATAATAATTTTTTCAATAATATTGAAAGTGGGTTTGGAAGAGTGTCAACTTTAGATCCCACATATTTGGAGAATGTTCAGTTTTATGGTATTTTTGATAAAAGTGGGTTTGGAGAGGTCATGACTCTAGTTAATGTTAATCCCACTATTTTGGAAGAGTGTCAACTTTGCATGCATGTGGATCGTGTTGAAAATATTTTATATGATAGCTATATTGTTGAATTTGCTTATGATCCTACATGTAATTATTATGAGAGGGGAAAATATGGTTGTAGAAATTTTCATGTTACTAAATTACCTCTCGTCATGTTAAGATTTCTATCGTCTCTTTCTTCTTCCTTCCATATGCTAGTTTTTGCTTGCCTTGATAATTTGTTTGCTTATAAAATGCCTATGCATAGGAAGTATGTCAGACTTAGATGTGTTTGTCACATGCTATTTGATGCTCCCTTTGTGCTTCAATTCTTGTCTCTCATGCGAGCATCATTAAAATTATCTATGCCTAGCTAGGGGCGTTAAACGATAGCGCTTGTTGGGAGGCAACCCAATTTTATTTTTTAATTTTTCTCTTTTTGATTATGTTTAGGAATAAATATTTGATCTAGCCCCTGGTTAGATTTTTTTATGTTTTAATTAGTGTTTGTGCCAAGTTAAACCTACAGGATCTTCTTGGATGATAGTTATTTGATCTTGCTGAAAATTCCAGAAACTTTCTGTTCACGAAAATAATTGTTAAAAATCACCAGAACGTGATAAAATATTGATTCCAATTGCTGCTGATCAATAAACAAATTGTCTAGGTCTTCCTGTTTTGGCTGAAGTTTTGGAGTTCCAGAAGTTTGCGTTAGTTACAGATTACTACAGACTGTTCTGTTTTTGACAGATTCTGTTTTTCGTGTGTTCTTTGCTTATTTTGATGAATCTATGGCTAATAAAATAGTTTATAAACCATATTAAGTTGGAATACAGTAGGTTTAACACCAATATAAATAAAGAATGAGTTCATTACAGTACCTTGAAGTGGTGTTTTGTTTTCTTTCGCTAACAGAGCTCACGAGATTTTCTGTTGAGTTTTGTGTTGTGAAGTTTTCAAGTTTTGGGTGAAAGATTTGATGGATTATGGAACAAGGAGTGGAAAGAGCCTAAGCTTGGGGTTGCCCATGGCACCCCCAAGATAATCTAAGGACACCTAAAATCCAAAGCTTGGGGATGCCCCGGAAGGCATCCCCTCTTTCGTCTACTTCCATCGGTAACTTTACTTGGAGCTATATTTTTATTCACCACATGATATGTGTTTTGCGTGGAGCGTCTTGTATGATTTGAGTCTTTGCTTTTTAGTTTACCACAATCATCCTTGCTGTACACACCTTTTGAGAGAGACACACATGATTCAGAAATTATTAGAATACTCTATGTGCTTCACTTATATCTTTTGAGTTATATAGTTCTTGCTCTAGTACTTCACTTATATTTTTTAGAGCACGGTGGTGGTTTTGTTTTATAGAAACTATTATTCTCTCATGCTTCACTTATATTATTTTGAGAGTCTTAAATAGCATGGTAATTTACTTAAATAATCCTAAAATGCTAGGTATTCAATACTAGTAAAAACGTTCTTATGAGTGTGTTGAATACTAAGAGAAGTTTGATGCTTGATGATTGTTTTGAGACATGGAGGTAGTGATATCAAAGTTGTGCTAGTTGAGTAGTTGTGAATTTGAAAAATACTTGTATTGAAGTTTGCAAGTCCCGTAGCATGCACATATGGTAAACATTATGTAACAAATTTGAAACATGAGGTGTTCTTTGATTGTCCTCCTTATGAGTGGCGGTCGGGGACGAGCGATGGTCTTTTCCTACCAATCTATCCCCCTAGGAGCATGCGCGTAGTGCTTGGTTTTTGATGACTTGTAGATTTTTGCAATAAGTATGTGAGTTCTTTATGACTGATGTTGAGTCCATGGATTATACGCACTCTCACCTTTCCATCATTGCTAGCCTCTTCGGTACCGTGCATTGCCTTTTCTCACATTGAGAGTTGGTGCAAACTTCGCCAGTGCATCTAAACCCCGTGATATGATATGCTCTTTCACACATAAACCTCCTTATATCTTCCTCAAAACAGCCATCATACCTACCTATTGTGGCATTCCCATAGCCATTCTGAGATATATTGCCATGCAACTTTCCACCGTTCCGTTTATCATGACACGTTCATCATTGTCATATTGCTTTGCATGATCATGTAGTTGACATAGTATTTGTGGTAAAGCCGCCATTCATAATTCTTTCATACTGTCACTCTTGGTTCGTTGCATATCCCGGTACACCGCCGGAGGCATTCAAATAGAGTCATACTTTGTTCTAGCATCGAGTTGTAATCATTGAGTTGTAAATAAATAGAAGTGTGATGATCATCATTTTCTAGAGCATTGTCCCAAGTGAGGAAATAAAAGAGAAAGGCCATAAAAAAAGAGAAGGCCCAAAAAATGAGATAAAAAGAGAGAAGGGACAATGTTACTATCCTTTTTATCACACTTGTGCTTCAAAGTAGCACCATAATCTTCATGATAGAGAGTCCTTTGTTTTGTCACTTTCATATACTAGTGGGAACTTTTCATTATAGAACTTGGCTTGTATATTCCAACAATGGGCTTCCTCAAATGCCCTAGGTCTTCGTGAGCAAGCAAGTTGGATGCACACCCACTTAGTTTCTTTTGTTGAGCTTTCATATATTTATAGCTCTAGTGCATCCGTTGCATGGCAATCCCTACTCCTCGCATTAACATCAATTGATGGGCATCTCCATAGCTCATTGCTTAGCCTCGTTGATGTGAGACTTTCTCCCTTATTCCACATAACCTCCATCATTATATTCTATTCCACCCATAGTGCTATATCCATGGCTCACGCTCATGTATTGCGTGAAGGTTGAAAAAGTTTGAGATTACTAAAGTATGAAACAATTGCTTGGCTTGTCATCGGGGTTGTGCATGATGAGAGCATTCTTGTGTGACGAAAATGGAGCATTACTAAACTATATGATTTTGTAGGGATGAACTTTCTTTGGCCATGTTATTTTGAGAGGACATAATTGCTTAGTTAGTATGCTTGAAGTATTATTATTTTTATGTCAATATTGAACTTTTATCTTGAATCTTTCGGATCTGAATATTCATACCACAATTAAGAAGAATTACATTGAAATTATGCCAAGTAGCATTCCACATCAAAAAATTTGTTTTTATCATTTACCTATGATGTCTACTACACAACCTTCTTCTTGTAGACGTTGTTGGGCCTCCAAGTGCAGAGGTTTGTAGGACAGTAGCAAATTTCCCTCAAGTGGATGACCTAAGGTTTATCAATCGGTGGGAGGCATAGGATGAAGATGGTCTCTCTCAAGCAACCCTGCAACCAAATAACAAAGAGTCTCTTGTGTCCCCAACACACCCAATACAATGGTAAATTGTATAGGTGCACTAGTTCGGCGAAGAGATGGTGATACAAGTGCAATATGGATGGTAGATATAGGTTTTTGTAATCTGAAATTATAAAAACAGCAAGTTAACTAATGATAAAAGTGAGCGTAAACGGTATTGCAATGCTAGGAAACAAGGCCTAGGGTTCATACTTTCACTAGTGCAAGTTCTCTCAACAATAATAACATAACTGGATCATATAACTAACCCTCAACATGCAACAAAGAGTCACTCCAAAGTCACTAATAGCGGAGAACAAACGAAGAGATTATGGTAGGGTATGAAACCACCTCAAAGTTATTCTTTCCGATCAATCCATAGGGCTATTCCTATAAGTGTCACAAACAGCCCTAGAGTTCGTAGTAAAATAACACCTTAAGACACACATCAACCAAAACCCTAATGTCACCTAGATACTCCAATGTCACCTCAAGTATCCGTGGGTATGATTATACGATATGCATCACACAATCTCAGATTCATCTATTCAACCAACACATAGAACCTCAAAGAGTGCCCCAAAGTTTCTACCGGAGAGTCAAGACGAAAACGTGTGCCAACCCCTATGCATAGGTTCATGGGCGGAACCCGCAAGTTGATCACCAAAACATACATCAAGTGAATCAATAGAATAACCCATTGTCACCACGGTTATCCCACGGAAGACATACATCAAGTGTTCTCAAATCATTAAAGACTCAATCCGATAAGATAACTTCAAAGGGAAAACTCAATCCATTACAAGAGAGTAGAGGGGGAGAAACATCATAAGATCCAACTACAATAGCAAAGCTCGTGATACATCAAGATCGTATCACCTCAAGAACACGAGAGAGAGAGAGAGATCAAACACATAGCTACTGGTACATACCCTCAGCCCCGAGGGTGAACTACTCCCTCCTCGTCATGGAGAGCGCCGGGATGATGAAGATGGCCACCGGTGAGGGTTCCCCCCACAGGCAGGGTGCCGGAACAGGGTCCCGATTGGTTTTTCGTGGCTACAGAGCCTTGCGGCGGCGGAACTCCCGATCTATTCTGTTCCCCTAAGGTTTTAGGGTATATGGATATATATAGGCGGAAGAAATACGTCAGGGGAGCCACGAGGGGCCCACGAGGGTGGAGGACGCGCCCAGGGGGGTGGGCGCGCCCCCTGCCTCGTGCCTCCCTTGTTGCTTTCCTGACGTGCACTCCAAGTCTCCCGGGTTGCTTTCTTTCCAAAAATAACTTCTCCAGAAGGTTTCTGTAGCGACCAGACCTCAAACAGTCTAGTCTCTGTGCATCAGTGTCATCCCTGGATCGGTAATGCTGACACGCACAGTACTTGAAGGATTTATAACAGAGTAGCAATCACACACTTATTACATCGAATAGTCTCAAGAGAGAACTTATTACAATAAATATGGCTTAAGGCCATCTAAATACGATAACAGCGGAAGGCTTGGAAGATAAAGTGAGTCCATAAACTCCAACGGCATCACTGAGTATAAGACCACGACCTATGGCACCTTACTCGTCGTCTGAAAAGTCTGCAACATGAACGTTGCAGCCCGAAAACGGGTCAGCACATGGAATATGCTGGCAAAGTAACACATAGAGAGTAATGAACAGAATAATGCTATCACTACATGCACATATGGCTGGTGGAAGGCTCTATGGTTACAGTTTGTGAAAAGCCAATTTTTCCCTACAACAAAGGAATAAATTTTATTTAACTATCATGGTGGTTGTTAAACATTGAGAAGGTACCTCCAACTCAATCCCAATTAAGAACGTGATTAGCCCAATCAAATTAAATTAAGTAACATGATGATGAGATTCACATGATAATCCAAGAACTAGATACTCAAGATGTCCATAACCGGGGACACGACTAACCATGATTAGTTTGTACACTCTACAGAGGTTTGCGCACTTTTCCCCACAAGACTCAATCTCCTCCGTTTGATTTTTCGCACTACATGGTGTTTGAGAAACGGATGACCGAGACACAGTCTTTCAGAAACAATAACACTTTACTCCGGGTGGACAGTTACACCTACTTTCCCCTACATCTGCTAGCCCACCTCTTCAAGAGGTCATGTAACCTACTCAACTATGCTAGAGCCCATAATAGCTTGTGGCTGCACACGGAAGTTTCTAGCATGAATAATCTCATGATCCCTTTGAGCCTGGGTGACGGTCCATAGGATAATCTCACGGGTACTCCGGGATATCCAAATATACAGGCAACACTGGGTTCCCCAGGTGCCTCAATCCACCCAGATGTGAATTAAAGTAACCACCTTAAGTTGAACCATTAATTAACATCCTCACATCTATCATGGAAATTCACTCAAACCCAATCCACGTCTACGAGCATAGCATAGCCATATAAGCAAACGTAGAAGTAACTCCCAACGGTTTGATAATAAATAGGGCAATAGGTACTACCTCATCTACTTCCCAAAACCCACATATTAAATAGTTCCTAACCATGCAATAGTTTGAGGGTTGATCTAATGCAATAAAACTGGGTGGTAAAGAGGTATGATCAAAGTGTTACTTGCCTTGCTGATGATCCGTGAAACCTAGAGACTCGTAGTAGCACGCTTCGCACTCCGGGTACTCTATCGCAAGCAAACAATACATACATAAGCAATCAAGCAAGGGTGCACGGGTAAAATTCAAAATAAGAGATCTAACCAGAAATTTCAACTTAAGAACTCCGGTTTGCAAAAAGAATCAAATCGAACGAAGCAACGAAACTCAAACGGCGAAAGAAACAATCTCCGTTTACTAATCTGGACCTAAGTCAAATTTTACAGTAGCAAAAACTTGTTTTAAGTTGGTTAAACGGAAAGAGGGTTTCGAGACGAAACTCTAGCGCTTGAATCGCCTGATTCCGATAAACGAGCGAAAACTTATACTAAAACGAAAAACAGACCGGAAATCGCGATCGAAAATAATCGCAAAAATTCCGAGAAAAAGAAAAACTGACGAACAGGCTAACGAACGAACGTTCGCTGTCGCGGCTAAACGACGAAAACCGTTTGTTAAAACCAACGTACGAACGGGCATTCGCTAAATAAACTAAACCGGAAAAAATAAAACCGATCTAATAAAAAAACAACCGCGGTTTAAAAAAACCGGGTGGTTTTCCGAAGAAAACCGCCGGCGGCGGGGCGGCTACCTCCGGCGAGGTCCGACGTCGGTCTCCGGCGGGCGGGGCGGCGGCGGCGGCGGGCGACGAGGCGGCGGTGGTCGGGACGGGCGGCGGCGGGGCGCGGCGTCGGCGGGATCCGGCGGCAGCGGCGCTAGGGTTTGGCGGGGCTGGGGCGGCTCGGGTGCCTCGGGCTTTAAAGGCCCAGCCAGGTCGGTGTCCCAGGCGGACACGGCCCGGTTAGGTCGGTTCATTTTTTTAAATAGTTTCGCGCAGAAAAACAAATAAAAGAAATACTAAACAGACTCCAAAAATCCCGAAATAAATGTTCCCCATCCTCTAAAATCAAGACGGACAAGATGAACATCTATTTGGGGCCTAAATGAAATTTTGAAAAACACGCATTTTTCCTAAATTCAAATAAAATAGTGATAAAATCCGAAATAAAATCTTATTTGATTTTATTATTAAATCCTCATTGTTTCTTTATTTTGGGAAAGTAATTTTATTCCCTCTCTCTTATTTTTATTATTGAAATAATTGAAGATAAAATAAATAAAATCAAATGATCCTATTTTCAAAATTTGAGAAAACCCAAATATGAAAATAACGAAATCCCCAACTCTCTCCGTGGGTCCTTGAGATGCGTGGAATTTTTAGGATCAAAATCAAAATGCAATAAAATATGGTATGCAATGATGATCTAATGTATAACATTCCAAATTAAAAATTTGGGACGTTACAAACCTACCCCCCTTAAGATGAATCTCGCCCTCGAGATTCGGGTTGGCTAGAAAATAGGTGAGAGTGATCCTTCCGTAGATCTTCCTCTCGCTCCCAGGTGGCTTCATCCTCGGTATGGTGGCTCCACTGAACTTTGCAAAACTTGATAACCTTGCTGCGGGTGACTCGGCTGGCATATTCGAGAATCTTGACTGGTTTCTCCTCATAGGTCAAATCACTATCCAGCTGAATCGCTTCCAGTGGCACTGTATCTCTTAGTGGTATCTTAGCCATCTCCGCGTGGCACTTCTTCAGGTGGGATACGTGGAACACATCGTGAACTCCCGACAATACTTCGGGCAATTCCAACTTGTAAGCAACTTCTCCCATACGCTCCAAAACTTTGTATGGTCCTACAAAACGTGGCGCTAACTTTCCCTTAACCCCAAAGCTCTTAACACCTCGAAGTGGGGACACACGAAGATAAACTCTGTCTCCGACTTCGTAAACTGTCTCCTTGCGTTTAGAATCTGCATAGCTCTTCTGCCTGGACTGGGCTACCTTGAGCCTATCGCGAATCAACTTCACCTTCTGTTCAGACTCTTTAATCAAATCTGGTCCAAACAACTGGCGGTCTCCAACTTCATCCCACAACAACGGTGTCCTGCACCTCCTTCCGTACAGAGCTTCGAAAGGGGCCATCTTCAAACTGGATTGATAACTGTTGTTGTAAGAGAACTCTGCATATGGCAAATTGTCGTCCCAACTAGATCCATAATCAAGCGCACAAGCTCTCGGCATGTCCTCCAAAATCTGATTGACTCTCTCGGTCTGTCCGTCTGTCTGTGGATGAAAGGCTGTACTGAACTCTAGCCTGGTTTCCAAAGTTTCATGCAACTGATTCCAAAACTTTGAGGTAAACTGGGTTCCTCTATCTGATACAATGGTCCTCGGAACTCCATGCAGCGATCCTGGTCATGTATATCTTTGCCAACTTAGCACTGGTATAAGTGGTCTTTACTAGGATGAAATGAGCTACCTTCGTCAAACGATCGACTACAACCCATATCGAGTCATAGCCTGAACGAGTCCTGGGTAATCCCATGATAAAATCCATGCCTAGCTTATCCCACTTCCATTCGGGTATCGGCAATGGTTGTAGCAATCCTGCTGGCTTCTGATGCTCTGCCTTCACTCTCTGACATACATCACAAACTGCTACATACTCCACAATATCCTTTTTCATTCCGGTCCACCAGAAACTGTCCTTTAAATCCAGGTACATCTTGGTATTTCCTGGGTGAATTGAATATGGTGAATCATGGGCCTCTTGCAAGATCAACTTCCTGATCTCCGGATCATTGGGCACATAAACGCGGTCCTCAAACCATAAGGTATCGTGCTCATCCTCACGAAATCCCTTGGCTTTTCCTTTACTCACCCTTTCCTTTATCTCGGCAATCTCCTTGTCTGTCTTCTGAGCTCCACTGATCTTATCCATCAAAGTAGACTGAATCTCCAATGCTGCTACAAAGCCTCTTGGAACTATTTCCAAACATAGTTCATGAAGATCTTCGGCTAACTCCTTGGGTAACTCTCCTTTCATGAGTGTGTTGACATGGCTCTTGCGGCTCAACGCATCAGCTACTACGTTAGCCTTCCCTGGGTGATAATGCAATCTCATATCATAATCCTTAATGAGATCCAACCATCTCCTTTGCCTGAGATTCAACTCCTTCTGCGTGAAAATGTACTTCAAACTCTTGTGATCCGTGTACACCTCACAATGGTTTCCGATGAGAAAATGTCTCCATGTCTTCAACGCATGCACTACGGCTGCTAACTCCAAATCATGTGTAGCATAATTCAACTCATGGGGTTTAAGCTGTCGTGAGGCATATGAAACAACTCTTCCCTCCTGCATAAGCACTGCTCCAAGTCCTCGACGAGAAGCGTCGCAAAACACTTCATAATCTTTGCGTTGATCTGGTAGAATCAACTGGTGATGTAACCAAGCGTCTTTTCAACTCCTGAAAACTGGCCTCACATTCCTCAGTCCAATTGAATTTGGTGTCCTTCTTCAACAATTCCGTCATAGGCTTTGCAATCTTTGAGAAATTCTCAATGAACCTCCGGTAGTATCCTGCGAGTCCAAGGAAACTCCGGATCTCTCCAACTGTCGTGGGTGACTCCCAATTTGTCACAGTGAGAACTTTGGTGGGGTCTACTGCTATTCCTTCCCCGGATATAACATGTCCAAGGAATCCGACTTCCTTCAGCCAAAACTCACACTTGCTGAACTTGGCGTATAGCTGATGTTCCCCGAGCTTCCCAAGTACCAAACGCAAATGCTCTTTATGTTCCTCTTCATTCTTCGAATAGACCAGAATATCATCAATGAACACTACCACGAACTTATCCAAAAACTCCATAAACACTTTGTTCATCATGTTCATGAAATAGGCAGGTGCGTTAGTCAGGCCAAATGACATAACGGTGTACTCATATAGCCCATACCTTGTGGTAAAAGCTGTCTTGGGTATATCCTGCTCTCGAATCTTTAAATGGTGGTATCCTGATCGCAAATCAATCTTGGAAAATACTTTAGCTCCTTGTAGTCGGTCAAACAGATCATTGATCATCGACAGTGGGTACTTGTTCTTGATTGTTACTTCATTCAATCCACGATAATCAACAACCATCCTCAACGATCCATCTTTCTTCTCCACTAGTAGTACTGGTGATCCCCAAGGTGACGAACTTGGGCGAATATATCCTTTATCCAGTAACTCCTTAATCTGCTTCTTAATTTCTTCCAAATCCTTAGCGGGCATCCTGTATGGTCTCTTAGATATCGGCCCTGTGCCTGGCAAAAGCTTAATCAAAAACTAAATGTCTCTATTCGGTGGCATGCCTGGCAACTCCTCTGGAAATACGTCAGGGAAATCCTTCACCACTGGTACTTCCTCCTATACAACTCCTGATAAGGAATTCACTTGAGTCCTCTTCGGCACATGCCGGGATACATACTTAATCCTTCTTCCTTCTGGGGTGGTAAGCAAGATCGTCTTACTGGCGCAATCGATGTTTCCTCCATACATCGATAGCCAATCCATTCCCAAAATCACATCCAAACCTTGCGACTCCAAAACTATTAGGTCTGAGGGGAAAACATGCCTACCTATGGCCAATGGCATCTGAAAACATCCTTGGCTTGCCATATACTCTGCTCCTGGCGAGGTTACTAACATAGGTGTTCTAAGAACTTTGGTGGGCAACTTATAATTATCCACAAATCCCCTTGATATGTATGAGTGTGATGCACCAGTATCAAAAAGAACGATTGCAGTAAATGACTTAACCAAAAACTTACCTATTACTGCATCAGGCTATGCTTCAACCTCCTCCACGTTAACGTGGTTCACCTGTCCCCTGTTGAAAGGGTTCAGCTTCTTCCCCGAGCTTCCATTGCCATTTCCATTCTTAGCTTCCGGACATTCAGTTGCATAATGTCTAGTCTTCTGGCACTTGAAACAAATAATGTGGCTCAGATCCCTCTTGGCTGGGGTTGATGGGTTGGTACGGTTCTGTCCGTTGCTTCCTCCGTTCCCATTGCCATTCTTGGGGCCACTATGATTGTGCGAGCTCCCTCCATTGTGATTGTGACCTCCGTGGTTATGCTGAAGGTGTCCTCCCGAGTTCGGGGTAAAACGAGGCTTCTGATGAGCTCCTGTACTGTACTTTCCTTGTCCATACTTCCTCTTACGGCTCTCAATCTGCTGCTGCTTCCCTTCAATCATGAGAGCTCTGTCTACCAACTCCTGGTAGTTGTTAAAAGTTGCCACCATCAACTGCATGCTCAGCTCATCATTCAGTCCTTCCAGAAACTTCTCCTGCTTAGCTGCATCCGTAGCAACGTCATCTGAGGCATAACGTGCTAACTTACTAAAGTCGTCCACATATTGGCCAATAGTGCGCCCTCCTTGGCATAAGTTGCGAAACTCACGCTTCTTCATGGCCATAGCTCCTGCTGAAACATGGGCAGTACGGAAAGCTTGCTGAAACTGGTCCCATGTGACAGTGTCAATGGGGTGAGTGACTATGAAATTCTCCCACCAAGATGTTGCGGGTCCATCAAGCTGATGTGCGGCAAAACGCACTCTCTCCGCATCTGTGCATCCTGCAGTGGTCAACTCCCTATCAATCTTGCGAAGCCAATCATCTGCAACAATCGGCTCGGTGCTACTGGAGAACACCGGCGGATTCAGCCTCAAGAAATGGGCTAAGTGATCAACAGGTGGTGGTGGTGGTGGGTTGTTGTTGTTGTTGCCTTGGTTCTGAACTAGCACTTGCATCAGGGCATTCTGCTGCTGAATCAACTGAGTGATCTCCGGTGGGAAAACAAATCCAGTGTCGCGTCTCGGAGGCATCTGATGGGTTTAGAAAAGATGAGAAAATAGGATAGAATGAGATCTAGAGGGAAAACACTACCCATATGCACATGAGACAAACACAATCATATCACTCCAATCAATTCAAACAAGGCATACAATCGATCTAGAACTATCGTTACAAAAGTGTTTGGACTATACTATATACATGGTGGAATACTACTACTGATATGGTGGTCGATTAGAAAAATTGATCGGTCGAAGACTCCATGATATCTGCTCCAGCTTCATCAACATAGTCATCATCGCTGTCGTCAGGGTCCGAGTCGGTGTCGTCGATGATGATATAGTTCTCCGGGCAAGTGGAACTGTCATCTTCTCCTCCTGGCGCAGGGTCTCCCATGAAAACTCCTAACTTCTTTGTCATGTCGCCATTCTTCTCTACTAGTGCGACGATTTCCTCCATATAATCCTCGCGTGTAGCCTTGAGTTCTTCCTCCAGCTCCGTGATCCTTGTCATTTCCTTCTTCAAATCCGCCATGCCTGCGCACATCTGGTTCTCCTGGCGTCGAATGTGCTGGTTTAACTCCTGGATGAAAGAGGCAATCGATCTATCCTTCCTGGTACTGATCATCTCCCATTGCTCATCTCGGCGCCCACAAATCTGATAGATAGTATCCTTGAGATCATTGTGGTACACTTCTCCAATGCGTCCCATGGTGATGTGGGCTGCCATGCTCTTTCCTAGACTCCAGGTTGGTGCATCAAAGGAAAACTCTATGGGCTCAGTGACTGGCATGAACGTCCTTCCTGGAACATGAACTTGAATCATCCAACGCTCCTCTTCTGGTAGTGTGGCATTGTAGGTCCCAGTGAAGCTTGGTATTCCGATGTTCAGGTACCTAGTAACCTCCTTCAAGTGTCGTCCAAAAGGTGTATCCTCATCCGGTTGCGCGAACTTGTTCCTTGCATCCGCCATCCTAAAAGGGTGGAAGAAAGGAGAGGAATCAGAAATGAGAAGAGAGTAGTGATCTAGGGCTTTAGCTTAGTGGTCGTGTCCTACAGTCAGCGTGTGCTCTGATGCCATCTTTGTAGCGACCAGACCTCAAACAGTCTAGTCTCTGTGCATCAGTGTCATCCCTGGATCGGTAATGCTGACAGGCACAGTACTTGAAGGATTTATAACAGAGTAGCAATCACACACTTATTACATCGAATAGTCTCAAGAGAGAACTTATTACAATAAATATGGCTTAAGGCCATCTAAATACGATAACAGCGGAAGGCTTGGAAGATAAAGTGAGTCCATCAACTCCAACGGCATCACTGAGTATAAGACCACGACCTATGGCACCTTACTCGTCGTCTGAAAAGTCTGCAACATGAACGTTGCAACCCGAAAACGGGTCAGCACATGGAATATGCTGGCAAAGTAACACATAGAGAGTAATGAACAAAATAATGCTATCACTACATGCACATATGGCTGGTGGAAAGCTCTATGGTCACAGTTTGTGAAAAGCCAATTTTTTCCTACAACAAAGGAATAAATTTTATTTAACTATCATGGTGGTTGTTAAACATTGAGAAGGTACCTCCAACTCAATCCCAATTAAGAACGTGATTAACCCAATCAAATTAAATTAAGTAACATGATGATGAGATTCACATGATAATCCAAGAACTAGATACTCAAGATGTCCATAACCGGGGACACGGCTAACCATGATTAGTTTGTACACTCTGCAGAGGTTTGCGCACTTTTCCCCACAAGACTCGATCTCCTCCGTTTGATTTCTCGCACTACATGGTGTTTGAGAAACGGATGACCGAGACACAGTCTTTCAGAAACAATAACTCTTTACTCCGGGTGGACAGTTACACCTACTTTCCCCTACATCTGCTAGCCCACCTCTTCAAGAGGTCATGTAACCTACTCAACTATGCTAGAGCCCATAATAGCTTGTGGCTGCACACGGAAGTTTCTAGCATGAATAATCTCATGATCCCTTTGAGCCTGGGTGGCGGTCCATAGGATAATCTCATGGGTACTCCGGGATATCCAAAAATACAGGCAACACTGGGTTCCCCAGGTGCCTCAATCCACCCAGATGTGAATTAAAGTAACCACCTTAAGTTGAACCATAATTAACATCCTCACATCTGTCATGGAAATTCACTCAAACTCAATCCACGTCTACGAGCATAGCATAGCCATATAAGCAAACGTAGAAGTAACTCCCAACGGTTTGATAATAAACAGGGCAATAGGTACTACGTCATCTACTTCCCAAAACCCACATATTAAACAGTTCCTAACCATGCAATAGTTTTAGGGTTGATCTAATGCAACAAAACTGGGTGGTAAAGAGGTATGATCAAAGAGTTACTTGCCTTGCTGATGATCCGTGAAACCTAGAGACTCGTAGTAGCACGCTTCGCACTTCGGGTACTCTATCGCAAACAAACAATACATACATAAGCAATAAAGCAAGGGTGCATAGGTAAAACTCAAAATAAGAGATCTAAACATAAAGTTCAACTTAAGAACTCCGGTTTGCAAAAAGAATCAAATTGAACGAAGCAACGAAACTCAAACGGCGAAAGAAACAATCTCCGTTTACTAATCTGGACCTAAGTCAAATTTTACAGTAGCAAAAACTTGTTTTAAGTTGGTTAAACGGAAGAGGGTTTCGAGGCGAAACTCTAGGCGCTTGAATCGCCTGATTCCGATTAACGACTGAAAAGTTATACTAAAACGAAAAACAGGCCGGAAATCGCGATCGAAAATAATGGCAAAAATTCCGAGAAAAAGAAAAACTGACGAACAGGCTAATGAACGAACGTTCGCTGTCTGCGGCTAAACGATGAAAACCGTTCGTTAAAAAGAACGTACGAACGGGCGTTCGCTAAATAAACTAAACCGGAAAAAAATAATACCGATCTAATAAAAAAACAACTGCGGTTTTTAAAAAACCGGCCGGTTTTTCCGAAGAAAACCGCCGACGGCGGGGCGGCTACCTCCGGCGAGGTCCGGCGTCGGCCTCCGGCGGACGGGGCGGCGGCGGCGGAGGTCGACGAGGCGGCGGCGGTCGGGACGGACGGCGGCGGTCGGGACGGCGGCGGCGGTCGGGACGGCGGCGGCGGGGCGCGGCGTCGGTGGCGGCGGCAGGATCCAGCGGCTGCGGAGCGATGCGGCGGCGGCGCTAGGGTTTGGCAGGGCTGGGGCGGTCGGGCGCCTCGGGCTTTAAAGGCCCAGCCGGGTCGGTGTCCCAGGCGGACACGGCCCGGTTAGGTCGGTTCGTTTTTTTAAATAGTTTCACGCAAAAAACAAATAAAATAAATACTAAACGGACTTCAAAAATCCCAAAATAAATTTTCCCCGTCCTCTAAAATCAAGCCGGACAAGATGAACATCTATTTGGGGCCTAAATGAAATTTTGAAAGACGCACATTTTTCCTAAATTCAAATAAAATAGCGATAAAATCCGAAATAAAATCTTATTTGATTTTATTATTAAATCCTCATTATTTATTTATTTTGGGAAAGTCATTTTATTCACTCTCTCTTATTTTTATTATTGAAATAATTGAAGATAAAATAAATAAAATCAAATGATCCTATTTTCAAAATTTGAGAAAAACCAAATATGAAAATAACGAAATCCCCAACTCTCTCCGTGGGTCCTTGAGTTGCGTGGAATTTTTAGGATCAAAATCAAAATGCAATAAAATATGGTATGCAATGATGATCTAATGTATAACATTCCAAATTAAAAATTTGGGATGTTACAGTTTCATTCCGTTTCGACTCCGTTTGATATTCCTTTTCTTCGAAACACTGAAACAAGGGAAAAAACAGGAACTGGCACTGGGCTCTGGGTCAATAGGTTATCCCAAAAATTATAGATACGTTGGAGACGTATCAACCTACTCGAGGACGAGCAAGAATTAAGCTTTGGGATTCTTGATACCTCTCCAACGTATCTATAATTTTTGATTGTTCCATGCTATATTATATTCTGTTTTGGACATTATTGGGCTTTATTATACACTTTTATATTATTTTTGGGACTAACCTATTAACCGGAGGCCCAACCCAGAATTGTTGTTTTTTGCCTATTTCAGAGTTCCGTAGAAAAAGAATATCAGACGGAGTCCAATCGGAATGAAACCTTCGGGAACGTGATTTTCGGAACGAACGTGATCCAGGGGACTTGGGCCCTACGTCAAGACATCAACCAGGAGGGCACGAGGTAGGGGCGCGCCTACCCCCCTGGGCGCGCCCTCCACCCTCGTGGGCCCCCTGTTGCTCCACCAATGTACTCCTTCCTCCTATATATACCTACGTACCCCCAAACTACCATATGGAGCCAAAAACCTAATTCCACCGCCACAACCTTCTGTACTTCTGAGATCCCATCTTGGGGCCTGTTCCGGAGCTCCGCTGGAGGGGGCATCGATCACAGAGGGCTTCTACATCAACACCATAGCCTCTCCGATGATGTGTGAGTAGTTTACCTAAGACCTTCAGGTCCATAGTTATTAGCTAGATGGCTTCTTCTCTCTTTTTGGATCTCAATACAATGTTCTCCCCCTCTCTCGTGGAGATCTATTCGATGTAATCTTCTTTTGCGGTGTGTTTGTTGAGACCGATAATTGTGGGTTTATGATCAAGATTATCTATGAACAATATTTGAATCTTCTCTGAATTCTTTTATGTATGATTGGTTATCTTTGCAAGTCTCTTCGAATTATCAGTTTAGTTTGGCCTACTAGATTGATCTTTCTTGCAATGGGAGAAGTGCTTAGCTTCGGGTTCAATCTTGCGGTGTCCTTTCCCAGTGACAGTAGGGGCAGCAAGGCACGTATTGTATTGTTGCCATCGAGGATAACAAGATGGGGTTTATATCATATTGCATGAGTTTATCCCTCTACATCATGTCATCTTGCTTAAAGCGTTACTCTGTTCTTATGAACTTAATACTCTAGATGCATGCTGGATAGCGGTCGATGTGTGGAGTAATAGTAGTAGATGCAGGCAGGAGTCGGTCTACTTGTCTTGGACGTGATGCCTATATACATGATCATACCTAGATATTCTCATAACTATGCTCAATTCTGTCAATTGCTCAACAGTAATTTGTTCACCCACCATAAATACTTATGCTCTTGAGAGAAGCCACTAGTGAAACCTATGGCCCCCGTGTCTATTTTCCATTATATTAATCTTCCAACACTTAGTTATTTTTATTGCCTTTTATTTTACTTTGCATCTTTATCATAAAAAATACCAAAAATATTATCTTATCATATCTATCAGATCTCACTCTCGTAAGTGACCGTGTAGGGATTGACAACCCCTTATCGCGTTGGTTGCGAGGATATATTTGTTTGTGTAGGTGCGAGGGACTCGTGCGTGGCCTCCTACTGGATTGATACCTTGGTTCTCAAAAACTGAGGGAAATACTTACGCTACTTTGCTGCATCACCCTTTCCTCTTCAAGGGAAAACCAACGCAGTGCTCAAGAGGTAGCAATAGGCGAAAGAACTAGGTCGATGGAGCCACGAGGGGCCCATGAGGGTGGGGGCGCGCCTCCCTACCTCGTGGCCGCCTCATTGCTTCCTTGACGTCCACTCCAAGTCTCCTAGATTGCGTTTGCTCCAAAAATAACTCTCCCGAATGTTTCATTCCGTTTGGATTCCGTTTGATATTCCTTTTCTGCAAAACACTGAAATAGGCAAAAAAAACAGCAATTTGCACTGGGCCTTTGGTTAGTAGGTTAGTCCCAAAAATAATATAAAAGTGCATAATAAAGCCCATTAAACATCCAAAACAGATAATATAATAGCATGGAACAATCAAAATTTATAGATACGTTGGAGACGTATCAGGGGGCACCCCAAAGGCACACCAAGTCTTCTCTTATCCATGTGCGGTGCCCCCTCCATAGTTACACACCTCGGTCATATCGTCGTAGTGCTTAGGCGAAGCCCTGCGCCGGTAACTTCATCATCACCGTCGCCACGCCGTCGTGCTGACAGGAACTCTCCCTCGGCCTCAACTGGATCAAGAGCTCGAGGGACATCATCGAGCTAAACGTGTGCTGAACGTGGAGGTGCCGTACGTTCGGTGCTTGGATCGGTTGGATCGCGAAGATGTTCGACTACATCAACCGCGTTACTAAACGCTTCCGCTTTCGGTCTACGAGGGTACGTGGACACACTCTCCCCTCTCATTGCTATGCATCTCTTAGATAGATCTTGCGTGATCGTAGGTAAATTTTTTGAAATACTGCGTTCCCCAATAGTGGCATCCGAGCCAGGTCTATGCATAGATGTTATATGCACGAGTAGAACACAATGAGTTGTGTGCAATAATAGTCATATTGCTTACCAGCAACATCTTACTTTGATTTGGCGGTATTGTTGGATGAAGCGGCTCGGACCGACATTACATGACCACGTTCATGAGATTGGTTCTACTGACGTCCTTCGCACACAGGTGGCTAGCGGGTGTTTGTTTCTCCAACTTTAGTTGAATCGAGTTTGACTACGCCCGGTCCTTGTTGAAGGTTAAAACAGCACACTTGACAAAAAATCGTTGTGGTTTTGATGCGTAGGTAAGAACGGTTCTTGCAAGAAGCCCGTAGCAGCCATGTAAAACTTGCAACAACAAAGTAGAGGACGTCTAACTTGTTTTTGTAGGGCTTGTTGTGATGTGATATGGTCAAGACGTGATGATATATAAATTGTTGTATGAGATGATCATGTTTTGTAAAAGTTATCGGCAACTGGCAGGAGCCTTATGGTTGTCGCTTTATTGTACGAAATGCAATCGCCATGTAATTGCTTTACTTTATCACTAAGTGGTAGCGATAGTCGTAGAAGCAACAGTTGGCGAGACAACAATGATGCTACAATGGAGATCAAGGTGTCAAGCCGGTGACGATGGTGATCATGACGGTGCTTTGGAGATGGAAATCAAAGGCACAAGATGATGATGGCCATATCATATCACTTATTTTGATTGCATGTGATGTTTCTCTTTTATGCATCTTATTTTGCTCAGTATGGCGGTAGCATTATAAGATGATCTCTCACAGTATAAGTGTTCTCCCTGAGTATGCACCGTTGCTACAGTTCGTCGTGCCGAGACACCACGTGATGATCGGGTGTGATAAGCTCTACGTTCACATACAACGGGTGCAAGCCAGTTTTGCACACGCAGAATACTCGGGTTAAACTTGACGAGCCTAGCATATGCAGATATGGCCTCGAAACACTGAGACCGAAAGGTCGAGCGTGAATCATATAGTAGATATGATCAACATAGTGATGTTCACCATTGAAAACTACTCCATCTCATGTGATGATCGTACATGGTTTAGTTTATATGGATCACGTGATCATTTAGATGACTAGAGGGATGTCTATCTAAGTGGGAGTTCTTAAGTAATATGATTAATTGAACTTTAATTTATCATGAACTTAGTACCTGATAGTATTTTGCGTGTCTATGTTGTTGTAGATCAATGGCCCGTGCTACCGTTCCCTTGAATTTTAATGCATTCCTAGAGAAAGCTAAGTTGAAAGATGATGGTAGCAACTACACGGACTGGGTCCGTAACTTGAGGATTATCCTCATTGCTGCACAGAAGAATTACGTCCTGGAAGCACCGCTAGGTGCAAGACCCGCTGCAGGAGCAATGATACGTCTCCAACGTATCTACTTTTCCAAACACTTTTGCCCTTGTTTTGGACTCTAACTTGCATGATTTGAATGGAACTAACCCGGACTGACGCTGTTTTCAGCAGAATTGCCATGGTGTTATTTTTGTGAAGAAATAAAAGTTCTCGGAATTACCTGAAAATCCACGGAGACACGTTTTGGAATTAATGAAAAATATTGGCGAAAGAATCAGCATCAGGGGGCCCACACCCTATCCACAAGGGTGCAGGGCGTGCCTCCCCCCTTGGGTGCGCCCTCCTACCTCGTGGGCCCCCTGGGACTCCACTGACCTCAACCCCAACTCTATATATTCACTTTCGGGGAGGAAAAAATCAGAGAGAAGGATCCATTGCGTTTTACGATACGAAGCCTCCGCCAAGCCCTAATCTTCCTCGGGAGGGCTGATCTGGAGTCCGTTCGGGGCTCCGGAGAGGGGAATCCGTCGCCGTCGTCATCATCAACCATCCTCCATCACCAATTTCATGATGCTCACTGCCGTGCGTGAGTAATCCCATCATAGGCTTGCTGGACGGTGATGGGTTGGATGAGATTTACCATGTAATCGAGTTCGTTTTGTTAGGGTTTGCTCCCTAGTATCCATTATGTTCTAAGATTGATGTTGCTATGACTTTGCTATGCTTAATGCTTGTCACTAGGGCCCGAGTGCCATGATTTCAGATCTGAACCTATTATGTTTTCATGTATATATGTGAGTTCTTGATCCTATTTTGCAAGTCAATAGTCACCTACTATGTGTTATGATCCAGCAACCCCGAAGTGACAATAATCGGGACCACTCCCGGTGATGACCGTAGTTTGAGGAGTTCATGTAATCACTAAGTGTTAATGCTTTGGTCCGGTACTCTATTAAAAGGAGGCCTTAATATCCCTTAGTTTCCAATAGGACCCCGCTGCCACGGGAGGGTAGGACAAAAGATGGCATGCAAGTTCTTTTCCATAAGCATGTATGACTATATTCGGAATACATGCCTACATTACATTGATGAACCGGAGCTAGTTCTGTGTCACCCTATGTTATAACTGTTGCATGAGTAATCGCATCCGACATAATTATCCATCATTGATCCATTGCCTATGAGCTTTTCACATATTGATCTTTGCTTAGTTACTTTTCCGCTGCCACTGTTACGATTGCTACAAAAACTGCTATTGTTACTTTTGCCACCATTACCGTTACTTCCATACTACTTTGCTACTAAATACTTTGCTGCAGATATTAAGTCTTTCAGGTGTGGTTGAATTGACAACTCAGCTGCTAATACTTGAGAATATTCTTTGGCTCCCCTTGTGTCGAATCAATAAATTTGGGTTGAATACTCTACCCTCGAAAACTGTTGGGATCCCCTATACTTGTGGGTTATCAAGACTATTTTCTGGCACCGTTGCCGGGGAGCATAGCTCTATTCTTTGAGTCACTTGGGATTTATATCTGTTGATCACTATGAGGAACTTGAAAGATGAAAGAACCAAGATTTTTTCCCTCAACTACGAGGGGAGGTAAGGAATTGTCATCTAGCTCTGCACTTGATTCTCCTTCTGTTTTGAGTAAACTTGCGACACCTACTCCTGCTATTAATTCTGATATGTCACATGTTATTGATGATGCCACTTCTGCTATGCATGATGCTTATGATGAAACTACTTCTATGCTTGATAATACTGTGCCATTAGGTGAATTTCTTGATGAACAACTTGCTAGGGTTAGAGAGAATGAAATTATTGAAACAGATAAAATTGATGAAAGTGATGATGAAGATTCTCCCCCTAGATATGAATTGCCTGATGTGCCTAAGGGTTATGTTATGGATGAAGAAACTGCTAGAGACCTTTTTGCTTTCAAAGATAGATATGATCTTAAGAAACTGTTAGCTAAGCTGAAAGAAAAGTCTTTGAATGCTAGAATGAAATATGACCCTGCTTTTGCTACTTCACCTATCTGTATTTCTGATAAGGATTATGATTTCTCTGTTGATCCTCAGTTAATTAATTTGGTTGAATCTGATCCTTTTTATGGCTATGAATCTGAAACTGTTGTGGCACATCTTACTAAATTGATTGATATAGCCACCCTATTCACTCATGAGGAAAAAAATTGTTACTACTACATCCTCAAGTTATTTCCATTCTCATTAAAGGGTGACGCTAAAGCATGGTTTATTTCTCTTGCTCCTGGTTGTGTGCGTAGTCCCCAGGATATGATTTATTACTTCTCTACTAAATATTTCCCCGCTCATAAGAAACAAGCTCCCTTAAGGGAAATATATAATTTTGTGCAAATTGAAGAAGAGAGTCTCTCACAAGCTTGGGGGAGGCTTCTCCAATTACTTAATGCTTTGCCTGATCATCCTCTCAAGAAAAATAAAATACTTGATATCTTTTATAATGGACTAACCGATGCTTCCAGGGACCACCTGGATAGTTGTGCTGGTTGAGTTTTCAGGGAAAGGACTATTGAGCAAGCTGAATTGCTATTGAATAATATATTGAGTAATGATAATGATTGGACACTTCCTGAACCAACTCCTAAGCCAACTCCAAAGAAAAGGGGTATTCTATTTCTCAGTCCTGAAGATATGCAAGAGGCAAAGAAATCTATGAAAGAAAAGGGTATTAAAGCTGAAGATGTTAAGAATTTACCACCTATTGAAGAAATACATGGTCTTGATAACCCGACACAGGTAGTAAAGGTAAATTCTCTCTATAGATTTGATGAAGGTGATATTCCTCATAATAAGTCTGCTAGCCAATGATTTGATGAGTTTGATAACTTTATTGTTAAACAAGAAAACTTCAATGCTTATGTTGGTAGACAATTGAAACGTAATGCTTATATGGTTGAACGCTTGAGTGACTATATGTCTAGAGTTAAAGGTGACCTTAAACTTATTAGTAAACATGCTTCTATGGTTACCACTCAGGTAGAACAAGTGCTTAAAGCTCAAGATGATTTGCTCAATGAATTAAATAATAAGAAAAATTATAATGCTGTTAGAGTTATGACTAGAGGGGGTAGAATGACTCAAGAACCTTTGTATCCTGAGGGCCACCCTAAGAGAGTTGAGCAAGATTCTTAGATAACTAATGTTGATGCACCTAGTCCTTCTAAGAAGAAGGAAAAAGAAAAATGATTGGACTTTGCATGCTTCTAGTGAACCTGTTGTTGACACACCTAAGAATCCCAATGATATTTCTATTTTTTATGTTGAAACACAATCTGGTAATGACCATGAACCTAGTGATAATGTTAATGATGATTTTCATGTTGATGCTCAACCTAGCAATAACAATGATGTAGAGATTGAACCTGCTGTTGATCTTGATAACCCACAATCAAAGAATCAATGTTATGATAAGAGAGACTTCGTTGCTAGGAAGCACGGTAAAGAAAGAGAACCATGGGTTCAGAAACCCATGCCTTTTTCTCCTAAACCATCCAAGAAAAAGGATGATGAGGATTTTGAGCGCTTTGCTGAAATGATTAGACCTATCTTTTTGCGTATGCGTTTGACTGATATGCTTAAAATGAATCCTTATGCTAAGTATATGAAAGATATTGTTACAAATAAAAGAAAGATACCTGAAGCTGAAATTTCCACCATGCTTGCCAATTACACTTTTAAAGGTGGAATACCTAAGAAACTAGGAGATCAAGGAGTACCAACTATACCATGCTCCATTAAAAGAAACTATGTTAAAAACTACTTTATGTGATCTTGGAGCCGGTGTTAGTGTTATGCCTCTCTCCTTATATCGTAGACTTGATTTGAATAAGTTGACACCTACTGAAATATCTTTGCAAATGGCCAATAAATCAACTGCTATACCTGTCGGTATTTGTGAGGATGTGCCTGTTGTGGTTGCAAACGTTACTATTTTAACGGACTTCGTTATTCTTGATATTCCCGAGGATGATAGTATGTCGATTATCCTTTGTAGACCCTTTTTGAATACTGCAGGGGCTGTTATTGATTGCAACAAAGGCAATGTCACTTTTCATGTTAATGGTAATGACCATACGATACATTTTCCTAGGAAACAACCTCAAGTCCACAGTATCAATTCTATTGGAAAAATTTCAACGATTACTATTGGAGGTTTCGAATTCCCTCTTCCTACTGTCAAGAAGAAATATGATATTATTATTGTTGGGGACATGCATATCCCCGTTGAGGTAACCTAGTGTTATTCGAAAATTCTCCGGTTTCATGTTATTCGGAAGGAGTTTGTTAACAAGACTTGATCAACCTTGTTAGTGGATTCCTTTTGATGAGCACGAGATGGATGAAGTTAGAAAGCACAACTCTCTATACCCTCCTTTTACTATCTGTTATTTAGATTTAATAAAGCAAAAATAGTATTTTCTAACTGTTTTCTGAATTATCCTTGCAATAAAAATACCCCAAAAATAAAAGTTCTCCAAACGTCCTGAAAATGAAATATGATTTTTTGTAGAAATATTTAAGAATCACTGGCACTAAGAACACACCAGGTGGCCCCACCATTTGGCCACGAGGGCACAGGGCACGCCCCCTGCCTCATGGGCCCCACGTGGACCCCCTCCACTTATTCCACCACCCACTCACTTTGTCTTCCTCCAAAAAAATCCTCCCATAGCTCAAACCCGTGTTCTAGCTCATCTTGCTGCCATTTTCGATCTCTTTGCTCAAAGCTCCATTAACAAAACTGTTTGGGGAGACTGATCTTCCGTATGTGACTCCTCCAATGGTCCAATTAGTTTTTGTTCTAGTGCTTTATTTATTGCAAATTTTTGCTGCTTAGGTGACCCTGTTCTTGAGCTTGCATGTCAAATTTGTATGGTCCAAAGTAGTTTTAATGCATGGTATAGCCTCTAGGCACTTGTGGGAGTAGTTGCTATCAATCTTGTTGAGTTTCGTTCACTTTTATTTTGAGTCACTAAAAATTTCAGAAATTTTTTAGAGAAGGAAAATGATGAAGAGATTGTTGAGGGGTTCCTCGAGCCAAAGCTCAAAGGATAAGCAGAATGAGGAGAATAAAAAGCGCAAATACAATCTTCCTCGCACTGTGGAGGCCTCACCAACTTCCTCCACGACCAGCGCGAACACCACTGGGATCCGGAGGAGATCACCAACCAGTGGCACCATGAGGACCCTCCTTAGTACACCGGAGGGACTAGCTTCGATCCGTGGGCATAGACCAACTTAGGGCAAAAGCCTAAGCTTCGGGGAGTACGTATTTCTCACCGACATTACATTCATGTTCACACACTCATTCCAGTTGTCGGTGCTCATACTTTTTCATTGTACTATCCATGCTAGTTTATTTTCTTTTCTAAGCCTTCCTCTTGTGTGTTTGAAAAACCTTAAGAATAGTTGTAGCTTTTAGCTAGTTACTTTCCATGCCTGTTGTAGTAGTAACTAAAAGAAAACCCAAAAAGATTTCTCGTTCTTCTTTTGCTTGTTGGGAGCTTTCCTGTGTAAATAGTTTTATTTCTTTTCTTTTCTTTGGGAGTCGAGAGGAGAAGACCATGATGAAAATGTTGAGTGGCTCTCATATGCATTATTGTTGATTTAACCAAGAGCCCATATTACCTTGTCTTCTCCCTTGTATTAAACACTCACAGATTCCAGCTTAGTCCAATGCACGTGAACTATTATTATTATCCACACCATTCGGTCGTGCAAGTGAAAGGCAATAATGACGATATATGATGTACTGATTGAGATGAGAGAAGCTAGTATGATCTCGACCTATCTTGCTTTTGTAAATATGATTAGTTCATCGTTCCTGATTCAGCCTATTATGAATCAAACATGTTTGCAATGACAATTAGAGATTATAGTTGCTCATACCATGCTTAATTTGCTAGGAGTTTATAATGGTTTAACTTGCGTGCCAACATGCTATTAAAATGGTTGTGATGTGGTATGATAGGGTGGTATCCTCCTTTGAACAATTCGAGTGGCTTGACTTGGCACATGTTCACGCATGTAGTTGAAACAAAATCAACATAGCCTCCACGATATTTATGTTCATGGTGATTTCTATCCTAACCATGCTTGCACACATTGTTGATTAATCTTAATGCATGTTCATGACTGTTGTCGCTCTCTAGTTGGGCGCTTCCCAGTCCCTTTCTAGCCTTCACTTCTACTAAGCGGGAATACTGCTTGTGCATCCACTTCCATAAACCCCAAAGTTATTCCATATGAGTCCACCATACCTTCCTATATGTGGTATTTACCTGCCGTTCCAAGTAAATTTGTATGTGCCAAACTCTAAACCTTCAAATGAAATTTTGTTTTGTATGCTCGAATAGCTCATGTATCAACTAGGGCTGTCTATATCTTCCATGCTAGGTGGGTTATTCTCATGATGAGTGGCCTCCGCTCATCACTCACGAGAAAATGGCTGGTAACCGGGATGCCCAGTCCCATGCTCAAATCAAATCAAAATAATTGCAAAAAAAACTCCCCCAGGATTGTTGTTAGTTGGAGGCACCCGTTATTTCGGGCAAGCCATGGATTGATGCTTGTTGGTGGCGGGGGAGTATAAACTTTACTATTCTGTTTGGGAACCTCCTATAATGTGTGTAGCATGGAAGATATCGAGATCTCTTGGTTGTTATGTTGACAATGAAAGTATGCCACTCAAAATATTATTTATCTCTGTTTCAAAACTCGAGCTCTGGCACCTCTGCAAATCCCTGCTTCCCTCTGCGAAGGGCCTATCTATTTACTTTTATGTTGAGTCATCATCCTCTTATTAAAAAGCACCAGTTGGAGGGCACCGCTGTCATTTGCATGCATTGCTATTAATTTACATTGAGTATGATTGTGACTGGATCTCTTTTACCATGAATTACAATGTCTAGTCAGTCCTTGATCTTCAAGGGTGCTCTCCATTTATGTTTTGAGAAAGTGTTGTCATCCGAGATTTATTATTATTGCTTGCTAGTTGATTATGCCATTGATATGAGTAAACATGAGACCTAAATGTTATTGTGACGAAAACTTGAATGCTGGCTTACATATTTGCAACAACAAGATCAAACAGAGTTTGTAAAAGTTTTTCTTTATCACTTTCAATTTGTCAACTGAATTGCTTGAGGACAAGCAAAGGTTTAAGCTTGGGGGAGTTGATACGTCTCCAACGTATCTACTTTTCCAAACACTTTTGCCCTTGTTTTGGACTCTAACTTGCATGATTTGAATGGAACTACCCCGGACTGACGCTGTTTTCAGCAGAATTGCCATGGTGTTATTTTTGTGCAGAAATAAAAGTTCTCGGAATGACCTGAAAATCCACGGAGACACGTTTTGGAATTAATGGAAAATATTGGCGAAAGAATCGGCATCAGGGGGCCCACACCCTATCCACGAGGGTGCACCCCCCCTGCATTGTGGGCCCCCTGGGACTCCACCGACCTCAACCCCAACTCCATATATTCACTTTCGGGGAGGAAAAAATCAGAGAGAAGGATTCATCGCATTTTACGATACGGAGCCGCCGCCAAGCCCTAATCTTCCTTGGGAGGGCTGATCTGGAGTCCGTTCGGGGCTCCGCAGAGGGGAATCCGTCGTCGTCGTCATCATCAACCATCCTCCATCACCAATTTCATGATGCTCACTGCCGTGCGTGAGTAATCCCATCATAGGCTTGCTGGACGGTGATGGGTTGGATGAGATTTACCATGTAATCGAGTTAGTTTTGTTAGGGTTTGCTCCCTAGTATCCATTATGTTCTAAGATTGATGTTGCTATGACTTTGCTATGCTTAATGCTTGTCACTAGGGCCCGAGTGCCATGATTTCAGATCTGAACCTATTATGTTTTCATGTATATATGTGAGTTCTTGATCCTATTTTGCAAGTCAATAGTCACCTACTATGTGTTATGATCCAGCAACCCCGAAGTGACAATAATCGGGACCACTCCCGGTGATGACCGTAGTTTGAGGAGTTCATGTATTGGTCCGGTACTCTATTAAAAGGAGGCCTTAATATCCCTTAGTTTCCAATAGAGGACCCCGCTGCCACGGGAGGGTAGGATAAAAGATGTCATGCAAGTTCTTTTCCATAAGCACGTATGACTATATTCGGAATACATGCCTACATTACATTGATGAACTGGAGCTAGTTCTGTGTCACCCGATCTTATAACTGTTGCATGAGGAATCGCATCCGACATAAATATCCATCATTGATCCATTGCCTACGAGCTTTTCACATATTGAACTTTGCTTAGTTACTTTTCTGCTGCCACTGTTACGATTGCTACAAAAACTGCTACTGTTACTTTTGCCACCATTACCGTTACTTCCATACTACTTTGCTACTAAATACATTGATGCAGATATTAAGTCTTTTAGGTTTGGTTTAATTGACAACTCAGCTGCCAATACTTGAGAATATTCTTTGGCTCCCCTTGTGTCGAATCAATAAATTTGGGTTGAATACTCTACCCTCAAAAACTGTTGCGATCCCCTATACTTGTGGGTTATCAAGCAACTCCGGATGTTATGAACGTCTGGCAGAGCAAAGCTGATGACTACTTGATAGTTCAGTGTGCCATGCTTTATGGCTTAGAACCGGGACTTCAACGACGTTTTGAACGTCATGGAGAATATGAGATGTTCCAGGAGTTGAAGTTAATATTTCAAGCAAATGCCCGGATTGAGAGATATGAAGTCTCCAATAAGTTCTACAGCTGCAAAATGGAGGAGAATAGTTCTATCAATGAACATATACTCAGAATGTCTGGGTGGCACAACCACTTGACTCAACTGGGAGTTAATCTCCTGATGATAGTGTCATCGAAAGAGTTCTTCAATCACTGCTACCAAGCTACAAAAGCTTCGTGATGAACTATAATATGCAAGGGATGGACAAGACAATTCCCGAGCTCTTCGCAATGCTAAAGGCTGCGGAGGTAGAAATCAAGTAGGAGCATCAAGTATTGATGGTTAACAAGACCACTAGTTTCAAGAATAAGGGCAAAGGGAAGAAGCGGAACTTCAAGAAGAACAGCAAGCAAGTTGCTGCTCAAGTGAAGAAGCCCAAGTCTGGACCTAAACCTGAGACCGAATGCTTCTACTACAAAGGGACTGGTCACTGGAAGCGGAACTGCCCCATGTATTTGGCGGATAAGAAGGATGGCAAAGTGAAAGGTATATTCGATATATATGTTATTGATGTGTACCTTACTAATGCTTGTAGTAGCGCCTGGGTATTTGAAACTGGTTCTGTTGCTCATATTTGCAACTCGAAATAGGGGCTACGGATTAAATGAAGATTGGCTAAGGACGAGGTGACGATGCACGTGGGAAATGGTTCCAAAGTCGATGTGATCGCCGTCTGCACACTACCTCCACATCTACTGTCGGGATTAGTTTTAGACCTGAATAATTGTTATTTGGTGCCACCGTTAAGCATGAACATTATATCTGGATCTTGTTTGATGTGAGACAGTTATTCATTTAAATCAGAGAATAATGGTTGTTCTATTTATATGAGTAATATCTTTTATGGTCATGCACCCTTGAGGAGTGATCTATTTTTGTTGAATCTCAAGTGTAGTGATACACATATTCATAATATTGAAGCCAAAAGATGCAAGGTTAATAATGATAGTGCAACTTATTTGTGGCACTGCCGTTTAGGTCATATTGGTGTAAAGCGCATGAAGAAACTCCATGCTGATGGGCTTTTGGAATCACTTGATTATGAATCACTTGATGCTTGCGAACCATGCCTCATGGGCAAGATGACTAAAACTCCGTTCTCTGGAACAATGGAACGAGCAACTGATTTATTGGAAATAATACATACTGATGTATGCGGTCCAATGAGTGTTGAGGCTCGCGGCGGGTATCATTATTTTCTGACCTTCATAGATGATTTGAGCAGATATGGGTATATCTACTTGATGAAACATAAGTCTGAAACATTTGAAAAGTTCAAAGAATTTTAGAGTGAAGTGGAAATCATCGTAACAAGAAAATAAAGTTTCTACGATCTGATCATGGAGGTGAATATTTGAGTTATGAGTTTGGTCTTCATTTGAAACAATGTGGAATGGTTTCGCAACTCACGCCACCTGGAACACCACAGCGTAATGGTGTGTCCGAACGTCGTAACCGCACTTTATTAGATATGGTGGGATCTATGATGTCTCTTAATGATTTACCGCTATCATTTTGGGGTTATGCTTTAGAGATGGTTGCATTCACGTTAAATAGGGCACCATCTAAATCCGTTGAGACGACACCATATGAACTGTGGTTTGGCAAGAAACCTAAGCTGTCATTTCTTAAAGTTTGGGGCTGCGATGCTTATGTGAAAAAGCTTCAGCCTGATAAGCTCGAACCCAAATCGGAGAAATGTGTCTTCATTGGATACCCAAAGGAGACTGTTGGGTACACCTTCTATCACATATCCGAAGGCAAGATATTCGTTGCTAAGAATGGATCCTTTCTAGAGAAGGAGTTTCTCTCAAAAGAAGTGAGTGGGAGGAAAGTAGAACTTCATGAGGTAATTGTACCTTCTCCCCAATTGGAAAGTAGTTCGTCACAGAAATCAGTTCGAGTGATTCGTACGCCAATTAGTGAGGAAGCTAATGATGATGACATGAAACTTCTAATAAAGTTACTACTGAACCTCGTAGGTCAACCAGAGTAAGATCCGCACCAGAGTGGTACGGTAATCCTGTTCTGGAGGTCATGTTACTTGACCATGACGAACCTACGAACTATGAGGAAGCGATGATGAGCCCAGATTCTGCAAAATGGCTTGATGCCATGAAATCTGAGATGGGATCCATGTATGAGAACAAAGTATGGACTTTGGTTGACTTGCCCGATGATCGGCAAGCCATATAGAATAAATGGATCTTCAAGAAGAAGACCGACACTGTCGGTAATGTTACTGTCTACAAAGCTCGACTTGTCGCAAAAGATTTTCGACAAGTTCAAGGAGTTGACTATGATGAGACCTTCTCACCCGTAGCAATGCTTAAGTCTTTCCGAATCATGTTAGCAATTGCCGCATTTTATGATTATGAAATTTGGAAATGGATGTCAAAACTGCATTCCTTAATGGATATCTTAAAGAAGAGTTGTATATGATGCAACCAGAAGGTTTTGTCAATCCAAAAGGTGCTAACAAAGTGTGCAAGCTCCAGCGATCCATCTATGGACTGGTGCAAGCCTCTCGGAGTTGGAATATACGCTTTGATAGTGTGATCAAAGCATATGGTTTTATACAGACTTTTGGAGAAGCATGTATTTACAAAAAGGTGAGTGGGAGCTCTGTAGCATTTCTGATATTATATGTGGATGACATATTGTTGATCGGAAATGATATAGAATTTCTAGATAGCATAAAAGGATACTTGAATAAAAAAATTCAATGAAAGACCTCGGTGAAGCTGCTTATATATTGGGCATCAAGATCTATAGAGATAGATCAAGACGCTTAATTGGACTTTCACAAAGCACATACCTTGATAAAGTTTTGCAGAAGTTCAAAATGGATCAGTCAAAGAAAGGGTTCTTGCCTGTGTTACAAGGTGTGAAGTTGAGTCAGACTCAATGCCCGACCACTGCAGAAGATAGAGAGAAAATGAAAGTCATTCCCTATGCCTCAGCCATAGGTTATCATGTATGCAATGCTATGTACCAGACCTGATGTGTGCCTTGCTATTAGTTTAGCAGGGAGGTACCAAAGTAATCCAGGAGTGGATCACTGGACAGCGGTCACGAACATCTTGAAATACCTGAAAAGGACTAAGGATATGTTTCTCGTTTATGGAGGTGACAAAGAGCTCGTCGTAAATGGTTACGTCGATGCAAGCTTTGACACTGATCCGGATGACTCTAAGTCACAAACCAGATACGTATTTATTTTGAATGGTGGAGCTGTCAGTTGGTGCAGTTCCAAACAGAGCGTCATGGCGGGATCTACGTGTGAAGCGGAGTACATAGCTGCTTCGGAAGCAGCAAATGAAGGAGTTCATATCCGATCTAGGTGTAATACCTAGTGCATCAGGTCCAATGAAAATCTTTTGTGACAATACTAAAGCAATTGCCTTGGTGAAGGAATCCAGATTTCACAAGAGAACCAAACACATCAAGAGACGCTTCAAATTCCATCCGCGATCAAGTCAAGGAGGGAGACATAGAGATTTGCAAGATACATACGAATCTGAATGTTGCAGACCCGTTGACTAAGCCTCTCTCACGAGCAAAACATGATCAGCACCAAGACTCCATGGGTGTTAGAATCATTACTATTAATCTAGATTATTGACTCTAGTGCAAGTGGGAGACTGAAGGAAATATGCCCTAGAGGCAATAATAAAGTTGTTATTCATGATAAATGTTTATTATTCATGCTAGAATTGTATTAACCGGAACTTAGTACATGTGTGAATACATAGACAAACAGAGTGTCCCTAGTATGCCTCTACTTGACTAGCTCGTTAATCAAAGATGGTTTAGTTTCCTAGCCAGACATGTGTTGTCATTTGATGAACGGGATCACATCATTAGAGAATCATGTGATGGAAAAGACCCATCCGTTAGCTTAGCATAATGATCGTTTAGTTTTATTGCTATTGCTTTCTTCATGACTTATACATGTTCCTCTGACTATGAGATTATGCAACTCCCGAATGCTGGAGGAACACCAGTACTGCAGGATGCTGCTAACGCGACACTACAATCGGAGACCCTTCGAGAAACTATGTGTGATGCAATAATCGCAAAAGGTGTTGTATGAAAACCATCAGAAATGTATAAAATGTTTGTGATGATGGATGCATCAAACACGGTTCAGATTTTAGTTGCGTGTGCGATGAAGGGCATACAGTTCAGTTCAGTTAACTGTTTGCGACGAGGAGGAACAAAAGAAATGGGCAGCCAGATGAAGGCGTGTGCGATACACAGCATACGGTTCACTCGGATGAACTGTTTGTGATTAGGCAACACAAAAGAAACGGTCAGCCAGATCACGGTGTGTGCGATATACGGCATGCGGTTCACTCAGATGAACTATTTGCATTGAGACATGAGAACAGAAACGGTTCAACTTAACAAGATGTGTGTGATACGCGGCAAACATGTCTGTAATCAGAAATGTGTGTGAAGACGATAATAACACAGACGGTTGCTACTAATAAGACGTGTGTGTTGTATAAGGCTTCTTTGAGAGAAGCTCCGGTTTGTAAGAGGCTTGTGTTGGAAATATGCCCTAGAGGCAATAATAAATGGTTATTATTATATTTCCTTGTTCATGATAATTGTCTATTGTTCATGCTATAATTGTGCTATCCGGAAATCGTAATACATGTGTGAATACATAGACCACAACATGTCCCTAGTGAGCCTCTAGTTAACTAGCTCGTTGATCAACAGATAGTCATGGTTTCCTGACTATGGACATTGGATGTCATTGATAATGGGATCACATCATTAGGAGTATGATGTGATGGACAAGACCCAATCCTAAGCATAGCACAACATCATGTAGTTCGTTTGCTAGAGCTTTTCCAAATGTCAAGTATCATTTCCTTAGACCATGAGATTGTGCAACTCCCGGATACCATAGGAGTGCTTTGGGTGTGCCAAACATCACAACGTAACTGGGTGGCTATAAAGGTGCACTACGGGTATCTCCGAAAGTGTCTGTTGGGTTGGCACGAATCGAGACTGGGATTTGTCACTCCGTATGACGGAGAGGTATCTCTGGGCCCACTCGGTAATGCATCATCATAATGAGCTCAATGTGACCAAGTGTTTGGTCGCGGGATCATGCATTACGGTACGAGTAAAGTGACTTGCCGGTAACGAGATTGAACAAGGTATTGGGATACCGACGATCGAATCTCGGGCAAGTAACGTACCGATTGACAAAGGGAATTGTATACGGGATTGATTGAATCCTCGACATCGCGGTTCATCCGATGAGATCATCGTGGAACATGTGGGAGCCAACATGGGTATCCATATCCCGCTATTGGTTATTGACCGGAGAGTCGTCTCGGTCATGTCTGCATGTCTCCCGAACCCGTAGGGTCTACACACTTAAGGTTCGGTGACGCTAGAGTTGTAGAGATATTAGTATGCGGTTAACCGAAAGTTGTTCGGAGTCCCGGATGAGATCCCGGACGTCACGAGTAGTTCCGGAATGGTCCAGAGGTAAAGATTTATATATGGGAAGTCTTATTTTGGCCACCAGAAAATGTTCGGGATTTTTCGGTATTGTACCGGGAAGGTTCTAGAAGGTTCCGAAGTGGGGCCCACCTGCATGGGGGAACCCACATGAACGTGGGTAGTGGGGGCAAGGCCCCACACCCCTGGTCAAGGCACACTTAAGATCAAGATCCCTAAAAAAGGGGGATAACAATCGGTGGGGAAGGGAAATGATGGGATTTCTTTCCCCCACCTTTGCCAACGCCCCAATGGACTTGGAGGGCAAGAAACCAGCCCCCTCCACCCCTATATATAGTGGGGAGGCGCATGGCAGCAGCACCCAAAAGCCCCTGGCGCCTCCCTCTCCCTCCCGTGACACCTCTCCCTCTCGCTGAGCTTGGCGAAGCCCTGCCGAAATTCCCGCTGCTTCCACCACCACGCCGTCGTGCTGCTGGATCTCCATCAACCTCTCCCTCCCCTTGCTGGATCAAGAAGGAGGAGACGTCTTCCCCAACCGTACGTGTGTTGAACGCGGAGGTGCCGTCCGTTCGGCGCTCGGTCATCGGTGATTTGGATCACGACGAGTACGACTCCATCAACCCCGTTCACTTGAACGCTTCCGCTCGTGATCTACAAGGGTATGTAGATGCACTCTTTTCCCTCTCGTTTCTAGAAGACTCCATAGATTGTTCTTGGTGATGCGTAGAAATTTTTTAATTTCTGCAACGATCTCCAAAAGTGGCATCATGAGCTAGGTCTATGCGTAGTTTCTATGCACGAGTAGAACACAAAGCAGTTGTGGGCGTTGATATTGTCAATTTACTTGCCGTTACTAGTCTTATCTTGATTCGGCGGCATCGTGGGATGAAGCGGCCCGGACCGACCTTACACGTACGCTTACGTGAGACAGGTTCCACCGACTGACATGCACTAGTTGCATAAGGTGGCTAGCGGGTGTCTGTCTCTCCCACTTTAGTCGGATCGGATTCGCTGAAAAGGGTCCTTATGAAGGGTAAATAGAAATTGGCATATCACGTTGTGGTTTTACGTAGGTAAGAAACGTTCTTGCTAGAAACCTATAGAAGCCACGTAAAAATATGCAGCAACAATTAGAGGACGTCTAACTTGTTTTTGCAGCATATGCCTTGTGATGTGATATGGCCAAAAGGATGTGATGAATGAAATATATGTGATGTATGAGATTGATCATGTTCTTGTAATAGGAATCACGACTTGCATGTCGATGAGTATGACAACCGGCAGGAGCCATAGGAGTTGTCTTTATTTTTGTATGACCTGCGTGTCATTGAATAACGCCATGTAAATTACTTTACTTTATTGCTAAACACGTTAGCCATAGAAGTAGAAGTAATCGTTGGCGTGACAACTTCATGAAGACACGATGATGGAGATCATGATGATGGAGATCATGGTGTCGTGCCGGTGACGAAGATGATCATGGCGCCCCGAAGATGGAGATCAAAGGAGCAATATGATACTGGCCATATCATGTCACTATTTGATTGCATGTGATGTTTATCATATTTTGCTTCTTATTTGCTTAGTACGACAGTAGTAAGTAAGATGATCCCTTATAATAATTTCAAGAAAGTGTTCCCCCTAACTGTGCGCCGTTGCGAAAGTCCGTTGTTTCGAAGCACCACGTGATGATCGGGTGTGATAGATTCTAACATTCACATACAACCGGTGTAAGACAGATTTACACATGCAAAACACTTAGGTTGACTTGACGAGCCTAGCATGTACAGACATGGCCTCGGAACACAAGAGACCGAAAGGTCGAACATGAGTCGTATAGAAGATACGATCAACATGAAGATGTTCACCGATGTTGACTAGTCCGTCTCACGTGATGATCGGACACGGCCTAGTTGACTCAGATCATGTTTCACTTAGATGACTAGAGGGATGTCTATCTGAGTGGGAGCTCATTGAATAATTTGATTAGATGAACTTAATTATCATGAACTTAGTCTAAAATCTTTACAATATGTCTTGTAGATCAAATGACCCACGCTAATGTTGCCCTCAACTTCAACGCGTTCCTAGAGAAAACCAAGCTGAAAGATGATGGCAGCAACTATACGAACTGGGTCCGGAACCTGAGGATCATCCTCATAGCTGCCAAGAAAGATTATGTCCTAGAAGCACTGCTAGGTGACACACCCATCCCAGAGAACCAAGACGTTATGAACGCTTGGCAGCAGTGTGCTGATGATTACTCCCTCGTTCAGTGCGGCATGCTTTACAGCTTAGAACCGGGGCTCCAAAAGCGTTTTGAGCAACACGGAGCATATGAGATGTTCGAAGAGCTGAAAATGGTTTTCCAAGCTCATGCCCGGGTCGAGAGATATGAAGTCTTCGACAAGTTCTTCAGTTGTAAGATGGAGGAAAATAGTTCTGTCAGTGAGCACATACTCAAAATGTCTGGGTTACACAACCGCTTGACTCAGCTGGGAGTTAATCTCCCGGATGACGCGGTCATTGACAGAATCCTTCAGTCGCTTCCACCGAGCTACAAGAGCTTTGTGATGAACTTCAATATGCAGGGGATGGAAAAGACCATTCCTGAGGTATATTCAATGCTGAAATCAGCGGAGGTGGAGATTAAAAAGGAACATCAAGTGTTGATGGTGAATAAAACCACTAAGTTCAAGAAAGGCAAGGGTAAGAAGAACTTCAAGAAGGACGGCAAGGGAGTTGCCGCGCCCGGTAAGCCAGTTGCCAGGAAGAAGCCAAAGAATGGACCCAAGCCTGAGACTGAGTGCTTTTATTGCAAGGGAAGTGGTCACTGGAAGCGGAACTGCCCCAAGTACTTAGCGGACAAGAAGGCCGGCAACACCAAAGGTATATGTGATATACATGTTATTGATGTGTACCTTACCAGCACTCGTAGTAGCTCCTGGGTATTTGATACCGGTGTGGTTGCTCATATTTCTAACTCAAAGCAGGAGCTGCGGAATAAACGGAGACTGGCAAAGGACGAGGTGACGATGCGCGTCGGGAATGGTTCCAAGGTCGATGTGATCGCCGTCGGCACGCTACCTCTACATTTACCTACGGGATTAGTTTTAAACCTCAATAATTGTTATTTAGTGCCAGCTTTGAGCATGAACATTGTATCAGGATCTCGTTTAATTCGAGATGGCTACTCATTTAAATCCGAGAATAATGGTTGTTCTATTTATATGAGAGATATGTTTTATGGTCATGCCCCACTGGTTAATGGTTTATTCTTAATGAATCTCGAACGTAGTGTTACACATATTCATAATGTGAATACCAAAAGATGTAAGGTTGATAATGATAGTCCCACATACTTGTGGCACTGCCGTCTTGGTCACATTGGTGTCAAACGCATGAAGAAGCTCCATGCAGATGGACTTTTGGAGTCTCTTGATTACGAATCATTTGACACGTGCGAACCATGCCTCATGGGTAAGATGACCAAGACTCCGTTCTTCGGAACAATGGAGCGAGCAACCAACTTATTGGAAATCATACATACTGATGTGTGCGGTCCAATGAGTGTTGAGGCTCGCGGTGGCTATCATTATGTTCTCACTCTCACTGATGACTTGAGTAGATATGGGTATGTCTACCTAATGAAACACAAGTCTGAGACCTTTGAAAAGTTCAAGGAATTTCAGAGTGAGGTTGAGAATCAACGTGACAGAAAAATAAAGTTCTTACGATCAGATCGTGGAGGGGAATATTTGAGTCACGAATTTGGCACACACTTAAGGAAATGTGGATTAGTTTCACAACTCACGCCGCCTGGAACACCTCAGCGAAATGGTGTGTCCGAACATCGTAATCGCACTCTATTGGATATGGTGCGATCTATGATCTACCGCTCTCATTTTGGGGCTATGCTTTAGAGACTGCCGCATTCACTTTAAATAGGGCTCCATCGAAATCCGTTGAGACGACACCGTATGAATTATGGTTTGGGAAGAAACCTAAGCTGTCGTTTCTAAAAGTTTGGGGATGCGATGCTTATGTCAAGAAACTTCAACCTGAAAAGCTCGAACCCAAGTCGGCAAAATGCGTCTTCATAGGATACCCTAAGGAAACCATTGGGTATACCTTCTACCTCAGATCCGAAGGCAAGATATTTGTTGCCAAGAATGGGTCCTTTCTGGAGAAAGAGTTTCTCTCGAAAGAAGTAAGTGGGAGGAAAGTGGAACTTGATGAAGTACTACCTCTTGAACCGGAAAGTAGCGCAGCTCAGGAAGATGTTCCTGTGGTGCCTGCACCGACTAGAGAGGAAGTTAATGATGATGATGATCAAGGTACTTCGGATCAAGCTCCTACTGAACTTCGTAGGTCCATAAGGACACGTTCCGCGCCAGAGTGGTACGGCAACCCTGTCTTGGAAATCATGTTGTTAGACAACGGTGAACCTTCGAACTATGAAGAAGCAATGGCGGGCCCAGATACCGACAAATGGCTAGAAGCCATGAAATCCGAGATAGGATCCATGTATGAAAACAAAGTGTGGACTTTGACAGACTTGCCCGATGATCGGCGAGCGATAGAAAACAAATGGATCTTTAAGAAGAAGACAGACGCGGATGGTAATGTTACCATCTATAAAGCTCGACTTGTCGCTAAGGGTTATCGACAAGTTCAAGGGGTTGACAACGATGAGACTTTCTCACCCGTAGCGAAGCTGAAGTCCGTCCGAATCATGTTAGCAATTGCCGCATACTATGATTATGAGATATGGCAAATGGACGTCAAAACGGCATTCCTTAACGGCTTTCTTAAGAAAGAATTGTATATGATGCAGCCGGAAGGTTTTGTCGATCCTAAGAATGCTAACAAGGTATGCAAGCTCCAGCGCTCCATCTATGGGCTGGTGCAAGCATCTCGGAGTTGCAACATTCGATTTGATGAGATGATCAAAGCGTTTGGGTTTACACAGACTTATGGAGAAGCCTGTGTTTACAAGAAAGTGAGTGGGAGCTCTGTAGCATTTCTCATATTATATGTGGATGACATACTGTTGATGGGAAATGATATAGAATTCTTGGGAAGCATAAAGGCCTACTTGAACAAGTGTTTTTCAATGAAGGACCTTGGAGAAGCTGCTTATATATTAGGCATCAAGATCTATAGAGATAGATCAAGACACCTCATTGGTCTTTCACAAAGTACGTACCTTGACAAGATATTGAAGAAGTTCAATATGGATCAGTCCAAGAAGGGGTTCTTGCCTGTATTGCAAGGTGTGCAATTGAGCACGGCTCAATGCCCGACCACGGCAGAAGATAGAGAAAAGATGAGTGTCGTCCCCTATGCCTCGGCCATAGGGTCTATTATGTATGCCATGCTGTGTACCAGACCTGATGTAAACCTTGCCGTAAGTTTGGTAGGAAGGTACCAAAGTAATCCCGGCATGGAACACTGGACAGCGGTCAAGAATATCCTGAAGTACCTGAAGAGGACTAAGGATATGTTTCTCGTTTATGGAGGTGACGAAGAGCTCGTCGTAAAGGGTTACGTCGATGCTAGTTTCGACACAGATCTGGATGACTCTAAGTCACAAACCGGGTACGTGTATATTTTGAATGGTGGGGCAGTAAGCTGGTGCAGTTGCAAGCAAAGCGTTGTGGCGGCATCTACATGTGAAGCGGAATACATGGCGGCCTCAGAGGCAGCACAAGAAGCAATCTGGGTGAAGGAGTTCATTACCGACCTAGGAGTTATTCCCAATGCGTCGGGCCCGATGACTCTCTTCTGTGACAACACTAGAGCTATTGCCCTTGCCAAGGAGCCCAGGTTTCACAGGAAGACCAGGCATATCAAGCGTCGCTTCAACTCCATTCGTGAAAATGTTCAAAATGGACACATAGATATTTGTAAAGTACATACGGACCTGAATGTAGCAGATCCGTTGACTAAACCTCTCCCTAGAGCAAAACATGATCAACACCAGAACTCTATGGGTGTTCGATTCATCACAATGTAACTAGATTATTGACTCTAGTGCAAGTGGGAGACTGTTGGAAATATGCCCTAGAGGCAATAATAAAATGGTTATTATTATATTTCCTTGTTCATGATAATTGTCTATTGTTCATGCTATAATTGTGTTATCCGGAAATCATAATACATGTGTGAATACATAGACCACAACATGTCCCTAGTGAGCCTCTAGTTGACTAGCTCGTTGATCAAAGATAGTCATGGTTTCCTGACTATGGACATTGGATGTCATTGATAACGGGATCACATCATTAGGAGAATGATGTGATGGACAAGACCCAATCCTAAGCATAGCACAAGATCGTGTAGTTCGTTTGCTAGAGCTTTTCCAAATGTCAAGTATCATTTCCTTAGACCATGAGATTGTGCAACTCCCGGATACCATAGGAGTGCTTTGGGTGTGCCAAACGTCACAACGTAACTGGGTGGCTATAAAGGTGCACTACGGGTATCTCCGAAAGTGTCTGTTGGGTTGGCACGAATCGAGACTGGGATTTGTCACTCCGTATGACGGAGAGGTATCTCTGGGCCCACTCGATAATGCATCATCATAATGAGCTCAATGTGACCAAGTGCTTGGTCACGGGATCATGCATTACGGTACGAGTAAAGTGACTTGCCGGTAACGAGATTGAACAAGGTATTGGTATACCGACGATCGAATCTCGGGCAAGTAACGTACCGATTGACAAAGGGAATTGTATACGGGATTGATTGAATCCTCGACGTCGTGGTTCATCCGATGAGATCATCGTGGAACATGTGGGAGCCAACATGGGTATCCAGATCCCGCTGTTGGTTACTGACCGGAGAGTCGTCTCGGTCATGTCTGCATGTCTCCCGAACCCGTAGGGTCTACACACTTAAGGTTCGGTGACGCTAGAGTTGTAGAGATATTAGTATGCGGTTAACCGAAAGTTGTTCGGAGTCCCGGATGAGATCCCGGACGTCACGAGTAGTTCCGGAATGGTCCGGAGGTAAAGATTTATATATGGGAAGTCCTATTTTGGCCACCGGAAAATGTTCGGGATTTTTCAGTATTGTATCGGGAAGGTTCTAGAAGGTTACGAAGTGGGGCCCACCTGCATGGGGGAACCCACATGAACGTGGGTAGTGGGGGCAAGGCCCCACACCCCTGGTCAAGGCGCACCAAGATCCCACCTTAGAAGGAATAAGATCATATCCCGAAGGGATAAGATCAAGATCCCTAAAAAAGGGGGATAACAATCGGTGGGGAAGGGAAATGATGGGATTTCTTTCCCCCACCTTTGCCAACGCCCCAATGGACTTGGAGGGCAAGAAACCAGCCCCCTCCACCCCTATATATAGTGGGGAGGCGCATGGCAGCAGCACCCAAAAGCCCCTGGCGCCTCCCTCTCCCTCCCGTGACACCTCTCCCTCTCGCTGAGCTTGGCGAAGCCCTGCCGAGATTCCCGCTGCTTCCACCACCACGCCGTCGTGCTGCTGGATCTCCATCAACCTCTCCCTCCCCTTGCTGGATCAAGAAGGAGGAGACGTCTTCCCCAACCGTACGTGTGTTGAACGCGGAGGTGCCGTCCGTTCGGCGCTCGGTCATCGGTGATTTGGATCACGACGAGTACGACTCCATCAACCCCGTTCACTTGAACGCTTCCGCTCGTGATCTACAAGGGTATGTAGATGCACTCTTTTCCCTCTCGTTGCTAGAAGACTCCATAGATTGTTCTTGGTGATGCGTAGAAATTTTTTAATTTCTGCAACGATCTCCAACAGCTTGTAATAAAATTTGTGCCACAATGGACGAAAAAAATTCCTCGACATATAAGTGTGATGTCGTGACACCATGGCAGGTTTCACAATTTTCAGCTTAGTTTTGGATTTACGGGGATTTAAAAACCGATATTCTTCTCACAAAATGTTTTCAAATAGCACACGGTTCATTCACGAAAGCTGATATTCAATGAAAACTTCGTGAAACCATATTTTAAAGTTTCATAAAAATCTGAAAAAATTGTGGGATGTTAAGAAGGTGATGTTTTATTGCGACACAAAATTTCAAGTTGAAAAATATTACGAGATGTGAGCTATGAAAAAGACAAATTCTGCCTTGAATAGTGACATTACTATTCGGCACTATTCAACACTGATTTTGTCTTTTTCACAGCTCACATCTCTTAATGTGTTTCAACTTGAAATTTGTGTGCTAATAAAACATCATCCTCTTAACATCCCACATTTTTTTGAAATCTTTTGAAACTTCAAAACATCTTTTTCTCGTGGTTTTCACCGGTTTCCACCGAATGTTAGTTTCCGTATGATATCCCCCCCCACCCCGCTAGGCGCGCGATCAGAGTCCTGCGTTCTGACTGGCCAGAACCCAAACCCCACGGATCGTACGTGTGCACCGTTGGATGCTCCCAGATTGAGCGGCAACCCTGAGCCCTTTCGACAGCACATGCAGTACATGGGTAAGCATTGTGCACATGCGTCATGTAGCTCACGCTTCCTTCTCTACTAGTAGGTTTTCATTCAAAACAGGCTACCGTTTCTCGCCACTCCTCTCATCGTTCCCACCTCTTCTCCCAGATATGCATGATGTAGATGTTCGTTTAATTCTTATAGTTCATCTCATACAAAATCAATTAGTTTTGTAAAAAAACTATTTTAAGATTCATGGAATTGTGCATTGTAAAGGTAAAAACAAAAAGTGACAATTCATTTAGAAAAAAAAGGTTTGGGCAATTAAGATATGAAAGATTTGTGCATTATGCTTAATTTCAACCATGGAGTCTTCTAGATTGTACATGTGGCAGAATCTGGTGGAATGTAGATGATATCCAACGGCCAGTAGTGCTTGGATTTGCCATCTCTGTACCGTCGGATTGGCTTCATCCAACGAGCAACTTTCATAGTTGTTCGCAAACTATATATGTAGATAGATGTATAGTATATATAGATGTGTCCCATGCTAGACAAAATAAATTTTGAGCGCATGCATGGGACCCCCCCCCCCCCCGCGCTGCCGCCTCGAAGTTGGGAAACTGACATCATAGGTATGGAACTAGGCTTGGAGTCGGACACGGTGTTCGGTTTGTAATGTACTTGGCGTGGCCCATCGAAGTTGTGCATTTGGGATTTAAACACATCATACACCATCGTACCCATACATATTTTCGGGCCGCATGCAGTGTATACAGGGTCTTCTGATCGACCACGTCTCCCTTGTGTGGTTTTTTGTGACGACACTGATTTCTGTGGGCTGCCCGAGTGTATATATATCATCCCTTTGACCGATAATGAGGGGTATGTGTTGGCCATGAATGGATTCCTCCAAGTTCATGTTAGGGCCGGTCACCGTCAAATGTCGATCAACTAAAGCTCGAGCTCATGCGTTGTCAGGATTCCCTCCCAGATGCTCGGATTGCTGGGTTCGACCTACATCAAACCCTGTGTATGTATATCATCCTTAACTACCTTGCCTTCATGGTTGTTGTCTGTATCGAGAGGTAGGCACCACATCTAAATTGTACATTATTCTATATTGAAAACACACATCACCCCTTCCTAATGTACATCTGGGCCGCATGCAAGAGGTGCTGGTTTTGTGGTCCCTCTCGTGCGATGTTTATGATGGTTCAATCTATTGGCCCAAGCGGTTTATCGACAAAAACAACTATCATTTGACCAAACGAAAGATTCATTGGTCCGTCTTATGGTAGGTCATGGTGACATGCATGTATGACCAAACTATCGATCATTACGTGCATTCGCCCCGCTGACACGAAGTGGGAGGTGGTGGGCCAAGCATCCTAGCTAGGTACGACATTATGTCATTATATATATCCTAGCTAGGTGGTTGTTAGGGTGCTTTCGGGTTTGCGAGGCAGGTGCCACCAAAGTTATGCATTGTGTATTTAGAGTTTTAAACATCCCCAATATTCGTACATATATTTGGCCACTTCCAGGTGCTTCTTGACTTCTGACCCCTCGCATGGATCTTCAATGACGCGCCCAACCATGGGCCCGCGGGGTCAAAGTTGTGCATTGGAATTTTGAACATCACATACCACCCTTTTCACTCATATATATATTTGGGCCACATGCTGGTGTGGCTGTCTTTGGACCCTCCCTAACATTATTTTTTGCAGCAAGGACTCTGATGATCCTCAACGGACACTGGGTATAATATCTTAACCGTGTGCGATACAAGTTCGATGTGAATCACCACGACCGCGCAAGCGCGAGCAAATTAAGGTGGAGGTACTGGCTCAACCGTGTGCGATGCAAGTGCGCTGAAATCACCACGACCGCGCAAGCGCGAGCAAAGGGTGGAGGTACTGGCTTAACCGTGTGCGATGCAAGTGCGCTGTAAAACCAGCACCTGTGGAAGCTAAAGGCGGGTAAGTTTATTTGGAAATTAGAACGAACCGTGTGTGATAGACCAGCTAGCTAGAAATATAAAAAACAAACTACCCGCCTTGAGCGTTGCAAAAATCGGAGGATCCGCGCTACTTTTCCTTATTATCATACACGCATATTGTTATTGGGCCGTGCGCGATCTTGGGCACTGCCGCCCCGCATCAATTCCTTTACCCAAATTTTAGTAGCCGTCGTGCTTCAACCGTCGCCCACACTCCTCCAGCACTGACCTTATAGTAAAATTGTAGTAGCCGAGGCATTTGAACCGTCGCCCTCCCTCGTCCACCACCATCTCCACCCACCATTACTAAAAAATTTAGTAGCCGCGGCGTATCCTCAAACACCCCCCTCCACAGTCCCCCACCCGCCCCATCCCCCCTTCAAACCCTAGCTCGCGGCCGCCGCCAACCCTACCCGTCTGCCCGTTCCTCCTAGCTTAGATAATAAAGTTCAGGTTATCCAGCGATTCCCATACCGTCGCCCCACTCCCCTGAGTTTTTAGATGAGGCCCGCAGTGTCCCTCCCCACCAGATCCACATCCCCTGCTCCAGAATGTCGCAGCCTAAGCTCAACCACATATCCTGGGGAGCCCGACGAGCGTTCGGCCAAGAAGAGGTTTATTATGGCCTCTCCGGCGGACGTTGGCGAGGTGGCCGTCGTTCGCCCCAACCTGTCGATCCCGGAGCAACACGTCGCCGCGGAAGCCGGCGAAGACGTTCACTATGTTGCCATGCCGAAGGCTTCATGTCAGCGGGCTAGCGTATTACTGTATCTCGGGAAAGCTGGCTACGACATCAAGCTCGTCCACACCGATGGCTTCATGCGGGCCATGTCATAGGTTAAGTGCTCCATCCCCAACCCCTCTGGTTCAACCATCGTTGATCTCTTCGACGGCCCTGCCGCTGATCTCCTCCGCCAAGCGTCCCACAATTTGCGAGCTTTATACGCCATCGAGCCCATTTTTTCACTTCTGAAGGACACGTTCTACGGCGGCGGCTTGGGTTCCTCAATTGTCAAGTCAGATCTCATCGACCACGACCACGACCAGAAGGAGGGCACCCACGAAGGTTCTTCCAAGGTGAAACAGCCCATCTGTGACATCAGAGAGCGCACCATGGGTCTGTGCTCTTCCAACTGGAAGGATCCCGGCCATGAAATGTGAGGCAACATTCTATCAGCAAATATTACCTTTTCTAGCTTGACAACCCGTACCCTTTGTCGTAGTAGCATTTGCCGTGCGGTGCTTTAACTGTGTCGTGTTTAATTATTTCAGATATGCAAAAATGTATTGTTCAATAGGTCTATGTGATGCTTAAGTATGAATTGTCCACTTTTGTTTCACGAATGGCTATATTTGCTTGTTTATAGTGAGTAGATGCCTTGTTTATCTGTATTTGGTTGTTAGGTTGGTTGGAGTAAGCATTTTTTCAGTTATCGAGCAGATGCCTTGTTTATCTGTATTTGGTTCTTAGTTTGGTTGCAGTGAGTATTTGTCCAGTTATCAAGCAGATGCCTTGTTTATCTGTATTTGGTTGTTAGGTTACTTTTTTTAGCATTTGTCCAGTTATCAAGCAGATGCCTTGTTTATCTGTATTTGGTTGTTAGGTTGCCTTTTTTAGCATTTCTCCAGTTATCAAGCAGATGCCTTGTTTATCTTTATCTGCTTGTTAGGTTGGTTGCAGTGAGCATTTGTCCAGTTTTCAAGCATATGCCATGTTTATCTGTATTTGCTTGTTAGGTTGGTTGCAGTGAGACTCTGTCCAGTTTTCAATGGCTATATTTGGTTGTTATACTGGTCATTTATGCCTTGTTTATTTCAGTCATTCACAATGTGTGGTTCATTATGTGCAAGTCGGAACTGTGCCGCTCGACTACATCAATACCAGTTTGAACGGCTATATTTGGTTCCAGTTATTCCTGGTGTAGTTAACACATGCCCTTTATTTCAGTTTTACACATTTATCCAGTGTGATGTTTAAGCATTAGCTACGTTCTATTCATTTTCAACAATACCAGTTTGAATTGCAATATTTGATGGTTGTTAAGCCTGTTGTCGGTAACATTGCCTTCCATTTTATATCTGCTTTAACAGCATGCTGAAACCAACACATTCAAGCTATCATTTGGAGATGATGTTATTCACCTTTGCTATATTTGTTTGATGTTAAGATTGTTGTACTTATCATGCCTTTCCACTACTTATGTAGGACAACAACGGGAGTGGCCACCACGCCGAGGTTAGCTTCATCCCTTGGCTTGTACTCCCCCGTCATTCCGTAATGTAGTACATATAGATCCAGGCCTGGACACTAGTTAGCTTCTAATATTGACTTGTTGCTTGTAGGTACATATGCCCTTGGCAAGGATCCACGCATCGACCCTTTTTGCGTATGGGGCAATGAGATATTGATGAACAAGCATCAAGTGAGGAAACTGATAAGGATTATTAGAAAAAAGATACGAATGGTGGCAAGCAAATTATTTGTTTATGCTCTATCCAACACAACAGTGAGTTGTAGGATGGTAACTACAAACTCTGCAGCCTTCTATTTTTACTGCCCATAATGAGTTGTTAGACAAAAGTGTCTGAATCTTTTTCGTTCCCAGTGGTTCAAGAAGCAGTTCACTCAAGATTACCTCGCAAAGTACATGATTGGTGGACACGCAATGAAGGTTAAAGTATTTCATCCAGACTACAATGAGCATCGAGAAGTCCTAATGAAGACAGTGAAGGATGGACAGGCAGCCATCACAAGGGGTTGGCTTAGAGTCGTGCGCGCCTTACACATGGAGGAGGGCACAATATGGGCATTCCGCTTCACCTTCTCCAGCAACCAGAATGTCTTTCGCCTCTCTCTTTACAGTCTTTAGTACAACTATGGTTCATCATTCTTTACTTGGTGCTTCTGTAGTTCTTTAGTATATGTACCTGTGCATTGAATTATGGATTCATGGTTGAACCTATATTTGTAATAAACATAGTTGGATATGAAATAAGTGATTGCGTACTTTCAAATTCATAACATGTGATTTTTAAATTAGGGATTAATTGGATTAATTATGGATTAAATAGGGATTACACTACACACAGTTTGCGAAAGCGAAACGTCTGCGATATACGTGGAGATCAGAAACGTTTCTAGGATCCACTACGTGTGCGATCAATCTCCACTACACACACACACGACTTTCTCTTGAAAACTGTTTGTGTTAAGCCACATTGCGCAAACGTTTATCACACAAAAAGTGTGTGTGATGGACAGCCTTTGCCACACGGTTTCTTTCTATGCACCGTGTGAGGTGCATTCAATAACGCAAACAATAAAATTATTAATATCGTGTGCAATGGCAACGCTATCACAAACGATTTAACGGGAAAAATTGTGTGTGATGTACTTGTGAACAGAAACGTTTTCCTTGGAGCGACTGTGTGGGATGTGCATACGATCGAAAACGTTTAGCGGGGACTGACTGTGTGGGATGTACTTGCGACCGGAAACAATTTTGCCGTATAATTGTATTTTTATCTGTACTATACGTATTTCCGTATTTGAGCGCTCGCCGGTCGCACACGACCTCATTTTTGCCGAACGTGTGTGCCAGGAGGGCATATCCCCGATGGTTTCTGGGTCGTGTGGGAAGGACCCCCCTATCGCCCACACTCACTTGGAGACGGTTCCAGATGCCGTCGCGGAAAGGGGTTTTAAACCGTTTGTTTAGGACCAACGTGCACCAGTGTATATTGTGTGCTTAATATGAAATGTCAATTAGATTAATAAATGGATTATGAATAATCGGATAATTAGCCTGCTAATTGGGTTTTGCTATTGCAAACGGTTGTTGAAAAAATACCGTGGGCAATGACCTTAGGCAACGCACACAGTTTCTAGGAATAAACCGTGTTGGATCAATGAACAATCACACACGACTTTCTCTAGAAAACTGTTTGCGTTAGGCCACCTTGCGCAAACGTTTACCACATGAAAACTGTGTGTGATGGACAGCCTTTGCCACACAGTTTGTTCCACAGACCGTGTGTGATATATTCAATAACACAAGCGATTTAACGGGAAAAATTGTGTGTGATGTACCTGTGAACGGAAATGTTTTCCTTGGAGCGACTGTGTGGGATGTACATACGAACGGAAACGTTTAGCGGGGACTGGCTGTGTGGGATCTACTGGCGACCACTAGTGCAGAACCGGGCTTTAGCGCCGGTTCGTAAGGGCCTTTAGTGCCGGTTCTGCAACCGACACTAAAGAGTGGAGACTAAAGCCCCCCCTTTACTACCGGTTCGGCACGAACCAGCGCTAAAGTGCCACCACGTGGCACGAGCCAGGCCCGGGTGCTGGTACACCATTAGTACCGGTTGGTAGCACCAACCGGTACTAAATGTTTGGGGGGGTTTGGTTTTAATTTTTATTTTTCCATTAATTTTGTGTTTTCCATTTAATTCTTTTTTGTTTCGTAGTATTTTACGATACTACATATTGTACACGTTATGCATATATATAAATAGATTTTCTCGTAGAACCGATCATATATATATATAATCGAATGTCTCACAACCACCATTAATTATTCACACATACACATGTATATATATATACAATTTCTCCTACATGTTGCCTTGGTGCCTTCGGAGCACGATGACAAGTGGTTCATGGGGGCGGTAGCGGGTAATAGTATTCTCCTTTGGGATCTATGACCTGGTCGAGCAAAAATCCCGCTATTTCCTCTTGAAGTGCTCGTATGCGCTCCTCTGGTAGGAGCTCATCCCGCACCTCTTTGAACTGTTAAGAAGGAGATCAATATGCATGTGTATTAGTTGTGTGACTAGATATCGACAATCATGTAAGATTTGTGAATAGTGTTCTGGCAAACGTACCCAGTCATGTCTATCAGATCTACTCCTTTCGGACGCCATCATGCGAATGTTCTCGCAAATGTAGTATGCACACACTTCAGTCCCCGGCGCCTGCTTCAGGGCCTTTACGAGAATAGAATTTAATCAGATAATAATTAATCAAGCATGTTAATTAATTAATGGTATTGAAACAAGAATTAAAGAGATGGTAGCTAGCTAGCTAGTACTACTTAATTACTTACCTTGGGTCGATACCAACATAGCTTTTGTCGCCATTTTCCTGGAGTCACCTTGATGAACTTTGCCCAAGCCCTACCCGCCGGCAAAGAAAATTAATAAAGGAGTTATTAAAAATAGTTCATATCAGGAAATGACGAACTAAATAGGCCGAGATATAGTTAATAATGATTGAAATTACCTATTGACTATCCCCTTCACGATGCTGTAGTCACTATCTTTTTTAAGTAGTGAGTCCAGTACTTCAACTTTAACTTCATCAACTTTAATGTCTAACAAGATCCAGTGGAAGCTGCATGCGCATACGTTTGCATGTATAAATTAAGCGGGCATGTGCATAACACTAATCAACTATAACCCTAAACCCTATACACTTATTAACATCTAGCTAGTAAGCAAAAACAGAATTTGTAGTACAAGATAGTGTGACTCACTCAAAGTTGTAAGGAAGTAGTATATCTTCATTGCTATTGAGGCGCTTCAAGAACTCTACCATGCATTTCTCTACATCTTGTCTACACCATTCCAATTTCCATGTGTATTCATTAACGGTATTTGGGTCAATGAACCCAATGCCATAGCGTCCAGCTTTTTTCATTTCATACATCTTCATCCTGCATAATACCACAGAAAAGAATATATAGTCAGGATATATAATTACAGGTAATTAATGATCAATCAATGAGCACTAGAGCTAGCTTGAGACTTAAATTACAGAAAGAAATCACTTACAGACAATAGCAACTGACGATAGATTTGTCGAGTGCATCTTGATTGAATAACTGAAATAGTTCTGAATACTCAATGGACAGAGCTTTCTTATTGAAGTAATGATCTTCCTCGACTTGCACCATGAGGGACTCTCGATTGGAAATCTTGGTAATTTTCATGTACCAATCATGCAATTCATACATTCTCGTTGGGAGGTTCTTGACCTCCTCGGGCTCGACCAAAGGTTGGCCCCGGACATATTTCCGTTTTATGTCCTCCTCTCTAAGCGGAGACATGGGCTCGATATCGAGGAGTTGTCCAACAGTGATCTTGAGCATTTCAGCCTGCGTTATATGCTCCTCGGTTATTACCACATCGCCCAGCTCGGGAACGTAAACGGTTTGCCCACAATAATATTGGGCGCGCGTACTCTCATGTGTTGTTGGCACAACAAGCGGGGGGGTCGATTGCGCCGCCTGTTCTCCCAGCTGGGAACGGTTTTCCCGCATTTTTTGACAGCTGCTTGTTGGCTCGAGCTCGAGCTCTCTTCTTTCTGTAGTCGTGCTCGATGTGCCTTCCTGATTTGGCGCTCATAGTCTGAGTCAACAGGCTTGGGAGCTGGTGGTCTAGCCATACGAATGAAGTGGTCAATCTTTTCCTCAGGCACTTTCTCCCTCGGCAGCGTTGCCGGTTTCGGTCCAAAATGAGCGTCCACTTCGGCCCGCACTATTGCATCGTTTTGCTCCTCGATCATGTCGTAAGGCCTCTAAGGAAGAGGAGCGAGGCTGCTTGGACCATATTTATATCGCTTGTCTCCGCCTGTACTTTCTGTACTACCTCAACTTGTACCGCTACGCAACATAGCTGCGGCGTGTCTCTTCTATGATTGCTTAGGCGGCGGAGATGGCTGACGTGGCTTAGTTGGAGCAGGAGGAGTGGCCTGACGCTGTGCCGGACTTGAAGCAGAAGGTGTGGCCTGACGCTGTGCGGGACTTGAAGCAGGAGGTGTGGCCTGACACGGTGTCAGACTTGAAACAGGAGGAGTAGCCTGACGTTGTGCCGGACTTGAAGCAGGAGTCTGCTCACGCGTTCGTGGACTTGGAGGAGCGGGAGTCTGCTGACACGGTGGCGGACTTCGAGAAGGAGTCGGCAGACGCGGTGTCGGTGGACTTCGAAAGATGATGCAATCCTTTCTCCATAGGATGATATGATGTATGGCCTCTCCCAGTGTGTGCTCGTCGTCACCTCCAGGAATGTCAAGATCTAGCCCCGAATATGGGTCCACCACCTCATCAACCAAGACACGAGCATAGCCCGCAGGAATCGGGGCACAATGGAAGGTTGCTTCGGGGGTAATTGTAAAAGCAACGGCGTCCGCCACCTTCATGGATATGTTCTTCACTTTGAAGTGTAACTAGCTCACAGTTAGTGTTCTCTATGATGTCATCCACAGGGTATGTATCCAGCAGTGCGTCGCCCGGGGCGGAACCAACGCTGCTTCTCGCCATGGATGGGACGGTGCTATCCAATGCTGGATGATCATCCGCTTGCTGCTGCCGCTGCTGAGACCCCCTTTCCTAGCTAAGTGAGTCGATCTGCTGCTGCTGCTGGAATTTGAGTGCCAAGTCCGCTTGCCTTGCTTCTAGGCCTTGAAGGCGTTCCGCGTCCTGCTTCCTCTGCTCCTCCTCCAGCTTCCTCTTCTTCTCCTCCTCCAGCTTCCTCTTCTTCTCCTCCTCCATCTTCTTTCTTGCACGGGTCCTGTAGTCGTCGTTCCATTCCGAAAAGCCCTCATACCAGGGAATAACGCCCTTGCCTCGTGTTCTTCCCGGGTGTTCAGGATTTCCCAGGGCGCGCGTAAGCTCGTTGTTCTCTCTGTTGGGCGTGAACACCCCCTTTCGAGCATCTTCTATTGCGTTAAGTAACTTTTGTTCTGCTCCTTTTAGACTTGCCTTCTTCGAAACCAGGCCTGTCTTCGGGTCCAACGCCCGCCCATGCGCATAGAACCAAGTTCTGCACCTAGGGGGCCAGCTCCTAGTAACCGGAGTGACCCCTGCATCCTCCATCTCTTGCTCAGACTTATCCCACTTAGGCATTGCCATCGCGTAGCCACCTGGACCCAGCCTATGGAACTGCGTCTTTTTTGCGGCATTGGCCTTGTTTTTTCTCGACCGTTCCATAGATAATTCTGATTCCTTGAATTTCACGAAAGCGGGCCAGTGTTCTCTTTGCTTCTCCAGTGTTCCCTTGAATTCTGGAGTCTTCCTTTCTGCAGCGAGGTAGTTGGCCCATACAGTTTTCTTGTGGGTGTTGAATGCAATTGCCATCTTCTTAAGAGCAGCGTCCTTGACTTTCTGCACATTTGCATCAGTGAAATAATCTGGTAGGGTGAAATGTTCCATCAGAGATCCCCAAAGCTTTTGTTTTGCTCTGTCGTCGACCCAAGTAACATATGGGCGTTTAGTTTTTGGCTCTTTCCATTCTTGAATGGAGATCGGGAGTTGGTCCTTCACAAGAACTCCGCACTGACGAACGAACTTGTTCGCAATGTTCTTAGGCATGAGGGGTTCGCCACTAGCTTTGATGGAATCGATGTTGTACTTTACACCCTCCTACTTTTTGCCCGGGCCGCGCTTTGTCCTGCTGTCTGTAGAAGCAGATTTGCTCGATCCGGAGGGCTGAAAGAAGAAAGATCGATTCGTTAATATATCTTCAAATAAAAAAACATGTGATGATCACTAGATGCCTGCTTATATAAATATACCTCGCCGATAGTCTTTTTTTATTTCAAGATCAACATTGTATTCGTCATCATAATCATTATCTGCGTCATCATAATCATAATCATAGTTCATGACTTCATCAGCTCGGTCGTCGAGATCGAATATCTTATCATCACCCTCCCCGGTATTGTTCAAATATTGGGACCCGTCATTTGCTTCATTCAGATCATCTGGCCTGCTAGGGCTGCGTATGATCTCGAACAGGGCCTCTTCTCCCTCTCTGCCGGTATTGTCCGCCATAGCTTTTATTTAACTAATACAGAAGAAATATAAAACAATTTAGTATTCAAATTACAATGCATGGATGCAATCAATAAGGAAAAACTGAATCATATAGTACATAATATGCATCGTCTCGAATAATATATAATCTCAAATACATCGTCTCGAATAATATATAATCTTGAATACATCACTGGCTAGGTAGCTAATAAAGATCGAATACTATAGAAGAATCTAGGCCACTCGCGAATCCTGGGGCGCGGGCGGTGGACACCCAAAGACAAGGAACCATCACAGGATCATATCTCCGGTCATCTGCCCAAAGAACCTGCCAGGTATTGGAGAACCTGAGGTCCATAGCAGCCATGTAGCGATGGACGTGCTCGTCCTCCTCCCTGACACGACGACGCACCACCTCCGGCAGGGCCGGCTCCCTCTGCACCGAATGTGGCCCACGCGAACGCCACCAAAGGAGATCAGGGTCAACGATGGGACCCGAGGCCGGGTTCCTCACCAAGCGGCGCGCCCCACCAGGTAGCACCTCCCAGTGCCAGCCCGGCGGAGCCCAATCCCGGACATGGGTCAGCCGGACGTTGTCGCGAACGGGTCGACGGCGAGGATGCGGGCCGGGCATCGTCGAGAACAAACACTATATGCCCGCAAAAAGTAACATTTTTTAAATGATTGGATTGTGATAACTAAAATTCTATATGCAAATTGTAACAATTTGACATTAATCTAATTCATCTAACTAAAACTAATTCTAAAATTTCTAACATTTCTATATATATAACTAACATTTCTATAACATTTCTAATATTTCTATAACTAAAAAACAGAAAAATTGCTAACATTTCTATAAATATTTCTATAACTTAAAAACAGAAAAATTTATAACATTTCTATATAACTAACATTTCTATAACATTTCTAATATTTCTATAACTAAAAAACAGAAAAATTTCTAACATTTCTATAAATATTTCTATAACTAAAAAACAGAAAACACAGAAAAAACTAAAAACAGAATCCTCTGTGTGTGTGCGTGTGTGTGTGTGTGCGCGTGCGCGTGCGTGCGCGTGTGCACCTACGGCGCCGGTGGCGCGGCGGCTTCGATTGGAGGGAGGAGAGGGGCCGGGGAGAGGGGCTCACAGCGCGGGTGACGGCGACGGCGACGGCGAGGCAACGGGACGGCGAGGCAGAGGGGGCGGCGACGGACGGCGACGAGGGGCGGCGGCGACGGGGCAGAGAAGAAGAAGCAGAGGAAGAACGAACTGATGATTTTTTTTTTGAAGTGTTTTCTTATATAGAGCCCCCCTTTAGTACCGGTTGGAGCCACCAACCGGTACTAAAGTCTGTTTTGGCTAGGCGAAGCGGCGGGAAGCGCACCCCCTTTAGTACCGGGTGGTGGCTCCAACCGGTACTAAAGACCACCCTTTAGTACCAGTTGATGCCACGACCCGGTACTAAAGGGGGTGCGCTGCCAGGCGAGGGGCGCAGAAGTTTAGTCCCACCTCGCTAGTTGAGGAGCGCCAAGACCAATTTATAAGCCCCGGTGCGGGCACTGCATTGAGCTCCTCTCAAAAGCAGGCCTTCTGGGCCTACCTCTCCTACTCTTCCCGTGGGCCTACTGGGCTTGTGGGCCTGCATCCTGGCCCAACTACAGGTTGGGTTTCTAGTCGTATGCAGGCTGCTCTGGCCCAATAGGTGGGCTTTTTTATTTTCTTATTTTTTGCTTTATTTATTTTTGAGTTGTTTTTTGCTGTATTTAGAGTTTCTTTGTGAATATTTTTGCTTTAGGTACAAAAAATTACAAACTTTCTGTTAGTGCCGGTAGTTTTCAAATTTGAATAGTTTAAATTTTGAATTATTTGAAATTTGTGTGAATCCCTAGTTTGTGAATAACTTAACTTTGAAAATAGATTTTTCAGTGATTCTTTTTTCTTATGTTTAATATTAGTGTGTTTTATCATTATATTCAATTTGGTAATGCTTAGGTTATTTAAAAAATGAAATGCCTTTGTAACAGATGACTTTTCGTCCGAAACCCTGATACTTCGAAAGAGATTGTCCATTTTGTACACGAAGTGCATCCAGTTTTTGCGATAACCCTCTCTACTTTTTTGCACATGCTATGTGGGTGAAATTATGATACCATGCCAACTTTCAACCTTTTCTGAGTTCATTTGGAATGCTTTTCAATTTTAGGGTCATTTAGCTGAAAAAATCAGTAAATGCGTTTCAAATGCCAAAACACATAACTACCCTAACTATTACAGAGATTCCCTCCTGGGTGTGAAACACAGAAGAAAGTGATGATAGTGAAGCCGATCACATCCCATATCTTTGGGTGTGAAACTTTTTCTTCGCGTGTGTCCCTTTGCGCCGTAGCCATGGAAAATCTTCATCATTTAACTGGATGCTCGGGTCAATATTCACTGTGAATGGAGCAATTTCATCAAACTTTTCATAATCTTCTGACATGTCTGTCTTGTCATCCACTCCCACGATGTTTCTCTTCCCAGAAAGAACTATGTGGCACTTTGGCTCATCGTATGATGCATTCGCTTCCTTATCTTTTCTTTTTCTCGGCTTGGTAGACATATCCTTCACATAGAAAACCTGTGCCACATCATTAGCTAGGACAAATGGTTCGTCTGCATACGCAAGATTGTTGAGATCCACTGTTGTCATTCCATACTACGGGTCTTCCGTTACCCCACCTCGTGTCATATTGACCCATTTGCACCGAAACAAAGGGACCTTCAAACCACGTCCATAGTCAAGTTCCCATATCTCCTCTATGTAACCATAATATGTTTCCTTTCCCGTCTTGGTTGTTGCATCAAAGCGGACACCACTGTTTTGGTTGGTGCTCTTCTTATCTTGGGCGATCGTGTAAAATGTATTACCATTTATCTCGTACCCTTTGAAAGTCATTATATTCAAAGATGGTAACTGGGACAGCGAGTACAGGTCATCATCAATAGAGGCGTCATGCATGGTACGTGTCTGCAACCAGCTGGCGAAACTCCTGGTTTGTTCATGTGTAATCCCGTCATCAGACCGCTCCGGGTGTTTGGAGCGTAGAAAATTCTTGTGTTCGTCCATATACGGAGCCACCAAGGCGGAATTCTGTATAACTGTGTAGTGTGCTTCAGTGAGAGAATGTCCGTCCATACATATTTTTTGATTCCCTCCTAGCGTGCCTTTTCCATCCAGTCTGCCCTTATGCCGCGATTCAGGAACACCAATCGGCTTAAGGTCAGGAATAAAGTCAATACAAAACTCAATGACCTCCTCATTTTCATGGCCCTTGGAGATGCTTCCTTCTGGCCTAGCACGGTTATGAGCATATTTCTTTAAGACTCCCATGAACCTCTCAAAGGGGAACATATTGTGTAGAAATACAGGACCCAAAACGTTAATCTCTTCGCATAGGTGAACTAGGACGTGCGTCATGATGTTGAAGAAGGATGGTGGGAACACCAACTCGAAACTGACAAGACATTGCACCAAATCATTCTCTAACCTTGGTATGATTTCTGGATCGATTACCTTCTGAGAGATTGCATTGAGGAATGCACATAGCTTCACAATGGCTAATCGAACGTTATTCGGTAGAAGCCCCCTTAATGCAACCGGAAGCAGTTGCGTCATAATCACGTGGCAATCATGAGACTTTAGGTTCTGGAACTTTTTCTCTGCCATGTTTATTATTCCCTTTATATTCGACGAGAAGCCAGACGGTACCTTAATACTGAGCAGGCATTCAAAGAAGATTTCCTTCTCTTCTTTGGTAAGAGCGTAGCTGGCATGACCCTGATGTATGCCGTCTTTTCCATGCATACGTTGCTGGTCCTCCCGTGCCTCGGGTGTATCTTTTGTCTTCCCATACACGCCCAAGAAGCCAAGCAGGGTCACGCAAAGATTCTTCGTCACGTGCATCACGTCGATTGCAGAGCGGACCTCTAGATCTTTCCAATAGGGCAGGTCCCAAAATATAGATTTCTTCTTCCACATGGGTGCGCGTCCGTCAGCGTCATTCGGAACAGGTTGTCCGCCAGGACCCTTTCCAAAGACTACCTTCAAATCCTTGACCATATCATGTACATCAGCACCAGTACGGTGGCGAGGCTTCGTCCGGTGATCCGCCTCACCTTTGAAATTCTTGCCTTTCTTTCTTACGGGATGCCTGCTCGGAAGAAATCGACGATGTCCCAGGTACACATTCTTCCTACAATTGTCCTAATATATACTGTCAGTATCATCCAAATAGTGCGTGCATGCGCGGTATCCCTTGTTTGTCTGTCCTGAAAGGTTACTGAGAGCATGCCAATCATTGATGGTCACGAACAGCAAGGCCTTTAGGTCAAATTCTTCCCCCATGTGCTCATCCGACGCACGTACACCTGTTCCATTCCACAGCTGTAAGAGTTCTTCAACTAATGGCCTTAGGTACACATCAATGTCGTTGCCGGGTTGCTTAGGGCCTTGGATGAGCACTGACATCATAATGAACTTCCGCTTCATGCACAACCAAGGAGGAAGGTTATACAAACATAGAGTCACAGGCCAGGTGCTATGGTTGCTGCTCTGCTCCCCAAAAGGATTAATGCCATCTGCGCTTAGACCAAACCATACGTTCCTTGCGTCATCTGCAAACTCCTTCCCGTACTTTCTCTCAATTTTTCTCCACCGCGACCCGTCAGCGGGTACTCTCAACTTTCCGTCTTTCTTACGGTCTTCTCTGTGCCATCGCATCGCCTTGGCATGCTCTTTGTTTTGGAACAAATGTTTCAACCATGGTATTATAGGAGCATACCACATCACCTTGGCAGGAATCTTCTTCCTGGGGCGCTCGCCCTCGACATCACCAGGGTCATCGCGCCTGATCTTATAGCGCAATGCACCGCATACCGGGCAAGCGTTCAAATCCTCGTACTCACCGCGGTAGAGGATGCAGTCATTAGGGCATGCATGTATCTTCTGCACCTCTAACCCTAGAGGGCAGACAGCCTTCTTTGCTTCGTACATACTCTCGGGCAATTCGTTGCCCTTTGGAAGCATATTCTTTATCATTACCAGCAACTTTCCAAATCCCTTGTCAGATACACCATTCTCTGCCTTCCATTGCAGCAATTCCAGTGTGGTGCCCAACTTTTTCTTGTCAGCTTCGCAATTCGGGTACAACAATTTCTTGTGATCCTCTAACATGCGCTGCAACTTCTTCTTCTCCAAATCACTTGCGCAGTTTCTCTTTGCATCGGCAATGGCCCGACCTAGATCATCAGCGGGCTCATCTGATGCCTCTTCTTCAGCTTCTTCCCGCATTGCCAGCTCAGCTTCTTCCCCTATTGTTGTATCATCGTATTCTGGGAACCCATGGCCAGGATATCTATCGTCATCCTCTTCTTCTTCATTGTCTTCCATCATAACCCCTCTTTCTCCGTGCTTGGTCCAAACATTATAGTGGGGCATGAAACCGGACTTAAACAGGTGGACGTGAATGGTTCTTGACGTGGAGTAATTGTGATCATTCTTACAGACTAAACATGGACAAGGCATAAAACCATCCGCCCGCTTGTTTGCCTCAGCCGCAAGCAGAAAAGTTTGCACGCCATTAATGAACTCGGGAGAGCATCGGTCATCGTACATCCATTATCGGCTCATCTTCATTACACAACACCGAATAGACCAAATTAATACAAGTTCATACATAAAGTTCATACAAGACTTAAATGCAATAAACAAATAACTCTCCAACTAAAGAATTTAAATGCAACAACAAATGCCATCAAGATCGCAACTAAGGTAACAATTGATCCAACAGCATAATGATACCAAGCCTCACTATCAATGGCATATTTTCTAATCTTTCTAATCTTCAAGCGCATTTTCACCATCTTGATCTTGTGATCATCGACGACATCGGCAACATGCAACTCCAATTCCATCTTCTCCCCCTCAATTCTTTTCAATTTTTCTTTCAAATACTTGTTTTCTCTTTCAACTAAATTTAACCTCTCGACAATAGGGTCGGTTGGAATTTACGGTTCACAAACCTCCTAGACAAAAATATCTATGTCAACTTGATGGGCATAATTTGTCATAAACACGAAATGCAACAACTAGTTTTAAAAGAGAATATACCACATCCGAATCATAACAAGGACGAGGGCCGACGGGGACGGATATCAAAACCATGGCACTATGTATAACAAACAACGTACGGGTAAGATAATTATACGAGTAACTATATATCCAAATCACACAAACATCAATTTGGTAATGTAAAACATTCATGAACAAAAGGCTCACCACAAGATGGTGCCGGCGACGGAACGGTGCGGGCGATCGACTGTGGTTACGACGGAGATTTAGAAGGCACTAAGTAAACCACACCTACATATGCAAACTAAGTGTTAGTTTTGACCACAAATTGCATATAAATCAAATACTAGCACATATATTTTCTACCAAATTACTAAACTCATAAATTAATCACTATACAAAGCATTGCAAGAGCTAATCTAGCAATGAGAGATGAAAGGACAAAGTTGCTAACCTTTGTGATCATTTGAATGGATGGGGGCCTTCAAATCTTGACAAATTTTGGGCAAAATGTATGATGAGCTCGAGAGGAAGAGGGGAAGAACAGAGAGGAGAGGGGAAAGGGGAAGAACAGAGCGAGCTCGGGTGGACGAAGGGTTTATGTAGGACGACCTTTAGCACCGGTTCGTGCCATGAACCGGTACTAAAGGTGCTGGAGCGGCCCCGGACTAACAACATCCTGCCACCACTCACTTTAGTACCGGTCCGTGGCACGAACCGGTGCTAAAGGTCGGCCACGAACCGGTACTAATGAAAGTGGGTGGCTAGCCGTTGGAACCGGCACTAATGCACACATTAGTGCCGGCTCAAAAGCAAACCGGCACTAATGTGCTTGACATTTGACCCTTTTTCTACTAGTGGACCAGAAACAATTTCGTCGTATAATTGTATTTTTAGCTCTATTGTACGTATTTCCGTATTGAGCACTCGCCGATCGCACACGACCTCATTTTGCCGAACGTGTGTGCCAGGAGGGCATATCCCCGACGGTTTCTGGGTCGTGAGGGAAGGACCCCCCTATCGCCCACACTCACTTGGCGACGGTTCCAAATGTCGTCGCGGAAAGGGGTTAAAAACCGTTTGTTTAGGAGCTCGTTGTACTAGTGACCTTGTGTTCTATCAAACGTCACAACGTAACTGGGTGATTATAAAGATGCTCTACAAGTGTCTCCGATGGTGTTTGTTGAGTTGGCATAGATCAAGATTAGGATTTGTCACTCCGAGTTTCAGAGAGGTATCTCTGGGCCCTCTCGGTAATGCACATCACTATAAGCCTTGCAAGCAATGTGACTAATGAGTTAGTTGCGGGATGATGTATTACGGAACGAGTAAAGAGACTTGCCGGTCACGAGATTGAACTAGGTATCATGATACCGATGATCAAATCTCGGGAAAGTAACATACCGATGACAAAGGGAACATCGCATGTTGTTATGCGGTTTGACCGATAAAGATCTTCGTAGAATATGTAGGAGCCAATATGAGCCTCTAGGTTTCGCTATTGGTTATTGACCGGAGATGTGTCTCGGTCATGTCTACATAGTTCTCGAACCCGTAGGGTCCGCATGCTTAACGTTCGATGACGATTTGTATTATGAGTTATGTGATTTGATGACCAAAGATTGTTCGGAGTCCTGGATGAGATCATAGACATTACGAGGAGTCTCGAAATGTTCGAGAGGTAAAGATTCATATATTGTAAGGTTACATTCGGACACCGGAATAATTCGGGACGTTTCGGATGAGTTTCGGAGTACCGGAGGTTACCGGACCCCCCCCCCCCCCGAAGTTCATGGGCCTTAGTGAAAAGGAGACGAGGGCCACAAGGGAAGCCCCCCCATGGCCAGTCCGAATTGGACTAGGGAGGGGGGCGGCGCCCCCTCTATCCTTCCTCCCCTCTTCCTCCTTCCCTCTCTCCCTCTCTTGGAAAGGAAGGGGACTCCAACTAGGATTGGGAATCCTAGTTGGACTCCCCATGGTGCGCGCCCCCCTTGGGCCGGCCACCACTCCTTCCCCCCTTTGTATAGGTGGGAGGGGGGCACCCCAAAGGCACACCAAGTCTTCTCTTAGCCGTGTGCGGTGCCCCCCTCCACAGTTACACACCTCGGTCATATCGTCGTAGTGCTTAGGTGAAGCCCTGCGCCTGTAACTTCATCATCACCGTCGCCACGCCATCGTGCTGACAGGAACTCTCCCTCGGCCTCAACTGGATCAAGAGCTCGAGGGACGTCATTGATCTGAACGTGTGCTGAACGCGGAGGTGCCGTACGTTCGGTGCTTGGAGCGGTTGGATCGCGAAGACGTTCGACTACATCAACTGCGTTACTAAATGCTTCCGCTTTTGGTCTACGAGGGTACGTGGAAAAACTCTCCCCTCTCGTTGCTATGCATCTCTTAGATAGAGCTTGCATGATCGTAGGTAAATTTTTTGAAATACTGCATTACCCAACAGTTCAATCTTTGTACCGGAACCTTAGATTGGTGCTTGTCGGTGACTAGTAGTGTTGATTAGATCTTGTAGTTGATTACTATATGGTTTATTTGGTGGAAGATTATATGTTCAGATCCATTATGCTATTTAATACCCCTATGATCTTGAGCATGATTATCATTTGTGAGTACTTACTTTTGTTCTTGAGGTCATGGGAGAAGTCATGTTGCAAGTAATCATGTGAACTTGATATGTGTTCGATATTTTGATGATATGTATGTTGTGATTCCCTTAGTGGTGTCATTTGAACGTCGACTACATGAAACTTCACCATGTTTGGGCCTAATGGGATGCATTGTGGAGTAGTTATTAGATGATGGGTTGCTAGAGTGACAGAAGCTTAAACCCTAGTTTATGCGCTACTTCGTAAGGGACGGATTTGGATCCAAAAGTTCAATGCTATGGTTAGATTTTATCTTAATACTTTTCTCGTAGTTGCGGATGCTTGCGAGGGGGTTAATCATAAGTAGGAGGTTTGTTCAAATAAGAACAGCACCTATGCACCGATCCACCCACATATCAAATTATCAAAGTAGCAAACACGAATCAAACCAACATGATGAAAGTGATATGATGAAATTCCCGTGTACCCTCACAAACGCTTTGCTTATTATAAGAGACCGTTTTGGCCTGTCCGTTGCCTCAAAAGGATTGGGCTACCTTGCTGCACTTTATTTACCGTTACCATTACTTGCTTGTTACAAATTACCTTGCTAGCAAACAACTTGTTACCGATAACTTCAGTGCTTGCAGACATTACCTTGCTGAAAACCGCTTGTCATTTCCTTCTGCTCCTTGTTGGGTTCGACACTCTTACTTATCGAAAGGACTACGATTGATCCCCTATACTTGTGGGTCATCAAAGTCTCAAGCATCTAAGCTTGGGGATGCCCCGGTAGGCATCCCACCTTTCTTCATCAGCAATTATCGGTTAGTACCGGTTGAGCCTAAGCTTTTGCTTCTTCACGTAAGTTGTGCTATTCTTGAATGTCATTTTAGTTTGTCTTGCTTGTTGTTTCAATAAAATACTTAGAGCTGAAAGTTTTTAAATGAGAAAGAGTCCTCAAATAGCTACCCATTTACTTAACTACTCATTTGAACTTCACTTTGTTAGGGAACGTAGCGATAATTCAAAATTTTCCTATGTGTCACCAAGATCAATCTAGGAGATCCTAGCAACAAGAGAGAGGGAGTGCATCTTCATACCCTTGAAGATCGCTTAGCGGAAGCATTGCAAGAACGCGGTTGGTGGAGTCGTACACACAGCGATTCAGATCGTGGTCGATTCCGATCTAAGCGCCGAACAACGGCGCCTCCGTATTCAACACACGTACAGTCCGGGGACGTCTCCTCCTTCTTGATCCAGCAAGGGAAGAGGAGAAGTTGAGGGAGAACTCTGACAGCACGACGGCGTGGTGGTGATGGAGCTCGTGGTTCTCCGGCAGGGCTTCGCCAAGCGCTACGGAGGAGGAGGAGGTGTTGGAGAGGGGGGAGGGCTGCGCCGGGGGAAGGAGTCGGCTGCCCTACCACCCCCACTATATATAGGGGCAAGGGAGAGGGCGCCGGCCCCCTTAGATGCATCTAGAGGGGGGCGGCCAAGGGGGGAAGACTTGCCCCCCAAACTAGGTGGGGCGCCCCCTCTAGGGTTTCCCCCATCCCTAAGCGCATGGGCCCTAGGGGGAGTTGGCGCCCAGCCCACCTAGGGGCTGGTCCCCTCCATATTCAGCCCATAGGGCCCTCCGGGGCAGGTGGACCCTCCCGATGGACCCCCGGAACCCCTTTGGTGGTCCCGGTACAATACCGGTAACCCCCCGTACACTTCCGGTGACCGAATAAGGACTTCCCATATATAAATCTTCATCTCCGGACCATTCCGAAACTCCTCGTGACGTTTGGGATCTCATCCGGGACTCCAAACAACCTTCGGTAACCACATATTGTTTCCCGTAACAACTCTAGCGTAACCGAACCTTAAGTGTGTAGACCCTACGGGTTTGGGAACCATGCAGACATGACCGAGACATCTCTCCGGCCAATAACCAACAGCGGGATCTGGATACCCATGTTGGATCCCACATGTTCCAGGATGATCTCATCGGATGAACCACGATGTCGAGGATTCAATCAATCCCGTATGCAATTTCCTTTGTCTATCGGTATGTTACTTGCAAGAGATTCGATCGTTGGTATCCCCATACCTCATTCAATCTCGTTACTGGCAAGTCTCTTTACTCGTTCTGTAACGCATGATCCCGTGGCTAACTCCTTAGTCACATTGAGCTCATTATGATGATGCATTACCGAGTGGGCCCAGAGATACCTCTCCGTCATACGGAGTGACAAATCCCTGTCTCGATTTGTGCCAACCCAACAGATACTTTTGGAGATACCTGTAGTGCACCTTTATAGCCACCCAGTTACGTTGTGACGTTTGGCACACCCAAAGCATTCCTACGGTATCCAGGAGTTGCACAATCTCATGGTCCAAGGAAATGATACTTGACATTAGAAAAGCTTTAGCAAACGAACTACATGATCTTGTGCTACGCTTAAGATTGGGTCTTGTCCATCACATCATTCTCCTAATGATGTGATCCCATTATCAATGACATCCAATGTCCATGACCAGGAAACCATGACCATCTATTGATCAACGTGCTAGTCAACTAGAGGCTTACTAGGGACATATTACGATCTATGTATTCACACATGTATTACGGTTTCCAGTTAATACAATTATAGCATGAAAAATAGACAATTATCATGAACACGGAAATATAATAATAACCACTTTATTATTGCCTCTAGGGCATATTTCCAACAGTCTCCCACTTGCACTAGAGTCAATAATCTAGTTACATTGTGATGAATCGAACACCCATAAAGTTCTGGTGTTGATCATGTTTTGCTCGCGGAAGAGGTTTAGTCAATGGATCTGCGACATTCAGATTCGTATGCACTTTACAAATATCTATGTCTCCATCTTGAATGTATTCACGAATGGAGTTGAAGCAACGCTTGATATGCCTGGTCTTCTTGTGAGACCTGGGCTCCTTGGCAAGGGCAATAGCTCCAGTGTTGTCACAGAAGAGAGTCATCGGGCCCGACGCATTGGGAACAACTCCTAGGTCGGTGATGAACTCCTTCATCCAGACTGCTTCCTGTGCTGCCTCCGAGGCTGCTATGTACTCCGCTTCACATGTAGATCCCGCCACGACACTTTTCTTGCAACTGCACCAGCCGATTGCCCCGCCATTCAAAATATACACGTATCCGGTTTGTGACTTGGATTCATCCAGATCTGTGTCGACGCTAGCATCGTAACCCTTTATGACGAGCTCTTCGTCACCTCCATAAATGAGAAACATATCCTTAGTCCTTTTCAGGTACTTTAGGATATTCTTGACCGCTGTCCAGTGTTCCATGCCGGGATTACTTTGGTACGTCCCTACCAAACTTACGGCAAGGTTCACACCAGGTCTGGTACACAGCATGGCATACATAATAGACCCTATGGCCGAGGCATAGGGGATGACACTCATCTTTTCTCTATCTTCTGCCGTGGTCGGGCATTGAGCCGTGCTCAATCTTACACCTTGCAATACATGCAAGAACCCCTTCTTGGACTGATCCATACTGAACTTCTTCAATATCTTGTCAAGGTATGTGCTTTGCGAAAGACCAATGAGGCGTCTCGATCTATCTCTATAGATCTTGATGCCTAATATGTAAGCAGCTTCTCCAAGGTCCTTCATTGAAAAACACTTATTCAAGTAGGCCTTTATGCTTTCCAAAAATTCTATATCATTTCCCATCAATAGTATGTCATCCACATATAATATGAGAAATGCTACAGAGCTCCCACTCACTTTCTTGTAAACGCAGGCTTCTCCATAAGTCTGTGTGAACCCAAACGCTTTGATCATCTCATCAAAGCGAATGTTCCAACTCCGAGATGCTTGCACCAGCCCATAGATTGAGTGTTGGAGCTTGCATACCTTGTCAGCATTTTTAGGATCGACAAAACCTTCCGGCTGCATCATATACAACTCTTCCTTAAGGAAACCATTAAGGAATGCCGTTTTGACGTCCATTTGCCATATCTCATAATCATAGAATGCGGCAATTGCTAACATGATTCGGACGGACTTCAGCTTCGCTACGGGTGAGAAGGTCTCATCGTAGTCAACCCCTTGAACTTGTCGATAACCCTTAGCGACAAGCCGAGCCTTATAGATGGTCACATTACCATCCGCGTCAGTCTTCTTCTTAGAGATCCATTTATTTTCTATGGCTTGCCGATCATCGGGCAAGTCTATCAAAGTCCATACTCCGTTTTCATACATGGATCCTATCTCGGATTTCATGGCTTCAAGCCATTTGTTGGAATCCGGGCCTGCCATCGCTTCTTCATAGTTTAAAGGTTCACCATTGTCTAACAACATGATTTCCAGGACAGGGTTGCCGTACCACTTTGGTGCGGAACGTGTCCTTGTGGACCTACGAAGTTCAGTAGCAACTTGGTCCAAAGTTTCATTATCATCATCATTAACTTCCTCTCTAGTTGGTGCAGGCACCACAAAAACATCTTCCTGAGCTGCGCTACTCTCCGGTTCAAGAGGCAGTACCTCATCAAGTTCTACTTTCCTCCCACTTACTTCTTTCGAGAGAAACTCTTTCTCTAGAAAGGATCCATTCTTGGCAACAAAAATCTTGCCTTCGGATCTGAGGTAGAAGGTATACCCAATAGTTTCCTTAGGGTATCCTATGAAGGCGCATTTTTCCGACTTGGGTTCGAGCTTCTCAGGTTGAAGTTTCTTGACATAAGCATCGCATCCCCAAACTTTCAGAAATGACAGCTTAGGTTTCTTTCCAAACCATAATTCATACGGTGTCGTCTCAACGAATTTCGACGGACCCTATTTAAAGTGAATGCGGCAGTCTCTAAAGCATAACCCCAAAATGATAGCGGTAGATCGGTAAGAGACATCATAGATCGCACCATATCCAATAAAGTGCGATTACGACGTTCGTACACACCATTTCGCTAAGGTGTTCCAGGCAGCGTGAGTTGTGAAACAATTCCACATTTCCTTAGGTGCGTGCCAAACTCGTGACTCAAGTATTCTCCCCCACGATCTGATCGTAAGAACTTTATTTTCCTGTCACGTTGATTCTCTACCTCACTCTGAAATTCCTTGAACTTTTCAAAGGTCTCAGACTTGTGCTTGATTAAGTAGACATACCCATATCTACTTAAGCCATCAGTGAGGGTGAGAACATAACGATAGCCGCCGCGAGCCTCAACGCTCATTGGACCGCACACATCAATATGTATGATTTCCAATAAGTTGGTTGCTCGCTCCATTGTTCCGGAGAACGGAGTCTTGGTCATTTTGCCCATGAGGCATGGTTCGCACGTGTCAAATGATTCATAATCAAGAGACTCCAAAAGTCCATCTGCATGGAGTTTCTTCATGCGTTTGACACCAATGTGACCAAGGCGGCAGTGCCACAAGTATGTGGGACTATCATTATCAACCTTACATCTTTTGGCATTCACACTATGATTATGTGTAGCATCACGTTCGAGATTCAATAAGAATAAACTATTGACCAGCGGGGCATGACCATAAAACATATCTCTCATATAAATAGAACAACCATTATTCTCAGACTTAAATGAGTAGCCATCTCGCATTAAACGAGATCCAGATACAATGTTCATGCTCAAAGCTGGCACTAAATAACAATTATTGAGGTTTAAAATTAATCTCGTAGGTAAATGTAGAGGTAGCGTGCCGACGGCGATCACATCGACCTTGGAACCATTCCCGACGCGCATCGTCACCTCGTCCTTCGCCAGTCTCCGCTTATTCCGCAGCTCCTGTTTTGAGTTACAAATATGAGCAACCGCACCGGTATCAAATACCCAGGAGCTACTACGAGTGCTGGTAAGGTACACATCAATAACATGTATATCATATATACCTTTGGTATTGCCGGCCTTCTTATCCGCTAAGTACTTGGGGCAGTTCTGCTTCCAGTGACAATTTCCCTTGCAATAAAAGCACTGAGTCTCAGGCTTGGGTCCATTCTTTGGCTTCTTCGCGACAACTGATTTATCGGGCGCGGCAACTCCCTTGCCATCCTTCTTGAAGTTCTTCTTACCCTTGCCTTTCTTGAAACTAGTGGTCTTATTCACCATCAACACTTGATGTTCCTTTTTGATCGCCACCTCGGCTGATTTCAGCATTGAATATAACTCAGGAATGGACTTCTCCATCCCTTGCATATTGTAGTTCATCACAAAGCTCTTGTAGCTAGGTGGAAGCGACTGGAGGATCCTGTCAATGACCGAGTCATCCGGGAGATTAACTCCTAGCTGAGACAAGCGATTGTGCAACCCAGACATTTTGAGTATATGCTCGCTGACAGAACTGTTTTGCTCCATCTTACGACTGTAGAACTTGTCGGAGACTTCATATCTCTCGACCCGGGCATGAGCTTGGAAAACCATTTTCATCTCTTGGAACATCTCATATGCTCCGTGCTGCTCAAAACGCTTTTGGGGCCTCGGTTGTAAGCTGTAAAGCATGCCGCACTGAACCAGGGAGTAATCATCACTACGCGACTACCAGGCGTTCATAACGTCTTGAGTTGCTGGGAAAATGGGTGCTTCACCTAGCGGTGCTTCAACGACATATGCTTTCTTGGCAGCTATGAGGATGATCCTCAAGTTATGGACCCAATCCGTATAGTTGCTACCATCGTCTTTCAGCTTGGTTTTCTCTAGGAACGCGTTGAAGTTGAGGGCAACATTAGCGTGGGCCATTTGATCTACAAGACATATTGTAAAGACATTTTAGACTAAGTTCATGATAATTAAGTTCATCTAATCAAATTATTTAATGAACTCCCACTCAGATAGACATCCCTCTAGTCATCTAAGTGATTCATGATCCGAATCGACTAGGCCGTGTCTGATTATCACGTGAGACGGACTAGTCATCAACGGTGAACATCTCCATGTTGATCGTATCTACTATACGACTCATGTTCGACCTTTCGGTCTCTCGTGTTCCGAGGCCATGTCTGTACGTGCCAGGCTCGTCAAGTCAACCTAAGTGTTTTGCATGTGTAAATCTGGCTTACACCCGTTGTATTCGAAAGTTAGAATCTATCACACCCGATCACCACGTGGTGCTTCGAAAGAACGAACCTTCGCAACGGTGTACACTTAGAGGGAACACTTTCTTGAAATTTTAGTGAGGGATCATCGTATTTATGCTACCGTCATTCTAAGCAAATAAGATGTAAACATGACAAACATCACATGCAAATCATAAAGTGACATGATATGGCCAATATCATCTTGCGCCTTTGATCTCCATCTTCGAGGCGCGGCATGATCACCTTCGTCACCGGCATGACACCATGATCTCCATCATCATGATCTCCATCATCATGTCTTCATGAAGTTGTCTCGCCAACTATTACTTCTACTACTATGGCTAACGGTTAGCAATAAAGTAAAGTAATTACATGGCGTCTTCAATGACACGCAGATCATACAATAAATTAAGACAACTCCTATGGCTCCTGCCGGTTGTCATACTCATCGACATGCAAGTCGTGATTCCTATTACAAGAACATGATCAATCTCATAAATCACATATATCATTCATCACATCCTTTTGGCCATATCACATCACATAGCATACCCTGCAAAAACAAGTTAGACGTCCTCTAATTGTTGTTTGCATGTTTTACATGGCTGCTATGGGTTTCTAGCAAGAACGTTTCTTACCTACGCAAAAGCCACAACAGTGATATGCAAATTGCTATTTACCCTTCATAAGGACCCTTTTCATCGAATCCGATCCGACTAAAGTGGGAGAGACAGACACCCGCTAGCCACCTTATGCATCAAGTGCATGTCAGTCGGTGGAACCTGTCTGACGTAAGTGTACGTGTAAGGTCGGTCCGGGCCGCTTCATCCCACAATGCCGCCGAATCAAGATAAGACTAGTAACAGTAAGCAAATTGAACAAATCATCGCCCACAACTACTTTGTGTTTTACTCGTGCATAGAATCTACGCATAGACCTAGCTCATGATGCCACTGTTGGGGAACGTAGCAATAATTCAAAATTTTCCTACGTGTCACCAAGATCAATCTAGGAGATACTAGCAACGAGAGAGAGGGAGTGCATCTTCATACCCTTGAAGATCGCTTAGCGGAAGCGTTGCAAGAACGCGGTTGGTGGAGTCGTACACGCAGCGATTCAGATCACGGTCGATTCCGATCTAAGTGCCGAACAACGGCACCTCCGTGTTCAACACACGTACAGCCCGGGGACGTCTCCTCCTTCTTGATCCAGCAAGGGAAGAGGAGAAGTTGAGGGAGAACTCCGACAACACGACGGCGTGGTGGTGAAGGAGCTCGTGGTTCTCCGGCAGGGCTTCGCCAAGCGCTACGGAGGAGGAGGTGTTGGAGAGGGGGAGGACTGCGCCAGGGGAAGGGGTCGGCTGCCCTCCCACCCCCCCACTATATATAGGGGCAAGGGAGAGGGGCCGGCCCCCTTAGATGCCTCTAGAGGGGGCCGGCAGCCAAGGGGGGAAGACTTGCCCCCCAAGCTAGGTGGGGCGCCCCCTCTAGGGTTTCCCCCATCCCTAGGCGCATGGGCCCTAGGGGGGAGTTGGCGCCCAGCCCACCTAGGGGCTGGTTCCGCTCCATATTCAGCCCATAGGGCCCTCCGGGGCAGGTGGACCCCCGGAACCCCTCCGGTGGTCCCAGTACAATACCGGTAACCCCCCGAACACTTCCGGTGACCGAATAAGGACTTCCCATATATAAATCTTCATCTTTGGACCATTCCGAAACTCCTCGTGACGTCCGGGATCTCATCCGGGACTCCGAAAAAGCTTCGGTAACCACATACTATTTCCCATAACAACTCTAGCGTCACCGAATCTTAAGTGTGTAGACCCTACGGGTTCGGGAACCATGCAGACATGACCGAGACATCTCTCCGGCCAATAACCAACAGCGGGATCGGGATACCCATGTTGGCTCGCATATGTTCCACGATGATCTCATCGGATGAACCACGATGTCGAGAATTCAATCAATCCCGTATGCAATTCCCTTTGTCTATCGGTATGTTACTTGCCCGAGATTCGATCGTCGGTATCCCCATACCTCGTTCAATCTCGTTACCGGCAAGTCTCTTTACTCATTCCGTAACGCATGATCCCGTGGCTAACTCCTTAGTCACACTGAGCTCGTTATGATGATGCATTACCGAGTGGGCCCAGAGATACCTCTCCGTCATACGGAGTGACAAATCCCAGTCTCGATTCGTGCCAACCCAACAGATACTTTCGGAGATACCTGTAGTGCACCTTTATAACCACCCAGTTACGTTGTGACGTTTGGCACACCCAAAGCATTCCTACGGTATCCGGGAGTTGCACAATCTCATGGTCCAAGGAAATGATACTTGACATTAGAAAAGCTTTAGCAAACGAACTACACGATCTTGTGCTACGCTTAAGATTGGGTCTTGTCCATCACATCATTCTCCTAATGATGTGATCCCGTTATCAACGACATCCAATGTCCATGGTCAGGAAACCATGACCATCTATTGATCAACGAGCTAGTCAGCTAGAGGCTTACTAGGGACATATTACGATCTATGTATTCACACATGTATTACGGTTTCCGGTTAATACAATTATAGCATGAACAATAGACAATTATCATGAACACGGAAATATAATAATAACCACTTTATTATTGCCTCTAGGGCATATTTCCAACACACTTATATCTTTGTGGAGTAGTTTGTCGATCAGTCTCATGCTTCACTTGTATTATTTTGAGAGTTGATAATAGTGATGACAATTTGCACAAGCTATGAAATTGGTCCCAATGTGATGGATATTCAAGAAGGATATAATAAAAACTTTCATATAGATCATTGGATATGATAAGTTTGATTCCTTGCAATAGTTTTGTGATATGGATAATAATATGTGAGTCATGTTGGTGAGTGATTGTGCTTTAGTCGGAATATTGGTGTTAAGGTTTGTGATTCCCAATGCAAGCACATAAAGTCAATAGTTATGCACCGAAGTTATATCCTACTTATGGTGCATTATTCATTGTTAGTTATGTTTAATGCGTGTTTATGACAGTCGCTTCTCAATCTATTTGCTAGCCTTCATTTGTACTAAGCGGGAATGCCGCTTGTGCATCCAAATCCTAAAAACCCAAAGTTGTGCCATATGAGTCCACCATACCTACCTATATGCGGTATTTACATGCCGTTCCAAGTAAATTTTCTTGTGCGAACTCTAATTTTCAAAATGAATTCCTGTTTTGTGTGCCCGTACCGCTCATGAAGCGATAGGGCGTGGCCAATATTTTCCATGCTAGGTATTTTATTCTCACAATGAGTGAGTTTTTATTCACTTGTCATTGCATGTGAGTGTGGTAGGTAATAGGGATGCCCAGTCCCGAAATGAAAAAATACTATTGCACGAGAGTGTGGCAGGTAATAGGGATGCCCAGTCCCGAAATGAAAAAATACTATGATAATAAATTCCTTGGAAAGTGTTGGTATGGAAGGCACCCGTGGATACGGCTAGCCATGGATTGTGTAAGAATGGTGGAAAGGAAATAAACTTTACTTTCTGTGTGGGAACCGCCTATGATTTATCTAGCGTGCAAGATATTGGGAATTCTCGGTCGTTTTTGTTGACAGGAAAAGCATGCCTCTCAAAATAATTTTATCTCTCAATTTAAGCATTGAGCTCTGACACCTCTACAAATCTCTGCTTCCCTCTGTGAAGGGCCTATCTATTTACTTTTATGCAATTTTTATTTTAATTTTGAGTCTCCATCTTCTCTTATAAAGCACCAACTACGGAACACTATTGTCATACTTGTGCATTGGATGTAGCTAATATTTTAGTATGTTTCATGAAGGAATCAATGATTGAGCATAATGGGCTAGGGATAACCATTTTGAACGTTAATATTTTGAAAGACATGGTATGCTTGAGTATTGAATTATAGACTATTGCTTTGAATCATTCAAGTCCAAATGTCCATGCTACAAAAGAAAAGAGTGTATGATGAATATGATAGGTAGCATTCTGCATCAAAAATTCCGTTGCTACTTTATCATGATTAGTTTTTATGAGAAAGATTTGCTGTTATGATGCTAGGAAAAGTGATTGAAATTATCATTGATCAAACTTATGCACTATGCTACCATTCACACTTAATAAATTATTTCTTTTATCATTTACCTACTTGGGGACGAGTACGAATTAAGCTTGGGGATGCTGATACATCTCCAAAATATCTATAATTTATGAAGTATTCATGCCATGTTTACAACAATTCTATATGGTTTTGGTATGATTTGAATGGAACAAACCTGGACTGACGTTGTTTTCAGCAGAACTACCATGGTGTTGTTTTTTGTGCGGAAATAAAAGTTCTCCAAATGCAGCGAAACTTTTTGATGTTTTTGGTACAAAAGAGGCACTAGAAGCTTCGTGGGAGGACCAGAAGGTGGAGAAGGTGGCCACTAGGCACCAGGGCGCGCCCACCCCCTCTGGCGCGCACTGGTGGGTAGTGGGCCCCTCGAAGCCCAAATAATCCTATAAATACAGAAAGCCCTAGAAATAACCCTAGATCAGAAGTCCCGTCGCCGCAAGCCTCTGTAGCCACGAAAAACCAATATGGACCCTGTTCCGACACCCTACCGGATGAGGAAATCGTCACCAGAGGCCATCTTCATCATCTCGGCAGCCACCATGATGAGGAGGGAGTAGTCCACCCTCGGGGCTGAGGGTTTGTACTAGTAGCTATGTGTTTGATCTCTCTCTCTCTCTCGTGTTCTTGATTTGGCATGATCTTGATGTATCGCGAGCTTTGCTAATATAGTTGGATCATATGGTGTTTTCCCCTCTCTATCTTGTTGTGATGAATTGAGTTTTACCTTCGAGATTTCATTATTATCAGATTGAATATTTTTATGGATTTGAGAGCACTTGATGTATGTCTTGGCACTCAACTCGCGGATTCACGAAGTGACATTGGGGTAATCTATGCATAGGGGTTGATGCACGTATTTGTCCTTGTTTCTCCGGTAGAAATCTTGGGGCACTCTTTGAAGTTCTTTCTGTTGGATTGAGTATTATGAATCTGAAATTGTTTGATGCATATCGTATAATCAACTCACGGATACTTGTGGTGACAATGGAGTATCTAGGTGACATTAGAGTTGGTTGATGTGAATCATATAGTATTATTTTAGTACGAACCCTTGGGTTGTTTGTGACACTTATAGGAATAGCTCGATAGATCGATCGGAAAGGATAACTTTGAGGTGGTTTCGCACCCTACAAACAATTTCTATCTTATGTTTGATGACCCACGAATCAATTGTAGCTCTTTCTGATAAGTAAGAGTGTCGAACCCAACGAGGAGCAGAAGGAAATGACAAGTGGTTCCCAGCAAGGTAATGTCCGCAAGTGCTGAAATTGTAAGTAACAGAGTAGTTTGATAGCAAGATAATTTGTAACGAGTAAGTAACGATAATAGTAGCAAAAGCGCAGCAAGGTAGCCCAATCCTTTTGAGGAAAAGGACAGGCCAAAACGGTCTCTTATAGTACGCAAAGCGTTCTTAGGGTACACGGGAACTTCATCTAGTCACTTTCATCATGTTGGTTCGATTCGTGTTCGCTACATTGATAATTTGATATGTGGGTGGACCGGTGCTTAGGTGCTGTTCTTACTTGAACAAACCTCCTACTTATGATTAACCCCCTCGCAAGCATCCGCAACTACGAGAAAAGTATTAAGAATAAATTCTAACCATAGCATTAAACTTTTGGATCCATTTGGTCCCTTACGGAATAGCGCATAAACTAGGGTTTAAGCTTCTATCGCTCTCGCAACCCATCATCTAATAGCTACTCCACAATGCATTCCCTTAGGCCCAAATATGGTGAAGTGTCATGTAGTCAACGTTCACATGACACCACTAAGGGAATCACAACATACATACTATCAAAATATCGAACACATATCAAGTTCACACGATTACTTGCAACATGATTTCTCCCGGGACCTCAAGAACAAAAGTAACTACTCACAAATGATAATCATTCTCAAGATCAGAGGGGTATTAAATAGCATATTGGATCTGAACATATAATCTTCCACCAAATAAACCATGTAGTAATCAACTACAAGATGTAATCAACACTACTAGTCACCCACAAGCACCAATTCATAGTTCTGGTACAAAGATTGAACACAAGAGATGAACTAGGCTTTGAGATGAGATAGTGTTGTTGAAGATGTTGATGGAGATTTCCCTCCCCAAGATGGGAGAGTTGTTGGTGATGATGGTGACGATGATTTCCCCTCCGGGAGGGAAGTTGTTGGTGATGATGGGTGCTCCTTGGTGCGCCCAGGTGGGTTGTGCCCACCTGGTGGGCACCCTCTGGTACTTATTGGCTCCAATATTCCTCATTTATTCCATAAAAATTCTCCGTAAAGTTTCAGCTTGTTTGTAGTTCTACAGAATAGGTGACCTGACGTATCCAGGTACAGATTTCCAGCTGCCGGAATTCTCCCTCTGTGTGTACCTTGCATATTATGAGAGAGAAAGCATTAGAATTACTCCAAAAAACATTGTTATGCATAAAAACATCATAAATAACAGTAGGAAAACATGATGCAAAATGGACGTATCAATGTTCTCCGCTAATAGGAACTTGGGAGTGATTCTTTATCACATGTTGAGGGATGGTTATATGATCCAACTATGTTAGCATTGTTGAGGGATTACACTAGTGAAAGTATGAACCCCGGGCCTTGTTTTTAAGCATTGCAATACCGTTTGTGCTCCGTTTTATCACTTGCTACCTTACTGTTTTTATTTATTCAGATTATAAAAATATATTTCTACCATCCATACTACCCTTTTATCACCATCTCTTCGCCGAACTAGTGCACCTATACAATTTTCCATTGTATCGGGTGTGTTGGGGACACAAGAGATTTCTTGTATTTGATTGCAGGGTTGTTTGAGAGAGACCATCTTCATCCTACGCCTCCCACGGATTGATAAACCTTAGGTCATCCACTTGAGGGAAAATTGCTACTGTCCTACAAAACTCTGCGCTTGGAGGCCCAACACGAGTCTACAAGAATAAGTTGTGTAGTAGACATCATCGTCGTATCCCAAATGACCCCGACACAAGCCATGGTTCCATCATGCTCAATTAGCAGGAAAAAACTGATCTCATCATGCTTCTGCTGCATCTCCGTCGGAAGTCGCGGCGATTGGGTTGGGACGGATGAAGACAAGTAACTGTCATCGTTCTAAAGTGTTTTTGATTTGGTACAATTTTGTAGGAATTTTTCTATTCATTCTCAAGAAAAACTCTTGGACCATGTAAACTGCATAAATAAATCAGTTTTTTTCACGTAGGATAGCATTGGTCTTTATTAAAAATAATGACATATATGCATTTTATTTTATTTTGACAGGAAAGGCCTTCATGGCTAGCTTTATTACTTCAAATCACGCTTACATCGTCTGCTAAAAAAACTAACAATAAAAGAGGGAGGGGAGTCCAACCACATAGACGGTGGATCATTCCCAACCCTTAAGGGCTAGCACATGAGCTACTTGATTTGATTCTCTAATACAATGCTCAATAGACACTTTCCCGAATTCCCCCAATAGACTTCGACATTCATCAAGAATAGGTCTTGCGATCATGGAGTGTCCAGTGTTGTGATTGAGGGCTTCAACAACAACTAGATTGTCCATCTAAATAGAAACAACATTGCACCCGATGGATATAGCGAGTTTCAGACCTTCAACGAGAGCAGCAGATTCAGCTGAGACATGTCTGCAACATGTCAGATTTTTGCTGTAGACGCCGCAACGAACATGCCCCCACCATCTCTGATAACTAGACCTATGTTGAACAAATACACATGATAACAATCCTAAAGTGGGGTATATGCCTCACATATTTGTCTTACCTTCGCGGCACAAAGTTGGGCTGAAGGATCAAATATGATAGCTACAGGGTTGGGTGTATAGGCGACTACCAAAGTTTACTTTTCACAATTCATACTAGAGGGAATTGCTGAATATAAGTTCTCTAAAACACCCTATATGATGAGCTTTAACCACAAGCATGTAACATACACAAAGAAAACTAAGCAAGGAAGTAATAGACAATTAAAAACTTAGCGAACGATATAACCATAAGTAATCCAGACGTAGATGTATCCTAAAGTTCACACCATTGGGATTCTAATTCCCATTTGAGAGGTGGAGTCCAAGAAATGTCATCACAACAATGTCTCACCTAGGTCTTAGAGAGACTGTGTCAAAGAATTCCCTAGCTCCTTCCACCAGCGGTTGTTCTTAGGGTTAACATCACAGCTTGGAATCTCCCCGGTGAATCCAAACCGCCTAGGTTTTCCCAGAAACTCAAGAGTAACTAATCGCATAAAACACTTGGTGTTTCAATATTGGTTTGATGAAACACATATCTACATTTCTTTCCTTTCAATAAATGGAATTTGGTTTCCTAGAAAGGGAGGAATGGAAATTTGGAGGTGGTCAACAATGGTGGAGCTTGAGATCTGGTCAACATCCACCCTTCGGAGAAGAACAAGGGTATTTATATGGCCCCACGAACACCTGCTTGTCACACCCAATTTCTACAAAACCCAGAATGTCTCAAACTTCTGGGTTCAGAACCTCATGGAAAGATTGAGATGGACCTAGAGGGGGAGGGGTGAATAAGGACAACTACAAATTTTATTCCACATATTAGCAAGTTTTGGCTTTGAGGAATATAAAGTTTGATCCTAAATAATGCTAAGGTGAGATATACAACCTATATGATGCTTGCATGGCTAAGTAACCAAAGTAAACCACAAGTAATGAGCTAGGGTTAGTAACACCTAAGACACTGGAGACGAATATGTATCCCGATGTTCACTCCCTTTGAGTGGAGCTAATCACCATTGGAGAGGTGGGAGAAACCACGAAGGCTCCACCAACATCACGAAGGCTCACCTTCTTCAACTTGAGAAATCACCATGAAGACTATTCTCAACCACTAGTGATAGACCTTGAAGCAACCTCCAAACCTCTACAAACGATGAGGTAAATCACAAGTTAATTCCTCTCGAGAGACTCCTACCGCCTAGGAGTCTCCAACCTCCAAGAGTAAGAAATGCCCAATAAACTCAAAGGGGAAACCAAATTCCTTCAGTGCAAATATAGATCAGGGGCTCCTCTCTCTTTTTCCTCAAAGGAATGGAATGATTTGATGGACGGATGCGGAGGTTATGGGGCTGTTGAGCTTTGAGAAAATGGAGTATGATAGAGAAAGAAACTTAGCTCGAAACTGGGAAAGGATAACCCCTTCTGGAAGAAGAGTGTGGGCCTTATATAGCACCACTTAAAATCTGCATGTCGCATATCATGTATCCTGGACTGTCGTCCTGGAACCATTGGAGAGACCTTCCAGGACATCCTAGTTTTCGGGGCCGACTCCGTGACATTGACTCCGGAGGGACCTTTCGGGACGCCCCAGGTTCTGGGATTGACTCTGGGACATTGACTTCGGCTGGCACCAGACACGTACGATGTCAACCGGAGGAAGCGCAAGAGGGAGGGTACAACACTCGATGCCATTGGCAAGGAGGAAGGGGACAACTCTACTTGAGGCATCAATGATGATGGCCAGATTCCTACACGCGGCGAGTAGGGAGCCGGCTCCTCTGACTTGCAGGAGCAAAGGCATGGAAGCTACAGTGGTTCTCTGTGTAAAACAACGGAGGAAAGTCAGAGAGTAAAGCAAAGCATCGTAGACAAAATAATGTAGGCGCTTACTGTAGATAAGCATGTATTTGAATCACCGTTTGTGCGTGCGTAGTGAAGCAGTGTCAAGGAACTATAGCTCCCTCTAACTTCCCTTGGCATGTTAGAGGATCTCGTTCCGGCGAGTAGGGGTCCCAACTTTTTTTGTTGGACCGACTGCTTATTTCTTTATGCTTTAATTGTAGTGTTGCAAACGCAATTGTAACGTCAGGCCGATGATATGACATGTGCGTAAGACCTTTTCTTGTGGCCATTTGGGGCAGATAAAATCGGGCATGTACCTTCGGTCTAAAACAACCATAAAGTGCATGACGTCTCATACAACAACCTTGCTAAAATCAGTCCATTGCATTTGACCCTGTTTACATATGACAAAACAAAACTCTAATTTACTAATGTGACCAATCATCGACAAAGCAGATAAATCCATATTTAAACTACACGGCATTCATGTCAACCAGAAAAAACACGCGAGACCAGTTATCTTTTCGGTCGGCATGAGTGATGTCAACTGTATAAGTACAAACTTGTCAACTTCTTTCCTCCAGAGAGGATGCGTGGCCATTAATTTTGTTAAGAAAGCATAAAGTAAATAGATAACTATGCAAAAGTTTGTAAGTAGTCGGGAAATTCCTAAAATTATGAACTTTGTGCACCTAGTTAACCTGACTCTGCCCCTACCCAACCTTTCGAAGCTTAGATCATTGCGGCCAACCCTTTTTTTTCATTCGATCCAACATGGTATTGGTTCCATTAGCAAGGGATAACAAAACAAGAAATAAAAACCTCGTCCGACCCTATTTGCATAACAACGAAAAGTAAACCCCTATTTACTCACGTGCCCCGTCATTGACGGCAAATAGAACACCCATACAACTGTACACCATTCTGCCGACCAAACCAAACCAAAACAAAACAAAACATGTGAGGCAAGTTAAACCTTGATCGACACATGCGACGTCGACTGTATAAGTAAGAGCTTTCCAACTTCTTTCCTTGCCGCCGCCAGATGATGAGCACCAAGACCCAGGCTAAAGCAACAAAAAAAAGGGTACAAGGTCAGAATAAAAACAATATAAAACCCAAATAATGCACCCAACTCCGGATAAAACAAACCAAAAGCTTTCCCTTTTGGAAAAGAAAAGGAGAAGAAACCCAAAACAATCTCAGCAGCCGGCCAAGAAGCCAGCACGACCCCCGTCGGCGTGCGCCCAACCCAAAACCAAAGCCGAGACGTCTCCCCCGAGCGGCCCAGAAAAAGAAGCGACCACCACGCCACAGTAAGAAAAAAAAAGGGGGGAAAAGGAAACCGGGGGGCGCCTCGCCCTCACGGCAAGGAAATTTCCCACCTCCACCAATCTCCCAATCTCCTCCTCGCACAAATCTCTCCGCCTCCCCCTCCCCCCACCCCCTCCCCTCCCCCGCCGCATTGCTCCCCGCGCACCGCCGGACCCCACTCGCCCCACAGGCCGGCGAGACGGCGCGCAGGAAGAGCGGGCGGGCGGCGGCGGCGGAGGCGGGCAGGGTAGCATGTGCGACCTCGTGGCCCGCACGGGTCGCCACCAGCAGCGGTATGAGGACGGCAGACGGCTCGTCGCCGGGTATGGATTGGGTCCGCCTTCCCTAATCGTTGCTCGTCCCGAATCCTGATGCTTTTAGTATCCTATATCCGATTAGATTGGGGGCGAGGGCTGCGCACGTGCGTTCATTGCCCTCCTGACCTAGATTCCTATCTCCCGTACGTGATGCTGTCATTGGTTTGATGTGTGTGGGCGTTTTGGACGCTGGAGTTTGCGCCGTCGCGGCGCGGCCTGCCATCCGGTGCTGGCGTGCTGCTTGTGGTCATGCGGTCTGCCATCCAGGGCTGGTTTGCTGCTTGTGTGAGCTCTGAATTTGTTTTTGTAAGCATGGTATATTAGTTGTAGTATATCCGATGATAGCGACAAATATTACCGTTTGTTTGTTTCGCTTGTGGATACATTTTGTTTGTGCCGCTGGTCACAGGTGGTTACAACACACAAACCATAATCCAGGTGTTTGCCCCTGATAGGTGCCCCTCTTTGAGTTTGCTCCTAGTTCAATGTTGATTTGGTAAGCTAGGGTGGACCTCTGATGTTGCTGATGGCAAGTTTTGACGACTTTACATTGCAATTTTCTGGTGAACATGTCTTCCAACTCAGTATGCGAAGTTTGTAATGAATAGCAGCAATAACTGGCATCTGAAATCTGAAGTTTTATGGTATGTCATGTGGGCATGTAAGCTTATATAGGAAATGACCCTCCTATAGTAAGAGAAATCAAAACACACCAAAGTCTCATTACATAGTATATATGGAAGAGACACTAACATAAACCAAAAATGCTTATTATTTTGCGGCAATAATACTTGGATGTAGACCGCGCTTAGACATTCCGACCATTGACCTCTTAAGGCTTAAGTTCTCTGTTTTATTCATTCATACAGTATGTATATTTCTGATGGTTGAGATGCAGGTCAGTAAACTGCATCTACAATGTTTGTTAGTTTCACAAAGCTGGCCAGAAAGCACCTTACATGAATATGGTTGAACTTCTATTGCCCATATAGCTCAAATAGCATTTTTTTACTTGTACATGTGCAGCTGTGAGGTTGCTTAACTGTCACATAGTTTTCGCCTTAATACATAGCTGAACATTTGAATGAATATTTCCTTTGGCGATTCCTGTGATAAGTCATTGTTTCTCTTCAAGCATGATTTGATAAAAATCATTGTAAACTGTGGGGTCTAACATTCACATTTTGCTGCTTTTGCATAGTGGAGACTTTATATTTTTGTCTGAATAAGTTAATTGTTTCCAGGTGCATACCATTCAGGTATAGAGCTGATGAAACTTCTGGTGATGAACAGAAAAAAGTTGTTGAAGTTCTCATGATAAACTCCCAAAGCGGACCAGGTTTATTATTCCCCAAGGTACTTATTCTTGAATTATCATAACAAGTTGTTTTTGAACATTGTGCTGCCGGCAACAAAGATTGGTATCTTAGTTCCAATGTGTTCCTTTTCCTGGCATTTATATATTTATTATGTTACTCCTCTGAGACAAATTGAGATGAAGTTTGAATGAACTGGGATGCACGTGGGAATAGTGTGTTCGGTTGATGCATAAATCACCCCTACCTAAATTTTAGAGAGCCCAAGTTTGGCCAAGGGTTAAAGGGAATGACCAAATAGCCATGGTTGCGCAACAAAGTTATCAACCACCCAAACAAAGCCCAATAGTTTGGTGCTATCCAATTGGTTGAGGCTGATTGGGGCACAAACGAAACACACCACAACATTAACATACATGTGCTTGCTTGTTTGACCTTTTTGTCTTGTAATGAACTTCTCTGCAAGTTTATGTTATGTACTTTTATTGTTTCAGCTTGTTTACAGAAGGAAGTCCGATCAGAATACATATTCACCTAGTTTTCAGATAGCATATATAGTGTTGTTTTTTCCTTTAATTGTGTGTCATTGTATTGTAGTTTTTGGGAAAATGTTACATACTAGCATGTAGAGATTCTGTTATTTTACTGCTTCGTATCGCAGGGAGGATGGGAGAACGATGAAACAGTTGAACAAGCAGCTGCTCGAGAAGCTATAGAAGAAGCTGGAGTTCGAGGAGATATAGTGGTAAGATACTTGTAAAAGATGGTATTTTCAATTTTTCATGTCAGCCTTTTATTTTTGTTTTCTTATGTATTTTTATATATTTCATGTATGCTACAAGCTGAGACATATCTCCTTTTGACTAAATCATGACAGTGATTCTGTATATTTTTGACTTGCCAGTCAATATTCACTGCGAGATTTATCCATTTTGACATCATGCATATACATTTTTTGTCTGATTGTACTAAACTGCTGCTACTATAGAATAATCAGCTTACTCATGAGCTTTTGAGGTCATGCTTTTTTTTATAATCTCCTCTGTAATGAGTCATTCTAGTTGGTGGCATCCAGTTGTGATATTAAGTTATTAACGCTAGTGATCTAACAGCTTTAGGACCTGAAAGCTATCTCGTACGAACAGTGGAATGGTTTATATGCTTCCCCTCAAAACCCATCAAATTTCATGTATATGGGAATTTTTCTTGGTTTGCGTTATACTAAACCACAGCATACCTGAGCTGAGGTTCACACTCGCATGATCTTATTAAGGGCATCTTCCTGCATTATTGTATACCGTACTCACAGACTATAGACTCTATAGTAATATCCTAGATGCATGGGTTAATGCTGTGCCAGCAGCCCAGCATGTATGATGCCTTTGCAACCGCGGTACAGCTGAAAAATCACCGGCTGTTTGTTAATTAACATACTGGATGTGCAGCGTACAACTTTATTTATGTAACTAGTTTATAAAGAAATGCAAGCAGGGCATACTTTGTTAGTTCACACTTTAGTCGGTGGGGGGAGTCACTTCAGCTGCCACAACTTTGTACTAAGGCCAGCGTAAGCGGAGAATCTGAAGGTTGTAATTAACATTGACTGCAGCCTTCTAGCTCCTGTGACAAACTGACAGTTTCTACTTGTGCCATGCTGAATGTTTGTGTAGTGGAATATTCATAATGTCTTCACTGGAGATAATACTAAACCTGTTTCCATCTTCATGCGTGTTAGAATCATTCATGAACTGTCTACTGAAGGAGTACTTGTTTAGTTCACTTGGTATAGTAATCAGCATGCCTTCCCATTGTACTTGGGCTTATATATACAGTTTTTTTTTCTGCATCAGCAATTTCTAGGCTTCTATGATTTCAAGAGCAAGACGCATCAGGACGCGTGCTGCCCCGAGGGCATGTGCAGAGCGGCAGTGTTTGCGCTGCACGTGAAGGAGGAGCTGGCCTCATGGCCCGAGCAGAGCACCCGCCGGAGGACCTGGCTGACGGTCCCCGAAGCCACGTCGCAATGTCGGTACCAGTGGATGCAAGAGGCCTTGCTGACGGGCTTCTCCGAGTGGCATGACAACTGGAGCAAAGGCGGCAGTGCAGCTGGCGACCCAATCTAAACGCAAGAAGGCGTCGTCGTCTGTCGTCTCTCACTTTCCTTTGCCTTCTCTATTCTCGTCTCTAGGCCCCAACCTTGCACGCAAATTGCAATAATACACTGTGGTGCTTTTACTTGATGATGCCTAGTAGGTCATTGACCCTTGGTTCCTGGGATTGAAGTCTTAGCGTAGTGGTATATCTCATCGAAGACGAGAATTATCACAAATTTTAAGTGTCTGATTCTCGCGGTGTCATATTATTTCTCAAAATTCAGCTTGATTTTGATTTCTTGCTCCTGATTCTGGGGATGCCTACCGTAATGTATTTTACCAGACCTGAAATCGAGAAGTGTACTTGTTGACTCAGAGCGGCCGGTGCCTCTGGTTACCAAATTACAACTGTATTTTAAGAAGTAAAACGATTTAGCTGGAAGTATATAACACACTGGCCTCATGAAGTGATGAGTAGTCTTATCTTCTCGAGAAGAGTAAATTTAATTCTAAATAGAGAATGAAACAAGAAAAAAAACATCGATACGGCGAATTGAAAAAATGTGGGGTGAGAGAGGCTCGAACTCTCGACCTCAGGATCACTCGCTTTAGCTATGAGACCTACGCGCTAGCCAACTGCGCCACCACCCCTTCGGTGTTGTACATGATATTTCAAACTTATTATTGCATGTCCAATGTATAGGCTATTTCAATTTTAACTAGCATCTACTAGTTTTTTAATCAATATGATTCGTATTGGATCAAGATATCATACATGATACAGCGATATAATAGCCTAACTGAACATAAAAATGAACCTAAACATAGAGGAGATATAACCGAGTCGGAAGACAATGGGGTGTACATATTTCCCTATTAATCACAATTTTACTAGAGTTTTTATTTACTTTATTTGAAGCACATGTGTGTATTATACATAAGTAGTCAACGGTCTTGCATACATAATGGGTGTACATTTGTACACCCAAGTACTCATGTGGCTCCGACCATGTCAGTAATGATAGACATCATTGAGAAATTCAGCCCCTGAAGTACATGCGACGACCTATAGCTCACCAAACATTGTTAAATCATTGAGATAGTAGGCCTCTCTTACGGCGTAGATTGACGATCCTGCCTGCATATCAGTAGGGGCACTGTCCATATTTAGGAAGGCAACCACGCCAAAAGTAAGAGGCTATTGAAGAAGACGATGTTATCTGGGCAGGCCATCGCTTAAGTTCATGCAATCACCTGTAGTTGACCAAAACCTCGCTGAATCGCTGCAGTAGTAGGCCATCGCTTAAGACAGAGATTGACAACCACACCCAACATATCGGCAAGGGCATCAGTCATATCTGGGCAGGCAATGGAGCTAAAAGAAAGGGGCTATTGGAGAAGACGATGTTGTCGTCGACAATGCCCATAGAGCCGCGCAGACAGGCAACACAAATAACTAGGCGGACTTTTATTCGAGAGAACATTGCGACCACTGTCAGAGCGATGCTGCCACAACTTCAAAACCTAACAAAAAGATTTGACTACACAACCGATGAGAGACGAGTATCCTCACTCCCCTGCCTCATGCGACGGCTCGAGGCTGAGGGCATGAACCAGTGAGTACAGTAAAAACCATGCGTGCAGCAGGTGAAGAATTAAACTCAGAAAAAGGAAGAATTTTCTTCTTTTTAGATCAAGAAGAATGAAAATGGGGAGTGATCTAAGTGAGAATTTTCTTGAGGTCTTTCTTTAGAGGCTTTTCAGCGGTGTCTTCTTTTCTTATAGGGCTTGGTCCTTGTATATATTTGAGGCCTTCTTTTCTCTTGGTCCACAGATTCAGCCCAGAATGCCGATATTCTTTCTTCCCCTCTCTCACCCACCCTCTCCGTGGTACTACGAGAAAAGAAAGAAAGCACCCGTCCCTCCAACGGCGCCGAAAGACGGCCGGGTTTCTTCCTTGCAGCGACCTGATCGCCATGATTCCATCACATATAATTATCACGTTGTAATCACGCATGATGATGGCGAGCTAAGCTAGCTAGGCTACATAGTTATAGTAGTATCAAATATATATGCCACACGTACGCATGCATCCAGCTGCTGGTAAGTGCGCGTGCCGGCCGACGGTAAAACAGCTGGGTTTCAGTTCAGGCGCGTGGATGCATTCACCAGCCGATTCGTTATCTTCTTATCAAGTTGGCCACTTAATCTGGCCAGGGTAACTAGCTAGCTAGGCTGCCAAGATTTGGCTGCTAAGCTTAGCTAGAGGATTGAGTAGGTCGATCAGCTGTTTTGCTTTGCTAGTTCAGTGGATGTACTGCTGATGTTTTACTGTGTCCAAACGTCCAATCGATGCATTAGAAAGTGTGGTGACGTCGTGCTCGGCGGAAGGATAAACGTCGTACGTGTGTTTTTCACTTTGCACAGTCTCTTTCTTACATAATATAGTACTATATAGTAGGATAGATAAGGTAAAAAGAATGCAGGGATAACATAATAGTAGTAGTCATGATTCTCGATGCATCTCAACAAATGAACACGGTAATTTGTGTGTGTGTGTGTGTGTGTGTGTGTGTGTGTGAGAGAGAGAGAGAGAGAGAGAGGTTCATTGGAATTTCCCATGGGAAAACAAGCAAAATTTGAGCTCATCTGGATTTCTACTCTAAATTGGGTCAAAGGGTGCACCATCAATATGATTTTGAACGTTAATCCTAGTTATGATTCAAAGGAAAGGATTTGGAGAAGCAATCGTTGATCAGATGGCTAGTAGGTTGCTTGTACCCTCAGCCTACTAGGGATTGAACCCTAGGTTTGACGCCTTGGTGTCTTATTAATGTGGATTTTTTTCCATGAGAAGTCAACGTCCCTTCCGTGACTCTGGTCTTTTAATAGGACATGTGCTTAATGTTTATTTTAAAATCATTCAAAAGGATGTAGGTTTCGCAAGTTCCAAACATTCACATGCAAAACCATGTATTCCGAAGAAGCCCTAAATTCAGGATCTGTTCTCATTCCATTTTGGCGGAGCAGGGTTCTCGTTGCTCTACACATGAGTAAGATAATGTAGTTCATTCTACTCATGCCATAAAAAATACACAGGACATATTCCTTGAGATACAAAACTATATACATAGAATACATCTCACTTGAGTGGATTTGGCTAGCTAATATACCCATCTATCTTCTCATCAAGAGACTCTTCACCGCATTATATTCTCCGACCTTCGTAGGAAGCTTCATGTTGAGATATGTTATGGCGAAAGGATGCCACCCCTCTTCGGATATATTCCTTGGGCTCGGGGCAAATAACGTCATATCTTCGGTTCAGTTAGCACCTTAGGGACTCAGGGGGTGTTCGGTTGGGCTTATTTTTGGATTGTAAGGTTGTAAGACAACAACCCAACAAATACTTGGCGTATAAACATGCATTTGGAAAACACGATGACTTATTAGTTCATAGAAATAAAAGCGCAATTATAGGTTTATTACATTCATTTATGGAAATGTTTTGGACAAAAAGCGACTAGAAAGTATGAGTTGTACAATCATGCTCATTCTTGTGTAAATCAACTGATGCATTTCGTAAGTGATAGGAGCAAATTACTTTCCTCGTAAAAAAAATATTTCTTCGTTATTAAATTATGGTTGCATGGATCCACTTGATTACAATTTCATAAAGTTACCCAACCAAATATGTCATATAACATTAAACTGCTTTGTTAAAATTATTGAATCATCAAATACATTATCTTTGTCATTCAAATAGAGCTAAATCAATAAACATGAGACTACTATTATTAAATCTTTTTTGCGGCACTTTAAAACACATGACATGCAAAGCATAGAGTATATAAAAGAGAAATAATATTATCTAGAAAGATATGCCATGTATTTTTTTTTACTATTCTAGACAATTTCCATTGAATTAAATTAGTTAAAAGATAATGTCGTGTATATATATCTCAACATAATAGATCAGTAAAATAGAACTAAATAGATACACTTACTTGTATTCCAGGATCAGTAAAATAGAACTAAATAGATTTACTATCCTGAAATCAATACATAAATGGACTCTGAGAACCCCCAGTTGTATTCAAGAATCAAGACAACATCCTTTTCGCTATAGAGAACCGACACTTGCTTTTTCTTTATGCTAGAGACAAGAAAGCACCACTAACTATAATACACACATTTAAATGTACAAGTACATTTGTGTAATTCCATATATATTCTGCCTGGTTCAATCAAAATCCCTTCTTTCATTTCTCAAGCTTATGATAAGATATATTCCATGACCGCTTGACCATCGCTGCAGCCGATACTACACGGAATCAGGGTTTTCAAAGCACAATTTCCACTTTTTAGGTTCTGGCGTAGCCTTTGATCGAATGCCAGACCACTACAAGCGGGTGGGTATCGTGGAATTGGATTCCTCTACCCAACGTGAATTCATGTTGTGCATCTTGAATTTCTTTTCTTCGAAGAAAATGGCAATAGTATGACTCGTTCTACGAAAAAAAAACCCCCCTGTTATAAGCGCCAAGTTGTAAAAAGGAACCGGACGGCAGTTGTCGTGTACACAATATGTCAACTATTCCTCTACGAAGAAAAATTCCATGGTAAAAAGCGCCAAAGTTGTAAAAAGGAACCGCCCTGCAGTTGTCGTATACACGATATGTCAACTATTCTCAATTCGAAGACACCCAAGCAACGTACTCCACATTCTTTTTCTCTTGTGCGGGAACATCATCTTCAAGTTAACATGGGAAGATATATGCACATACGCCGTGTATTTTTGACTGATGCAAAAATACAGAGGATCCCTATTCCTCCTTGCACCGAAAGAAAGAAGCAAGGGAATTATGGGTTTTAGTCAAGGCCAGAATCTGATGCATGGGAACCCCAAGCTCGGAGACTACTGGATGTTACTTAACATTAACTTTCTTCCAAAGCTGCAAGAATCGTTTGAGAAAGAGACGGCGTGAGATACGACCGTGATGATTAAGATGTGTGCTGGTGGTTAGTAACATAATAGTATCGTAGTGATTATAGGCTAGAGTGTGGGCATGGTAAGCTCACGCCTGCAGCTGCAGCTGAAGTGATGGCATGAGTGGATGAACATGCGAGATGCCACCTTTTTCACATTTCTAGACTCAAACAAAACAAGAGGTTCCTTTCTCATTCAGTGGAAGAATTTGTACCTTCTGATCTTGTTTTGGAGTCGTTTCTATAGTGGAAGTTCTGAAATTCCATGCGCTAAATTGCCAGTTCATCTGAACATTAATTATCAATTCCTTCCTAGTGTTAACCTGACCTATATATGACTTGAAATTGACATGGAACCCTCTTAGTTTAACTTTCACACCATATAAAGTTGGTCTTCACCTGTTCTTGAGGATTAGTTAACATATACTCCCTCCATCCCAAAATGTATGACGTTTTTTGACACTATATAGTGTTAAAAATGTCTTACATTTTGGGGCGGAGGGAGTCTATATTATCATTAATTAATCACTGAGTTGTTATATTCGAGTGTGGAGTCTTTGCGTGTATCACATTATTTTTGTTCCTTAGGCAAAAAGGTTAAAAGGTGCACCAAAAGGGATCACAAAATTGTCCCTGCCTCTTCGAAGCCTCAGAGGGTCATGACGGTTTAAATCTAAACTACCAAACAAATTGGTCCCACAAAAATCATCCTCGTCCAAGCAACCTAAAGGTGGGTAGTTTAAACTAGCTTTTCAAAACGGGAGGTTATTCCATTTTCCATATCTAACAGTCGGGGCAGCTCAACAATGTAACATTCTGCTCACTAGATAGCTAAGCTAATCACTTTCCATGATTCCTAATCGATCATACTAAATATAGTTTTCGCAGCACTCATCGTAGTTTACCTTTTATTGGTATTACATATGTGAAGATCACATCAAGGCTTGGCATGTCGGAAAACGATTGGTAACCGCAAAATTCTCCTTCTCCAAAAGACTAGAATTATAATAGTCGATGCTCCGTGCACGACCACAAAAAGGATGTACAATCACTTATGCCATTAATCTTTCGGCTCTAGAGCTAGAGTGACCAGTGGCGGAACCAGAAACTCACCCTGGTACAATGTAGGTAAAGTGGCCAGTTGGGCAATCTTGTTTTGTTTATCTGAAGAAAGAAAAGTTGAAGATAGCCACAAGTGGTGAATACTAAGAATCATTTAATTCTAGTGTGATGATGGCTTTAGCAAAAGGTATTCCTTGGGTACCCTATGGGATCATCACAGGTGCAGCTGAATTTGGAGGAAGCATCATTCCGATCTCCATCCATCAAAACGAGTAGATATCATCCATCCGATTGAAATCAAGGAAATCAGACAATTCAAGTCGCTCCTAATAAAGGGACCTTTCACACTTGACCTATGTGTATTTAGGATGTACATATCCAATTCAACACACACGCACACATAGAAGCACGAACACAATAAAGAGGAATAAAACCGAAGATACACCATCTAAGGAACTGGAGGGCCAAAGAGGTGAAAAATTAACACATATATATCTTACGGAAATAATTCAATTATTTTCAAGGCGAAAAAGGAGGCACGTTTTTTCTATCTCATTTTGTGTGCGTCAATTCTCTGGCCTGCTTTGGGATCGAATCAGGGGCTAGATGATGGAACTGGCTAGCTAGTAGCTAGGCACCAACATGCACTCGCACATAGTGTTCAGGCAGATCAATTCGGAATTCCTTTAAGATAATGCGTGATAAGAAAAGGCTATTCTTAGTAGCATAATGACCTGCAGGATCAGGATCAGCTCGACGTTTCATCACTTTGCATCGTCTGAGCAATTGACGTGTTTGTCGTTACATAAGAAGCCAAGTATTCAGTAGCGTTTTGCAATTTTATTTTTAATTTTTAATTTTAATTTTAATTTTTTAGAACACAATACAAACATCGACGTTCACATATATGCACGTAGCGTCATTCATATGAGCACACGCATGCACATCCTACCTCTATGAGTACCACTGAGACACCGAGACGACAACTATTTTTGCAACAACAAAATTTAGTCTTAGTATTTGTGCAACTTAGAGTGGGGTCGATGTTCATAAGAAAATCTTAGTCGATGGAATTTAGTGAAACCATAATATATAACTATACTTTTGAAAAAGATTGAATGGAAAACTACAAGCTTTTTTCCTGAGCAGATAGAAATTCTCACGTCAACTGGAAATGGTATACTCCCTTCGTCCAAGAATACAGTGCGTATTAGGTTTTTTATGTCAACTTTTTTAAACTTCTAACATAGTTCCTACAAAAGAATTAGCAAACATCTAGAACCATATCAATACCATTAAATTCTATCTTCATACGGTATACATTTTGTATCGTAGATATCGATAATTTTCTCGCTATACCCGGCCAAAGTTTGTGAAGCTTGTTTGCGAAAATCAATGTGAGCTATATATATTTATGGGCAAATGTTAAAAGTAGGTGCATGGCAAATGCTAAAAGTAGGTGTATTGGATTCTACCTAGGCTAGAGCGTGCTAAGCACAATGTGGACGTCGTCCTTTCGTCTTAAGGTGAATCTACTATTGATGGTATGGTGCGGGACGAGACAGGGCACGCCTTGTTTGCCTTCACAAGTGTCCAAGATGCATGTTGTGACGCGGAAGAAGTGGAGCTTCTCGCTTTTCTTGAGGGCCTTCGCAGGGTGGGAATTGTTGTTGCTAGAGATAGAAGGACTACTGGTGTGTTAGGGCAACTACAACGGGGATCACCAAAAGGATGACATCAAATGTCCACAGACAAGTCCGAATGTGTCCATGGACAAAAGGCGGGACGTCGGTCATCCAACCGTAGTCATTAAATTCAGACAACGGACTATGACTCACAGTGGGTCAGGCGGACCAAGAGAAAAAAGACGTGAGTGGGACATATGAACCGTGGGGAAATGTTGTCCAACTAATAGTGGGTCAGGCGGATGTCCCAACTCTCCTAAGAGCAACTCCATCGCGCTGACCCAAACAGACACGCGCTTTGTACACCTTTTGTCCGTTTGGGTCGGCCGCCCGCTCGGCGTCCGCCCTGTTTTTGATTTGGGTCGGCAGTGCGCCCAACGCGCCGACCCATATTTGCCCGCGTGGCCGGTTTGCCGCCCTTTTTCAACAAATATACACACATTTTGCATAGTTTCACAAACAAACAAATATAGCATAGTTCCACGACCCAAATAAATATATCATAGTTTACAAGCCGAATAAAAGTTAAATTGTCTGAAATACATTTTAAGAAAAGATACATTTATTGGCTGCCAACATGAGCCCACATATACTCAACCAAATCATCTTGCAGCTGAATGTGAGTTTCCCAATCACGCATTTGATGATGAAATTGGGTGAATTGTGCAAACGTTGCCACTCCTCCTCCATTTCAGGCACAACATTGTCACCCTGAAACTGAAACCCTTAATCGTAGATACGTTCCGGGCGCTCATCATCTACGATCATATTGTGCATGCTCACACAAGCAGTCGTCACCTCCCACAACTTCTTGGTGCTCCAAGTTCTAGCAGGATACGGAACGATGCCCCATCGAGATTGCAGAACACCGAAGGCAAGCTCGACATCCTTCCTAGCACCCTCTTGCTGTTGGGCAAATCTTTTCCTCTTCTCTCCGACAGGGTTGGGGATTGTCTTCACAATAGTGGTCCACTAAGGATAGATACCGTCAGCTAGGTAGTATCCTTTATTATAGTTTGTGGCCTTTGACGTTAACATTCACAGGCGGGCTATTGTCTTCGGCAAGCCTTGCAAACACGGTGAGCGTTGAAGCACGTTGATATCATTGTGCGATCCGGCCATGCCAAAGAAAGAGTGTCAGATCTAGAGATCTTGTGAGGCCACGGCCTCAAGTATGATAGTGCAAGCCCTGGCATGGCCCCTATACTGCCCTTGCCAAGCAGAAGGGCAGTTCTTTCACTCCCAGTGCATGTAGTCTATGTTGCCAAGCATCCCTGGGAAGCCCCTGCTAGCATTGATCGCCAACAAGCGGGTTGTATCTTCAGCAGTCGGCTCTCTCAAGTACTCAGGGCCAAACACTGCAACCACAGCCTTGCGGAACATGTACATGGACTCTAGGCACATAGACTCGCACATACGGACGTACTCATCAATAAGATCACCGGGCACTCCGTATGCAAGCATCCGGATAGCTGCAGTGCATTTCTGGTAAGATGAGAAGCCAATCTTTTCCAAGGGCATCCTTCTTGCACTTGAAATACTTATCGTATTCGACCACCCCTCTCGAATACGGTTGAAAACATGCCTAGCCATACGGAAACGCCGCCGGAATTGGTGATGTTTGAACAATGGGTTGGCTGTCTCAAAGTAGTCCTTCCAAAGAAGGAAATGGCTGCTCTCTCGGTTGCGATTCAACGCCAGAGTGTGCCCCAGGATCGAGCCCCGGAACAACGACCGCTGCCTACTAAGGTGTTCATGGACCAACACAACAACCACCATCTCCTCATCACCGGACAAGGAATCGTCGGAGTCGGAGAGATAACTGTGGAAAAAGAACTCGTCGGCGGAGTCCATTTGTACCTTGGGGGCAAATTGTCGAACATCTTGCGGGCGACATCGAAGAAGCTGGCCGACAAAGAGACGCGCGCCTCCCCTAGACCAGGTAGCTAGCCCAGCGGCGTCCGACGAGCGTGGCAGCGTTAGGCGAGCGCGGCGGTGTCGGACAAAGGAGCTGGCTAGGGCCACGGGGGACGACTTCGTGCTCGCGGCGGCATCGGGGTGGGTGGGTGGGAAGCTGAGGTGGCCCTGCGGCGAGGCGGTGGTGGCGGTGATGTGGGAGGTGGCGGCGTGCGGGGGAGGTGTGTGGGCGCGGACTGCTGGCAGGGACACCGGAACTGGGCGGTAGCGGTGACGGGGTGGGACGGGCGAGGGTTTGCTATTGATAGGGGTGGAAGAGAATGCCCAATGTGCCACCGACTGGCGGGCCAGGGAGAGGAGTAGGCGTGCGTCGCGCGCGTCCACTTCTTGTCTGCGCCAACGCTAATGAGGTCCAAATTTGGGCCAAGAATGGGTTGCCGGGCGGACGAAAAGCCGACGCGCGTCCGTTTGAGTCAGCGCGTTGTGCCGACTTTTCTGTCCGCGGCGACCCAAATGGACACGTGTGGATGAAACGAGTCGGCGCGTTGGAGTTGCTCTAAACCTTCCCCAGTTTGGTGCCAGTTTGGGTGATTTCGAACATTCGGACCGTTCCAAACAAATTTGCTAACTAAATTGTGTGGACCGTCTTATCCGGACATTTGCGGGCGATTTGATGACCCACGTTTGAGTTGCCCCTAGTCTCTTAATATGTAGGACCAGAACAGACCTTATCATGGGTTTTCTTGTTGCTTTGAATTGTAAACAAGTACGATAAAATATCAAACATTTTCCTCGCAAGGAAAAATCAAAGAAAATGGTAATTAACATCACAAGTCTCACAAAAACAGCTGCATTTGTATGGGGGGGGGGGGGGGGGGGGGGTAGACTCAAGTTGCAAAAATAGTATTTATACTGTATGACCTAGCAAAGCAATTTTCCAACTCTTGCATTCATATAATTTTTTGCCTTTGCTATGAAGAAGTTGCACAGAAATTGCCATGGAAATGCAAAGGAATGGTACGGCTGATGTCACATGAGACAGTTGAAGCATAACATCACTACTTTGGTCATATTTGCACCGCCATATGTCCTACCTGATAATTTATTGTTCTTCTTTTAGGAATATTTGTTTGCATTCATATATTCTAACTCGTTCTGTACCCACATATATAGCATAGCTCTTTTCTGATAGGGTGCTCGAGAGATAAGGAATGGTTGACATTGTTTTTGCAAATGGCTCTAAAGAAGTAGGTTTAGTGGTGTGCATATGTGGGGTTGCCCTACTACTAATGTGTCCCTTGTGATGACCAACTTTCCCGGTAGGCACTCTTGGGAAGTACAAACACAATGATGCATATTATTTTGTAAACAAGATACCAAGTTGGGAGTTGGATATGATTATATTCCAAGTGCATGCTTGTACTAACTACCCTATAGTATTACCTTAATTAAAGCTAGAGGCCCTTGAAGCTTTTGAACCATCCTAATTAAATAGATCCCAATATAAAACACACTCTGATTATCTAAAAAACACCCTGATTAGCGATCGCCGTTGGACTTAGCTAGGCTATTACATGTGCATAAACAATACCAAAAGGATGAGACAAATGCTAGTGTCACCCTCAAATAGAAAAACAAAAGGATCAGCATAGGGAATTCCTTTGACCGTTGCTTTATACCAATGCTAGCTGGGACCATGCATGCAAGAAGTGGAGGATGTCTTATTTAACTGGATAGCTCATAATGGAAAACCTGGGTCTGTATTATGTATGTCATGTCCTTGGATCATATACTTGCAATTGCTTTCCATTTGTGTGGTCCTTAAATGTGGAGAGTACATAAGAACCAACATGCCGTGTCCTTCTCAACTGAGCAATTATGACATCTAATTTATAATTAAGAACCAAAGCAGCCTTGTTAACTTGTCGACAGGTTCTTGGATTATTCCAAGGGGTAATCTGTAGTTTAGAATAACCATAGCAGCCATGGTTATTTTGTCCAGAGGTTGTTCCTGAAAATAATAATCAAGGCATGGTGTACGTAGTTTAGAACATACTCCCTCCGTTCCTAAATATAAGTCTTTTTAGAGATTCAAATATGGACTACATACGGAGCAAAATGAGTGAATCTCACTCTAAAATATGTCTATACATCCATATGTAGTCTATATTGAAATCTCTAAAAAGACTTAAATTTAGGAATGGAAGGGGTATATAGCAGCCATGGTAAATATCACATCGAAAATGATTTAGATACAATATTCAGTACCATGACTACAACTACAAAGGACAATATAAGTAGGAGATATGAAAGATGGCTAGATTTAATTATACATTAGCTTGTTCTATGGGAGCTTGCTGTTTTTTGTCCCTTCCAACTACTGTTGACGTCAGCTGTTTCCCTTTCATGCATTGAGCAAAATGCTTTCAGACAACAGCTCAAACAAGAACGTACTATTTAATATGAATGGATAAGGAAGTGGGCAACCAATCATTGGGTCACTGTTGCATGACGATGAAATATGCAATTCATGGAAACCGTTTCTCAACAGGTCATCAAAAATATCATCACCACACTTTTTAGCATAAAGCTAGCAAAAGAAAAACATAAGGAAGAACAAGACACCACCCAATTAGTGGTTGTGATACATCATACATAGTTTTCAAGCAAATGATAATACCATGGACTGGCTTTCGTTGTTCTAGGTGCTAATTAGTCTAATCCTATAAATACCAGCACTACCTAACAACTGCTCTTGCATACAAATTTTGTAAATATATGGTGCAAAAGTGTTGGGGCCCAATTAATACAGGTTCAATGGCTTATATCACCAGCTGCAACTTATCTTTAGTTCATTATAATTCAGTGGTGCACTATGAAATAATAGAACCACCCAAAAAGAAAGTTCTGCAAGTTGTAATGTTGACATAACTTTTCAATGTTATAACATTTTTATATTACTCAATGGCCAAGCTTGCTGTTTGGTGATTCCTTCCATCTCATATCTCTCCGATCTTCTCTTTTTGTGCACCATATAAATGGTTTGACCCTCTATTATGGAGAACAGTTTGGCTTTATTCCTCAAAAAAAGTTTGGCTTTATTCACCACAAAAAGTTTTTTAGTTACATAATAAATTTAACTTTCTCAACCAACAAACTAAATTTATAGCACATTGTACATACCATGGAACTGTTATTAGTGAATCTTCTTATTTATCAGCTATGCCCAAGTCATTGCCCATGGCTAGCTAGTTTTGACCTATAGCTAGATTGTCTTTCTAAATTTTGTTTCAAAGAATGGGTGGTTATTTTTTTCTATGTATAACAGTTCTAGGCGCGATGAACAAGTTTATGATCTTTGATGATAGTGCATTCAAAATTTTATCAAATAAATTTAGTTTGCGCATGCATGTGTAATTGTGTCATGATATCAAGTGTTGCATATTTTATTTACGTATGTCGCGGCTGCACACAAAAACTACTCTTGGTTTAAATACATGAACTGGCCAACTTCGATTGAAGTTGAACTATACATGTATCTCGGCTTCATTCTGATATTTTCCTAAATCATCAAAAAATAGGGATGGTGTTACATCAAATGAGCTAGGTTTGAGAGCGAACTATTGGTTTGATGTTTAGGAGGACGGTTGTACCACCAGCCTATTGGGGATCGAACCCCTAGTTTGACATTGTATGTGTCTCATGATAGCAAATTATTTCTTCAATGGGAGGCGACGTTTCTATTAACAGCGAGCAGTTTGTGGTGACTTTTGTTAAATTTGAAGCTCTCCAATTCTTGTATGTGTTGTGACTTGTGAGTATTAATGGGGTGTGCACAGGCGCACGTGTGTGTGTGTGTGTGTGTGTGTGTGTGTGTGTGTGTGTGTGTGTGTGTGTGTCTAAGAAAAGGGAGTGAGGTTTGTGTGAAGAGCTTGATTAATTGCAACTTGACAGCCCTAGCTGTGATGTTGGCCTTACAGCCACCTTAATTGGCCATGTTACTTAGTTTAGGCCGTTGACCTAAGAATGTCAAACCTTGAATAACAACTACTTACCGTTACGATGTTGACCTTAATTAGTACGGACAGTTTGACCTTGACAATGTCAAAGAAATATAGTACTCACCCTTAGGCTGTATGCATGCATGCAAGACTGGGGTTGACTTTCAGGAGCAATATGAATATGCAACTGGGACGGCACCAGGCATGACATGGTTGCTTTGACCTTGACATGCACATATGCAGGCATGCACCTCTCCCAACTAATCTCAATCATGCATGGGAATGCTTCCATCACCAAGGAGGAGAGCTGGAATGGAAAATGACAACCAAAACTGATGATGGAGATGTCAACTCCCAATCTTATAAGCAACTAATGATAGTATACTTTAGATCAATGTCAAGTTGCTAACCCACCTCGGCCCCTATCATTCCACGGAACAAATACAGCACTGAGCCACTGACTCTCGAATAAAAGGAGTTGCCACTATGCACGCCCAGATGTTAGTCTAGAATCTTCCCTTTTTATTTCCTGAAACAGCAGCTCTAACAAATTGCATTCTAGAAAAGATGTAACTTGGTATTTTTTTTCTCAAACTAAGTTTCTCTATTTTCTCATTAATCCAAATATATACTTCGGAGTTTTTGTTACAGAAACACTAAAAACCTGACGTTGAATTTTTAGGCATGGCAAATCTGACATTTTTATGGCAATTTATATTGGCGTGATGATGGTAATTTTAGTTTGCAAACACGACAATTTTCTGATTAAAAAATGAACTATAGCGGATTTGCCATGCTCGGTAACTAAATTTGCCATCCTCGAATAACATAATTAGCCATGAAAACCGTTTGATGTTTCATTGTCAAAAATTTGACGTCAGATTTGTAGTGGAGTCCTTTCATTAAGATTTACAAGGCACAATTCGTTTATTATAAGTCAAACTGTTTTATGAAGTATATTTTCATGTTATCAACCTGTTTGGATTTTGCCGAGGGACGCCCTACTAAATCGTTGCCGAGCCAAATTATTGGCGAAAGAAATGACCCTCACAGGCTCGCCAACGCCGAGACGAAAATCGTGAAATTTTGGCAAGGCAGTAGCCAGTTGCCATCCAAACAACCCCTATATATCTTTGAAGTTGCGGATATGGATACTTTTTTTGATAAATTTGGTCAAACTTAAGGACAAACAGAATGTGCCTTGTAAACCCGTCTGGAGGAGGAAGTAATACAAGAAGCCAGTCTGCATTTGGAGATGCACTTGATTGGTCAAGGAAAGTGATTCAGTTAAGAATGCTTCCAAAAAAAAGAGCTGCAAGTGCGGCAGCAAGTGAGTGAGATTCTTGATAACTCAGCTGAGTGGAGGCCGAAAATTAATCTCGGATTACGATGGAGACGACCAAGTAAATATTCCAAGCCATGGACTGAATTTGTTTTGACAACATCTCTCTATATTACAGCAAGAGCCTGTTACATTGGCCACCCCAATTAACCGCGGGGTTAATTCTCGGGGTAAAAACCTCAAAACTCTCGAGTCACACGCTCGATCTCGATCATTCTGGTTATCTAGAACAAAAAGGAAGTGAAAATGAAGCAGAGTCCATCGATCGGTCAGCTTGTGTACGAACAACAAGCTGATCACTCTCTGCGTCGTCGCTGCGAGTCATCGAGAGCTTGACCGTAGCAGTAGTTACTGCCATTGTTGAGCTCGTGCTCGAGCTCCGGGTGGACCGTCAATGGCGATTAAGCTGTGGCGTGACAGCTAGTTCGGGGAGCGTTCTTCGTGCGGATTGTTTCTTGTGTTTGGTATGTACGTATGTAGGGAGGGTGTTTGTATTAGCTAGACGACGGCGGTGGCGGGTCTGCCGGCGAAGACGGAGGCATTGCCGGCCGCGGAGGCGAAGACGGAGGCCTTGCCGGCTGCGGCGACCATGCTGCATTCTTGGTCCTCGAGCAGGAACGACCGGACGGCGTCGATGCAGGGCGCGGCGACGAGCCGCTGCCACGCCTCGTCGGCGGCGGTGCCGCTCTTGAGGAACACCTCGGTGGCGTCGACGCGGCGGACGCGCCACATACGGGCCAGCCGCTGGATCTTGCCGCGCTGGCGGCACGCGAGGCGCGACGTGTTGGCCTTGATCTCGTCGACGGCGGCGGCGAGCATGCTTGCGCGCTCGTCCTCGCCGGCGCCGGTGGAGCGGAGGTAGGCGTCGAGCTCGGGGACGCCGATGGCGCGCCAGACGCCGCGGGAGTAGTCTGTGCGGCGCGGGTCGAAGGCGGCGGCCACCTCGTCGACGAGGCCGCGGCGGCACATGTCGTCGACGCGGCGCGCCACGAAGTCGCGCAGCACGGGGAGCTGCACGTCCACCCACAGGAAGCAGCAGTCGTAGCGCTCCCGGAAGGCGCGGCGGTCGCCCTCCACGAGCTCCTCCACGTACGAGTTGGAGCCGCCGGCGACGACGGGGACGTACCCGCGCGCCGCGGCGTCGCGCGCGACGCTCGCGGCCTCTCGGCGGAAGTCGGCGGCGGAGAAGTCCTGGTCGGGGTCCTGGACGAGGCCGAGCAGGTGGTGCGGCACGCCGGCGCACTCGCCGGGGGAGACCTTGTTGGTGGCGACGTCGAGGCCTTGGTAGACCTGCATCTTGTCGGAGTTGATCACCTCGCCGCCGAAGCGGAGCGCGAGGTCGATGGCGAGGCGGGACTTGCCGGTGCCGGTGGCGCCCATGACGACGACGGCCTTGTGCTTGGCGGCGGCGTGGCGGACCACGAGCGGCGGCGGCGGGCGCGGCGCGTCGGCGTGGGCGCGGTCCGGGAGCGCGATCATGGGCGGCGGCATCGTGAGCGTGGTCAGCCTCGGGAAGGCCAGGGCCGGCGGCGGCGCCACGGAGATCATCGGCATGGTGGGTTCACGCGAAGCCTGGTCGCTCGCTACACCGGCGATCGCTCGCTCGCTCGCTGGCTGAGAGAGTGCGGTGGTCTCTGGTTTTGGAATGCTGCTCTGTGGTGTGGTGTGCGGGTGTGAGCAGGGGAGGCGCTCGTATTTATAGGGTGGTTAGGGAGACGAGTTAGTTACTGGCATGTCACTAAGAGCATCTCCAACAGCCGCGCAACGCGCGGCGCGCTAAAAGTCAGGATACAGCGTTGGATGAGCCAGGTTTTGCGCGCGGCGGCGCGCTGGCTTCAACGGCCGCCGTAAAATAAAGCGCGCCCAAGCCGCTCCAGCAAGCGCGCTATATTTTGTACATAGTTCAAGTCTTCTCCTACAATACATAGTCATAGTACATAGTTTTACGATACAACCGCGTACATAGTTCTAGTCATCTCCTACAATACATACTCTCACATAGAACTACTACTCGTCATTCTCCGACTCGGACTCTGTCTCGGTGATGTCCTCCTCAGACGTTTGAGCATAGGCGTCAAGGAACCGATCGTCGCGGGAGTCCCGGGACGACGCATCTCCTAGCGCCATGTTGTATTTAGCGACCGCCTTCCGCGTTTGCTTGTCCTCGCGATAGGCGGCTCGCTCCTTCCTCCCCGCCCTCCTCTCGGCGAAGAACTGCTCCTCGTTGATGATATCTTGCGGGAAGCGTTGCCTCCACAGCGCCATGGCTTCCTTGTCCATCTCGGCCAGGCTGAGACGGCGCACCCGCCTCCCGTTTTTGTGCCGATCCTCGTCGGTGATAAGCCGCGAGAAAGGAGCCAACTCCTGTGCCCGCTCTGGCGTCGCCACGTCGGTGAAGTTCATGCCCCAACGGGACCGCCGGAGGCGCCACGCCGCAGCGTTGTACGCGCGGGCGCCGTCCTGGGCGGTGTCGAAGGTTCCGAGGCCGAGGCGCACGCCGCCGCCCAACCGGATTGAGGCGGAGTAGGTGCCGAACGGACGCACGCGGACGCCGCGGAAGCCCGAACCTCCCCGGCGGCGAGGCGGCATGGTGGCGCGGTGGTGTCGTGTCGGCAGCGAGGAAAGAAAGCACTAGAGCGAGCGAGAGAGGGCGGCAGAGGCGCTGCAATTTATAGGCGCGCCGGACGCGGGGCGCCAAATCTAGCGTGCGAGCTGTCGCCTTTTCCCCCGCGCGCGCAGACGATTCCCGCGCGCGCTAGTTTCCCGCCACCGCTGGAGCGCACGAAAACTTCCCGCGCGCTAAAAGCCCAGTTTACCGCGCGCGCGTGCCTTTTGACGCGGCTGTTGGAGATGCTCTAAGCTGCAGAGGAGCCTGCGCTAAAGGCAAAATGAAGGGGGGCCTAATGGCGGATGGATTAGTTTATGGTGGAGGGGTCACTCGTGGACTCGTGCGCTCTGGAGGATGCGGCGACTAGTGGGAGAGTAGTGCTGGATGCGGCGAATCAACGGCAAGAGAAACTTACTGGGTCGTCTGTACTTGTGTGCTCACGGTCCGATCAGACATGAGACTCATCTCAGGCTCTGATGGTTGATGCCTCTTTTGTTTCCAAACAGTCCGTACAATTTGCAGTTGAACGTCTAAACAAAATAATACGTACTGCGGTATGTTTACATCTATATAAGTTGACCGAGCCGCCGCCGCCGCTTCAATGGTGTTTTGAAGGTACACGGTCGGCATCGAGCTTCGCTCGCAACACGCACGCTATAGGTGCGGCCGTGCGGGAAGAAGACGGCGTTGACTTCCCCAAGGCCCGGTGTGTAAGTTTTAGTTTTGATCTGGATGGCATTTTAAGGGCTAGTCGATCTTTGCCCTGTTCGCAAAAGAATAAAAAGACGGAGCTTTCCTTATCTCTAAATCGAATGTGATGGGAAAGTGCAATGTGTTTGGCTAGGTATTTGATCGTTTAAACTTTTGTTGTTATGCAATTGCATTTTTTTTTCGAAAGTGTCCTTTTGCTCCCGCTCCCGAGTTCAAATGAACTCGGTGAATAGTGAAATAAAAAACATCTTTTTTTGTGACAAACATTGACAAAAGTTTGAAGTGCTTGTAAAAATTCGTCATGGAATCATATTTCTGTAAGGCATGGCAAAAAAAATAATCAATGCTTCAAAATGCTTTTGAAAGTAGCATCTTCAGAGTACCGATTTTTTTTTTGCCACGCCTTCCAAGAATGTGGTTCCATGACGAATTTTTGCAAGCATTTTCAACTTTTGTCAATGTTTGTCAAAAAAATCAGATTTTATTAAAAAAATTGATTTTAATGTTCACCCAAGCTCATTTAGAGCTCAGGCTCAAAAACTCTGCGTCCGTTTTTGTGGTACAACTGCACTATTCTCTTCTTTACAAAAACCTAAATTTGAACATTCTTATGTACTTTTGGGGTTTGTATGCATGTAATTAGGTATTATATTAGATAATTATTTTTTACCTAGCGGTAATATAGAAATGTGCTTACTGTTAATGGAAAAGAAGGAATGAGGGAATCCACTATGATTTAGCAATTTTAGGCAATTGTTGTTTACTTTATAGTTTTGTTAAAACGCATCTAGATGTACCATAAATATTACACATCTAAGTTCTATGTCATTGATCTTATACAGAGATTCATGTGGATATTTTTGTTTTCCTTTTCCTTTTTTTTATGCTTGATTGATCCCGTAGATGTATTTCCTCAAGACATGTGACATGACGTACTTCCACACGGAAACATATCCTGGGAAGTACTGCTCTTTGACGTGGGGTCACTGACATGAGGTCCACGTGTCAGGAACCCATGTTAGGGGCATTATCGTAAAGAAGCCTTGTCCATTCCACACACACGGGTATCCGGTCAACACAAGAACGAAAAAATCTCCAAAAAAATGGGTACGTAGGAAAATTTTCTATTTTCTATTGAATAAAAATGTTGACAACCAGAAAAAAAATTCAAAACATGAGAAAAAAACAAACTATTATTTTAGATAAGTTTCTTTACCACACTACACTCGTAGATGCTCACATACACACACATACGTTCACCCTTATGAATGGACACACACACACCCTACCCTGATGAGCATTTCTGAGATACAGAGCGGGCACATCTTGAGATTAATCGGTGTCACCACAGACACCTCGTAGTCAACGGGAGGATCTCCTCCTACTAAATGAATATAGTTAGAAGGCCGAAACTAAATACAAGAAAATGCTACACTACATGAATCAGACACTTTGCCGTCTGCCATGGCTGACGGCAAAGGCATGCCTCGCCGACGGCAAAGGCCTTTGCCGTCAGCCAGCAGACGACAACAGATCCGGCTGAATAAGCTACGACAAAGGCCTCTTTGCCGTCTAAAATGGTCTTTGCCGTCCGCCAGCAGACGGCAAAGAGTCTGGACGACACATGTGGCAGGTTAGGTCCGTTAGGGGGTTAACGGCATGATTTGTCATCCGCTGACAGACGACAAAGTCCTTTGCATCTTTGCCGTCTGCCAGTGGACGGCAAAGTGCCCATATAGGCCAGCCCAGGTAGCTGCCACGTGGCATGCTAGGTCGGAGTCGGGGTCGGGGGTGCCGTGTCGGGGTCGGGGTGCTGTGTCTGGCTCGCGGTGTCGGTTGTCGAGGCGGGGTCGGGGTGTCGTGTCGGGGTCGGGGCGTCGGGGTCAGGGGGTCGGGGCGGCGACCCTTTTCCCCTCGATCCTAGACCCCTCGACACCTCGATCCTCGACCCCTAGACCCTCGACTTCTTTTCCCCTCGATCCTCGACCCCTCGACCCCTTTTCCCCTTTTCCCCTCGACCCCTCGACACCCCGATCCTCGACCCCTAGACCCTCGACTCCTTTTCCCCTCGACCCCTTGACACCTCGATCCTCGACCCCTAGACCCTCGACTCCTTTTCCCCTTGATCCTCGAGCCCTCTTTTCCCTCAGCGACCCTCTTTTTCAACTTTTCCTACTTCTTTTTTTATCTTCTACTTCTACTTATTTTTTTTCATACTTCTTTTTCTTCTTCTTCCTTCTTTTCCTTCTTTCTCTTGTCTTCTTTTTCTTCTTCATTTTCCTTATTTTCCTTCTTCCTCTTGTCTTCTTTTTCTTCTTCAATCAACTAATTAACCTAAATCAACTAAAATCTACTAACCTAAAATAAACTAAAATCTACTAACCTATGTCGGTGTCAAAACCGGCCGATCTCGGGTAGGGGGTCCCGAACTGTGCGTCTAAGGATCGAGGGTAATAGGAGAAAAAGGGGACACGATGTTTAGCCAGGTTCGGGCCCTCTTGATGGAGGTAATACCCTACTTCCTGCTTGATTGACTTTGATGAGTATAGGGATTACAAGAGTTGATCTACCTTGAGATTGTAATGGCTAAACTCTAGATGTCTAGCCTATATGATTTGTGTTCTCTACGGACTATACCCTTCGGTTTATATAGACACCGGAGGGGCCTAGGGTTGTACAGAGTCGGTTTACAGAGAAAGGAAACTACACATCCGGACACCAAGCTTGCCATCCAGGCAAAGGAGAGTCCCATCCGGACACGGGGGAAGGTCTTCCGCCTTATATCTTCATGGCCCATCAGTCCAGCCCATACCAAATAGCCCGGACGCCCGAGGACCCCTTAGTCCAGGACTCCCTCAGTAGCCCCTGAACCAGTCTTCAATGACGATGTGTTCGGCACGCAGATTGTCTTCGGCATTGCAAGGCGGGTTCCTTCTCCGCATACAAAGCAGTCTTCTGAGCAAGAGAACTATATCAGGCTCTGTATAATAGTTAGAACCCTCAACTGCAAGGGCAAAATACTTAAACAAAACAAGTCATGTCCACCGACAGCTTTTTTCGGCGAAACGTTACGTCTGGCCTTTTTATTATTTCGAACTGTTTTTGGCCTCCCGCTTCACATTTCGAGGCGCGACCTCCATTGACACGTCTCGTCAAAGCAGAGATCGTGTCCCCTTATTGCGGGATTCTCATCAATACGGATTTGGGTAATCCAACCGTGTCGTTCGCACGACCCCTTGGGAATAGGCGAGTTTTAAGGCTTGTGACGGGGCGCTTGGTATCCACTGCCTATATAAGAGGATAAGGACCCATATTTTTACCCCACGCCTTCTTCTTCCTCAGCCCTCCCATCCTCGAGCTCCAGCGCCCAAGTCTCGATCCTTTCCGTAGCCACCAAGCACTCCAGCCATGTCCGGATCCGGCTCTCAAGGCAAATGGGTGGCCTCCTCCGTGACGGAGAAGGACATCAAGGAGCTCCGGGAGGCGGGGTACCTGAGTGCGGACGTTGCGCACAGGATCCCTGCCAAGAAGCAGGTCATCCCCACCCCGGAGCCCGACGAAAGGGTGGTATTTATCCCCCACTTCCTCCACGGACTAGGATTTCCACTTCACCCCTTTGTCCACGGCCTCATGTTCTACTACGAGCTAGATTTCCATGATCTGGCCCCAAATTCCTTCCTCCACATCTCGGCGTTCATCGTCGTGTGCGTTGCGCTCCTCCGCATCCCCCCCCCACTTCGGCTTGTAGCTCAAAGTCTTCAACGTGAAGCCGAAGGTGGTCGACGGGCAGCACGCAGACTGCGGAGGCATGATGGTGAGCAAACTTCCTAACGTCACCTGGCCAAAAGGGGCCTTCGTGGAGACTGTCAAGATATGGCAGCATGAGTGGTTCTACATCACCGAACCCTGCGGCGCCAACTGGGCGGCCACTCCTGAGTTTAGATCCAGACCCCCAATGCGGCTTGCATCGTGGACCAACAAGGGTCTGGATTGGGGGTCGACTGACGAGGTGTTGATGCTGCAAAAGCGCATCAAGAATAATATAGAAAAGAACACCAGCCTCACTGACGTGATCCAGGTGATGCTGTTCCGCCGCTCCCTTCCCTGCCAGCGCCGGCCTCTCCATATGTGGGAGTTCAATCCAGTGGGGCCGCGGACATTGCAGCGATTCTTCGGCACAACGCATGAAGAGATCTGGAAGCTGCTGTTTAAGGCCCAGAAGTCGTGGCCGGAGACGACCGACGACATCGGCCTTGACTGTGCTCATCGAGCCACCCCAGTAAGTTTTCTAGTTTTCGAACATAACTTAGTTCATAAATCAAAGGGTATGCTGAGATTTCCCTCCTTTAACCAGGGCTGGACGAAGAAGGCGGAGCGGATCAAGTGTCTGGCTTCGCTACCCAAAAACCCAGCCGATCCTCTGCTGACGAGGATGCTGGTCCCTGCGTCGTATGAGGCGCCGGAGAAGAAGGCCAAGAAGAAGGGCAAGGAGGCCAAAGGCGGCCTCCGTCGTAAAGGTTCTTCGGACGCTGTGTCCGGAGATACCGAAGCTCTCTCCTCCCACGAGGGAGACGAAGACGAAGAGGAGGAGGAGGAAGAGAGCAATTCTCCCCCTAAGGGGAAGAAGAAGAAAAGGGCGGCCTCCACAGACCTAGAGGCCAAGGCATCCAAAAGGGGGAAGGTATCCCTCTCGGACGGCTCGGACTCGGATGCCGAAGTCATCCCCCAGCGCCCCCAGCGGCGCCCCAGGGCAAAGCCCTTGGCCGAATAGTAAGTATTCGAAGATACTATGCACATATCCGGTCTTTTATAGATTGTAGGATAACATATCGTTATGTATTTCAATCTGACCCATGATCTTCCCCAACAATCATCGTCTTGGGGGAACTCTTTGGCGCCGGAGATGGTGGAGAGCGAGACGCCTCCGCGAGCTTCTCCGCCAACCGCCCCAGACGACACCGATGTGTTGTCCCGAAGAGCCTCTCCGGGCCATGAAGAGGTGCGGGAGGCCGCCAAGACGGTGCTAGAGGGTAATGCCTCGGCTGCCGAGAACATGGGGGACACAACCCCCATGAAGACTGATGGCGGGGGCCAGACCAGTCCGGGCCCCAAACACCATTCCGGAGACCCACGTGGCTCCGGAATGAGCGAGCAGCCCCCCTTGAAGGAGGGGGGAGCGCCGGCTCCGCCGGCGACCTCCATCAATCCGAAGGCGCCGGACACTTTGATGGAAGCACTTTGACGTGATTCCATCGTGGAGGCGCCGGACACTTTGATGGAAGCACTTCGACCTCCATCAATCCCGGCGCACTCGCTGGGGGAAACCTTGTTGGTGGCGACGTCGAGGCCTTCGTAGACCTGCATCTTGTCGGAGTTGATCACCTCGCCGCCGAAGCGGACCGCGAGGCGGGACTTGCCGGTGCCCGTGGCGCCCATGACGACGACGGCCTTGTGCTTGGCGGCAGCGTGGCGGACCAGGAGCGGCCGGGGCGGGCGCGGCGCGTCGGCATGGGCGCGGTCCGGGAGCGCGATCATGGGCGGCGGCATCGTGAGCGTGGTCAGCCTCGGGAAGGCCAGGGCCGGCGGCGGCGCCACGGAGATCATCGGCATGGTGGGTTCACGCTACGCTTGATCGCTCGCTGGCTGGCTACGCACACAGGCGACTGATCACTGGCGAGTGTGGGATGCTGTCCGTCGCTCGCTTGCTCTGTGGCGTGGTGTGTGCGGGTGTGAGCAGGGGAGCTGGGGTATTTATAGGGTGGTTAGCAAGAGAAGTTAGTTACTACGGGCAGCCTAAACAGAGGAGCTTGGGAAAAAAGGCAAAATGGAGAGGGGCCTAATGGCGGATGTTTATGGTGGAGGGGTCACTCGTGGACTCGTGCGCTGTGGAGGATGCGGCGACTAGTGGGAGAGTACTCAGAGTAGTGGTGGATGCGGCGAATCAACGGCAAGAGAAACTTACTGGGTCGTCTGTACTTGTGTGCTCACGGTCAGATCAGAGCAGAGCAGAGCAAACATGAGGACTCATCTCAGACTGCGATGGTTGATGCCTCTTTTGTTTCCAAACAATCCGTACAATTTGCAGTTGAACATCTAAACAAAATAATACTACTACGGTATGTTTACATTCAAGTCGACCGAGCCACCGCCGCTTCTTCTATGGTGTTTTGAAGGTTCGGAATCGACATCAAGTTTCGCTCGCAACGCGTCGTCGATAGGTGGAGGAAGAAGACGGTGTCGATTTCCCAAAGGTCCACAGTGTAATTTTTAGTTTTCATAGGGATGGCATTATAAGGGATGATTAAGTTTAGAATATGGCCTTTGCTCTTTTTGCAGAAAAAAACTGAGATTTCGTTGTCTCTAAATAGATTAGGATGGAAAGTGCAATTTATTTTGTTAGGTATCTGATCGTTTAAAATTTTGTTGTTATACAATTGCATTTATGTGGTGCAGCTGCACTATCTCTTGTTTATGAAAAATCTAAATCTGAACATTTTTGTGTACTTTTGGGGTTTATATTTACATAATTAGATACTCCCTCTGTTCATTTTTATAAGACCTTGAAGACATTTCAGACAATGTACAAAACAACCCATTTTGAGTTGTCTGAAATGACTTACAAAAGTGAATGGAGGGAGTATTATATTTGATAATTATTTTTACCTAGCGCTAATATAGAAATGTGTTTAGTTTTAACAGAAAAGAAGGAACGAGGGAAACCACTATGATTTAGCGATTTTAGGCAATTGTTGTTTACTTTATACTATCCTATATAGCTAATAAGTTCATTCTCACCATTTTATTTATCTTAAGATGCGGTCTATCCATCTCGTCACGTATTTCTCACATATGACACCTTTTATTTAAATGCACATGCAATTCATCTATATCTTCAAGCGCGTGTAATAATGAATCAACTTTCTACTTTCCATCACATCCACGCCCTCCACATCATGAAGCGACCATGCAATAATTTAACTTTGCACTTTCCACCACATGCAAGCCATCCACATCATCAAACGCATGTAATCAATCGACTTTCTACTTTGCACCACATGCGCGTCCTTCATATCATGAATCGACCATGCAACCATTCAACTTTGCATTTTTCACCACATGCAATCCCTCCACATTATCAAAGAATATATATTTTTTGAGAGTATGCGAATGCGTGCCATATTTTTATAGAAGGCGTAATTTTAAGTATAAGACGACTACAACTTGTTGCGAACAAAGAACATAGTGCAGACTCCACACCAGGGCTAGTCCGAAGACAGCCACCGCCGACAACACAATTACAAAGCAAAAAAGAGCATGTCCAAAACTGAGCAACATTGCCGCATCTCGACCAATGCCGATGACCTTCGAAGACACCACCAACTCCAACTGAACTTCCCTTGTCAAAGCACCATTCACCCTTGATGCTTAAAAGTAGGTGGCAAGTAGATGGCGGAACTTGGTCGGTCCACTAAAGACACTATCTTGGACTCACCGACAATGACGTACATTGCACCACTAGAGATCACCTTGGATAGCGACGATCACCGGAAGTAGTGCGACATGGAACCTCCAAACCGTGTCTTCAAGCGTGATGCTCCCAACAGAGTAGTGATGTTAAGGACCCCACCATCACGCCGATTCAACTCTGAATCTAGGCTTTCGCCCGAAGATAGCTACCAATCCCAAGAGCGAGCGAGGGATATGCTGACACCCCTTGGCAACGCCTCCAAGGAAGGGAACGGCACCCACGGGCACCGTCGCCGCCAGCACCAACTGAAGACGGGCAGGAATTTCTTCCGAATTGTCGCACACCTCCTTCCCTGTCCACCGGAATGGGGCCACACAGTCCAAGTTGACCACCCCGCCGCCGTAGCAGCACTTTGCCAGCATAGCCGAGATGCCGTGGTCCACCCAAGACCCGCACGGTAGGAGCACACAGCCCGACTAACAACATCCCACCGTTGAGAACTCGCTGAAATCCCTCCATGCCCGACCAGGGGTCGCCGGGACCGCACACCGCAGCCGTCGAGCCAATTCCCGACAGACGTCCGTGCGGCGGCCCTGCTGCCCAGATCGGGCCCATTTGGCCCGTGCCGCCACCTCCATCACCCACGACCACAGAACCTTGAGGAGGCATGACGATGAAAGCGCCAGGCACCGCAGTGTGCTCGGCCGCTGCAAGCGCAACAACTCATGTCCAAGCCCGCCACGCCACCATGGCCTATCCGCGCCGCCGCTGCCTCCTCCCGCGTCGTCGTCTCCAGGGGAAGCCACCATGCCACCACCTTCTCCTTCCGCGAGCCCTAGCCACTGGCTAACTCATCGCATGGAAAACAATGCATCCATGCGTATATGTTTAGTGGCTAACTCTTCCTCGTTGTTTCAGGAGAAACTATGTTAAAATCTTCATTATCATCAGTGGGCTTGATGTAGTGATTCAGGAAGAAGTTGCTGATAAATCTCCCAACCATCAGCAATTCACCAGCGGGGAGCGGTTTAGGGGTCATCGGTTCAAAGATGAGCTGCAGGATTTTTAAGATCAGAATGTGCCATATGAGTGGAGTAGAAGATATTAATTAAGATGGACTTACTCGTACTAATTCACGAGCACCGTCACAACAATCAGTAGATTTGCAGATGGAGATCATGTGTCTGCAAACATAGTATTGACAAAGGTTGGTCCCTGCTTGTTGAGGACACTGAATTTTTTGTATAGAATTAGTCATGTATTTGCCCTGTTAAGAACAACCTAACCGGTGTAAGATGTAAAAAAATTCTTTGAAGAGAAATAGAAAGAGGTTTATTTAGAAACTTGAACATTTGACTAGCGTAAGAAAAGGTGTTTGCAAACTTTTGGGTTTATTTTCCAAAAATCGGAGAAAGATCTCATGCTTGTTCCCTCTTGAGCTGGTTCCCTGGTTTAGTTTTGCACAACGATAACACACTGCAAATGAAGATGAATTTTCACATACTCAATTCTTGAACCAGATATGAATGCAAATTTCAACATCATAGAATTCAATACCTATCCATGAATTGCTGAAGATGCGTCAGATCATGAGGCTTTATAGACTCTCTGAGAGAATCCAGGTAGTAAACTCTGTTCTTATTTGGAACAATGACTACGAAGATCCAGCAATGCTACAGATTCAGAAAACCATGAACTTACGAACTATGTCGAAATCAGAAAGACAATCAATGTATGCGTGGTTGTTTATTTGACTCACCCTTCATGATATGGCCAGAGAATAATGCTGCATGGGACATGTTTTCGAAGATACTGGCGACCTTGTTAATGGCCCACTCCCATTCATCCTTATCACATAATAATGTGTCATTTGCTAATGCAGGATCTATGAAATACGCACTCTTCCTTTTTCTTCTTTGCATGATCAATCCCCTGAGAGGAATACAATACAGTTAGCTTTTTATCATTTACATCCTTGTATGAAGAAGTTGATCAGAGTTTGTGAAGTACTTACAAAGTCAGGCATTTAACAAGAGTGCCATCGAGCACATTGAAGTTGAAGAAGAGATGTAAGTCCTCGAAACCCACACTGATAGAACCCAGATTGTGACGGAAATGATCTCTGTCGTAGTGGACTAGCAGAATCTCATGACCTTTTGACATTTGATCCATGCAATATTTATGTAATGTACGGCAACTGGAACTGCACTCCTCAAAGTATTCGCCAACAAGAAATGGCTGGCTATGGACGTAATTGCGTGCTTGAAGTACGTCTGCTTTATTTTTAGCAAGCATCATATCTAATTCTTCATCGTTCAGGGTGTCAGAACCAATATTACTCTCCAATTCGAACAACTTGCTGGTAATTTGGTTCTGGGCGATGAGTGCCTTAAGTAAGAGGCTATCGTTCTCATTCCTCCTGGGTCTCAGGGCCCGCTTCCTCGTGGGTGCAGCCTTTTTGCTCGCTTCCTTCTTGGTACTTGAAGCACTTCTAGTGCAAGGTCTGGATGGTTGAAAGGCGGACTGCTGAGCAAAGGGTGAAGTTACGACAGACTGCTGAGCAAACAGTTTAGCTACGCCAGACTGCTGAGCTGACGGTGCTGCTGTGACGGACTGCTGGGCTGTAGGAGTAGAGGCATCGAACTGCGACCAGGCATTGAAGTTATCTCAGTTTTTACGCAGGTGGTGCCAGCTTGTCGGTGTGCTGAGGAGGCTGTACCAACGCGTTTATTTGCTGAGCAGGCAGTGCTGAAGCATTGGTATGTTGATCATGTGGCTGTGAACTGAAGGACTAATGAGCAGTCGGTTCTAGACCTTCAGACTGCTTAGCAGGTGGTTCCGAAGCATCAGACTGCTTAGCAGTCCATTCCACCAGGTTGGTCTGCTGAGCATGCGTTGTTGCAGAGTCTCCCCTGCTGCTTCAGTGGCCGGCATCTGAACTGGTGCTGCGTCTTCAGTGGTTGTAGGCCTTGCCGCTGGCTACTCAGGGGCGGATGATGACATGGCCTGTAAGGCACAAAGTCAGGCGGGCTAATCACAGGTTGATTCATCAGCTGTCGGATTACGAGTCTTAGGTTCCTCGGAGGAAGCACGCGAGAGTTACCGTGGCAAGGAGAGAGTCGCCGATTGAAGGGCGGCATTGGTTGCTCTTGCCTGGGCTTGAGGGATCTCATCCATGAAGTCTATTTACTTTTGTGGCCACTGGATATGATGTAACAGCGTTTCTCCCAAGGTCCTCTGCTCATCATAGTCCCCTAGGACATTCTTCAGGGCAAATTCATTGAATCCAGGATTTACTTCAGTCACGTAGCACTTCACACAGCCCCGCTTCAATGGCACATTGTCCAACAAGAGGCCCCCTTCTAAGCGTGGGGCCCAGGTTGTTGCACATTTTAACGTAGCTTCATAATGTGTAAGCACACCCCTCAGTCAGTCAGTCAGTCGTTCCACATAGATCAGATATAACATCATCATGCGCAGCTGCAGTCTCAGTGTCGCTGGGGTCAACTGATGCACAACTGCTCTTGTACGGTCTTGTCGCGCAATAAGCAGCATCCTCCATGCCCACCTCCCCTCCCGTCTCCTGGCTATCTCTCAGTGTTAGAGTCTTCTGCATCATTAGTGACTCCTCAATTTCCTTTCGAAGCCCCAGATACATGTCCCTCCTCAAACTTTCGTACAATTGATTCTGCTTCTATTCACTCCTCGCTTTTTCATGCTAAGCCTCTCTTCTTTGTTGAGTGTGAAAGCCCTCTTGTGGGGGACATTGACACATATACCCCTTGCACGGCCAAGCTCTTTTGATTCCAGAGCATCGGACAGAATGTTGCATGGCTCTGAGTTCCTGTAGAACCTTCCAGAGATCTTGGAAGCATTTAACATCACGCGATACAGTTCTTCATCATGTGAGTTTTCAAAGTAATAAGTTCTGTCGTCACGCCTCGTTGCACATGCCCGTAAGTAGTCTCTAGTGCGTTCGCCATTGATTTCACTAATGGCCGCTTTCTCACCCACAGCTACTGCTTCTTTGTCCTCCTGGTCCCATATCGGTTTATGCCGTAGTATCCTGCCACACCCATACGGTGTGTGTGTGTGTTCCTCTTCTGAAGTTCTGATTGCTTGGCACTCTTGTTAGTAAACTCTGTAGTTGCTCCAACCCTTTTGAATTATGCCTAGTCTGCCTTTGTAATTTGGGGGTATGCGGGGATTGGGTCCTCGCCTTCACTCAAGTACTTCTTGTACAACACGTGCTTCCAGTTTCTCCAAGAATCCCTGGCTTTCTTCAGTGCAGCGTGTTCCACATGCACTCTCCACTGCTCTGGAACGTTGAAGTGATCCATGATCTCCCAGACTATCCTTTGCCGTGTTTCTATGTTAGCCTTCTGAAACCCTCGCAGATTACTGTTGAGCCTTGCCCTGCCAACAAATCCACACACAGTCCTAAACCCGTGCGTGCTTTATCTGGTTTAGTTGGAGCCCAAGACTTTAAATCGATGTCGGTTACTTCATATACACCTTTAGGCTGGTGTGTGGGCTTTCTTGGAGCATTCTTCTGTGTCCTGACAGGAAGGGTGATTGCGGCAGCTCTATCCCGTTCCAGATTACTTGATCGTTGACAATCTGCTGGAGACCTAGGGTTGTCGGACTCAGATGAAGATACATCGCCTGAAGCATGAGTGATGTCGTTGCTACTCGGAATCTATAGAGAACACATGCAAAACTCAAGAAAGGGGGATAAGCTTAAAGCTAACAACTTGGTAGCAAGCTGTCTAAACATGTCATGCCATAATTTTGAAAATGAATGGCTAATTTGTTCATTTTGCGTGACTCAGGCGCCCACGATCTGTAAATTGACAATAATTAATTGGAACAAATATAACTTATATGTACTAGTTAGGAAGGTAGATAATGAACATATATATGCTCTCCATTATTTTATAGCCAATTTGGCAACATACCGAACCAAACAGGAAGAGGGATTGCAAGGAAGTATGCCTCACCGCGATGGAGAGCAGTAACTAACAGGTTTTTGTGCAAACACGGCAGCACCGCAGGAGAGGCGAGGGTTACAGGATTGATATGCTTGAGGGCAGCTGGCAAGCAAACAAAGACGACGAGGCGCGGGCAGCCGTGTGTTAGGAACGACAGTGAAGGTAGGGTTGACGCTGAGGAGGAGGCACACGACCGGGTTGAACACGCCGGCGCCGGAAACGATTCTGGTGTGGATCTGTGGGAGGGGGATCTCGCGAAGGAGTTTGCGTAGAATATGCGGACTACTGAGTGAAACAGGGGCAAGCGGTGGGGGGATGTTGGCAGCTTTGGTGAAAAAGTGAAAAAACAACACCAGTAGCCGCGCGGAAAGGCCTATGCAAACAGTTGCCTCTACGCTCCCGTGTGGACAAACATCACAATTTCATTTGAAATGAAGACGTGAGTTCATCGTTTCGCCTCGAATGTTTTTCCACGGTAAGTAATCACCATTATACCCTAGGTTTGATTTTCTGGTGCATTGCAGGTCTCGTTTGCTATATTTAAGCCATTTTTTGCATTTACCATGCATTTAGCACATATAAATCAAAACCCTACTTCCACTACATGTGGGTGCTAGCAAACAAGGTGTAAAGTCATTTGTGTGTCACTTTTGCGAGTTTTCGTTCATTGTCCAAGAAACGGGAAGAACTTTAAAAAAAAATGGCTGCGAGGTGCGGCCACTGGCATAGGTCTCGTTGTTGTATTAATTACAGGAAATGCAGATAGAGTTCAAAAATAACGAAAATCGGTGTGTCAACGTGGCGTGCTCTCACGACCCCATGGATTTTCCTTTTGGTAAAGTTGGGCACAAGTTTTGATGATCCCTCCTTGGAAACCGGAGCATCTCACAAGGACGATAGTTTCCAAAAGGAGACATGGCAATTCGAACTCCAGTCACCGGTGACTTCATTATTTCGCCTCAAAAAAATTCCACGGTACGCAATCACCATTATTCCATAGGTTTGATTTTCTTGTGCATTTCAGGGCTCGTTTGCTATAATTAAGGCATTACTTTGCATTTACCGTGCATTTTGTGCATATAAATCAAATTCTAACCGTAACTGCATGTGGTGATGAAAGGGATGAGGATTGTCGTTCGATCTAGGAGCATCCAAAAGTGTAGACGTACGATCCATGGGGTTTGGGTTTTGTCCAATCAGAATGTACGACTCACATCGCGCGCAGTAGGGGTCATTGATACGTCTCCAACGTATTTATAATTTATGAAGTATTCATGTTGTTATATTATCATTCTTGGATGTTTTACAATCATTTTATAGCAACTTTATATCATTTTTTGGGACTAACTTATTGACCCAGTGCCCAGCACCAGTTGCTGTTTTTTTCTTGTTTTTTACATCGCAGGAAATCAATACCAAACGGAGCCCAAACACCGCGAAACTTTTTGTGGATTTTTTATGGACCAGAAGACATCCAACGGGCTAGAGCAGCACCTGGGGGGTGCCCCGAGGCGGGCACAACCCACCAGGACGCGTCTGGGCCCCAAGGCGCGCCCAGGTGGGTTGTGCCCACCTCGGTGGCCTCCCACACCCCCTCTTCGCCCTATAAATCGTCAAATATTCCAAAACCCTTCGGGGTAACCCTAGATCGGAAGTTCCGCCGCCGCAAGCCTCTGTATCCACGAAAACCAATCTAGACCCTGTTCCGGCACTCTGCCGGATGGGGAAATCATCACCGGTGGCCATCTTCATCATCCCGGCGGCCACCATGATGAGGAGGGAGTAGTCCACCCTCGGGGCTGAGGGTTTGTACCAGTAGCTATGTGCTTAATCTCTCTCTCTCTCTCTCTCTCGTGTTCTTGAGATGTCATGATCTTGATGTATCGCGGGCTTTGTTAATATAGTCGGATCATTTGGTGTTTTCCCCTCTCTATCTTGTGATGAATTGAGTTTTCCCTTTGAGATTTCGTTTTATCGGATTGAATAATTTTATGGATTTGAGAACACTTGATGTATGTCTTGCTATGAATAACCACAGTGACAATGGGGTATCATATTGATTCACTTGATATATGTTTTGGCACTCAACTCGCGGATTCCCGAGGTGACATTGGGGTTATCTATGCATAGGGGTTGATGCACGTTCTTGTCTTTGTTTCTCTGGTAGAAATCATCTTGAGGTTCTTTGTGCTGGATTGAGTATTATGAATCTAAAATTATTTGGTGTTATTTTAGTACGAGCTCTTGGATAGATCGATCAGAAAGAATAGCTTCGAGGTAGTTTCGTACCCTACAAATGATTTCTTCTTATGTTCTCCGCTAGATAGGAACTTTGGAGTGATTCTTCATCGCACGTTGAGGGATGGTTATATGATCCAATTATATTAGCATTGTTGAGAGATTGCACTACCGAAAGTATGGACCCTAGGCCTCATTTTCAAGCATTGCAACACCGCTTGTGCTCCGTTTTATCAATTGCTACCTTGTTGTTTTTTATTGTTCCTATTACAAAAATCAATATGTACTATCCATATTACACTTGTATCACCATCTCTTCGCCAAACTAGTGCACCTATACAAATTACCATTGTATTTGGTGTGATGGGGACACGAGAGACTTTTTATTATTTGGTTGCAGGGTTGTTTGAGAGACTATCTTCATCCTACGCCTCCCACGGATTGATAAACCTTAGGTCATCCACTTGAGGGAAAATTGCTACTGTCCTACAAAACTCCGCCCTTGGAGGCCCAACACGTGTCTACAAGAATAAAGTTGCGTAGTAGACATCAAGCTCTTTTCTGGCACCGTTGCCGGGGAGGTGAGTGCTTGAAGGTATATCTTTAGATCTTGCAATCGAATCTTTTAATTTCTTGTTTTATCACTAGTTTGGTTTATAAAAGAAAACTACAAAAAATGGAATTGAGGTGGTCTCATATTGTTCATCTTTATGATGTCTTTCTTGAAAATGATGGAAAGGAAAATTGTGCTCAATTGTTAGAAGAAGAAGTCAATAAAATGTTTGGCACAAAATATTTGAATGATGAGCATGATTGCAATGTTGTTAGTAGGAATTCTATGAATATCCAAAATACTAATGATGATTGCACTAGTCATAATAAAAATGTTACCTATAAGCATGTCAATTTTTGTGGAGTGGAAAGACTTTGTGAAGATGTGCCTTATAGGGAAGATAGATTTTGCAAGAAGCATAAACATGATAGGACCAATTCTTTGCTCAAAGTGATAGATGAATTTGCTACAAAATTATGTTCTCTGTGTCCTATTACTTGTGAACTTTGCAATAAGGTTGGTCATCTTAATTTCCAATGCAAACTTTTTCATGATCGAGTCATGGCCAAATATTGTAATGATTTGATCACCCTTGAACTTTATAATGAGCTTTGTCTATTTTTGCGGAGTGAAGAATTGACACATAAAAATAGTTGGTTTGAAGTATTCATTCTCACGGATGATATTGAAACTAATGTAAAAAATATCTATATGTTTTGCATGGTAAATTGCAATGAGAATGCTTATATTGCCACCTATAGAAAGATGGGGAAACCAATAGAATATAAAAGGAATACTAATGAAAGGGTAAAGATTTCTACTTTCCCTCCTATTGTCTCTCATGATGAAATAGGTGACGAGGAGGAGCTCCCTATTCAACCAGTCTCATCAATAAGAAGCTCGAAGAAATTAATTAAACCCACACATGATGTGGTGAAGAAGAATAAAAGAAGAAAGAAAAGAGGTAAAAAGGTATCTCTCCCAAATAATGTTGCTCCTATTATTGTTGTGCCTCATGAAAATGAATCAAAAATAATTGTAGAAGATGATGCACTTGATGATGATATTGCTTCTTTGTCTTATGGCACAATGTCCGAGAGCACTATTGATGATGATTTTGTTATGCCTATTCACTAGTAGTAAAAGGGCCTAATGTGAAGCACATTAGTCTCGGTTTGCAACTGAACCGACACTAATGTGACCATTAGTGTCGGTTCCTACGGCTAGGCGGGCGGAGCTCATTAATACCGGTCCGTGGAGAACCATTAGTACCGGTTCATGGCACGAACCAGTACTAAAGAGGCTGTGGCGAGGCTTGGGCCCCACTAGCACCTTTAGTAATGGTTCATGCCACAAACCGGTACGAGAGGTTTTTAGTTAATTCTTTCTGCAGAGGTTTTTTAGTCCCACCTCGCTCCGCTAACAGGGTTTTTACCACCTTAAATATGTTACTTCTCAAACTATCACAACCACTTGGTCTTCATTGAACTCTATGTGTAGAATTTGTGGCCGCAATATTGACAATTCAGATTGTACACAAAAAGATCATTGATGATCAATGTATTTTCGATGTATATTTTTACATGTTTACACATAGCAGTAGCTCGTTTTGGCTGAAAGGCACTACTGATCAATGTATTTTTTATGTATATTTTTACATGTTTACACAATCTCTTTCGATGTATCAGGGTTTCGGATGAAAACTCATCTATTACAAAGGCATTTAATTTCTTTCACTTATTACAACTCCGGATTTTTTGTGTGTTATTATGCACCATTCAAAGCCACGTCATCAACTTTCAACCCTTTCTGCCTTCATTTGTTATTTCTCATGCATTTAATGATTTGTTTTGAGCTAAATGACCCTGAAATTGAAAAGAACTAGAAATGAACTCTGAAAAGGTTGAAAGTTGGCATGGTATCATCATTTCACCCACATACCATGTCCAAAAAAGTAGAGAGGGTTACGGCAAAATCTGAATACACTTCGTGAACAAACTGGACAATCTCTTTCTAAGTATCAGGGTTTCGGACGAAAACTCATCTGTTACAAAGGCATTTCATTTTTTAAACCTATTTTAACTCCGGACTTTTTGTGTGTTCATTATGCACCATTCAAAGCCACGTCATCAACTTTCAACCCTTTCCGCCTTCATTTGCTATTTTCATGCATTTAATAATTTGTTTTGAGCTAAATGACCCTGAAATTGAAAAGAACTACAAATGAACTCTGAAAAGGTTGAAAGTTGGCATGGTATCATCATTTCACCCACATAGCATGTGCAAAAAAGTAGAGAGGGTTACGGCAAAAACAAGATGCACTTCGTGTACAAACTGGACAATCTCTTTCGAAGTATCAGGGTTTCGGACGAAAACTCATATGTTCCAAAGGCATTTCATTTTTTTAAACTTATTTTAACTCCAGACTTTTTGTACGTTCATTATGCACCATTCAAAGCCACGTCATCAACTTTCAACCCTTTCTGCCTTCATTTGCTATTTTTCATGCATTTAATGATTTGTTTTGAGCTAAATGACCCTGAAATTGAAAAGCACTACAAATGAACTCTGAAAAGCTTTAAAGTTGGCATGGTATCATCATTTCACACACATAGCATGTGCAAAAAAGTAGAGAGGGTTACGACAAAAATTGGATGCACTTCGTGTACAAACTGGTCAATCTCTTTCGAAGTATTAGGGTTTCGGACGAAAACTCATCTGTTACAAAGGCATTTCATTTTTAAACTTATTTTAACTCTGGACTTTTTGTGCGTTCATTATGCACCATTCAAAGCCACGTCACCAACTTTCAACCATTTTTGCCTTCATTTGCTATTTTTCATGCATTTAATGATTTGTTTTGAGCTAAATGACCCTGAAATTCAAAAGCACTACAAATGAACTCTGAAAAGGTTGAAAGTTGGCATGGTATCATCATTTCACCGACATAGCGTGTGCAAAAAAGTAGAGAGGGTTACGGCAAAAACTGGATGCACTTCGTGTACAAACTGGACAATCCCTTTCGATGTATCAGGGTTTCAAACGAAAACTCATCTGTTACAAAGGCATTTCATTTTTTTAAACTTATTACAACTCCAGACTTTTTGTGCGTTCATTATGCACCATTCAAAGCCACGTCATCAACTTTCAACCCCTTCTGCCTTCATTTGCTATTTTTCATGCATTTAATGATTTGTTTTGAGCTAAATGACCCTGAAATTGAAAAGCACTACAAATGAACTCCGAAAAGGTTGAAAGTTGGCATGGTATCATCATTTCACCCACATAGCATGTGCAAAAATGTAGAGAGGGTTACGGCAAAAACTGAATGCACTTCGTGTACAAACTGGACAATCTCTTTCGAAGTATCAAGGTTTCAGACAAAAACTCATCTGTTACAAAGGCATTTCATTTTTTAAAACTTATTTTAACTCCAGATTTTTTGTGCGTTCATTATGCACCATTCAAAGCCACGTCATCAACTTTCAACCCTTTCTGCCTTCATTTGCTATTTTTCATGCATTTAATGATTTGTTTTGAGCTAAACGACCCTGAAATTGAAAAGCACTACAAATGAAATCTGAAAAGGTTGAAAGTTGGCATGGTATCATCATTTCACCCACATAGCATGTGCAAAAAAGTAGAGAGGGTTACGGCAAAAACTGGATTCCCTTCGTGTACAAACTGGACAATCTCTTTCGAAGTATCAGGGTTTTGGACGAAAACTCATATGTTACAAAGGCATTTAATTTTTTAAACTTAATTTAACTCCAGACTTTTTTTTGCGTTCATTATGCACCATTCAAAGCCACATCATCAACTTTCAACCCTTTCTGCCTTCATTTGCTATTTCTCATGCATTTAACGATTTGTTTTGAGCTAAATGACCCTGAAATTGAAAAGCACTACAAATGAACTCTGAAAAGGTTGAAAGTTGGCATGGTATCATCATTTCACCCACATAGCATGTGCAAAAAAGTAGAGAGGGTTACGGCAAAAACTGGATGCACTTCGTGTACAAACTGGACAATCTCTTTCGATGTATCAGGGTTTCGGATGAAAACTCATCTGTTACAAAGGCATTTCATTTTTTTTAACTTATTATAACTCCAGACTTTTTGTGCGTTCATTATGCACCAGTCAAAGCCACGTCATCAACTTTCAACCCTTTTTGCCTTCATTTGCTATTTTTCATGCATTTAATGATTTGTTTTGAGCTAAATGACCCTGAAATTGAAAAGCACTACAAATGAACTCTGAAAAGGTTGAAAGTTGGCATGGTATCATCATTTCACCCACATAGCATGTGCAAAAAAGTAGAGAGGGTTTCGGCAAAAACTGAATGCACTTCGTGTACAAACTGGACAATCTCTTTCGAAGTATCAGGGTTTCGGACGAAAACTCATCTGTTACAAAGGCATTTCATTTTTTAAAACTTATTTTAACTCTGGACTTTTTGTGTGTTCATTATGCACCATTCAATGCCACGTCATCAACTTTCAACCCTTTCTGCCTTCAGTTGCTATTTTTTTCATGCATTTAATTATTTGTTTTGAGCTAAATGACCCTGAAATTGAAAAACACTACAAATGAACTCTGAAAAGGTTGAAAGTTGGCATGGTATCATCATTTCACCCACGTAGCATGTGCAAAAAAGTAGAGAGGGTTACGGCAAAAACTGGATGCACTTCGTGTACAAACTAGACAATCTCTTTCGAAGTGTCAGGGTTTCGGACGAAAACTCATCTGTTACAAAGGCATTTCATTTTTTAAACTTATTACAACTCCAGACTTTTTGTGCGTTCATTATTCACCATTCAAAGCCACGTCATCTACTTTCAACCCTTTGTGCCTTCATTTGCTTTTTTTCATGTATTTGCTATTGTTTTGAGCAAAAAAAAATTAGACTATTCAAATTTCACCCAAATTTGGGTGAAATGATGATCAAATTTCATTTTTTAATTTTTTTTAAACTATTCAAATTTGAAAACTACTGGCACTAACAGAAAGTTTGTAACTTTTTGTACCTAAAGCAAAAATATTCACAAAGAAACTCTAAAGACATCAAAAAACAACTCAGGAATAAATATAAGAAAATAAATAATGCAGAAAAGAAAAAACTACATAAAAAATACAACTTTGCACGCTGCCTAGTGGACCTGCTTGGCCTTGGGCCAGGATGCAGGCCCGTGAGGCCCAGCAGGCCCATAGGGCAGCGCGGCAAAGTTAGGCCCAGAAGCCTGCTATAGAGAGGAGCTCGAGAGAGCTCCCGCACTGGGGCTTATAAACCAGTGTGGACGCTCCTCCGCTAGAGAGGTGGGACTAAACTTTGTGCACCGCGGGTGGCAGCAAACCACCTTAGGTACGGGTTGGTGGCTCCAACCGGTACTAAAGTAGGGGCTTTAGTACCGGTTGGAGCCACCAACCGGTACTAAAGGCCTGCGCTTCCCGCCGCCTGGCATGGCCAAAACAGACCTTTAGTACCGGTTGGTGGCTCCAACCGGTACTAAAGGGCCCTCCTATATATAGCACTTACGAAAATTTCAGTTAGTTTCTTCTTCATCTGCTTCGTCGTCGCGCCTGTCCCCGTCGCCCCCGCGCGCGCCCTTCCCCGTCGCCGCCCCCGTCGCCGTCCCCGTCCCCGGCCTCGTCGAGTGCGCCCGTCCCCGCCCCCGTCGTCAATCGCGCGCGCGCCGCCCCCGGCGGCCCGGTCCCGGCCCGTACGTCGCCACCCTGGCCCGTCCCCATCGCCGCCCCCCGCCGCCTCGCATCGCCGGTCGTCGCCCCGCTGTAAGGCCGCCCACTGCGCGCCGCGCCGGCCGGCCCTTACACACACACAGTACACATACACAGAGACAGATTTTTCTTAATTATTTTCTGTTTTCTGTTTTTCAGTTTTTTATACTTTTAGATATTAATGTCAAATGTTAGATGAATTAGATGAATTAGCTAGATATTAATGTTAGATGAGTTAGTTTTTTATACTTTTAGTTATAGATGAATTAGATATATTAATGTTATCGATGAATTACATATATTAAATTTAGGTATATGAGATTTGATCATCTAATTAAAATTTTGCTATATAGAACTAGCTACTTTATTTTTAGTAAGAAAATTAATAGAACTAGTTTATTTTTAGTAAGTGCTTACTTGAATTAGTTGAATTAATAGAACTAGTTGAATTAGTTGAATTAATAGAACTAGTAAGTACGTTTATCAATTAATGTTTCAACTATGAACATAGGAAATGTATGACGACGAAAAGGATTTCGGTATGTGCGAATACTGCGAAGACGAGCGCGGCCTGTGCGACCGAAATTTCCTTGTTGATGGTAGGCGCTTCAGCATCAAGCTGGATGAGACCTTCGAAGTGGATACAGTAAGTCACAACTACAAGTCTTTTTTCGTAATTAAGCATGACTTATGCTTCATTTGCTTCAACTTATAATTTTAATTTTTTACTATTCTACTAGCATATCCCCTGCCATGCAAGAATTTTTGTCTTGGATAAGATAGGTTTCAGTCACAAGAAAACTATGGAGGTACAAAGTTTACTTGAAAACCGAGCATGGTTATACCTTCGACGTCAAATTATACAATGCAGACACCTACACCTATTTTGAATGCAAAACTTGGCAAGCACTATGCAAGGCTTATGCATTTGAGCCTGATATGGTTATCACCTTTGATATTCGTCCGGAAGATGATATTGAAGGTAATAGAGATATTTTGGTTGATGTGCAGACGCCTCCAGTTCTACCATTATGTGAGTTTCTCAACCATATTTATGTCTTCGATATTGTTTATTCAAAAATAGTTGACAACTAATTTCTATTGACAACTTATTTCCATTCAAACAAACATGTCCGGCGCTTGGTAGAGAGGACCGTCCACTGTCCCAGGGCTGAACTAAACTGCGAGGAGATAAGTCATTATGTTTCATGGCTTGAGGATCTTGATGCTGTCAAGAGAAATTATTTTCCTGAACTTGAAAATCTTAGTACTCAAAACGTGCGACCAATAGTGTTCGTATTGAACTACGGTCACATCTATTTAGGAAAGATGGTAAGATTTTTACTATTTGTCCTCAGTGCATCTTTTGCGCATACATTATTTTTTTAAGCTAAACTTCATTGCTAAGTATGTTACTATACAATGTTCTTCAACAGGGACTCCCGGTGATAGTTGTGCCTCAGTGGATCGAGACTAAAGGTCGCATGTCAATGGTTAGCTTACGGCCAAGACATCCTACAGCGCACATGAGTGCATTCAGGATTTCTAAAACCGAGGAATGCTTAATAGTGAAAGACTGGAGCAAAATTGTTAAGGATCGCAGAGAAGTACTAGGGGCAGCAATGAGAAGCGCAACCCACGATTAGGAGACAGGTTCATCTGCATGCTTCAATATGATGAATCAGGAGAGCTACACATGTTCTATGCTATTTTACCTGAGAGAGAGCAGCAGGAGTGATTAGCTAGTTCATGCTCTTAATTAGTACTTGTCCTCTCATGTCCGTGTTCTTCCTCCTGAACTTAATCTCAAAGTAATTTGCTTTTGTGGCCTTATGAACGCTTATAATCTCATGACCATGTTGAACTCGGTGATATCTTTGCTTCTGGTACAAGTGAATGTTTCTTCTTTAAGCTAGTGTTGGTGGTGATTAGATAGCGGTAATGACTACGATGATTAAATAGTGGTAATGACGACTATGATGGTTATTAGCTAGTGTTGTTGGTGATGATATGATGCAAGAGTTTTTATATTAAAATGATGATGATGAGTTATTATATCATTTATGAAAGAACCGCGGATTAGTTTCAACTGGATGGATCCTAGCTAAGTGATCAAGTAATATGGATAATCCATATCCATATTACTTGATCACTTAGGATCCATCCACTTAACACTAATCCGCGGTACTTTCACCTAGTGATTTAATAACTCATTATAATGTAAAAACAATCTCTAAATTAAATGGAAAACACAAAACTAAAGGAAGAATAAATAATAAAACCAAAACCCCCAAACCTTTAGTACAGGTTGGTGTTACCAATCGGTACTAAAGGTCTCCCCGCACCCGGCACTGGCTCGTGCCACGTGGTGGCCCTTTAGTGGCGGTTCGTGCTGAACCAGTACTAAAGGGGGGACCTTTAGTCCCCACCCTTTAGTGCCGGTTACAGAACCGGCACTAAAGGGCCTTACGAACCGGTGCTAAAGCCCGGTTCTGCACTAGTGATTGCTTGTTGTGATGATTATGATTGGGAAGATAATGATACTTCTTATAATCTCGGAAATCTTTTTGGCACCAACTTGGGAAACTATGATGATAGCAATTGTTCTACCATTGGTGCTATTCATACTATTAATGATGAGAGTGATTATGCTTATGATATGCCAAGCCACAAGCTTGGGGATGCTATGTTTGATGAGAATGACATGTTTGAGAATTTATTTGCTGCAATGTTTGTCCCAAGGTTGGGGATGCTATGTTTAATGAAGATGATCTTTTTAGTCCCCCTACTTTGAACGATCAAATTTGCTATGATGATTGCATGTCTCCTATCTATGATGAAGACAAAGTTGCTACTTATGATGATTATTGTGATGATACTTATGTTATAAAAAGTAGTGATGATTATATTTATAAAACTTGTCATAGTTATGATTACCCTTTTTCTGAACATTACTCTTTTAATGTGGAAACAATTTATAGTATTCGAGTTTCATATGATATTCCCACCATTGTGAATGAGAAGAAATTTTCTTATGTGGAGAGTAATAAAATTTCTATGCTTGCGGATCATGAAAAGAATGTTTTATGTGACGGTCATATTGATGAATCTATTCAAGATGCTACTGAAAATTATTACGAGAGAGAAACTTATGATTCATTATGCTCTTGTTACGTTTCAATCCTTATCTTTTATGCGAGCATCATTGAACTCATCATGCCTAGCTAAAAGGTATTGAAGAAAAGCGCTTGTTGGGAGACAACCCAACACTTTTACCTACTGTTTTTGTGTGTTCACATGATTATGCTACTGTAGTAATCATGTTTTATAGCTTTTGTGTCAATAAAGTGCCAAGTAAAGCCTTTGGGATAGTGTGGATGATAGTTGACTTGATTCTGTCCAAAAACAGAACCTTTTGCGCTCAGTCCAGGAATTTTGGAAATTCACTGGAAGGTGCTTTTGATCTGAATTTTTTACAGGTGATATATATACAAATTCTCTACATTGTCCTAATTTTTCAGAATTTTTGGAGTAGCAGAAATATGGTTGGAGTACAGAGTACTACAGACTGTTCCGTTTTTGACAAATTCGGTTTTCAATGCATGGTTGCTTGTTTTCTAGTTTCTATGGCTTATATTGCTCAATATAAATTGTGGAAATGATATGCTACAGTAGGCATTGTGTGATAACAATTATGAATCTTGTCTTTGACAGTACCAAAGTGAAATGGTTTGCTCTTTATCATACTAACCTATCTCACGAAGTTCCATTAAGTTTTGTGTGATTGAAGTTTTCAAGTTTTGGGTGAGATGTCAATATGAGGAGAATAAGGGGTGAGAAGACCCTAAGCTTGAGGATGCCCAAGGCACCCCAAGGTAATATTCAAGGAAGATCCAAGCAACTAAGCTTGGGGATGCCCCGGAAGGCATCCCCTCGTTCGTCTTCAACATTATCGGTAACCTCACTTGGAGCTATGTTTTCATTCGTCACATGATATGAGTTTTACTTGCAGCGTCATTTTATTTTGTTAGGATTTGCTTGCTGTTATTTAGAATAATGTTTTTCATCTTTCTTTTCAATAAAAAAATGGCAAGGATAACCTTCACCATGCCTATTTTGCAAGTATACATGTTGCTGTTTCCAAACAGAAAGTTTATCGCTGTTGCAAAATTTCCCTAGAAAAGTCAGAATGTGATAAAATGTTGAAACTTTTTGCAATATAAGCTCTGATAAATTTTCTACAGTTTGGTAAATTTTCATAATTTTTGGAGTTAAAGAAGTATTGATACTCTTGCATTCTTTACAGACTGTACTGTTTTGGCATATTGCTGTTATGTTTGCATTGTTTGCATATGTTTGCTTGTTTAATGTTTCTATTTGAGGATAGGAGTATTAAATATGCAGAGTCATTTAGTATGCAATGTTGAATAATAATTTTAGTGATTTGCTACAGTAGAGAATGATGAGGTTTTTGCATTGGTTTATACTAGCTTATCTCACGAGTTCTTGTTGAGTTTTGTGTGGATGAAGTTTTTAAGATTTATGGCAACCGTGATATAAAAGGAATTAAGGAGACACAAAAGTTCAAGCTTGGGGATGCCCAAGGCATCCCAAGATAATATTTTAAGAAGTCTCAAGCATCTAAGTTTGGGGATGCCCCGGTAGGCATCCCACCTTTCTTCAACAACAATTATCGGTTAGTATCTGTTGATCCTAAGTTTTTGCTTCTTCACATGATGTGTGCTATTGTTGGACGGTCGTATTATTTTGTTTTGCTTGGTGTTTTAATAAAATACTTAGATCTGAAAGTTTTTAAAGAAGAGAAAGTCCTCAAATAGCTACCCATTTACTTAACTACTCGTTTGATCTTCACTTATATCTTTTTGGAGTAGCTTGTCTTTTACTCTTGTGCTTCACTTATATCCTATGAGTAAATTGTTGAATGAATTTAATATCATGAAGTTGAAATTATATGTTCATATCATGCCTATTGGTAGCTTCACATTGGGTTTAGAAAGTGAAATCTTTTGAAGCTTGACAATCACAATATTGGTCATACAAGCAATTTCTGAATGATTACTACAAGAGAACTTTCACATGCAAATACACTATCTTGGAAATATTTTGTGATTGTGAGCCCCCATCAAAATATCATATGCCAAAATTGTTGACTTTGGACAAGGAGGACAATGTAATGGTTTATGTTTGTTCATATTCACATAGAAGTTATATTGTCATAGATCCTTCAACAAAACATGTGGTGCTTGCCCCCCATCTTTGCTAGCCAAAAATTTCGCACCATGTAGAGATACTACTTGTGCATCCAAAAACCCTTAAACCCAAATCTTATTTTCAAGAGTCCACCATACCTACCTAAGGATTAAGATCCTTCAAGTAAGTTGTCATCGGTGCAATAAGGCAATAAAAATTGCTTCTAAAAGTGTTAGATCATTTAGTGTAAGAGAAAATTGAGCGTTGTACGAACTTGTGAAGGCAAAGAATAAAAGCGACAGACTGCATAATAAAGGTTGCTATCATAAGGGGAAATATAACGTGACGTTCTTTTGCACTAAGGTATTGACTATTGAGCAGACAAACAAAAAGCGCATGGCAACCTCTGCTTCCCTCTGTGAAGGGCCTACCTTTTACTTTTATGTATTACTTTCATGCAAGAGTCAAAGTTTTTTCTCTCTATTCCTTTTTATTTTTCTCTTTCGGCAAGCATCATGTGGTAAGGAAAGATCTAGGCACATATATCCAGTTGGATATGGGTAGCATGATTTATTATTGTTGACATCACCCTTGAGGAGAATATGTTGGGAGGCGAAATTATAAGCCCCTATCTTTCCATGTGTCCGGTTGAAACGTTTTGCTCATGTGTATGCGGTGAGTGTTAGAAATCATAGAAGACTATATGATGGTTGAGTATGTGGAGATCTCACTTAGACTCTATTGAATAAATTGAATTGCAATTGTTTGGTGACTAAGAATATAGGTTGTTGAGTTTCAAGAGAATTCATTGTTTGAACCTTAACATGTGAATTGGTTGCTACTTTGTCATGATGAGTTTTATGAGAAAGAGTTGTTTTTATGATGCTAGGGAAAGTGATTGAAATTATCATTGATCAAACTTATGCACTTTGCTAGCATTCACACTTCATAAATTATTTCTTTTATCATTTACCTACTCGATGACGAGTAGGTATTAAGCTTGGGGATGCTGATACGTCTCCAACGTATCTATAATTTATGAAGTATTCATGCTGTTATATTATCATTCTTGGATGTTTTACAATCATTTTATAGCAACTTTATATCATGTTTTGGGACTAACCTATTGACCCAGTGCCCAATGCTTGTTGTTGTCTTTTTTGCTTGTTTTTTACATCACAGGAAATCAATACCAAACGGAGCCCAAACACCGCGAAACTTTTTGTAGATTTTTTATGGACCAGAAGACATCCAATGGGCCAGAGCAGCACCTGGGGGTGCCCTGAGGGGGGCACAACCCACCAGGGCGCGCCTGGGCCCCCAGGAAAGCCCAGCTGGGTTGTGCCCACCTCGGTGGCCTCCCGCACCCCCTATTCGCCCTATAAATCGTCAAATATTCCAAAACCCTTCAAGGTAACCCTAGATCGGAAGTTCTGCCGCCACATGCCTCTGTATCCATGAAAACCAATCTAGACACCCTTCCGGCACCCTGCCGGAGGGGGAAATCATCACCGGTGGCCATCTTCATCATCCCGGCGGCCACCATGATGAGGAGGGAGTAGCCCACCCTCGGTGCTGAGGGTTTGTACTAGTAACTATGTGTTTAATCTCTCTCTCTCATGTTCTTGAGATGTTACGATCTTGATGTATCGCGGGCTTTGTTAATATAGTCGATCATATGGTCTTTTCCCCTCTCTATCTTGTGATGAATTGAGTTTTCCCTTTGAGATTTCGTTTTGTCGGATTGACTACTTTTATGGATTTGAGAAAACTTGATGTATGTCTTGCTATGAATACCCGTGGTGACAATGGGGTATCATATTGATTCACTTGATATATGTTTTGGCACTCAACTTGCGGATTCCCGAGGTGACATTGGGGTAATCTATACATAGGGCTTGATGCATGTTCTTGTCTTTGTATCTCCGGTAGAAATCTTGGGGCACTCTTTGAGGTTCTTTGTGCTGGATTGAGTATTATGAATCTTAAATTATTTGGTGTTATTTTAGTACGAACTCTTGGATAGATCGATCAGAAAGAATAGCTTTAAGGTGGTTTCGTACCCTGCAAATGATTTCTTCTTATGTTCTCCGCTAGATAGGAATTTGGAGTGATTCTTCATCACACGTTGAGGGATGGTTATATGATCCAATTATATTAGCATTGTTGAGAGATTGCACTAGCGAAAGTACGGACCCTAGGCTTCATTTTCAAGCATTGCAACACCGTTTGTGCTCTGTTTTATCAATTGCTACTGATAACCCACAAGTATAAGGGATCGCTATAGTTTTCGAGGGTAGAGTATTCAGCCCAATTTTATGGATTCGACACAAGCGGAGCCAAAGAATATTTGTAAGTATTAGCAGTTGAGTTGTCAATTCAACCACACCTGGAGATTAATTATCTATAGCAATGTGATCAGTAGCAAAGTAATATGATAGTTTTGATAGTAGTGACAGCAGCAATAGAAATGGTAACAGTGATAGCAGTGATTTAGTAGCAAGTGCAACAGTAACGATAGCAGTAGTAACTTAGCAAGAACAATATAAGATAAATTCGTAGGCATTGGATCAGTAACTTGTTGGATGATATTCAACATGTGACAGTCATAACCTAGGGTGATACGGTACTAGCTCCAGTTCATAAATATAATGTAGGCATGTATTCCGTAAATAGTCATACATGCTTATGGAAAGAACTTGCATGACATCTTTTGTCCTACCCTCCCATTGCAGCGGGGTCCTATTGGAAACTAAGGGATATTAAGGCATCCTTTTAATACAAAACCGGAACAAAGCATTAGCACCCGGTGAATACATGAACTCCTCAAACTACGGTCATCACCGGGAGTGGTCCCGACTATTGTCACTCCGGGGTTGCCGGATCATAACACGTAGTAGGTGACTATAACTTGCAAGATCGGATCTAGAACATGGATATAATGGTGATAACATAAACGGTTCAGATCTGAAATCATGGCACCCGGGCCCAAAGTGACAAGCATTAAGCATGGCAAAGTCATAGCAACATCAATCTCAGAACATAGTGGATACTAGGGATCAGGCCCTAACAAAACTAACTCGATTACATGATGAATCTCATCCAACTCCTTACCGACCAGTGAGCCTACGACGCAATTATTCACTCTCGGTGGGGAGCATCATGGAATTGGCGATGGAGAGGGGTTGGTGATGACGAAGAACGAAGATCCCCCTCTCCGGATCCCCAAACGGACTCCAGATCTGGCCTCCCGATGAAGAACAGGAGGTGACGGCGGCTCCGTCACGTGGAACGCGATAATTCTTTCCCCCAGATTTTTTTCTAGAAAAATGTGATTTTATAACGTAGGTTTCAGGGTCTGCGGGGCCACCAGGTGGGGACAACCCACCTGGGCGCGCTTGGAGGGGTGGCGCCCTGGTGGGTTGTGCCCACCTAGGTGCCCCCTCCGGTGGATCTTGGCTCCAGAAATTCTCTTTATTGATATAAAAATCCTCGCAAAGTTTCGTTCCATTCCGAGAACTTTTATTTCTACACAAAAGCAACACCATGGTAGTTCTGTTGAAAACAGCGTCAGTCCGTGATACGTCCATTTTGCATCATGCTTTTATATTGATATTTATTGCATTATGGGCTGTTATTACACATTATGTCACAATACTTATGCCTATTCTCTCTTATTTTACAAGGTTTACATAAAGAGGGAGAATGCCGGCAGCTGGAATTCTGTGCCGAAAAAGGAGCAAATATTAGAGACCTATTCTGCGCAACTCCAAAAGTCCTGAAACTCCACGGAAGTCATTTTTGGAAATAATAAAAAATACCGAGCGAAGAAGATACCAGAGGGGGCCTACACCCTGGCCACGAGGGTGGGGGCGCGCCCTACCCCCCTGGGCGCGCCCCCTGCCTCTTGGGCCCCCTGGCAGGCCTCCGGTGCCCATCTTCTGCTATATGAAGTCTTTTACCCTAGAAAAAAAATCATAAGCAAGCTTTTCGGGAAGAAACTCCGCCGCCACGAGGCGGGACCTTGGCGGAACCAATCTAGGGCTCCGGCAGAGCTGTTCTGCTGGGGAAACTTCCCTCCGGGAGGGGGAAATCATCGCCATCGTCATCACCAACGATCCTCTCATCGGGATGGGGTCAATCTCCATCAACATCTTCACCAGCACCATCTCCTCTCAAACCCTAGTTCATCTCTTGTATCCAATCTTGGTCCCAAAGCCTCAGATTGGTACCTGTGGGTTGCTAGTAGTGTTGATTACTCCTTGTAGTTGATGCTAGTTGGTTTATTTGGTGGAAGATCATATGTTCAGATCCATTATGCATATTAATAACCCTCTAGTTATGAACATGAATATGCTTTGTGAGTAGTTACGTTTGTTCCTAAGGACATGGGAGAAGTCTTGCTAATAGTAGTCATGTGAATTTGTTATTCGTTCAATATTTTGATGAGATGTATGTTGTCTCTCCTCTAGTGGTGTTATGTGAATGTCGACTACATGACACTTCACCATTGTTTGGGCCTAGAGGAAGGCATTGGGAAGTAATAAGTAGATGATGGGTTGCTAGAGTGACAGAAGCTTAAACCCTAGTTTATGCATTGCTTCATAAGGGGCTGATTTGGATCCATATGTTTCATGCTATGGTTAGGTTTACCTTAATACTTCTTTTGTAGTTGCGGATGCTTGCAATAGGAGTTAATCATAAGTGGGATGCTTGTCCAAGTAAGGACAACACCCAAGCACCGGTCCACCCACATATCAAATTATCAAAGTACCGAACGCGAATCATATGAACGTGATGAAAACTAGCTTGACGATAATTCCCATGTGTCCTCGGGAGCGCTTTTCTCTATATAAGAGTTTGTCCAGGTTTGTCCTTTGCTACAAAAAGGATTGGGCCATCTTGCTGCACTTTATTTACACTTGTTACTTGTTACCCGTTACAAATTACCTTATCACAAAACTATCTGTTACCGATAATTTCAGTGCTTGCAGAGAATACCTTGCTGAAAACCGCTTATCATTTCCTTCTGCTCCTCGTTGGGTTCGACACTCTTACTTATCGAAAGTACTACGATAGATCCCCTATACTTGTGGGTCATCAAGACTCTTTTCTGGTGCCGTTGCTGGGGAGTGAAGCGCCTTTGGTAGGTGGAAGTTGGTAAGGAAAAATTTATATAGTGTGCTGAAATTTACTGTCACTTGTTACTATGGAAAGTAATCCTTTGAGGGGCTTGTTTGGGGTATCTTCACCCCGACCAGTAGAGAAAATAGTTGCTCCTCAACCTACTGAACCTATTGAAAATGTTTACTTTGAAATTCCTTCGGGCATGATAGAGAAACTGCTAGCTAATCCTTTTGTAGGAGACGGAACATTGCATCCCGGTTTACACTTAATCTATGTGGATGAAGTTTGTGGATTATTTAAGCTTGCAGGAATGCCCGATGATGTTATCAAGAAGAAGGTATTCCCTTTATCTTTGAAGGGAGATGCATTGACATGCTATAGGCTATGTGATGATATGGGATCATGGGACTACAAACGATTGAAATTGGAATTTCATCAGAAGTTTTATCCTATGCATCTTGTTCATCGTGATCGTAATTATATATATAATTTTTGGCCTCGCGAAGGAGAAAGCATCGCTCAAGCTTGGGGGAGGCTTAAGTCAATGTTATATTCATGCCCCAATCATGAGCTCTCAAGAGAAATGATTATTCAAAAAATTTATGCTCGGCTTTCTGACAACAATCGCTCCATGCTCGATACTTCTTGTACTGGTTCTTTTATGATGAAGACTATTGAATTCAAATGGGATTTATTGGAAAGAATTAAACGCAACTCTGAAGATTGGGATCTCGACGAAGTTAAGGAGTCAGGTATAACACCTAATTTTGATTGTGTTAAATCTTTGATGGATACTGATGTTTTCCATAAGTTTAGCACTAAATAGGGACTTGACTCTGAGATAGTAGCTTTTTTCTGTGAATCATTTGCTACTCATGTTGATCTCCCTAAGGAGAAGTGGTTTAAATATAATCCTCCCATTGAAGTAAAAGTAGTTGCACCTATTAAAGTTGAAGAAAAGACTATCACTTATAATGATCCTATTGTTCCTACTGCTTATGTTGAGAAACCACCTTTTCCTGTTAGCATAAAGGATCATGCTAAAGCTTCAACTGTGGTTCGTGAAAGTAATATTAGAACTTATACACCCCCTGAGCAAGTTAAAGTTGAACCTAATATTGCTATTGTTAAAGATCCCTTGGCTGATAATATTGATGGGCATGTTATTTACTTTTGTGATGAGACTGCTAGAATTGCTAAACCTGGTGCTAAAGATAAACATAGATCTGTGGTAGGCATGCCTGTTATTTCTGTTAAAATAGGAGATCATTGTTATCATGGCTTATGTGATATGAGTGCTAGTGCTAGTGCAATACCTCATTCTTTATACAAAGAAATTATGCATGATATCGCACCTGCTGAGATAGAAGATATCGATGTTACCATTAAGCTTGCCAATAGAGATACTATTTCACCGATTGGGATTGTTAGAGATGTTGAAGTCTTGTGTGGGAAGGCTAAATATCCTGCCGATTTTCTCATTCTTGGTTCCCCACAAGATAGCTTTTGTCCCATTATATTTGGTAGACCCTTCTTGAACACTGTCAATGCTAGGATAGACTGCGAAAAGGATGTTGTTACTATTGGTTTGGATGATATGTCTCATGAGTTTAATTTCTCTAAATTTCGTAGACAACCCCGTGATGAGGAATTGCCTAGTAAGGATGACATTATTGGTCTTGCTTCTATTGCTGTGCCTCCTAAAGATCCTTTAGAACAATGTTTGCTACACCATTGAAATGATATGTTTATGAATGAAAGAAGGGAAATAGATGAAGTATTCTTTAAACAGGGACCTATTCTGAAACACAACTTGCCTGTTGAAATCCTAAGGGATCCTCCTCCACCCAAGGGTGATCCCGTGTTTGAGCTTAAACCATTACCTGATACTCTTAAGTATGCTTATCTTGATGAAAAGAAGATATATCCTGTTATTATTAGTGCTAACCTATCAGAGAATGAAGACGAGAAATTATTGAAAACTCTGAAGAAGCACCGTGCTGCTATTGGATATACTCTTGATGATCTTAAGGGCATTAGTCCCACTCTATGTCAACACAAAATAAATTTGGAGAAAGACGCCAAACCATTTATTGATCACCAACGACGGCTAATTCCTAAGATGAAAGAAGTGGTAAGAAAGGAAATATTAAAGCTCCTTGAGGCAGGTATAATTTATCATGTTGCTGATAGTCAGTGGGTAAGTCATGTCCATTGTGTCCCTAAGAAGGGAGGCATTACTGTCGTTCCTAATGATAAAGATGAGTTGATCCCGCAAAGAATTATTACAGGTTATAGGATGGTAATTGATTCCCGTAAATTAAATAAAGCTACTAAAAAGTTCATTACCCCTTGCCATTCAGTGATCAAATGCTAGAAAGATTATCCAAACACACACATTTTTGCTTTCTAGATGGTTACTCTGGTTTCTCTCAAATACCTGTGTCAGCTGATGATCAAGCAAAGACCACTTTTACTTGCCCTTTCGGTACTTTTGCTTATAGACGTATGCCTTTTGGTTTATGTAATGCACCTGCTACCTTTCAAAGATGCATGATGGCTATATTCTCTGATTTTTGTGAAAAGATTTGTGAGGTTTTCATGGATGATTTCTCCGTCTATGGATCCTCTTTTGACGATTGCTTGAGCAACCTTGATCGAGTTTTGCAGAGATGTGAAGAAACTAATCTTGTCTTGAATTGGGAGAAGTGCCACTTTATGGTTAATGAAGGCATTGTCTTGGGGCATAAAATTTCTGAAAGAGGTATTGAAGTTGATAAAGCTAAAGTTGATGCTATTGAAAAGATGTCGTGTCCTAAGGACATCAAAGGTATAAGAAGTTTCCTTAGTCATGCCGGTTTTTACAGGAGGTTCATTAAGGACTTCTCAAAATTTTCTCGGCCTCTGGCTAATCTATTACAAAAAGATGTACCATTTTTCTTTGATGATGATTGTGTAGAAGCATTTGAAATACTTAAGAAAACGTTGATTTCTGCACCTATTGTTCAGCCACCTGATTGGAATTTACCCTTTGAAATTATGTGTGATGCTAGTGATTATGCTGTAGGTGCTGTTCTAGGGCAAAGAGTTGATAAGAAATTAAATGTTATTCAATATGCTAGTAAAACTCTAGACAGTGCCCTGAGAAATTATGCTACTACTAAAAAGGAATTCTTAGCAGTTGTATTTGCTTGTGATAAGTTCAGACCTTACATTGTTGATTCTAAAGTAACTATTCACACTGATCATGCTACTATTAAATATCTTATGGAAAAGAAAGATGCTAAACCTAGACTTATTAGATGGGTTCTCTTGCTACAAGAATTTGATTTGCATATTATTGATAGAAAGGGAGCTGAGAACCCCGTTGCAGACAACTTGTCTAGGTTAGAGAATGTTCTTGATTACCCACTACCTATTGATGATAGCTTCCCTGATGAACAATTAGCTGTCATAAATGCTTCTCGTACTGCTCCATGGTATGCTGATTATGCTAATTACATTGTTGCTAAATTTATACCACCTAGTTTCACATACCAGCAAAAGAAAAAGTTTTTCTATGATTTAAGACATTACTTCTGGGATGACCCACATCTTTATAAAGAAGGAGTAGATGGTGTTATTCGACGTTGTGTACCTGAGCATGAACAGGAACAGATCTTACGCAAGTGTCACTCCGAGGCTTATGGAGGGCACCACGCTGGAGATAGAATTGCACATAAGGTATTGCAATCTGGTTTTTATTGGCCTGCTCTCTTCAAGGATGCTCGTAAGTTTGTCTTATCTTGTGATGAATGTCAAAGAGTCGGTAACATTAGTAGACGTCAAGAAATGCCTATGAATTATTCACTTGTTATTGAACCATTTGATGTTTGGGGCTTCAATTATATGGGACCTTTTCCTTCCTCTAATGGGTATACACATATTTTAGTTGCTGTTGATTACGTTACTAAGTGGGTAGAAACTATTCCAACTAGTAGTGCTGATCATAACACCTCTATTAAGATGCTTAAAGAAGTTATTTTTCCGAGGTTTGGAGTCCCTAGATATTTAATGACTGATGGTGGTTCACATTTTATTCATGGTGCCTTTCGTAAAATGCTTGCTAAGTATGGTGTTAATCATAGAATTGCATCTCCTTATCACCCACAGTCTAGTGGTCAAGTAGAATTGAGCAATAGAGAGCTTAAATTAATTTTGCAAAAGACTGTTAATAGATCTAGAAAGAATTGGTCCAAGAAACTTGATGATGCATTATGGGCCTATAGAACTGCATATAAAAATCCTATGGGTATGTCTCCGTATAAAATGGTTTATGGAAAATCATGTCACTCACCTCTCGAACTAGAACATAAGGCATATTGGGCTATTAAAGAGCTCAGTTATGATTTCAAACTTGGCGGTGAGAAGATGTTATTTGACATTAGCTCACTTGATGAATGGAGAACCCAAGCCTATGAGAATGCCAAGTTGTTTAAAGAAAAAGTTAAAAGATGGCATGACAAAAGGATACAAAAGCGTGAGTTCAATGTAGGTGATTATGTTTTGCTATACAACTCTCGTTTAAGATTTTTTGCAGGAAAACTTCTCTGTAAATGGGAAGGCCCTTACATTATCGAGGAGGTCTATCGTTCCGGTGCCATAAAAATTAACAACTTCGAAGGCACAAATCCGAAGGTGGTGAACGGTCAAAGAATCAAACATTATATCTCAGGTAATCCTATAAATGTTGAAACTAATGTTATTGAAACCGTAACCCCGGAGGAATACATAAGAGACACTTTCCAGAACATTTCAGACTCCGAAAAGGAATAGGTATGTGGTACGGTAAGTAAACCAACTCCAAAACAGTTCTAATGGCAGTTTTTCTCTGTTTTGGAATATTTAAGAAAATAGGAAAATAAGAAGCAATCCGGGAAGGACACGAGGCTTCCACGAGGGTGGGAGGCGCGCCCTACCCCCCTAGGCGTGCCCCCTGCCTCGTGGGCACCTCGTGCACTCTCCGGACTCCGGTTTATTGCACGAAACTTCTTTTGGTCGGTAAAAATTCATTATATAAACTCCTGAAGGTTTTGACCACCATATCACGCAATTATCCTCTGTTCTTGTTTCGAGCTGTTCCCTGTCTGTGTTTTCAAGGTCAGGCATCATGTCGTCCCCCTCCTCCAACAATGGTGACAACGATTCTTGGCTAATGAAGATAGAGCTGAAGAGGGAAGAACCCATGGAGATCAACAAGGATGAAGGGATCAAGAAGGCCATGGAGGACCAAGTTCCGGTAGCAGAAGACATCCTTCAACTTGATCACAATCTTCTTACCCCAACTGAGATCAAAGCTTTCAAGATGATTGAGTTAGCTCGTATACAAAACAAGTATCTCACACGTGAAAATATTTTGTTGAAGGAGCGTATCATCGCACTCAAGGGCATTATCCACAAATTGGAGGACCTCCTACGCTCGATGTGCGACTATCCATCATCACCTCCATCTCCTTCACCAGCAAAAGAGACATAATCACATGGGTATGTGCACTCCCCTTGGCAACTGCCAAGCTTGGGGGAGGTGCCCCAGTATCGTATCACCATCACACTCCTATCTTTACCTTTTTCTTAGTTTGATCCTTTTAGTAATATCTTGATCTAGCAGAATAAAGTTTTAGTATGATCTAGTTTTGAGTTTTGCTTTATGATCCCTCTATGTAATCGAGTCCGTGAGCTATATAATAAAGATTAGTGTTGAGTCAAGGCTTGATTATTTTGCTATGATCTTGAGGGAATAAAAGAGAAAGAAAGAATAAAAAGAAACAAAGAGATCATATTGATCTTATGGAGAGTAATGACTTCACATATAAAGAGTATGATGATTAAAAGTTGTTGAGAGTTGACAAACATAGTTTTGGTCATCGCTGCAATTAATAGGAAGTAATAGGGAAAGAGAGGTTTCACATATAAATATACTATCTTGGACATCTTTTATGATTGTGAGCACTCATTAAAATATGACATGCTAAAGAGTTGATGTTGGACAAGGAAGACAACGTAATGGGTTATGTTTTCTTACATCTGAAATAAAGTATATTGCTATGGATCATCCAACATGTTGAGCTTGCCTTTCTCCCTCATGCCAGCCAAATTCTTTGCACCAAGTAGAGATACTACTTGTGCTTCCAAATACCCTTAAACCCAGTTTTGCCATGAGAGTCCACCATATCTACCTATGGATTGAGTAAGATCCTTCAAGTAAGTTGTCATCGGTGCAAGCAATAAAAATTGCTCTCTAAATATGTATGATTTATTAGTGTGGAGAAAATAAGCTTTATACGATCTTGTGATGTGGAAGAAATAAAAGCGACGGACTGCATAATAAAGGTCCATATCACAAGTGGCAATATAAAGTGACGTTCTTTTGCACTAAGATTTCGTGCATCCAATCATGAAAGCGCATGGCAACCTCTGCTTCCCTCTGCGAAGGGCCTATCTTTTACTTTTATCTCTTACCCTTATGCAAGAGTCATGGTGATCTTCACCTTTCCTTTTTACATTTTATCCTTTGGCAAGCACATTGTGTTGGAAAGATCATGATATATATATCCAATTGGATGTAAGTTGGCATGAACTATTATTGTTGACGTTACCCTTGAGGTAAAAGGTTGGGAGGCGAAACTATAAGCCCCTATCTTTCTCTGTGTCCGATTAAAACTCCATAACCATAAGTATTGCGTGAGTGTTAGCAATTGTGAAAGACTAAATGATAGTTGAGTATGTGGACTTGCTGAAAAGCTCTTATATTGACTCTTTCCGATGTTATGATAAATTGCAATTGCTTCAATGACTGAGATTATAGTTTGTTAGTTCTCAATGAAGTTTCTGATTCATACTTTACATTGTGAATAGATTATTACTTGAGCATAAGAAATCATATGACAATATCCATATATGTTGCTGTTATACGAATGATCATGATGCCTTCATGTCCGTATTTTATTTTATCGACACCTCTATCTCTAAACATGTGGACATATTTTTCGTTGTCGGCTTCCGCTTGAGGACAAGCGAGGTCTAAGCTTGGGGGAGTTGATACGTCCATTTTGCATCATGCTTTTATATTGATATTTATTGCATTATGGGTTGTTATTACACATTATGTCACAATACTTATGCCTATTCTCTCTTATTTTACAAGGTTTACATAAAGAGGGAGAATGCCGGCAGCTGGAATTCTGGGTTGGAAAAGGAGCAAATATTAGAGACCTATTCTGCGCAACTCCAAAAGTCCTGAAACTCCACGGAAGTCATTTTTGGAAATAATAAAAAATACTGAGCGCAGAAGATACCAGAGGGGGCCCACACCCTGGCCACGAGGGTGGGGGCGCGCCCTACCCCCTCGGCGCGCCCCCTGCCTCGTGGGCCCCCTGGCAGGCCTCCGGTGCCCATCTTCTGCTATATGAAGTCTTTTACCCTAGAAAAAAATCATAAGAAAGCTTTTCGGGAAGAAAATCCGCCGCCACGAGCCGGAACCTTGGCGGAACCAATCTAGGGCTCCGGTAGAGCTGTTCTGCCGGGGAAACTTCCCTCCGGGAGGGGGAAATCATTGCCATCGTCGTCACCAAGGATCCTCTCATCGGGATGGGGTCAATCTCCATCAACATCTTCACCAGCACCATCTCCTCTCAAACCCTAGTTCATCTCTTGTATCCAATCTTGGTCCCAAAGCCTCGGATTGGTACATGTGGGTTGCTAGTAGTGTTGATTACTCCTTGTAGTTGATGCTAGTTGGTTTATTTGGTGGAAGATCATATGTTTAGATCCATTATGCATATTAATACCCTCTGATTATGAACATGAATATGCTTTGTGAGTAGTTACGTTTGTTCCTGAGGACATGGGAGAAGTCTTGCTATAAGTAGTCATGTGAATTTGGTATTCATTCGATATTTTGATGAGATGTATGTTGTCTCTCCTGTAGTGGTGTTATGTGAACGTCGACTACATGACACTTCACCATTGTTTGGGCCTAGAGGAACGCATTGGGAAGTAATAAGTAGATCATGGGTTGCTAGAGTGACATAAGCTTAAACCCTAGTTTATGTGTTGCTTCGTAAGGGGCTGATTTGGATCCATATGTTTCATGCTATGGTTAGGTTTACCTTAATACTTCTTTTGTAGTTGCGGATGCTTGCAATAGGAGTTAATTATAAGTGGGATGCTTGTCCAAGTAAGGACAGCACCCAAGCACCGGTCCACCCACATATCAAATTATCAAAGTACCGAACGCAAATCAAATGAACGTGATGAAAACTAGCTTGACGATAATTCCCATGTGTCCTCGGGAGCGCTTTTCTCTATATAAGAGTTTGACCAGGCTTGTCCTTTGCTACAAAAAGGATTGGGCCATCTTGCTGCACTTTATTTACACTTGTTACTTGTTACCCGTTACAAATTACCTTATCACAAAACTATCTGTTACCGATAATTTCAGAGCTTGCAGATAATACATTGCTCAAAACCGCTTATCATTTCCTTCTGCTCCTCGTTGGGTTCGACACTCTTACTTATGGAAAGGACTACGATAGATCCCCTATACTTGTGGGTCATCAGTCCGGGGTTAGTTTCATTCAAATCATGCAAATTAGAGTCCAAAACAAGAGGGAAAGCGTTAGGAAAAGTAGATATGTTGGATACGTATCAACTCCCCCAAGCTTAAACCTTTGCTTGTCCTCAAGCAATTCAGTTGATAAACTAAAAGTGAAAAAGAAAAACTTTTACGAACTCTTTTGCTCTTGTTTGCATAAATAAGCTTAAACAACACCCAGGTTTTCAGCCAACATTATAACTAACCATGCCGACAATAACTCTTAAAAATTATCTTAACTCACATCAATGACATAATCAGCTAGTGAGCAATAATAAGATATCTCAAACGGCAACACGTTGTCAAAACAACCATGATATAATATGACAATAGTGGTATCTCGCTAGCCCTTTTTGAGACCGCAAAACATAAATGCAGAGCACCTCCAAAGTTCAAGTAGCGATTAAACATTGTAATTCATGGTAGAAAAGATCCAGTCATGATGCACCCAACATTAGCTATACACAATGCGTAAGCATGACAGCAGTGCTCTCAGGTTCTGGCGCTTGTTTTAGAAGGTGATGACACAACATAAAAGTAAATAGATAGTCCCTTCGCCGGAGCTCATATTTTTAAAACAGAGGTAAATGATATGTTGAGACATGCACCCTTCTTGTTTACTTCACGACCATCAGTTATCAATATCTTCCATGCTAAGCACGGTAGTGGCGGTTCCCAAGCGATAAAAGTAAAGGTTTACTCCCCCTCCACCAACAATCACACTCCACGGCTTGTCCGAAACAACGGGTGTCGTCCATACCAACAACAGTCCCGGGGGAGTTTTGTTTAATTATTTGCATTTTTTTAGTTCAGGACTGGGAATCCCTATTACCGCCCTTTTCTCGTGCGATGGCGAGTGAATAAACACTCGACCTGAGAATAACCCACTTAGCATGGAAGATACCGACCACCTCCTGTCGTTCCATGAACGAACCGAGCACACAAAAAGGATATTTATTTGAAGTTTTTTAGAGGTGGCACATGCAAATTTACTTAGGATGGCAGGGTAATACCGCATATAGGTAGGTATGGTGGATTCATCTGGAATAACTTGGGTTCAAGGTTTTTGATGTACAAGCAGAATTCCCACTTAGTACAGGCGAAGGCTAGCAATTAGGTTGAGAAGCGGCCAGCTAGAGAGCAACAACGGTCATGAACATGCATTATGCGTAAGTAACATTGGACACTAGCATGAGTAGGATATGAACACCATGAACATAATATCATAGAGGTTATGTTGGTTTTGATTCAACTACATGCATGAACATGTGCCAAGTCAAGCCACTCGAACATTCAGAGGAGGATACCATATCATCATACTACATCACAATCATTTTAACGCAATGTTGACATCCAAGATAAACCATTATCCACTCCTAGCTACTTATGCATGGCATGAGAAACTATAATCTCTAATTGTCATTGCAAACATGTTTAATCATAATGGGCTGAATCATGGATACTAGGTTAAACATATTTACAAAAACAGAACAAGTCGAGTTCATACCCGTTTCACTCTGCCAGGGCCAGTTCATCGAATGTCGTCATTATTGCCTTTCACTTGCACGACCGAACAATGTGAAAATAATAATAGTGCAAGAGTGCCGTGGACTAAGCTGGAATCTGCAAACATTTTATTCAACAGGAGAAGACATGGTAAAAATGGGCTCTTCGTTAGATCAACAATTATGCAAATGAGAGCCACTCAACATTTTCATCGTGGTCTTCTCCTCGGTACAACTCGAAATAAAAAGAAAAGAAATTCAGAGAAACATACTGAAATATTTTTTGAGTTTTTTGTTTTCTTGAACAACCAAATAAAAAGGGAAAAGCAAAAACGAGAAAACTATTTACACGGGGAAGCTCCCAACAAGCAAAAGAAGAACAAGGAAATCTTTTTGGGTTTTCTTTTTAGTCCTACAGCTAACTACTCTAGAAAGAAAAATGAAAAAGAAACAGGAAATATTTTTGTATTTTCTCAAAGTCTTTCAAACACACAAGAAGAAAGCGAGAAAATAAATTTAACATGGATAATACAATGAAAAAGTGTGGACACCGACAACTGGAATGAAATGTGTGAACATAAATGTAATGTCGGTGGGAATACGTACTCCCCCAAGCTTAGGCTTTTGGCCTAACTTGGTAAGGAGTCAGTAGCCTGGATAGTAGTCGGCGTGGTAGCTCACGGAGGCTCTCGGTGCGGATGCTTCGGCCTGCCGTGATGCCTCAACCGCCGCGTTGTGGGCTCGGGCCTCGCTCTCAAGAACAAAATGCCTTCCCTTGCTGTGATAATCAAAGAGAGCAGGTGCAGGCAAATATGTGTACACCACAGATGCTTGGTTAAACGACAATTTATAGGTGAAATTATGAATATATCCTTTAAGGATCTCATGATTTTTCATAGCATCAAAGTCTAAATACTACGTGGGTAGGATAGGGTCAAAGGGCAAAGGTGAAACACCCAGCTCTCTTGCGAAATGCGTGGCATAAATTCCACCATAGAAATAGCCACTATTAGCGTTGTGCTGCAATCTTCATGCAACAATTGCTCCAAGATTATAACTCCTATCACCGGTGAGAGCGGTGCGTAAAAGGCTCAAGTCTGGAACACAAAGTGTACTACAATCTTGTTTGCTTACAATTTTCTGAAAAATATTGGGTGACAAAAATTTATCAACAAAACTTTATAAGATTTATAGCAACTACTCATAGGGATACATAGAGGCCATAGCAAGCATTCAAACTACTTAGAACTCTAAGAATTCAACATGCAAGCTCATCTACAGCAGCACCAAGAGTAGCTAATTATTCAAAATATAAACCACTAAAGCAAAAACTAATTGGACAAATGGAGGAGTCACATACCAAGCAACAATCCCCTGAAACAGTTTCGGAAACGGAGCTTCGAGCAAAGAGATCGAAATCCGTGGGTTTGAGAGCAAGAACACGAGAGACAGAGCAATGGAGAATTTTTCTGGAGGTAGGTGATGATGTGGTGTGAAGAGATAAGTAAGGGGGCCCCACGTGGGGACCACAACCAACCAGGACACGCCTGGGGGTCCTGGCGTGCCCAGGTGGGTTGTGCCCACCTGATGCACCTCCCTCTGATATTATTTGCACCAGAAATTCTCAAATATTCAGAAAAAATTGTATTAGATTTTCAAAGCATTCTGAGAACTTTTATTTTTGGGTCATTTTTATTGCACGGGAAATTCAGAAAACAGATAAAATATGGCATTTTATTTTAGTTAACTAATAAAAACAGAAAACAAAAGGTAGGGACAGAAGGTAGTGCTTACTAAATTCATCAACTTCATACCTCTCAAAAATGATCCATTAATAAGGTTGATCAGGTCTTATTAATAACCACTTTCGATTAGCATGAAACCGAAGAACTTTCATAAATCACTAAGTTACCTCAACAGGGATATGAATGTCCCCAACAATAAGCATTTCATATTTCTTTTTAACAGTAGGTAGAGGTAGTTGAAAACTTCCAATAGTGATTGTCGAAGATTTTTCAATAACATTAATACCATTCACTTGGAATTGTTTCTTCGAAAAGTGCACCATATGCTCATTACCATTGATATGAAAGGTGAACTTGCTTTTATTGCAATCAATAACAGCCCCTGCAGTATTCAAGAAGGGTCTACCAAGGATAATCGACATGTTGTCGTCCTCGTGCATCTCAAGTATAACAAAGTCAGTCAAAATAGTAACATTAGCAACAACAACGGGCACATCCTCACAAATACCGATAGGTATGGCAGTTGATTTGTCAGCCATTTGCAAAGATATTTAAGTAGGTGTGATTTTATTCAAATCAAGTCTTTTATATAAAGAGAAAGGCATAACACTAACACCAGCTCCTAAATCACATAAAGCAGTTTTCACATAATTCTTTTTGATAAAGCAAGGTATAGTTGGTATTCCCGGATCTCCAAGTTTTTTAGGTACTCCATCTTTAAAGGTATAATTAGCAAGCATAGTGGAGATTTCAGCTTCCGGTATTTTTCTCTTATTGGTGATGATGTCCTTCATATACTTTGCATAAGGAGGCATTTTCAAGATATCAGTCAAGCGAGTACGCAAAAAGACTGGCCTCGGCATTTTAGCAAAAGCGTTCAAATTCTTCATCATCTTTCTTTTTAGTTGACTTAGGTGGAAAGGGCATAGGTTTTTGAACCCATGGTTCTCTTTCTTTACCGTGTTTTCTAGCAATAAAGTCTCTTTTATCATATGTTTTGTTCTTAGGTTCTGGGTTATCAAGATCAACAGCTGGTTCTATTTCAACGTCATTATCTGGTTCTTTTTCATTGTTTGGTTGGGTATCTTCATGAAAAGCATCATTATCTTTTTCATTATCAGAAGGCGAATGTTCATTACCAGATTGATTTTCAGCATCAGAAATAGAAACGTCATTATCATTATCAGGAGGTTTTTCTACTTCAGGTTCACTAGGGGCATGCAAAGTCCTATCATTTTTATTCTTCTTCTTCTTTTTCGAAGGACTAGGTGCAGTGGTATTATTCCTTTGTGAATCCTATTCAATTATTTTTGGGTGTCCCTCAGGATAAAGTGGTTCCTGAGTAATTTTACCTCCTCTAGTTGCAACTCTAACAGCAAAGTCATGTATGTTATTGTTCATTTCATCTAGCAACTCTTTTTGAGATTTAGCAACTTGTTCTAACTGAGTTTGAACCATAGAAGCATGTTTTCCAACTCCTCTAACATCATTTGAGATTCTAAATAACAAGTCACTCAAGCGAGCAATCATATGAGAATTGTATTTCAATTGTTTCATAATATTTGCATTGAAGTGATCTTGTTTTCTAATGTAGTTTTCAAACTCATAAAGGCATTGGCTAGGGTGTACATTGTGAGGATTGTCATTATCATTGAACTTCATTAGAGAATTTACCTCTACCACCTTAGGCAGCGGTGGTGTATTAAGCCCATGTATTTCTTCAATAGGAGGTAATTTTTAAACATCCTTAGCTTTAATACCTTTTTCCTTCATAGATTTCTTTGCCTCTTGCATATCTTCAGGACTGAGATATAAGATACCCCTCTTCTTTGGAGTGGGTTTAGGCGGTGGTTCAGGAAGAGTCCAATCATCATAATTTTTCAATATGTTATTCAATAATTCTTCAGCTTGCCCAAAAGTTCGTTCCCTGAAAACACAACCAGCACAACTATCTAGGAAATCCCTAGAAGCAACGGTTAGTCCATTATAGAAGATATCAAGTATTTCATTTTTCTTAAGAGGATGATCAGGCAGAGCATTAAGTAATTGGCAAAGCCTCCCCCAAGCTTGTGGGAGACACTCTTCTTTAATTTGCACAAAGTTAAATATTTCCTGTAATGCAGCTTGTTTCTTATGAGCAGGGAAATATTTTTCAGAGAAGTAATAATCATATCCTGGGGACTACGCACACAACCAGGAGCAAGAGTATTGTACCAAACTTTAGCATCACCCTTTAATGAGAACGGAAATAATTTGAGAATATAGTAATAGCGAGTTTTCTCATCATGAGTAAAAAGGGTGGCTATGTCATTTAACTTAGTAAGATGTGCTACAACAGTTTTAGTTTGATAACCATGGAAAGGATCAGATTCAACCAAAGTAATTAACTCTGGGTCGACAAAGAATTCATTATCCTTATCATCAATAAAGATAGGTGAAGTAGCAAACTTAGGATCATATTGCATTCTAGCATTCAGAGATTTTTCTTTATACTTGCATAATAATTTCTCTAGATCATCTCTATCCTTACAAGCAAGAATGTCTCTAGTTGTCTCTTCATTCATAACATAGCCTTCCGGTACCTTAGGAAATTCATATCTAGGAGGGCCAGTTCTAGTAGGTGTCTCAAGATTTCCAGTTTCAAGCTCATCATCAGATTCAACAACATCATGTTGTCTTACTCTAGCAATTTGTTCATCAAGAAATTCACCTAGTGGCACATCATTATCATCAAGCAAGGTACTAGCATCATCATAAGTATCATTCATAGCAGAAGTAGCATCATCAATAACTTGCGACATATCAGGATTAATAGCATGTGGTGGTGTTGCAAGTTTACTTATAACAGAAGGTGAATCTAAAGCAGAACTGGATGGCAGTCCCTTACCTCCCCTCGTCTTAGAGGGATAAATCTTAGTCTTAGCATCCTTCAGATTCTTCATAGTGATAAATTGATAATAATCCCAAGTGACTCAACAATATAGCTATGCTCCCCGGCAACGGCGCCAGAAAAAGGTCTTGATAACCCACAAGTATAGGGGATCGAAACAGTTTTCGAGGGTAGAGTATTCAGCCCATATTTAAAGATTCGACACAAGGGAAGTCAAAGAATATTTGTAAGTATTAGCAGCTGAGTTGTCGATTCAACCACACCTGGAGATTAATTATCTACAGCAACGTGATTAGTAGCAAAGTAATATGATAGTTTTGATAGTAGTGACAGCAGTAATAGTACCAGTAACAATGATAGTAGTGATTTAGTAGCAAGTGCAATAGTAACGACAGCAGTAGTAACTTAGCAAGAACAATATAAGATAAATTCATAGGCATTGGATCGGTAATTTGTTGGATGATATTCATCATGTGACAGTCATAACCTAGGGCGATACGGCACTAGCTCCAATTCATAAATATAATGTAGGCATGTATTCCGTAAATAGTCATACGTGCTTATGGAAAGAACTTGCATGACATCTTTTGTCCTACCCTCCCGTGGCAGCGGGGTCCTATTGGAAACTAAGGGATACTAAGGCCTCCTTTTAATACAGAACTGGAACAAAGCATTAGCACACGGTGAATACATGAACTCCTCAAACTACGGTCATCACCGGGAGTGGTCCCGACTATTGTCACTCCGGGGTTGCCGGATCATAACACGTAGTAGGTGACTATAACTTGCAAGATCGGATCTAAAACATGGATATAATGGTGATAACATAAATGGTTCAGATCTGAAATCATGGCACCCGGGCCCAAAGTGACAAGCATTAAGCATGACAAAGTCATAGCAACATCAATCTCAGAACATAGTGGATACTAGGGATCAGGCCCTAACAAAACTAACTCGATTACAAGATGAATCTCATCCAACTCCTCACCGACCAGCGAGCCTACGAAGGAATTACTCACTCCCAGTGGGGAGCATCATGGAATTGGCGATGGAGAGGGGTTGGTGATGACGAAGAACGAAGATCCCCCTCTCCGGGGCCCCAAACGGACTCCAGATCTGGCCTCCCGATGAAGAACAGGAGGTGACGGCGGCTCCGTCTCATGGAACGCGATAATTCTTTCTCGCTGATTTTTTTCTGGAAAAATGTGATTTTATAGCGTAGGTTTCAGGGTCTGCGGGGCCACCAGGTGGGGACAACCCACCTGGGCGCGCCTGGAGGGGGTGGAGCGCCCTGGTGGGTTGTGCCCACCCAGGTGCCCCCCTCCGATGGATCTTGGCTCCAGAAATTCTCTTTATTGATATAAAAAAATCCTCGCAAAGTTTCGCTCCATTCCGAGAACTTTTATTTCTGCACAAAAACAACACCATGGTAGTTCTGCTAAAAACAGCGTCAGTCCGGGGTTAGTTTCATTCAAATCATGCAAATTAGAGTCCAAAACAAGAGGAATAGTGTTAGGAAAAGTAGATACGTTGGAGACGTATCAGCTACCTTGTTGTTTTTTACTGTTCCTATTACCAAAATCAATATCTACTATCCATATTACATTTGTATCACCATCTCTTCGCCGAACTAGTGTTCATATACAAATTACCATTGTATTTGGTGTGTTGGGGACACAAGAGACTTTTTATTATTTGGTTGCAGGTTTGTTTGAGAGAGACTATCTTCATCCTACGCCTCCCACGGATTGATAAACATTAGGTCATCCACTTGAGGGAAAATTGCTAGTGTCCTACAAAACTCTACGCTTGGAGGCCGAACACGTGTCTACAAGAATAAAGTTTTGTAGTAGATATCAGTCATCGACCACGGTTTGGTAGGCACACATCTTTCATCAATGAACCGTGTGTTATTCGCTAACATTTACACCAAGGAACAACATAATTTCATTTGAATGAAGACGTCAGTTCATCGTTTCACCTTGATTTTTTCCATGGTAAGCAATCACCATTATACCCTAGGTTTGATTTTCTGGCGCATTTCATGTCTCGTTTCCTATATTTAAGCCAATTTTTGCATTTACCATGCCTTTTAGTGCATATATATATATATATATATATATCAAAACCCTACTGCAACTACATGTGAGTGTTAGCAAAGAAGGAGTACAAATCATGTGTGTGTCGCTTTCTGATTCATTGTCCGAGAAACAGGAAGAATTTTCAAACATTTCGGCCGTCAGATGCGACCCCCGGCGTAGAGTTTGTTGGTATTTTAATTACAGAAAATGTGGATGGAGTCCGAAAATCACGAAAATCGGTGTGTCACCGTGGCGTGATCTCAAGACCCAGTGATTTTTTTGGCAAAGTTAGGCACAAGTTACGTTGATCGCTCCTTTGATACCGGAGCATCTCACATGAAGGATCATAGTTCCCAAAAGGAGACGTGGAAATTCGGACTCCAATCGTCATTGATTTCATCATTTCGCCTCGAATTTTTTTCCATGGTATGCAATCACCAATATACAGTAGGTTTGATTTTCTGGCGCATTTCCGAGCTTGTTTGCTATATTTAAGCTATTTTTTGCATTTACCATGCATTTAGTGCATATAAATCAAAGGGTTTTCTATTTCTGTGCCCCTCCTTCCTTAGTTGTGCTCAGTTTTGCCCAACCCTCTAAGTTTTGCTCACTTTTGCCCTCCACCACACGCCTCGTGCTCACAAAGATCCAAACGGAGCCTTGTCGTCTAGTCAAAGCAGTTGACCGTTACCTCCTCAGTTACTAGCACGTGGGGACGGAGATCTTTGGACAGGTCCGCCGCGTATGACAGGTGGGCCGTGGCCGTGACAGCTTATGACGAGTGGGATCTGCTACCTCTTGAGCATACGTTGGTTTTCCCTTGAAGAGGAAAGGGTGATGCAGCAAACTAGCGTAAGTATTTCCCTCGGTTTTGAGAACCAAGGTATCAATCCAGTAGGAGACTACACGCAAGTCGCCTAGTACCTGCACAAACAATCAAGAACCTTGCAACCAACGCGATAAAGGGGTTGTCAATCCCTTCACGGTCACTCACAAAAGTGAGATCTGATAAAGATAATAAAGTAAATATTTTTGGTATTTTTGTTGTATAGATTGGAAAGTAAAGATTGCAAAATAGTAAACGAGATGTGATGTAAATAAAAGAGATGTAATATAATAGAAAAGAGACCCGGGGGCCATAGGTTTCACTAGTGGCTTCTCTCAAGATAGCATGTATTACGGCGGGTGAACAAATTACTGCCGAGCAATTGATAGAAAAGCGCATAGTTATGAGAATATCTAGGCAATGATCATGAACATAGGCATCACGTCCGTGTCAAGTAGACCGAAACGATTCTGCATCTACTACTATTACTCCACACATCGACCGCTATCCAGCATGCATCTAGAGTATTAAGTTCATAAGAACAGAGTAACGCATTAAGCAAGATGACATGATGTAGAGGGATAAACTCAAGCAATATGATATAAACCCCATCTTTTTATCCTCGATGGCAACAATACAATACGTGCCTTGCTGCCCCTGCTGTCACTGGGAAAGGACACCGCAAGATTGAACCCAAAGATAAGCACTTCTCCTATTGCAAGAAAGATCAATCTAGTAGGCCAAACTAAACCAATAATTCGAAGAGACTTGCAAAGATATCAAATCATGCATATAAGAATTCAGAGAGGAACCAAATATTATTCATAGATAAACATGATCATAAATCCACAATTCATCGGATCTCGGCAAACACACCGCAAAAAGTATTACATTGAATAGATCTCCAAGAACATCGAGGAGAACTTTGTATTGAGAATCAAAGAGAGAGAAGAAGCCATCTAGCTAATAACTATGGACCCGAAGGTCTATGGTAAACTACTCACACATCATCGAAGAGGCTGTGGTGTTGATGTAGAAGCCCTCCATGATCGATTCCCCCTCCGGCGGAGCGCCGGAAAAGGCCCCAAGATGGGATCTCACGGGTACAGAAGGTTGCGGCGGTGGAAAATTGGTTTCGTGGCTCCCCCTGATGTTTTTAGGGTATAAGAGTATATATAGGCAGAAGAAATGGGTCGGTGGAGCACCGTGGGGCCCACGAGGGTGGGGGCGCGCCTACCCCCCTGGGCGCGCCCTCCTGCCTCGTGACCGCCTCGCCGTGTTCCAGACTTCAACTCCAAGTCTTCTGGATTGCGTTTGTTCCAAGAAAGATCCTCGCGAAGGTTTCGTTCCGTTTGATATTCCTTTTCTGCGAAACACTGAAATAGGCAAAAAACAGCTATTTGCACTGGGCCTCCGGTTAATAGGTTAGTCCCAAAAATAATATAAAAGAGCATATTAAAGCCCATTAAACATCCAAAACAGATAATATAATAGCATGGAACAATAAAAAATTATAGATACGTTGGAGACGTATCAAGCATCCCCAAGCATAATTCATGCTCGTCCTCGAGTAGGTAAATGATAAAAACAGAATTTTTGATGTGGAATGCTACCTAGCATAATTATCAATGTAATCTTCTTTATTGTGGCATGAATATTCATATCCGAAAGATTCAAGACAAAAGTTTAAATATTCACATAAAAATAATAATACTTCAAGCATACTAACAAAGTAATCATGTCTTCTCAAAATAACATGGCCAAAGAAAGTTCGTCCCTACTAAATCATATAGTTTGGCTATGCTCCATCTTCGTCACACAAAATACTCAAATCATGCACAACCCCGGTTTCAGCCAAGCAATTGTTTCATACTTTAGTTTTTTCAAACTTTTTCAACTTTCACGCAATACATGAGCGTGAGCCATGGACATAGCACTATAGGTGGAATAGAATGGTGGTTGTGGAGAAGACAAAAAAAGGAAGGTGGTCTCACATCAACTAGGCATATTAATGGGCTATGGAGATGCTCATCAATAGATATCAATGTGAGTGAGTAGGGACTGCCATGCAACGGATGCACTAGAGCTATAAATGTATGAAAGCTCAACAAAAGAAACTAAGTGGGTGTGCATCCAACTTGCTTGCTCACGAAGACCTAGGGCATTTGAGGAAGCCCATTGTTGCAATATACAAGCCAAGTTCTATAACGAAAATTCCCACTAGTATATGAAAGTGACAAAATAAGAGACTCTCTATAATGAAGATCATGGTGCTACTTTGAATCACAAGTGTGGAAAAAAATGATAGTAACATTGCCCCTTCTCTCTTTTTCTCTTTTTTTTTGGAGCCTGCCTTTTTTTAGACTCTTTCTTTTTTTCCTCACACGGGACAATGCTCTGATAATGAAGATCATCACACTTCTATTTATTTACAACTCGAGAATTACAACTCAATACCTAGAACAAAATATGACTCTATGTGAATGCCTCTGGCGGTGTACCGGGATGTGCAATGACTCAAGAGTGACATGTATGAAAAATTATGAATGATGGCTTTGCCACAAATACGATGTCAACTACATGATCATGCAAAGCAATATGACAATGATGAAACGTATCATAATAAACGGACGGTGGAAAGTTGCATGGCAATATATCTCAGAATGGCTATGGAAATGCCATAATAGGTAGGTATGGTGGCTGTTTTGAGGAAGATATAAGGAGGCTTATGTGTGATAGAGCATATCGTATCACGGGGTTTGGATGCACCGGCGAAGTTTGCACCAACTTCTCGAGGTGAGAAAGGGCAATGCACGGTACCGAAGAGGCTAGCAATGATGGAAGGGTGAGAGTGCGTATAATCCATGGACTCAACATTAGTCATAAAGAACTCACATACTTATTGCAAAAATCTACAAGTCATCAAAACAAAGTACTACACGCATGCCCCTAGGGGAAGGGTTGGTAGGAGTTAACCATCGCGCGATGCCGACCTCCACACAAAGGAGGACAATCAAAGAATAAATCATGCTTCAAACTTGTCACACAACGGTTACCATACATGCATGCTACGGGACATGCAAACCTCAACACAAGTATTTCTCAATTTCACAATTATTCTACTAGCATGACTCTAATATCACCATCCTCATATCTCAAAACGATCATCAAGCATCAAACTTCTCATAGTATTCAATGCACTTTATATGGAAGTTTTTATTATACCCATCTTGGATGCCCATCACATTAGGACTAATTTTATAACCAAAGCAAATTACCATGTTGTTCTAAAAGACTCTCAAAATGATATAAGTGAAGCATGAGAGATCAATAATTTCTATAAAATAAAACCACCACCGTGCTCTACAAAGATATAAGTGAAGTACTAGAGCAAAATTATCTAGCTCAAAAGATATAAGTGAAGCACATAGAGTATTCTAATAAATTCCGATTCATGTGTGTCTCTCCCAAAAGGTGTGTACAGCAAGGATGATTGTGGTAAACTAAAAGCAAAGACTCAAATCATACAAGACGCTCCAAGGAAAACACATATCATGTGGTGAATTAAAATATAGTCTCAAGTAAAGTTACCGATAGACGAAGACGAAAGAGGGGATACCTTCCGGGGCATCCCCAAGCTTAGGCTTTTGGTTGTCCTTGAATTTTACCTTGGGGTGCCTTGGGCATCCCCAAGCTTGGGCTCTTTTCACTCCTTATTTCAAAATCCATCAAATCTTTACCCAAAAACTTGAAAACTTCACAACACAAAACTTAACAGAAAATCTCGTGAGCTCCGTTAGTATAAGAAAACAAACCACCACTTTAAGGTACTGTAATGAACTCATTCTTTATTTGTATTGGTGTTAAACCTACTGTATTCCAATTTCTCTATGGTTCATACCCCCCGATACTACTCATAGATTCATCAAAATAAGCAAACAACACACGAAAAACAGAATATGTCAAAAACAGAACAGTCTATAGAAATCTGTAACTTTCGAATACTTCTGTCACTCCAAAAATCCTGAGAAATTAGGAAGTCCTAAGCAATTTGTTTATTAATCTTCTGCAAAAAGAATCAACTGAAAAGCACGTTCCTGTGATTTATGAAAACTAATCTCGTGCGCGCAAAAGTTTCTGTTTTTCAGCAAGATCAAATTAACTATCACCATAGGTTATCCTAAAGGTATTACTTGGCACAAACACTAATTAAAACACAAAACCACATCTAAACAGAGGCTAGATGAATTATTTATTACTAAACAGGAACAAAAAGCAAAGAACAAAAATAAAATTGGGTTGCCTCCCAACAAGCGCTATCGTTTAACGCCCTAGCTAGGCATAAAAACAAGAATAGATCTAGGTATTATCATCTTTGGCATGCAATCCATAAGTGGATCTCATAATAGATTCATAAGGTAATTTGATTTTGTTTCTAGGAAAGTGTTACATGCCTTTCCTTAACGGAAATTGGAATCTAATATTTCCTTCTTTCATGTCAATAATTGCACCAATCGCTCTAAGGAAAGGTCTACCAAGAATAATAGGACATGTAGGATTGCAATCTATATCAAGAACGATGAAATCTACGGGCACATAATTCCTATTTGCAACAATAAGAACATCATTAATCCTTCCCATAGGTTTCTTAATGGTGGAATCCGCAAGGTGTAAATTTAAAGAACAATCATCAAATTCACGGAAACCTAACACATCACACAAAGTTTTTGGAATCGTGGAAACACTAGCACCCAAATCACACAAAGCATAGCATTCATAATCTTTAATCATAATTTTAATAGTAGGTTCCCACTCATCATAAAGTTTTCTAGGAATAAAAACTTCTAGTTCAAGGTTTTCTTCATAAGATTGCACTAAGGCATCAACGATATGTTTAGTGAAAGCTTTATTTTGACTATAAGCATGAGGAGAATTTAACACGGATTGCAACAAGGAAATACAACCTATCAAAGAGCAATTATCATAATTAAATTCCTTGAAATCCAAAATAGTGGGTTCATTGCTATGTAAAGTTTTGACCTCTTCAATCCCACTTTTATTAATTTTAGCATCAAGATCTAAAAACTCCGAATCATTGGGACGCCTTCTAACTAAAGTTGACTCATCTCCAGTCCCATCTTTATCAAGATTCATATTGGAAAACAAAGATTTAATAGGATTCACATCAATCACTTTTAGATCTTCATCTTTATTATCATCTAGATCTTCCGGTTTAGCGGCCATCTTATTAACTAAGGTGGCTTGCTTATCCGAAATTTGGCATATTAAATTCTCAAGATGAGCAAACTGAGATTTCAAACCATAAAATTCCTTAGACATATCATCAAGCTCTTTATTCATGTACTCCATAAAACTTTTTGGTTCTTTAAACTCGTTTCTGAAGAAATTATTATGCTCAAATTGCAGAGACATAAAGCTTCTAACGTTGTTTTCAATTTCCTCCAACCTTCTAAGGTGAGGATCAACGCTTTCTGGCAGAGCCATCAAAGCGAATAGGCACACTAGAAGCAAGCGGAAAGAGACGAACGGGAAAGAGATGAATGGGAAAGAGGCGAAGAAAAGGCAAAGGCAAAGGTTTTCAAAAATCGTTTTAGAAGTGGGGGAGAGGAAAACGAGAGGCGAATGGCAAATAATGTAATGCGAGGGAGAAGAGTTTGTGATGGGTACTTGGTATGTCTTGACTTGGCGTAGATCTCCCCAGCAACGGCGCCAGAAATCCTTCTTGCTACCTCTTGAGCATGCGTTGGTTTTCCCTTGAAGAGGAAAGGGCGATGCAGCAAAGTAGAGTAAGTATTTCCCTCAGTTTTGAGAACCAAGGTATCAATCTAGTAGGAGACTACACGCAAATCGCCTAGTACCTGCACAAACAATCAAGAACCTTGCAACCAACGCGGTAAAGGGGTTGTCAATCCCTTCACGGTCAATCGCAAAAGTGAGATCTGATAAAGATAATAAAGTAAATATTTTTGGTATTTTTGTTGTATAGATTGGAAAGTAAAGATTGCAAAATAGTAAACGAGATGCGATGTAAATAAAAGAGATGTAATATAATAGAAAAGAGACCCGGGGCCATAGGTTTCACTAGTGGCTTCTCTCAAGATAGCATGTATTACGGTGGGTGAACAAATTACTGCTGAGCAATTGATAGAAAAGCGCATAGTTATGAGAATATCTTGGCAATGATCATGAACATAGGCATCACGTCCGTGTCAAGTAGACCGAAACGATTCTGCATCTACTACTATTACTCCACACATCGACCGCTATCCAGCATGCATCTAGAGTATTAAGTTCATAAGAACGGAGTAACGCATTAAGCAAGCTGACATGGTGTAGAGGGATAAACTCAAGAAATATGATATAAACCCCATCTTTTTATCCTCGATGGCAACAATACAATACGTGCCTTGCCGCCCCTGCTGTCACTAGGAAAGGACACCACAAGATTGAACCCAAAGCTAAGCACTTCTCCTATTGCAAGAAAGATCAATCTAGTAGGCCAAACTAAACCGATAATTCGAAGAGACTTGCAAAGATATCAAATCATGCATAAAAGAATTCAGAGAAGAACCAAATATTATTCATAGATAAATTTGATCATAAATCCACAATTCATCGGATCTCGGCAAACACACCGCAAAAAGTATTACATCGAATAGATCTCCAAGAACATCGAGGAGAACTTTGTATTGAGAATCAAAGAGAGAGAAAAGAAGCCATCTAGCTAATAACTATGGACCCGAAGGTCTGTGCTAAACTACTCACACATCATCCGAGAGGCTGTGGTGTTGATGTAGAAGCCCTCCGTGATCGATTCCCCCTCTGGCGGAGCGCCGGAAAAGGCCCCAAGATGGGATCTCACGGGTACAGAAGGTTGCGGCGGTGGAAAATTGGTTTCGTGGCTCCCCCTGATGTTTTTAGGGTATAAGAGTATATATAGGCGGAAGAAATAGGTCGGTGGAGCTCCATGGGGCCCACGAGGGTGGGGGGCGCGCCTACCCCCCTGGGCGCGCCCTCCTGCCTTGTGACCGCCTCGCAGTGTTCCAGACTTCAACTCCAAGTCTTCTGGATTGCGTTTGTTCCAAGAAAGATCCTCACGAAGGTTCCGTTCCATTTGATATTCTTTTTCTGCGAAACACTAAAATAGGCAAAAAAACAGCAATTTGCACTGGGCCTCCGGTTAATAGGTTAGTCCCAAAAATAATATAAAAGAGCATATTAAAGCCCATTAAACATCCAAAACAGATAATATAATAGCATGGAACAATCAAAAATTATAGATACGTTGGAGACGTATCAGGACCTGGCTCGTTGGCCTATCCCTTTCTTTTGCCTAAATCAGCCCGACCCAGAGTGAGCCGTCGCATCCCCCATCCAGCCCCACGCCGCCGCCGCTGTGCCCCCCCGCAGCCCCGCCGCCCAATCCGCAGCCCCACTGGCTACTCCGACCGTTTGCCTGAGCTCTGATGGCGTAGCGTCGTGGTGCTAACAGCCAGCCCTTCCTCCCATATGTCGGAACCATTGGAGCTCGTTGGCTGGCAGGTACGTTTCTAATCCAAACCCTAGCAATTAGGATTTGGTTATAATTCGATTGAATGGGCGACTGAGCGATTGAATCGCCATGCGTTGGGTTGCTCCACTTAGCAATCAGTGTGGGCACCTATTAAGGATTGGATTCCTGCCAGCGGTACTAGTGGCAGCTAGTTTTGAAATGTAGATTAGAACTTTTTTCTCTTGCAAGGGACGGTTAGTAGTAATAGTATACGATGTGTTCGGTATTGTCCAACGACTCATACCATCATACGTCGAAGTCGAAAACCTACATCCAATGCCCCTAAACACTCGATCAGACATTGCTCAGACCAAAAAAAACCAATCCAATTGAATCCCTCAAACCCAGGTCATATGTCCGGGCTATCCAACACATTTCAAACCCAACCCATATGTGAAGCTGAATTGGGGCCTTCGACCCCATAAAATTCCTTTCCTATCCCCACCCCGAACCAAACCCTAGCCATTGTTCTCGGTCCATTTCACGTCAAGTTTGCCCCCCCCCCTCCCACTCCGGCTCCTCTCCGCACATCTCTAGTCATCTCCGACATGGCTAGCAGTGCATCTGAGTCCGATCGGTCCGGATTCGTCGAATGAGAGTTGGCCGCCTGCTCGGACAAGGAGATAGTTGTCCGGCTTGCGGCCCGACGGTCCCGGTAGGATGGCCGAGCTCTACCGTCGAAGCCGGCCCGTTGCGGATCCACCAATCGGATGCCTTCTTCGCCACTCCGGATGGCATCCAGCAGTGGCGCCGCGTCCGGCGTAAGCTGACGCCGCCTATCCACATCGTCACCGCATCAGCTACGCGTTAAGAGGAGGGCCCGACTCGTAGCCCAGAGAGCCTCCGAGGCTGGCTGGCGCTTGAGCCTTGTCCCCGAGTCTAAGGTCAATGGCAGCAATGTGCAAAGGCACATATGCTCCCACTGTGGCGGCGCGCCCTGGATCAAGGGATGGTGTGCCCGCCGTGAAAGGAAGAAGGCGTGCCGTGCAGCGGAGGCCAACGGCGAGGATGCCCGTGACCTCCCCGTGGAGTGAACTCGGGATGTCCGTGCCCTCACCGGCCTTTCTATTCTTGAGGAGGATGTCTCGCATCCTGACACATCCAGCTCTGACGTTTGAGCAGATCCGCCTCAACCCTATTGCATATTCGACCGCTACTTCCACGACCATGAAGACAAGGACAAGGGCAAGATCGACCCAAAAGAAAGAAGATGAGCCGAGAACGGCGACCAGGCACCGAGCCCATAATAACTCGCAGAGCGGACAAATGAGACGCAAAAACAAGAGAGATTTGTGGTTTGGACGGCGTCGCGTGCCTCAAAGCAAAGGTGGCCGTGGCGAGAATGCCACGTCCCCGTCTTGGTCCTCCCCGCGCGCGTTGTCCTTTTTGGCTCGGCGATGAAGATTTTCGCCGTCGACTACGGCCGATGACTGACTGACTGACTGAATAAGAGATACACTCCAGAAATCGCAACGTAGAAATGTAGAATCAAGTTAGAATCGCACAGGACAGGGGACGGGCGGTACATCGTAATCTGCACGGAAAAAACCACGCGCGCTTTTTACGGCCAAGTGCGCGGCGATGAGGACAAGGAGAGGGAGAAGGCCACAGCCGCCAGGCCAGGCCAGGCCAGGGGGGGGGGGGGGGGGGGAGGGGGGGGGGGGGGGGGTGATGGGACGGGACGAGACGGTGGCCGGGGGTTGACGCGACGGGCAGCCCGTGGGGCGTCGACACCGCTCCACGTCGATCCATCCATCGGCTCCGTTGGTGCTCTCGCTTTGGTGGATTCCATCGATCCACACGGGAATCCCCTCTCCCTCTCGATGCTGGCCTGGCGCGGGCGCGGCGTCTCCACTCCACATTTTGTACGGCGGCCGCGTCCGGTCGGATTCGCGTCGCGTCGCGTCCATGGTGGAGCCGTGGAGGCTAGCAGTCGTGAAGGCTAGGCTAGAGGCTAGGGAGATGCCGGTCCGGGAGATGGACGTCACCTGGTGGAGGTGGAGGTGGAGGTGGTGGTGGTGGTGGTGGCCGGAGCAATCATTGGCGGAGGGAGGACGGCGAGACCAGTCGGAGAGGAGAGCGACAGGGATGAGGACGACGATCACCCCTGTGGCTTCACCTTGGGAGCGGGCGTGTGGCGGCCCAAGGCTCGGAGCTCCTCGTGCCGGCGCCACTCTTGTCACGTCAGGGGCCTATCGGCTACTACCGGCCCCCAAGGTGAAGACGGGGTGGAGATGGAGATGGCGAGCCAAGCCAGAGCCAGGGCCAGATGGGATGGATCCGCCGCACTTGCAACAGTGCTGCAGTCCAGTGGGCATATATGCGTGCGTGCGTGCGTGCGTGCGTGCTTGGTAACAGCAAATTGGCATGTTACCACCGCCAACGGGCACGATCAGTTTCCATCTACGCACACGAGCTACTAACATGGGATGGGTCGTCGTCCACGACCAGCACTGATAGCCATGTACACTTGGCTCCCAAATGGATAGGCCATAGATAGATAGATATGTACGAGGACCACCTGGAGTACCGGTGGATCTCCCTTGACAGACAGACATCCCCTACAGTGGAGCTGGCCAAACGTGGGACGCCGGAACGGGGGAAAATGACTCGAGATGTGGGGTGGGGGCACGCTGAGACCTTGGAGAGAGAGATAGGTGGACCGGCGATGGCAACTCATCGTGTCCATCCCATGGCCGCACCTTTCAGGCCTGCACTGCACACAAGGTATGCCCAACATGTCTGGAAGATGCTGTATATCTGAAACATGTTTGGTTTCTTGTTCGTTCATTCAATTTAGAGAGTGCACGATGATACCCCATCGATTATGCAATGGTCTCTCTCAGCTCAAACAGAACGTACTTCTGTCACTCTTGTCAGAGAGCTCTAGGCCAGCTCATCTGCAGGCAAGTAAATTCTGAAGGCGGCACGGTAGCATTGGTGGTGGAGGTGGATGCGGTGAGACGTGCCGCCTGCGATCCCAATTCACAGGACCTCCCCGAAACGCCCACTGGGCCGAAAGAAGTTCTGAAGATGAATTTGCCAAGTCAGAAATGGAGCAATATTCATGCTGCTACCAGGCTTCTGCGTGAGTAATTCTTCAGGATTACCAAGTGTTGCTTGGCAAGGCAACTGCCTCTTATTGCCCTAGCGAGTCTGAACACGTAGCGCATGACTGAATTTACCTAAATTCTGCAGACTCCAGGGATTGGAAAACCGACGGCTTTGATTCACTCAACCAACCCCTGAGCTCTTCATGTGATGTGCTGGTTAAACCATTTTGTGGCCATCTAACAAAGGATGTGTTAGTTCATAAAGACAAAACAGATCGATCCATCCAATTTGCATCATGCATTCAATATCAAAGTTTGTGAGCCAAGCCGCTGAACAAGCTCAGTACAGGCTAGCAGAATCAGGACTCGGTTTCTCGACGATACATACCCGGTTCATTGTTCGGTTACCGCTTAGTGCCAGATGACGACGGTTAAGACTAAAATCTATGACATAGCAAATCCCTGGCGACTACAAAAAAACACTGACCAAGGCTGGCCCAACATTGCAGGCCTAGCAGCTCCCTCTCAGTATGTCATGGCAGCAAGCCTGCGAGGTGGAGTCCTAGACCGTCGCTGTGCTGGCCTGTGAGCAAGGAAAACCAGTCAGCAGTAGATTGCAGAGACAAATAGCGGAGAGCTTCAACATCAACAGTATAACCACAACTGTGAATTCCACTTGCACAACACAGACATCCACTTGATAAATATAGAGGCTGATGACAAAAGTTGCACATCTACAGCACAGACGGACATGACATATAGGGGAGGTAAAAGCATCGTCTTCTCTACAGTTTAGATCAGGCAATAACGTAGCTTAAATAGGTGATCACACTGTCCTTTACACTTGGGACCAACGGGCCAAGAAATAGGTGAGAGTTTCAATTCACAGTCTTCATCATTTCCTTTTTCACAAATTTAGCCTAGGATGATTACTGAAACATGTGTTATCATTTGCAATCTACACATAATCATGAAACCAAGGGAAGATAGACGTATCTAATCCCAACAATATGATCTGAGAAAACTAGTTATACTGCATTACTAAGCATTTCATTTCACGAAACCAAATGAGATACGGGTTCACCAATGCTGAACCTTCTCCAGGAAAGACTATTTAATCACGTTATAATCTTTGAGGTTATTAGGTTTACAGAAGAAAGTAATATTGTTGTGTAGTAGCGAGCAAATGAAAAACAATAGATCTAGCTTGCAAGAATTTCAGGACAGGGCAATGGCAAGGACAAATATACAACTATAGAATGTAAATACAGATCACACAAAGAAGACACTGTCAGTAACAAGCATGTGGTCCAAATTAAGTATCATATCAAATTGGCATAAAGATTTATCAACCAGAGGAAATGCAGGACAAAACACGTTTAGTTCGCACCGTGCACTCGTGACGTTCTGTATAGGACCTCTGTTGAATGCCCAATCAACATGGATGGTCTTTGTTAACAGCTGTGTCCCATTCATACTTCTGATTGCAGTTTGTGCTTCCTCAAAACATCCATATTCAACCAATGCATATCCCTGTGTTGAGCAGATAAACATAGGTGTGAGAAATAGAGAGCTTCTTCACAAACAAAAAGGCATATTTGGCATAATCGCCAGTTGTATATGTAGGCAAGAAACTTTCTTCGCGAGTGTAAACAATAATCTCAACCATTTGTGCCACTACAGTAAGATGAATGCAATTCTGGCAAACTCTTGGTGCTTATTTCGACAGAACTGCCTGTCACACCCCATGATACTTGCACAAATTGGTGAGAAGAAAAAGGCATGGCTAAAAATGAAAGCAAAAATAGTAAAGCTTAGAAGCTGACTTTGTATTCAAGAACTTGCAACTTTGCACACAGCATATATCAAGCAATTTCATGTCCTTCAGAGTTTTCTGATCACGGTTTTGCAGGAGTCCAACCACTCCCATTGATCCAAATTCCTAAACAGGACCACTTCAAGACATAATTCAGTATAGACCGGTAAGCGGTAAGCATAGCTTCAAGTACCAAATTATCAGTATATGTGCTTTCGTGTGGCTCATCCGGAATTGCACCACCAGCAAAGAAGGGACCTCCTTTATTTTAGTAAGACTATCAAATTTACCTTGCCATATCCAGTGCGGCGCTCCAGGTTTAAATGCAAGTCCTTGACCTCACCAAACTCAGCAAAAGCATCATACAGATCACTTTCTTCTGCATCTTCTTTGACTCCTGAGACAATTATTATCCATCCTTCAATTGCTACAAGGTAACAGAGTTTTCCATTACTAATGCCAGAAAATGATCAAAATGGGAATATATGCAGAAGGAGTTGACTATAACAGCAAATAATCTATTAGAAAAGTATGAGAGCAGGAGCCAAGTATGGGATAACCACATAGATTAGCATGAAACAGTAGATGGTTTGTTACCAATACTGGATTACATTTTATAGACTATGGAATATTGTTTATAAGGCATCCTGCCTTGGACGCTTAGGCGGCAAGGTGCCCTGGCAGCGCCTTACAATTATGCCCGCTTTAGGCGGTTAGGCGTCATGGTGCTCGCCTTAGGTCGCCTTACCGCCTTATACACAATGATATGGAAAACTAGCATGCAAGTAACCAGGAACTAGCAGGAACGGCCATGCCTTCACGTTGGATGTTCCTCAGTGTATAAAAACGTGAGGCAAATTCATTTTGCACTACTGGGGTGACAATTGCTTACCTTTTTTTTTTGCGAAAGGTGACAATTGCTTACCTAGTAGTACATGACCAGTGTAACCAGAATGCCATGGGCTGGCATACAAGAAGCATAGTGGAAAACAAAATAAGCAGTGTCATATGCCCATTGGATCAACCATCACTATATCATTGTGTAGTCATACAAAATTTGTTCTGATGTTCTGTTTCAGTTCTGTCACTTCTTAATGTTTTGACTAGTTAATTCATTCGGCTTCAAGAAAACACTAAAGTTTGAAAGACTACCAGCTATATTTTTTAGCATATAACAAGTAACACCGGCAAGGAAAATAAACATAATAATGCTAGACTGCATTATGAGGCATAGCACACGACAAATAAAGAAGGCAAAAACTGCAAATGCAAGGGAGACATTATTCAAATATGCATCCCAACAAATTAGTCTTAGCTGGAAGTTCATGAAACGTTTGTGTATCTAACTGTTCGTTTAAAACTCTCCGATCCTATCTTCTCCTTCTAAAACATTCTAATTCTCACTTTTCAACCACAACATCAAAAGGAGGCTTACATGACTGTAGATAGAAATGCTTTATAGCAGTCATAAAATCCACTTTTGGTATCCTACATTTTTAGCATTCCAAATCCCTCATCCTAATAATAAAAGAAATTTAGCATCTCCTGCAAACCATTACAGTTTCTGATAGAACGTATCATGTATGCTCCTAGAGGCTACTAGCCTACTAAACAAGTGAACATACAGTCCACCAAACAGAGTCAGGCCATTCTGATTTATTTTCTGTCAAAGGGACAGTAAGCATCACCCCACAACACCAGCAATCCACACTAACGCTCTAACTAGTGTACATAATTCATTCACCGTGATTACATTTTCTTCCTTTCTACAGAAACCTTTCACTCAAAGACATGCATGACACATAACCACACCTACCAAACCTGCAGAAGAGCAATAACTGAAAAGGCTAGTTCTCAGCATGAAGAATCATACTCCCTCCGTCCCATAATGTAAGACGATTTTTGACACTCTTACATTATGGGACGGAGGGAGTACAACACAGCACCTACATTACGATGATACATTTGCGTCTTCATAGAAGCATACAACAACACAGGCAAAAGGAAGGACTTTAACTTTGATAGTTAGTCTGAAATGTAACACCAAACAGCCCAGGTTGTTGAAGCGATGTCGAAATTCAGCCAACACAAGCAGTACCACCTACCACGCATGACATCGAAACAGCAGTATTACATAAACCCTCACGAAAATGAAATCACCAATCACAAACCCTAGCCTGCCAACTTCCTCGCGATTCCGAACGAAACCAACCCCAAACAGCACACGAACCCGCCTAAAACATCGGGAACCCCCGGCCGGAGACTCCAAACCTAGAGATCACGCCCCAAAAAAAAAGGGGGGGTGGGGGGTCGGGTAAGGGGTTCTCACAGCGCTGCGGGCCGCCGTGCGCGGAGGTGCCGGCGAAGGGGATGGAGTCGAAGCGGTCGCGGGTGGAGGCGATGACGGAGCGGCTGCGGCCGACGAAGCGGCCCCTGCTGGTGCGCGGCACGGCGGGGGCGGCGATGTGGGGCACGGGGAGCGCGCGGGCCGAGACCTCCCCGTCCTCCTCCTCGTCCTCCATCCCGTCGTCGTCCTCGTCCCGCTCGTAGTCCACGAACTCCACGTCCTCCGCCGCCATCGCCGCCGCCGCCGCCACAACAACCGGATGGAAAAGCGAGAGAGAGGGAGGGAGAGAGGGAGAGAGAGTGGCGGAGGCGACGTGAGGGGCTCGCTCTTATAATGGCGGCAAGTAACCGCGAGCTAAGTATGATTAGTGCGAGATTACTGTAGCTGCGAGATGGGTGATTAGGCGTGGGATTAGCGTAATGACCCTGCAAGATTTAATTAACCGGGGCCCGATCTGGTTGGGTCCCCTGCTGCGTGGGATGGCCGTCCGATGGTGGACGGACGGCTCGGATGAGAGCAGACCCGCACCCGGTGGCTTGTTCCCCTCTTCCCCTGCTTTTGCTTGGGCGATGCCGATCCGTCTCAGAGTTGCAGACATGGCGGCGGCCGCCTCCACTTCCTCCGCCGCCGCGCCCGGCTCGCCCTCCGGCGGTGGCCGCAGAGGCCCGGCGGCGGCGGTCGCGTGCGCCTGCCCCATCTGCCTCGAGGGCTTCGAGGACGAGGCCTACCTCGACACCTGCCTGCGTGAGTCGCCTCCTCCTTCCCCCCACCCCCCGCGCACGAATTGGCCGTGAACTGAGCTTCAGCTCCAGATTATTGTTATTCCCGAATTACTTCTAGCAGAGATATTAGAGGAGGAGACATTCTGTAGGTTTCTATTGTGTTCGTAGGCACTCTGCACGAAATTGGGGGTTTGGGGCAGAGGATTTCTGTAGTTCGAGACCCGTTTCTGACAGAATGTACTGAATTCTTCAGATTCCTTCTGTTACGAGTGCATAACCCAGTGGGTGAGCATTGTGGCGAGCAAGCATGAAGAGCCTTTGTCCTCTGTGAAATGCCCCCTTTGCAAGGTGAGCCCCCACCCCACCGCCATTTTGTTGCTTCTGGCATAGCTGGTGGTTTGTCTAGCACAATTTTATAAACTTTTGCTCGCTTCAACTTCTTATCATCTTGCGACGCATGGTGCGAGAGAACATGCCCATTAAATCATACAGGGAGAAGTCATTTCTTTGTAAATGAAAGAGGGGCCTCTCCCCCTTCGATTTCTGTTAAAGAAACCATATCGTTCAGGGAGAAGGCATCTGTAAGTTTGGTTGGTTCAGTGTGCTGCTGAGAAGCAAAAATTGGTTAAGCCCGCACCCAAATTGTTCATATCTGTACCGTTTTCTGTTGGTTAGCACAATGAACTATGTCTATGGACTTGACCAGATATTGCTTTGCCTGAGACAAACTTGGCCCTGATCATATTGTATACGTGCGACGCTTGCAGACAAAGAGTGTATCGATCCTTCATGCTTTCGATGGCAAATCATTTACGCGGCATTACATAGAGCAGGACCACGGGAAGAGGTCGGTATCAGCAGTTGGGCATGTGTCACTATTCTCATTACAGAGTAAAACTTGTTCAAGTATGAACGAGTGCGTGTATTGATCTCACTTATATTATGGCGCAGATATCTTGCAGATGCACACGAGCTAATATCACAGTTCTATAACACAAGAGGTATTGTGTTATTTTTGGAGTATTATTTACTTCTCTGTTCACAGCTTTAGAATTAATTCCAGATATTGACAAGCCTTGTTTTATCTGACTCTGATATTTTCTGCAGAGATTTCAGACGATACAGCCAGTGTGCTTCAATACTGGAAGCAACGAAAGCATCTTCGGAGGAATGTGTGGCTTGAAACTTGGTTGAGACGGGAAATTCAGGCCCTTACACAGGTATAGTGCTACGCGTTAGTAACATCGTTATTCCATGTTTTAATTACGCACTAGGCCAACCTAGCTTGTTTAAAAACATAATCCATATAAGACATCCTGCTGGTGCTTATCTGTAATGCATGTTTTACCCTTACTCATTCATCATGATTGAAAGCAAAAAGAATCAGACTGATCCTGCACGTTCCAGGGTATAGAGTATTGCGATGCTGGTAGATCATGTTATTCAGGGTGACGTACATTGAGAAATTATCTTCCACAGGACGAAAACGTCGAGGCCATAGTTTACCACATCCACGGCATGATTGAGTCCTTCATGAAAACGCAAGAAAAACTGCACACCTCAAAGCAAACTTCGCCGGAACAGACAAGGGAAGAGTTCAGGAGCTTGCTCTCAGATGCTGCTAGGCCGTTCCTCCTCGGGCGGACAGCGCGGTTCGTCACAGAGGTGGAGCTCTTCCTGATCTCGCAACGGAACATCGACGCGTACAGCAGGGTGCGCCTGCAGAGGTTCAAGGAGTCCGCTTCGCACGTAGCAAGACAGCAGGACGCGCTGCCGCAGGACCGCCCCCTCGAGGACCACTACTTGTACCTTTTAAATGAAGAGACAGATTGCGTTGGCGGTGTGATATAGCTGGCATCTTTTGTTCTGTCGACTCTGCTGGTGTTGTGTTTCCATGTTGTAGTGTAGCTGTAGGTCAGGGACATCAGGCTTCGCTGTGTTTGCCTGCTTGTTCAATATGATCACAGGTTTCCAGAGCTGCTCCATTTTATGATACTCCCTGTGAACTGTAATATATGTTGGTTGTGGAATAGCATTGTGAACTTCACATCACTAATACAAACAGAGAAGCATCTGCCCAACAAGAAAATGGGCCATCTTTACATGTGAAACACAGAAGGTTGTTCTTTATGACTATTATAAGCGAAAATGCAATGGTATGGACAGAAAAGGCTGAAAATAGCCAAAAGAAAATCAAACAATTCTAAAGTTTTAGGTTTACAAACCTGGTCAACTATTCTACTCACATGTGAAGTTCCGCAAAGAACTGACATCCAGAGTATTCTTGGAAAAAAAAAACACAAAAATGGACCTCCAAATTGCTTCAAGCACGGCGTTTTTATAGCACCGATTTTGTCTCTTTTTTTCAGAAAACCATGGAAGCACCATGCGCAACCCTCACACAGCAACCGACAGGAAAGAGCGGTGATGCCGAGCAAGTGTTCGCACCCGATAGCATTTTGCAATTTGCACAGCCAGGCCCAAGATGGACGCTCCTCTCTGGAACGGAAGACAGTAGCCACATTAGCAGGTATCTCTACTATTAAAGGAGGATCTGCAGTCGTCGTGATGGTTCGACCAGCCCTCATATCCCCACGTACGATCCGCTCCCCGCTAGAAAAAAGCAGCCACAAATAACCCGACCCCGCTAAAAAAGCAGCGAAAAAAAAAAGAAATAACCGCAGCCCACGAACACACGACGCGTCCCTCGCTACCCCATCCCCATCCCCCTCGCTCCCGATCCCATCTCTCCCACGAGAAAACTCACCGCCGCCTGTGCTCGCCACCCACCCCACACACCAACGGCTACCCTACTGTTCCTCCTCATGGTCGCGTGGCCGCGGAAAACACCCATCTCCGTGTCGCCGCCCTCATTTCAGTCGCCGTGGCGCCGCCTCTGTGTCCGACGCCATCTACCTTCCCTCGTCCCGGTCACCGCCGTGCCGCCTCTCTACAAAAGCTGAGCGGGAAGGAGCGCGCGCGTGCGGGGGCTGGAGGCTGATCTGCTGTGTATGAGAGCGGGAAGCGCGGGAGGCGCATGCCGTGCGGGCGGGTCCCTATGGAGAATGGCCTGGAGGCTGTGGACTGAACGACAGGAGTGAGCGGCTGGAGAGGCAGGGAACCAACGAGTTGCAGCGGGCGGAAGGTAGCGGGACAAACCATGTAGCTTTGGGAGTTTGCTGCGAGAAAGCTGGCAAGCAGCGGCGTCCTACATGGTTTAAGGTTTGATGTTTGCTGCTCATGTAGATGAATATTTATATCACTGAATTTCTGATGACTAAATCACTCTATTTCCTTTCAGCTGACTTAAATTACAAGACGTTGGGTATTATCTTCCATGAAGCTACTCTGGAATTTGATATAATCTGGAGCCGTAATCGAAGAGCCCAAGAACTACATTGATTTTGCTATCTAACAAGTACGTCTTGTTATTTTTCTACATTGATTTTGTTGGATGGTTTTATTTATCATGCTTGTTAGCTTTTCATGCTAGATATTAAATGCGACAGCGTAGTAATAGTGGGCATTTGTTGTTATTTGTTAATATTAATATTGGATAGAGCATATTTCTGTTGTGGAAGAACCCTTATGTACAAAATTAGCTTGTTAGCCTTTATAATGGGCCACATTTATATGGTGATACTGGAACAAAGGCTGCCCTGAAGTATGAGCGTTTATTTGGAGCCCTAAAGGATGAACGTTTATTTGGAGCCCTAAAGGATGAGCGTTTATTTGGATCAGTAAAATGTCACATGTTGTATTTTTTCTCTTTTCTTTATCAAACTAGCCAGTTCCTATCTAACAAAAGAAGAAGAACAACAATATGGCTGGCACGGACAGAGAGTTGCTGTCCCTTCTGCACCTCCCGAGCGGATCTACCTACCTAGGATGCTAGAAAGGGGGGGGGGGGGGGGCATTGGCTCGATGCCGAGACGGCGACACGAGAAGTTTTCAGGGGTTGAAGGAGGTGGGCCCCTTCGTGGCAGGGAGAGAAGGGGGCTGGCGAAGCCGTGGATGTGAGGGGAGGGGCGGTGGAGAGAGGAGCGGGTGGGCTTCACCATGATGTGGAGGGGAGGTTCCTGGGGGAGATGGCGTCGACGACGCTATGGCGGGGAGATGAGATGCGGTGACAACCGGTGATTGGCTGGCTATGTGGGAAGAGTAGGAGGCGGCTATGCATTGAGTGAGGAGAGGAGCGGCTGCTTTTTTTTCGTCAAGAAAAGAAGAAACGAGCAGCTTTTGTGCGGTGACATCAATACCAAATAGTCTAGCAAGTCATTTTTAGGAAAACACCAACCAAATGATCTATAGGTAGCCTACAATTTAAAGCTCACTAAAATCAGGGTGTGACATACATTGTACCACGCAAATGAAGGTAAAAACAACATTCCTCACATTGTACGTAAATATCTTAAACACATCAAGTAGATCTTAGTTTGTAAAAGATAATTAGTTGGATCACTGCTCTGTGTGTACACATCATGCTATTATTTTTTTATCAACTTATATTACAAGTGAAGTGGATTTCAATTACTTTTACAGGCTATCATTTCTATGCATGCAAAATTTGACATGCATTTTGTTTATATATGCAACCGGCAAAAATATGTTCATAGCCCGTAGCAACGCACGGGCATTCTACTAGTAGAAAGTAAGAGCAGTAACACTGTGACAGAACCGAAAAATTACATACATGGAAGAATGGTGCAGGTGAGGAATAACCTTACGGGGTTGTAGCCTCAGAGCTGACGGGGAATATATAGCAGGCTCGGAGCTCTCCTTGGGCAGAAGAATCACACCACACCAGTGATTATTGACAAGCACTAGAGTAGGACAACATTAGTCAGTTACTCCAGAGCTCTTCCTTCCGCCATCAAAATATGTTCCTTGAGAGTCCCAGCGAGCTTTGGTCTGAAAGAAACTGCTCCCTGGAATTGGCCCTCTTCCTTGAGCTCGACCTCGTCTTTTGCATTGTGAAATCCATCTTCTGCAAAACTGTGACTTAAGCCTGCACGTACGATTGACCAAGCCATGTACATGTCAGCTGGATGTTATGGCACGATGAAATTTGTATGCTTGAAATGACATTTCTTTTTCCAAGCTAAGTAAGCAGTAGAAACGGAGAAGAGAATCGATAAAATGTTGTACTGATCAGTCTTTCCAAGTGTGCTGTGCAGCCAAGCATGAAAGGCATGTCCCTTTAATTACTTCTTTCAGACAAAGAAGGCTCCAGGCCGCTTACCTCCTCTCCCCTGCAGCAGCTGGGACCAACTCCAGCACAGAACACCATACCCTCGTATGTAACCACTAGGAGCAGAGATGGCGAGGTGGGTGGCTAAATGGCCTCAGAGAAGGAGCCGAGGAGGCCAGGGACGGCGCATTGTTGTCTTCCATTCCCTGGGCGCATGGCTGCTCCCAGTCCACCAGCATGGCAAAATGAGACGGCGCACTGTTGTTGTTTTCCATTCCCTGGGCGCCCAATTCAGCGTGGTATATTATTCATCATGCCCGTCCCGGTCACCTGAAGCAGCACGCCCGATACCTAGTATTGTCCACAAGCAGCCCCAAGATGTGCACTATCTGGAAGACAATAGACACATTAAAAGTTATAGAAATTAAAAACAGTAACACAATAGATAAATTATATACATGGATGAATGGAGCATTGCCAAAAAGTGGTTGAGTTGAAATTAACAATCTTACGAGGTTTGAGCTGACGGGGAATATATAGCAGGGGTTGCTCTCTCCTCGGGCACAAGAACCATGACCTTTTAATCCCTTTCTGAATCACAATAGTAATCATGGACAAGTACTCCAGAGTAGAACAACATTAGTCAGTCAGCTACTTGAGAGCTCTTCCTCCATCAAAACATGCTCCTTGAGAATCCCAGCGAGCTTGGTCCGAAAGTAACTGCTCCCTGGAATTGAGCTTTGCCTCATCTTTTGCATTGTGAAATTGATCTTGTGTGAGATTCGGCAAGTCTGGAACAGATGTAAACCCTGCACGCATGATTGACCAATAATAGTCACGTGGATGTCAACTTCTAGTTATGTACTCCCTCTGTACCGAAATACTTGTAGTTGGGGAATACTAGTACAAGTTTCCCCAACAAGAAGTATTGTGGTACAGAGGGAGTAAGTAGTAAAAACAGAGAAGAGAACCAGTAAGTTATCAGAAAAAAACGAGAGAGAAGAGAACCAATAAGAAACTACATTCCGAGTATGTTGTGCAGCCAACGATGAAAGGCAAGTCCCTTTAATTATTTCTTGGGTGCAGGTTCTGTTTCTAAAAGTTGGCAAGATTACCTACAACTTTATATGTTTCTGCCCTTGAAAAACTGTACAGAAAGAAAGAAAATGAGCTAATGCATGGTATAATCCATTTGGGCACAGTAGCAAATATTTTTCCAAGTTAAGTAGTAGGAACAAAGAAGAGAATGAATAGGAAGTTGTACTCAGTAATTCATAGTTAGTTGTTCGATGCAAGTTTGATTTCTAAAAGTTGACAAGATTAGCTACAAGTAAGACTGCATGTATAAGAAAACAAAAGGGGAGAAAGTGCTCATGCATGGTATAATCCATTTGGGCATGGTACGCTTACAACACTTGAAAAAGAGGCCTCCAGGCCGCTTACCTCCTCTGCAGCGCCTGGGACCAACAGGGCAACCTCCAACACTTGTTGGTATGCAGTAGTAGAGCACCACGTATGTATCCACCGGGAGCAAAGATGGGACAGGTGGCTGGGCGACGAATCAACGATGACCTCAGAAAACGAGCTCTGCATAAGAGACCAACAATTTTGTACAATGGATCAGTGCATTGCTTGCTTCACAGTTTTTAACTCCTTGATCACCAGAATTCGACTGTGGGGATGTGACGAATCTTATAGGCATCCTCCCTATGGCACCTCACAATCAGCCTTGGACATCGAACAATTTTGAGTAGCTTCAAAGCAGAGAGACTCCGTATGCTTTCAGGCAAAGATATCAGGTTGGGGCAATCACAGGTGATAAGTTGCTCTAGAGAAGTCAACTGTCCCAACCATCCCGGTAATGTTTCCATGCCTTTGCAATTTCTCAACCAGAGTCTTCTAAGAGCAGTAAGGTTCTTCATGCTTTCAGGCAAAGATGTCAGGTTGGGGTAACCGCTGAGTATAATTTCTTCTAGAGAAGTCAACTGTCCCAACCATCCCGGTAATGTTTCGAGGGCTTTGCACTCTTCAAACCTCAATTTTGTAAGAGCGGTGAGGTTCTTCATGCTTTCAGGAAAAGATGTCAGGTTGGGGCACTTGGTGATTACAATTTCTTCTAAAGAAGTCAACTGACCCAACGACCCCGGTAATGTTTCCAGGCCTTTGCATTCTGTCAACATCAATTTTCTAAGAGCGGTGAGGTTCTTCATGCTTTCAGGCAAGGATATCAGGTTGGGGCAGTTGCCGATTAAAATTTCTTCTAGAGAAGTCAACTGTCCCAACAATCCCGGTAATGTTACCAGACCTTTGCACTCTGTCAACATCAATTTTCTAAGAGCGGTGAGGTTCATGCTTTCAGGCAAAGATGTCAGATTGGCGCAACTGCCAATTGAAATTTCTTCTAGAGAAGTCAACTGTCCCAATGATGCCGGCAATGTTTCCAGGCCTTCGCACTTTACCAAGCTTAGCTTTTTAAGAGTAGTGAGGTTCTTCATGCTTTCAGGCAAAGAAGTCAGGTTGTTGCAATCGCCGAGTAAAATTTCTTCTAGAGAAGTCAACTGTCCCAACCATTCTGGTAATATCTCCAGGCCGTTGCACACTAGCAACGTCAGACTTTTAAGAGCGGTGAGGTTCTTCATGCTTTCAGGCAAAGATGTCATGTTGGGGTAATGGCTGATTAAAATTTCTTCTAGGGAAGTCAACTCACCCAACCATTCCGGTAATATCTCCAGGCCTTGGCACTCTGTCAACTTCAGTATTTTAAGAGCAATGAGGTTCTTGATGCTTTCAGGCAAAGATGTTAGTTTCTGGCAATCACCGATTAGAAGTTCTTCTAGAGAAGTCAACTGTCCCAACGATCCCGGTAATGTTTCCAGGCCTTTGCACTTTATCAAAGTCAATTTTCTAAGAGCGCTGAGGCTCTTCATGCTTTCAGGCAAAGATGTCAGGTTGGGGCAATCAAAGATTAAAATTTCTTCTAGAGAAGTCATCTGTCCCAATGATCCCGGTAATGGGTCCATGTCTTTGCACTCTGCCAACTCCAGTTTTCTAACAGAGGTGAGGTTCTTCATGTTTTCAGGCAAAGATGTCAGGTTGGGGCAGTTGTGGATTAAAATTTCTGCTAGAGAAGTCAACTGTCCCAACGATTCCAGTAATGTTTCCAGGCCTTTGCACTCATTCAACTTCAGTTTTCTAAGAGCGGTGAGGTTCTTCATGCTCTCAGGCAAAGATGTAAGGTTGGGGCAATCATTGATTCCAATTTCTTCTAGAGAACCGAGGTCGCCCAACCATACCGGGAGTGCCTCCAAGTCCTTCAACGACTTCAAATGTAGTTCAGTGAGAGAGGTGAAGCATCGCATGACCTCTGGCAAAGTCCTAAATCCACTGACCGATATTACCTGAAATTTCTCAAGGGTGGGAAAGTGTTGAAGTCCATCCCACTTATGTTGAGAGAAACTACAGCGCTTTAGAACCATCAAAGAAGGACGAATGGAAGAGGAGAGATTTCCAAATCCTTGTTCTGGCAAAACCTTCTCACTGTTGCCCAAAACCCAATTCATACTTCTTGGGGGATATGGTAGGAACTTCAACCTTGGGCAGTCCATTATTTCCAAATGATGCAAATTAGGGATTAGAAACTCTTCGTCTTCTTTACTTGACTCTGTTGTCCACCATTCCTCCAAATTCTCCATCAATGTCAATACCAGTACCGTTAGTTTCATACAAGGTCCACCCTCTCCATAGAACTCCTTGCCGACTTTCCTAATGTTGGGAATTTTTAGCAGACACAGCCTTCTTAAATTTGGTAGTGTACCGAATGGAGGAAGACAATCACATGCTTGCAAATTATTAAGAGCCAGTTCACTGAGAAAAGGGAGGTAGGACGAGATTTGAAACATCCAGTTAGGGAAATCCTTGCTCATATACCCAGCTAGCCAAAAGTTTTCAAGAGTCCGAGGAGGTACAAGCCTGTCCAGCACAGATTTACCTCCTTCATTTTCCCATAGAAGTTTTAGTACTCGAATATTTGATTTATCACGCAGTTTGACTCTGTCTGCATCTTCTGGCTGCCTGACATTCTGAAGGCCTAGAAGCATCAGCTCTGAACAAGTCAATCCCACAAGATCCACTATACTGCTGCATCCTCTACTCTCTATCTCATGTACATGGTGCTCTACTGTGCCCACAAGATTCAGACGCTTTTCAATGGCTCGAGCCTTTTCAAGCATAGCAGAAGATGGATTATCAAGGACCAACTGGGTGAGACTAGTCATGTCACCAATGCTATCAGGGCAGTCACTCATAAGTACAAGGCCATTCATGTGCAGTATCTGAAGCTTAAGGTCACCAAATGAGGAGGGAAGCTCATTGAGACTCAGACAGTATGACAAATAGAGACACCTCAGCTTAGACAACTTGCATATTGACTCTGGTAATTGTCGGAGTTTAGGACAACTTGTCAGGTTCAAATATTCAAGCTCGAAGAGGTGATCAAAACATTCAGGGAGTTCTTCGAGGCGATAACAATCTGATAGATCTAGGTGTTTCAAATGATTAAGTTGGCAAAATGATCCTGGCAGCATTGAAACCTTGTAGCAACCAGAGAGGTTCACAAACTCGAGTTTCTGAAGGTAACCGAAATCAATTGGTAGGTTTTCTAGCTCATGGCAACTCGATAGGTTCAGATGCTCTAAACACGGAAAGCTAAGATTGTCAGGTAGTTTAGTGAGCTTTGAACAACTTGACAAGTTTAAGAATGAGAGTTTAAGAAGGCTACCAAAATTATCAGGGAGCTTTTGAAGAGCACGACAATCTGACATGTCTAGGTGGTGCAAGCATGTAAGCTCACAGATTGATTCGGGCAACTCTTGGAGTATACAACACCCGGATAGATTGAGGAAAAAGAGTTGAGCGAGCTCCCCAAGTGATGCAGGTAGCTTACTGAGGCTGCTACTGCCAGAAAGGTCCAAATAGCAAAGTTTGCTGAGGCGACAAATACTATCAGGCAAGGTTTCAAGCAAGGAATTGGACAGAATAATTGTTTCCATGTTTTGAAGCTCATGAAAATACTTAGGAAGTGATGTTATTGGCAAGCCTGTGGCATCAAGGTACCTAATTAGCTTCAATTGCTTAACAGAAGATGGCAGCACCACGCTACTTGGAGCAGATTGGCGATTAGCTGAATGTCCACTTAGGTCCAGGACACGTATGTACTTGGACCGAGAAAATGCCTTTTTCGGGAGTTGCAGTCCCTCCAAATCCCTAAAGTGGAGGGATCTAAGCTTGTGTGGAATATATTTGAAAACCTCAGGATCATTCTTGAAGTTGGTTAACTGTGCATGTCGGCAGTAACGGGCTCTGTTCTTCAGATCTGACCTCTGGGTGCTTTTGGTAGCATCCAGATCAATGAATTCATCAGCAACAATTATTGATGCGAGATCATGCACCAAATCATGCATGACGAGCTCTGGAGGAGCTTTGAAATGCAATGGACTTGGATTAACCTGCAGAGGTAACTACTATCAATATAGTACTGTATAGAGAAATGTAAAACACCTTGAGAATAGGAAATGTTAAAATGGACTTAAGAGAAGACACTAAACTGGTCTAGTAAAATTGCAACTTCCTCAAAATATGTGGAGCCCTTATACAGAACAATATTCATATACATTTTTTTTACTAGAAACCATGGATTTTCAATTTTTTGTTTAATCTAGAGCCATAACAGAGTATGATTTATGAAAGTGTGTTCTTGTCTCTGAATAAAGGGTAAAAACATTATGATAAAAATGAACCAGCCATACAAGAGAAATGGTGTCTATAGGTACTAACCGAAGCGGATCCTGGAATCCGAAGAAAGGACATGCCCAAAAGGTAGTTGATGCACCTTTGACCATCGTACCCTGGACAAATGTATCCAAGTGCATTCCATTGCTGGATTAGACGATTGCTGTCCATGACAAAGCCCTTGGAGAAGGCTGCCAAGTACGTGAAACACATTTTGAATTCTAGCTTCATGTAGCAATAGCTCAGCATTAGCCTCTCTAATGTTTCTTTCTGATGTCCTTCTCTCAAACCCAAATCAACCTTGGTGTCTCTTATATCTTCCCATGCCCCCACGGTCCTTAGCTCCGACATTACTTGCCCAAGAGCATTTGCCACGAGCGGTAAACCCCCACACTTGGCGGCAATCTGCTTTCCAACTTCTTCCAAGCCACTGTGGTCATCATCAGGCCCAAATGCCCTTTGCTTCATTAATTCCCAACAGTCACCAGGTTCTAAAACACCCAACTCTACCGTTTCAGACTCATGAACTGGGCAAATTTTCCTCTGGTTTGCAAGAAAACCAGTGCGCAATTGTTGCACTACGCGTAGGTTTCGGGTAGTTACTATAATACGGCTGCCCTTGCGGCCATGCTGTAACATCTCCTTCAACCTTTCAAGATTATTTCCATCTTCTTCCCAGAGATCATCCAGAACAATCAAGTATCTTCTAGTAGCAAGTTCTTTTTTCAGTTGGGACTGCAAATCGCAGCTGTCAAGGTTGATAGTGCCATTCATCATGCTTTTCAGGATTGCACTCCCAATTTTGTGCAAATCAAACTGCTTGGACACCTTAACCCAGACTGAGACGTCAAAGACACTGACCCTCTTGTCTGCAAGAACCGATTCAGCCAACGTCGTCTTGCCTATGCCACCAAGGCCAACAACTGGAATGATGGAGATATCCTGGTTAGCTTCTTCACTTGTGAGTAGCAGGCTGATTATCTTCTCCTTCTCGACACCCCTCCCCACCATCCCTGTTTCCATTCCATGAGCATTCCAGTTGGCTGCAAGTGTTTCATTGTTTCTGCTCCCTTCTCCCCTTGCTTCTTGAGGCACAAGGTTGAGCCTCGTTTTGCCCTCCTTCTCGATTCCATCTATTTTCTTCATCACCTTCTTCATCTTGTGGGGCATGGTCATTCGCTGCAGGAGTTGATTGTTTCTGGAAAACCATAAGCTGGCCTGCAAAAATAGAAGTTGAAGTCAGCTTGAGTCTCCAAGCACATCTTTTTTTCCGGATTAGTTTCATACTCGTGGTAAGCCACCGCTAGCAGAGAGGAGAGGGGAAAGTAGAGGAGTTAGTTACCTTGGATTGGGTCTTGCTGATGAGGTCATCGGCGTCCAACTCATCCAGCACGTCCTCGACGTCATAGGCGACACGCTTGAACTTGGTAAGCCACCGCTGAAACACTCTTCCGGCTTCTCCTCCTCGGCGCGACCTCTCATCGGCATCGCCCAGCACGGCCTCGATATCTTTCATCTTCTCCCCCATCTCCAGCACCTGCTCTCTGTACCTCCACTGCAGAGTGACTTCCGCCGCAGCGTATTCCCCGCCGACCAATAGCTTGCTGACGATCTGCTTCGCAACCGCGCCCGCAATCACACCCCCGAGCCCACTCATGGCCATGGCTCCCCAGCCAGCAGCCTACTGAACCCGCCGACAATATTGATGTCTTTGTGGATTGTAAGAAGGCACAGCGAGGTAGGCAACCTCTCGGACTTCTTGGTGGTGGTTTGATTGCTGCTGTGTCTGTGTGAGCATTGGATTAAAGAGAGAAGTAAGCTTTTGTGGTCTTTTTTTCTACAGTCCAAATGAAAAAATGAAAAGTGAGGCCGGTGGGTCTTGCAACTTTGGTTCCATTCAAATTAAAATACGAAGACAGCTTTAAGCACCGCCATGTGCATGTTGATGCCTTCACGGAAAAAGTTGGATGGGACTAAAGTTGCAAGACTCAGCAGCAGTCCTCAGTTTTCACAAGCATAATGGGTTGTGAGTGCAATAATTGGGATGTGCAAAGCGCAAGACTTGGCAGCCTCAGTTTTCACATTGGCATCTTTCATTTCTTCAGTCCAAAGACATTCTGGAACGTGAGCATTGGGTTGAAAAGGGAGAAGGAAGCCTTTTTTTGCTTTGCCAGGGCATTCAAATTACAAACCAAAGTTGCAACAAACCTCACTTTCCAGAAAGCATAATGAATGGAGTGGGAATCTTTCTTTTCTTCAGTCCAAAGACATTCTAGATCAAATGAGATGAGATCTGCACTGGCCGAATATGTGCCATGTGGGACGAATGTACTGATAAATCAATGTGATTTGCCCTCTTCACACTCATGCTTGTTTCATTTTCGAAATGACGCGGAGCATGAAGCAGTTTGTCGAAATACCTGGAGAGCCCTCTGCAAACTGACGATATATATGACAGCAGAATGTGACTGACGAAATAGTTGGATTTCTTTCCCTCCTGAGCCGAAAGCCTGAAATGAGACTGAATGGTACAGTAGTAGAGTAGTAATCAAAAGCCAACCCAGTCTTGTGTGTATTAATGAGTAACCAACATAAACATTGAAAGGCATCACTGCTTAAATGCTGACTGAATTTTTATTTAACCTCAATATTTATGCTCGTTCCCAGATCCTTTAAATCTTGTGCAGCAGCTGGCTGGTGAATTTTGTACGTAGCATGCAGTTCCAACCGAAAGAAACAGGAGGGGCAAGCAAGCTCGAGGAAGCAGGAAGGAAGGCCCCAACCAAAGCTGAAAGCACTCACATTGCTGCTTGATTTGATCTGATTTGATTGATTGAGCTAAAGGCACACTGGGTCCGGAGCGTAGAGAAAGAGGGGGAGGAGGAGGAAGCTGAGGTGGCGGGCGTCGGCCGGCGTACCTCCGCGACCTCCTCCGGCGTCCGCCCCTTCGCTCTAGCTAATCCATACCTCGCAACCTAGTCCAGACCGGAGGCCGCCCAGTTAGCCGCCAGCCACCGCTCTAGCTCGCCTCCAAGCACCGCGTCGGCCAGATCCGCCGCCGCCCAACAAGTCTGTCCGCAGTTTTTTTTTTCTTGCGGGGAATACAAAATATTTATGAAAAATTTATATTATGCGCAGATGTTAATTCACCTATACTAATATAATTTTTTATTGTATTCACCTAATATAATTAGGATCTTCAGATTAATATAATGACGAGTTGTGCCATCTAGCGCGATCCTGTATCAGTCTGCCGAGCGGTCCGGACCACGTTTTTCGGCAAACTAGAACCAAACGTGAGGGGTTTTGCTGGAGTCAGGACAGCAGACACATAGGACCCCAGCAACCCCGACCCACCAAAAAGGCAGGCGGAACCCGTGCTTTTGTAGCTTCCTGCCCTGTTTCAGCGGAAAAATCCCAATCTCTTCTTCCATCTCGCCGCTCTCTACCAAACTCTCACCCTTTTCTCCCACTCTCTTCTTTCCTCCCGCCGCCGCCGGCGCATGGAACCAGAGGAGAGCCCGCCAGAAATGGAGGACGTGGTGGAGATGTTGGAGGATTCGACCATCGCGCTCGCCCGGAAGATCAAGTCGGCGATGCGGCAAAAGCGTCGCGTCAAAGCGAAAAGCCACAAAGGAGGAGACCCTCGAGAGGCTGCATACGCTGCAGCGACAACACCTTGAGCGTGGAGGAGGGTCAGATTGCCGGTCCGCCGGGGCAAAGAATATCAATTTTTTGCACAGACTGTCGGACGGATATTCTTTTGTCATCACGCATGTAAAAACTTAAACATACTTGCCTCTTTTTGATTTGATCGGGCATGTGATCCGCTCGCTGGTATGATCGGGTGCACCCTATGGATCAAACTTTTATTTGAGTTTCAAACTTTTAACCAACTGCATACTGAAGACCTTAATATTTCTCGTTTAAACTTTGGGGAAATTATCCTCTTGCCTAAGATTAAGGAGGCTAATCGTATTAAACAATATCGACCGATTTGCCTTCTGAATGTAAGTTTTAAAATCTTTACGAAGGTCGCAACTAATCGGTTGAACGGGGTGGCTGACCATGTCGTAAAGCCCACTCAAACAGCATTTATGCAAGGCCGCAACATATTAGATGGAGTGGTCGTCCTGCACGAAACTGTACATGAGCTTCACCGGAAAAAGTTGAATGGTGTCATTCTTAAAATAGATTTTGAAAAAGCCTACGATAAAGTTAAGTGGCCCTTTCTGGTGCAAACTTTGCGCATGAAGGGGTTTTCACCAAAATGGTGTCGTTGGGTAGAGAGCTTTGTTTCTGGAGGCAGTGTGGCCATAAAAGTTAATGATGACATTGGCAACTATTTTCAGACAAGGAAGGGGCTTCGCCAAGGGGACCTCGCCTCTCCTATTTTGTTTAACATTGTGGCCGACATGCTAGCTGCCCTTGTTGAGCGGGCTAAGTTGGATGGTCAAATTAGTGGTGTCATTCCACACTTGGTAGAAGATGGTCTATCTATTCTACAATATGCGGATGACACTATCCTTTTCTTGGATCATGATCTAGAAAAGGCAACAAATCTCAAGTTGCTCTTATGTGCTTTTGAGGAACTTTCTGGTCTCAAAATTAATTTTCATAAGAGCGAACTCTTTTGCTTTGGCGATGCTGCAGAATCAGCACCTGAGTATGCTGAGATTTTTGGATGCCAGCTCTGGCAGTTTACGATTCGGTATCTGGGTATTCCCATACACCGTCGGCGTTTAACTATCGCTGAGTGGAAGCATGTGGAAGAGAGACTTGAGAAACGTCTAGCCAGTTGGAAGGCCAAACTCTTGTCTTACGGGGGACGATTGATCTTGATCAATCTGTCCTAAGCAACATGGTTCTATATATGTTGTCATTCTTTCACCTACCGAAAGGGGTTCTCCAGCGACTAGACTACTTTAGATCCAGATTTTTTTGGCAGTGCGATAATGAATCCAAGAAATATCGACTGGCTAGGTGAAGCGTATTATGCAGACCTAAAAGTCAAGGGGGGCTGGGAATTTGTGACGCCCGGATAGTTAAGATACAGTAATCCCACGTTAACGATGCCACGTCACCCCGTTTACTGTTGATAAACTCTCGATAGTTCAGAACCGAAACAAATTCAAAATTTAAATAAAAGCAAATAATAAAAGTTTACAAATATTAAAACTAAAATGTTCGGAGTGAGCCAAATAGTCCATATTAAATATTGGTGAAGAAACCACACTTTTGTAAAGTATTTAACTGCACTATAGTAAGTAAAAACAGCAGCAAAACAATTATTTAAATGCTTTTAAATACTAAACAAATGTTAATCTAGTTTATATAATCACCAAACTTTTTGAAGTAGGTGGCCTATGTTATTATGCTAATTTAGGAGTAGGGGTTGTATTTTTGTAAAACTGTTTTGCTAACTAAAATAAATAAAACAGAAAAGAAAATAAGAAAGAGATAAAAATAGAAAACAAAACAAAAGTGTAAAAAGAAAAAAAAGGAGAAAGAAAGAGAGAAAGCCCCCTGGCCAACTGGACCAGACGGCCCAGCTGGCCGACCCACCTGGCCCAACCGGCCAGCCCACCTATTCCCCCCACTACACCTACCCCCCACTTCCCAGAAACCCTAACCACCCCACTCTCCCCCACTCCTCCCTCTCCCCGCCCCGTTTCTGGATCGGGGGAGCGACCCCCTTTCCCCTCCCCCCCTGCGCGATCTGGATCGGGAGCGCCCCAGCGCTCACCGCCTCGATCCCGCCGCCGCCCGGAGACCCCGTCGCCGACCACCGCTGCCTGAGGTCTCCGCCGACGCCGCCATCGCCCCGCGTGCCTCGGCCTCCTCCTCGTCCCGTGCCGAGGCCGTCGTTCCTGCGCCGCGCCATCGACCCCGTCGTCTCGCCGCACTCGTCGCCGGCGACCCGGACGCCGCCCCTTCGTCGTCCTCCTCCCCGAGCCCACTGCCCCGATCCCTGCATCCCACAGTGAGCCCCGGTTCCTTCCTTCCCCTTTCTGTCGCCGGCGCCGTCCCCCCCCCCCCCCCCCCCGCCGCGCCCAGCGCGTGCGTGGCCGCGCTCCCGCGCGCCCTCGTCCACCACCGCCTGGACGCCCCGCCCCTGACCTCACTCGCCTCGCCACCACTGCCTGCAGCTACTGCTGCTCCGTGGCCATGCGCCGTCTGCCACGGCGGCCCCCTCCACTACCCGTGCCGCCCTGCTCCGGCTGCGACCACGGCCGTCGGTGCCCACGGGGCCGCTGCCCTTCATCCCAACGCCAGCCGCCGCCTCTTCGGTGACTCGCCGGAGCCCCGTCCGCCCCATCGTGGCCGCCGCTCCCCAACCGCGCCCAATCGGGCTGGGCGTCAGCCCCCCCCCCCCAGCGCCTGAAACCCCGTTTCGCCCGCGCCTGTTCGGGCTGGCGCCCGCACGCCCCACGCCCGCAATGGCCCCTGTGCCTATGACATGGGGGCCCACACTCCAGAACGTTTAATAACAAAAAAAAGAATTTAAATAATAATAATAAGTAAAAATATTAAATAATTAATTAAGTAATTAAGTAAATTAATTAACTTAATTAATTATGTCTAAGTAATCAAATAACTAAACTAATTAAACTGTTAGTTAATTAATTAATCAGTCAATGACAGTGGGGCCCACCCCTAATTAATCCTGATTAGGTTAATTAATATGCTTAATTAATATGTGTCACTGACCAGTGGGACCCCTGGTCAGGTTGACCAGTCAACCCCTGTTGACTGTTGACGTCAGCATGACATCATGCTGATGTCATAAATCCAATTTCGAATTAAATTAAATAATTAATTAAATTCTAGAAATTAATAAATTCTTTGAAAAATCATATAAAATAATCTATAAGTCGGATGAAAATACTTTGTACATGAAAGTTGCTCAGAACGGCGAGACGAATCCGAATACGTAGTCCGTTTGTCAGCCACACGTCCCTAGCATAGCGAACATGGAACTTTTCCCCTCCGGTCCGTTTGTCCGAAAACGTCAAACACCGGGAATACTTTCCCGGATGTTTCCCCCCTTCGCCGGTATCACCTACTACCGCGTTAGGGCATACCTAGCACCGTGTATTGCCTCGTTATGTTTTGTGATGCTTTGTTTGCTCCGTATTTAATGTTTCTTCCCCCTCTTCTTCTCCGGTAGACCCCGAGACCGGTGTTGATGCCGCCGAGTACGACTACGTCACCGATGACCCTTCTTCCTGTACAACAGAGCTTCCAGGCAAGCCCCCCCCCCTTGATCACCAGATATCGCCTATTCTTCTCTATACTGCTTGCACTAGAAGAGTGTAGCATGTTACTGCTTTCGGTTAATCCTATTCTGCTGCATAGCCTATCATTGTTGCTACAGTTGTTACCCTTACCTACTATCCTACTGCTTAGTATAGGATGCTAGTGTCCCATCAGTGGCCCTACACTCTTGTCCGTCTGCCATGCTATACTACTGGGCCGTGATCACTTCGGGAGGTGATCACGGGTATATACTATATACTTTATATACATGACACATGTGGTGACTAAAGTCGGGTCGGCTCGTTGAGTACCCGCAAGTGATTCTGATGAGGGGGCTGAAAGGACAGGTGGCTCCATCCCGGTAGAGGTGGGCCTGGGTTCCTGACGGCCCCCGATTGTTACTTTATGGCGGAGCGACAGGGCAGGTTGAGACCACCTAGGAGAGAGGTGGGCCTGGCCCTGGTCGGCGTTCGCGGATACTTAACACGCTTAACGAGATCTTGGTATTTGATCTGAGTCTGGCCATTTGGTCTATACGCACTAACCAACTACGCAGGCATAGTTATGGGCACTCGGCGTCGTGGTATCAGCCGAAGCTCTTCTTGACGTCAGCGACGGAGCGGCGCGCGCCGGATTGGACTGGAACGCCTGCTAGGCTAGGTCTGCTTCCGGCCGCGTACGCAACGTGCAGGTGTGCAATGGGCGATGGGCCCAGACCCCTGCGTGCTGACCTCTCTATTGAGCCTAGGTGGGGCTGCGACGTGTTGATCTTCCGCGGCCGGGCATGACCCAGAAAAGTGTGTCCGGCCAAATGGGATCGAGCGTGTTGGGTTATGTGGTGCACCCCTGCAGGGAAGTTTATCTATTCGAATAGCCGTGTCCCTCGGTAAAAGGACGACCCGGAGTTGTACCTTGACCTTATGACAACTAGAACAGGATACTTAATAAAACACACCCTTCCAAGTGCCAGATATAACCCGGTGATCGCTCTCTAACAGGGCGATGAGGAGGGGATCGCCGGGTAGGATTATGCTATGCGATGCTACTTGGTGAACTTACCATCTACTCTCTTCTACATGCTGCAAGATGGAGGTGGCCAGAAGCGTAGTCTTCGACAGGATTAGCTATCCCCCTCTTATTCTGGCATTCTGCAGTTCAGTCCACTGATATGGCCCTTTACACATATACCCATGCATATGTAGTGTAGCTCCTTGCTTGCGAGTACTTTGGATGAGTACTCACGGTTGCTTTTCTCCCTCTTTTCCCCTTTCTATACCTGGTTGTTGCAACCAGATGCTGGAGTCCAGGAGCTAGAGATCCCGAGGATGATTCTACATGGAGTTCGGCTTCGAGGAGTAGTTAGGAGGTCCCAGGTTTTTGTGCTAGCCTTCTTAAGGCAAACTTGTTTAACTTATGTCTGTACTCAGATATTGTTGCTTCCGCTGACTCGTCTATGATCGAGCACTTGTATTCGAGCCCTCGAGGCCCCTGGCTTGTATTATGATGCTTGTATGACTTAGTTATGTTTTAGAGTTGTGTTGTGATATCTTCCCGTGAGTCCCTGATCTTGATCGTACACATTTGCGTGCATGATTAGTGTACGATTGAATCGGGGGCGTCACAAGTTGGTATCAGAGCCAACTGCCTGTAGGAATCCCCCTTTCCAACTCCTTGACCGAAGTCGAGTCTAGTCATTGAAAAACTTTTACTAACCTAGCTGTGTGGCTTACGGGCCCACGTCGCCATTGGGTGGTATTAGGATCTTTTACTCCTTGTCTATACTCTGGGACTCTGATCTCTCTTCTATTCGGGTTAAACGAATTTTGCTAATTCTAACATTAGGATCTCGTTAATACTTCCTCCCAGAGAGCCCCTTCCGGCCAGATGATCGCCTGCTACACCAGAAGATTCTGAAGACACCCTCTGATGCTTTCCCGAGACCCTTGTGCCCTTCGCCATTGCGATCCCTACCACCGATAAATCCTTATGGATAACTACATACTTTTGTCGTTCATACCTTCATCCCCGGTTGCCCTTGTGATTACAAGGTGCCCTCAAATACTTTCCAATGTTCCAAGCATCCTTTATGCTTACTACCCCGCAGTTCCTTGCCGCATGAATACCCCTACGAATAATTCTTCACCCTTATCGAGGAACTGTTCATTACTAGTTGATCATATGATCCACAAGGTACATTGATATACTATCCGGTCTTCCGGTAATTCCCTGCCAGCTGTTGTTGTGCAAATACTTGTCTGCTTGCATTATGGTTGCGTTCCATATGTCTAGCAATATTCATTAGTATCCCTTGTCATCATCATTTTCAGCCTTTGATTTGATATGGGTGAATGCTCGCAATCCTCAGTCGAAATCCTAGAATTCATCCTTCCGGATCAGACGTCATTTTAAACATGAACTAGTTCTCGACCAACCGAATTGCCGTCGGTTGTACCCCTAAGTCTACTCAACTTATCCATCCTTAATCAGAGCGTTTTCTTCTGATCTCTTGATTTGGAAATCGCAATTCCTTTGCATTTGAGATTTGAATTAGTTAGTTATTCCCATAATCTGATGCCTTTGCATTCTTTCTTCCTCTGATTGAGTACCGATACTCACGTCAGCTCCGTTGTGGACCGCCGAACCCATTGCTGGGTTGTTATCCGATGGTATCATTCACATTCAAATCTTGTGAGTTCTTTCCCTGATACATAATGCTTTGACAACCTTGCTCTACTTTCGAGCTTGTGTTAATTACTCCTAAAAATTTGTGGTATATGTTCCTAAGATGCCTCGATGGGTTGAACCAATGCCTTACCTAATCTATGTGAGCCCGAAAGATTTCACGGGCCATACTCATCTGGTATTTCACCAGGTAAAACTTTCAACACTAATGCCTTTATCGAATGCGAGAAGTGAATGAAAGGTTATGCATTGGAGAAGTGGGAGTCGACCTTGAACTTTGTGTTCATGCCCATGGACACGATGTATACCTTATCATGGAAGCTTCTCCTAAAATAATTATCCCCTTGTTATAAGTTCATCTTGTATCTGTGGACGTGGTTCCGACCATGTTTCTCCTTGATTCCATTTCTCGTGCTAGTTTGCGCACTTGTCTTCTGCAGAGCAATACCCTAGTCCAACCTCTACTTTGATCTGTCGTCGAGTATTACCCCCCTGGTATCTCGAGATTATCATGGAACTGCATAACTTTTTATGAGTTCTTCATCAAGTGCTACATTCTCACTGATTCCAATATTTCACGGGCTCTGAGTTATTAAACACTCAAAGACACCGATAACTGAATCGAGTTCGCACCATGATTAAACAACTCTTGGTAACCTTCATTACTTACGAATTTTAACTCGATCACGTAAGTCCTAGCCTGCTCGGCTATATCATTATTGTGCTAAATTTTAACTGTACTACCTGGTCCTTCTTTCCGGAGCACAATTTTCGACGATGAGCTAACCTTATGTCGATCTTCCTCGTCATATCACTTCTCCTTGAACAGCAAACTTGATTTCGAGTTTGTGTCCTACCCGTGGTTCCAATAACCTTTCGCTTTCATCATTCCTTTGACTTGATGTCATCGTCGATCAATTACATCTTCTTGAAAACCTCTGGACAAATTTGTCGTGATCATTGTCAACAGTTTGACTTCTTCCAAGTTGTGTGTCGAAATTCAGGATGAGAAATACCATCCTTGCCTCTCGATGAATTGTGTTATCATCGACAACATTCTTGCCTCCCCCCAACACAAGCTTGTTCATATTTTGTGTTGTATCTTGATTTCCTTGCTATCTAGCTTATGATATGTTCTACCTTGGAGTATTACCATCTTTTATGTCAAGAATGTCGTGAGCATTACTCCACCTCTTAAGAATTCTTGGTACAGTGATACTTCTCACCATCACCATTCTTTCTTGGTCCCCGTGTTGTTTCTAAACAAAATACCGACAAATGGTCTGTGATGTGTAAATTCTAAACTTCTAGCAACCCTATTGCTTTGAAGTTATTGGTCTATAGTTTCATTCTACGTCTATGGCTTAATGAATCATCATTCGAACATTGATCATGCTACCTAGCCCATATTTCGGGTGCACATTTCAACCAATGTTTAACTATGTATGTTTTCCTCGAGCATACATCATTAAGTCATTCGATCTAGCTAATGTTATCTCCTTGGTCACATAGTTGTGGAAATCCATCTTTTGGAAATCTCAATGGATTGTCGCTGAGTCAATCAGTCACCTCCTCACCTCTCCTTGATTTAATGATGAACCCTTGTTCGGAACTCGCTTCCAAAGTTCATCTCCCGAGAATCTTCGATGTCGTTTCGACAATTTGTGTTGCACCTTTCTTCTCAGGCATCCTGAGTCTGAGTTATCCTGACACCAATCAGATCTGAATCTCGGTCAGATATGATGGTTGGAACATATTTCCAAGAGTTATAACATTGGTCTATTTATGACCCGGTAAGGTGATGTCATGCCTAACACACCTGGCCGGAGGACCTATTGTTATAAGTTTTCCTTTTTAGCAAGGTTAGCTATTCTTCCATGAGGAAATTGTAAGACTTACTCTATAAGTTGTTCCTGATGGATCCTTTGTGTATCCATAGCCTGATCTTACCTAATGACCATGTCAATGCTATCTCGAAGCATGTCTGTGGTTCTCCGATCTTCAATAAAAACATTTGAAGCACAATGCTAAATTTTCGTTATCAATTATTCAAACACCATTGTTTGGGTAATGTCATGAACTTCCTCTTCCCTAACCTAAATGGTTCTCTTCTAACCATTGTCCTTGGGAAGGATATACCCCTGAAATATGTGTTTAAACACATTTTCCTTTCCATTGTTCTGTTTAATCTGATAATCATATTTTCCTTTCCATTGGTTGGTCTAACGTTTCTGGTGATCATTATGATCTAAGCAGTATTAATTCCCTGCTTGTGCAAACACCTCGGTGTACAACTCTGTCAGTAAGACCCTGTTACTATTGTTGGTGACATTCTGGTAACCACCGATGGACGAGAACTTTGCCCATTGGTCCGCCTCGTTTCAACGAGCAGGAAAATGGTTCTCTTCGTCCCTCGCCCTTGGTACCGACGATGTTGCTGACATATAACTGACAGGCTACCCTCTGACATGCCTTGCTATCATGATCGTGCAAGATGTCACCGCCCTTCCTACTTTTAACCCACATGGTGGGCCCATAACCCACAGTTCCACAGGATCGAAACCTGACTCTCCTATACACCCTGTTGTCGAAGTTATTCCTCGAGCTTGACTTAGTATGTGATTCACGGGCCACCTGCCTAGTGATCTATTCTGGTACCAGACGCAATACTTTCCCATTTGCTCTGAACCCCTGTCACATTTCGTACCAGGCAACGAACGATTGTCTATGTGCTTGAAACTTCTATTTTGCACCTTCTTACTTGCTCTCGATAATGTCTTAAGTTTCAATTCGAGGGTTACCTCCCGCCACCTTCCCTGATGTTATCTACTAGATAAGCAAACATTGTAGCGGCCCGTTTTTCCGTAATGCCCCCTTATCCTTCCGTAAGTACGATGGAGTTCCCGAAGAAAGGACGACGACTTCATCATGATGCATTGGAATAAAGAATTGAAGACATCAACCAAAGGATTAACTTCTTCGAGAAGATCCGTTAGAATATCGTAACCAGAACCTTCCCCCTTACTCCCCTCTTAAATCTCGGGACGAGATTTCTTGTAGTGGAGGAGAATTGTGACGCCCGGATAGTTAAGATACAGTAATCCCACGTTAACGATGCCACGTCACCCCGTTTACTGTTGATAAACTCTCGATAGTTCAGAACCGAAACAAATTCAAAATTTAAATAAAAGCAAATAATAAAAGTTTACAAATATTAAAACTAAAATGTTCGGAGTGAGCCAAATAGTCCATATTAAATATTGGTGAAGAAACCACACTTTTGTAAAGTATTTAACTGCACTATATTAAGTAAAAATAGCACCAAAACAATTATTTAAATGCTTTTAAATACTAAACAAATGTTAATCTAGTTTATATAATCACCAAACTTTTTGGAGTAGGTGACCTATGTTATTATGCTAATTTAGGAGTAGGGGTTGTATTTTTGTAAAACTGTTTTGCTAACTAAAATAAATAAAACAGAAAGGAAAATAAGAAAGAGATAAAAATAGAAAACAAAACAAAAGTGTAAAAAGAAAAAAAAGGAGAAAGAAAGAGAGAAAGCCCCCTGGCCAACTGGACCAGACGGCCCAGCTGGCCGACCCACCTGGCCCAACCGGCCAGCCCACCTATTCCCCCCACTACACCTACCCCCCCCCCACTTCCCAGAAACCCTGACCACCCCACTCTCCCCCACTCCTCCCTCTCCCCGCCTCGTTTCTGGATCGGGGGAGCGACCCCCTTCCCCCCCCCCCCCCGCGCGATCTGGATCGGGAGCGCCCCAGCGCTCACCGCCTCGATCCCGCCGCCGCCCGGAGACCCCGTCGCCGACCACCGCTGCCTGAGGTCTCCGCCGACGCCGCCATCGCCCCGCGTGCCTCGGCCTCCTCCTCGTCCCGTGCCGAGGCCGCCGTTCCTGCGCCGCGCCATCGACCCCGTCGTCTCGCCGCACTCGTCGCCGGCGACCCGGACGCCGCCCCTTCGTCGTCCTCCTCCCCGAGCCCACTGCCCCGATCCCTGCATCCCACAGTGAGCCCCGGTTCCTCCCTTCCCCTTTCTGTCGCCGGCGCCGTTCCCCCCGCCGCGCCCAGCGCGTGCGTGGCCGCGCTCCCGCGCGCCCTCGTCCACCACCGCCTGGACGCCCCGCCCCTGACCTCACTCGCCTCGCCACCACTGCCTGCAGCTACTGCTGCTCCGTGGCCATGCGCCGTCTGCCACGGCGGCCCCCTCCACTACCCGCGCCGCCCTGCTCCGGCTGCAACCACGGCCGTCGGTGCTCACGGGGCCGCTGCCCTTCATCCCAACGCCAGCCGCCGCCTCTTCGGTGACTCGCCGGAGCCCCGTCCGCCCCATCGTGGCCGCCGCTCCCCAACCGCGCCCAATCGGGCTGGGCGTCAGCCCCCTCCCCCCAGCGCCTGACACCCCGTTTCGCCCGCGCCAGTTCGGGCTGGCGCCCGCACGCCCCACGCCCACTATGGCCCCTATGCCTATGACATGGGGGCCCACACTCCAGAACGTTTAATAACAAAAAAAGAATTTAAATAATAATAATAAGTAAATATATTAATTAATTAATTAATTAAATTAATTAATTATGTCTAATTAATCAAATAACTAAACTAATTAAACTGTTAGTTAATTAATTAATCAGTCAATGACAGTGGGGCCCACCCCTAATTAATCCTGATTAGGTTAATTAATATGCTTAATTAATATGTGTCACTGACCAGTGGGACCCCCTAGTCAGGTTGACCAGTCAACCCCTGTTGACTGTTGACGTCAGCATGACATCATGCTGATGTCATAAATCCAATTTCGAATTAAATTAAATAATTAATTAAATTCCAGAAATTAATAAATTATTTGAAAAATCATATAAAATAATCTATAAGTCGAATGAAAATACTTTGTACATGAAAGTTGCTCAGAACGGCGAGACGAATCCGAATACGTAGTCCGTTTGTCGGCCACACGTCCCTAGCATAGCGAACATGGAACTTTTCCCCTCCGGTCCGTTTGTCCGAAAACGTCAAACACCGGGAATACTTTCCCGGATGTTTTCCCCCTTCGCCGGTATCACCTACTACCGCGTTAGGGCATACCTAGCACCGTGTATTGCCTCGTTATGTTTTGTGATGCTTTGTTTGCTCCGTATTTACTGTTTCTTCCCCCTCTTCTTCTCCGGTAGACCCCGAGACCGGTGCTGATGCCACCGAGTACGACTACGTCACCGACGACCCTTCTTCCTGTACAACAGAGCTTCCAGGCAAGCCCCCCCCCCTTGATCACCAGATATCGCCTATTCTTCTCTATACTGCTTGCATTAGAAGAGTGTAGCATGTTACTGCTTTCGGTTAATCCTATTCTGCTGCATAGCCTATCATTGTTGCTACAGTTGTTACCCTTACCTGCTATCCTACTGCTTAGTATAGGATGCTAGTGTTCCATCAGTGGCCCTACACTCTTGTCCGTCTGCCATGCTATACTACTGGGCCGTGACCACTTCGGGAGGTGATCACGGGTATATACTATATACTTTATATACATGACACATGTGGTGACTAAAGTCGGGTCGGCTCGTTGAGTACTCGCAAGTGATTCTGATGAGGGGGCTGAAAGGACAGGTGGCTCCATCCCGGTAGAGGTGGGCCTGGGTTCCTGACGGCCCCCGATTGTTACTTTATGGCGGAGCGACAGGGCAGGTTGAGACCACCTAGGAGAGAGGTGGGCCTGGCCCTGGTCGGCGTTCGCGGATACTTAACACGCTTAACGAGATCTTGGTATTTGATCTGAGTCTGGCCATTTGGTCTATACGCACTAACCAACTACGCAGGCACAGTTATGGGCACTCGGCGTCGTGGTATCAGCCGAAGCTCTTCTTGACGTCAGCGACGGAGCGGCGCGCGCCGGATTGGACTGGAACGCCTGCTAGGCTAGGTCTGCTTCCGGCCGCGTACGCAACGTGCAGGTGTGCAATGGGCGATGGGCCCAGACCCCTGCGCGCATAGGATTTAGACCGGCGTGTTGATGTAACACCCCGCATGTAACTTGCCATATTTGTAACTCCGACTCTTGCCATTTCCGGCTATGTGATATGTTTTTCCCTCCGTTGTCGGGTTTTGTCTTTCGTTTTGTGTTTTGTCATGTCATGCATTTTCATATCATGTCATCATGTGCATTGCATTCGCATACGTGTTCGTCTCATGCATCCGAGCATTTTCCCCGTTGTCCGTTTTCCAATCCGGCGCTCCTATCTCCTCCGGTGCACCCCTCTAGTTTTCTTTCGTGTGCGTGTGTCAAACTTTCTCGGAATGGACCGAGGCTTGTCAAGTGGTCTTAATATACCACCCAGAGACTACCGGTCAAGTTTCGTTCCATTCGGAGGTCGTTTGGTACTCCATCGGTTAACCGGGCATCCGCAAAGTCCATTTGAGTGTCCAGCAAAACCCCCTCCAAAACCAGCCCAAAACCCACCAAACTCTATTCCATGCTCTAGGTCGTTCGATCACGATCGTGTGGGCGAAAACCGCACCTCATTTGGAGTCTCCTAGCTCCCTCTACCTATTTATAAGTGGGCATCCCGAAAAACGAAATCTCAGACGAAACCCTAACCCTCTCCCTCCGCGCCGCACCGGACGCGTCCGCCCGCGCCGGACACGTCCGCCGCGCCGCCCGGCCAACCCGCGAGCGCCACGTGGCCGCCTCCGCCGCCGCCCGGACCCCGCCGCCCGCCGGGCCCGCGCGCCGGCCCTCCGGCCCGTCTCCTCCGCCGCCGCCTCGCCTCCCCGCCGGGCGCCGCCGCCGCCATCACCGCCGCCACCGCGCCTTGGGCTCCGGCCGCCGCCCGCAGCCCCGCCGGAGCCGCCCCCGCCGGCGGCCCCCCCTCCTCCGGCGCCTCCTCTCCTTCCCACGGCCGCCGCCGCCTCCTTTCCTCCTCCCGCCGGCGACGAGCTCGGGCTCGAGCAAGTCCCCTCGATCCGATCTGGTACAGCTCACCCCCGTTGACTTTCCTAGCCTTCGTTTTTTTTCGAAGTCCTAATTTTTCTCAGCATATGCTCCTGTTCCCGATGCGATAACTTTGTGCATGTAGCTCTGATTCGCGCGTATAATATGTCAGATTGTTTGTCTCGTGATGCTCTTCATTTTGTTCAATTGCACCATTTTCATTAGAGGTCATCTTGATGCCCAAATCTTCGTTGGAAGAGGGCTAGTTGCTGTTAATCTCTGGTTCTTATCAGAACTTGGAGATTTGTCATTTTTGTATCATTTATTATGTGCATCTTTTGAGCATGAGCTCTACATGTTTTTGAAGTATGGCATGCCATCTTTCCAGTGGTATAGTCCATGTATTTTTGTGATCTCTGCGGTGACTAGCACAAGCATGCAAAGTAGGCCCCGTAATAATTCTGATTTCAGGGACTTAGTGATTTCTCTAAGTCCTCGTCTGCTGTAATTTTGTTGCCATGTAAACTTGATGCTACAGAGAGATCCATGCATATTTTGGAGATGTTCAATAAGGATGTTTTGTAGCTATAGTTGTAATTGATCCATTCCTGCAATTGTTTGCAATTTCAGAGTACCATAGCATGACTCAATCTTGCTCTACTTTTGCTATAAAATATTTCTGGCAGATTCTTAACATGATATGCATTTTTGCCAAGTTTATTGTAGTTGATCCATACATGCTATGCAATTGTTCTTGCCATGGTTAGCTTCATAAACATGCCATCTTGCTGTAGGTATGCTTGTTTTGTCATGAATTGCTCTTTAGTGAGTGCATCAAGCTCACAAAGAGGCCTACATATTAATATTTCTGCCATGATCTGTTTTTCTGCTAAGTCTGAAACCTGATAACGAAACTTGCTATGTTTACATGCTTGCCACCATATCTTCTGGTCCTTTTTGGCTTATGGTCAGTAAGGGACTTTTGTCAAGTGCATTTAGTAGAACACTACCATGCCTTGTTTTGCTATGTTAAGTTCCTGTAGCCGGTTTATTTCGTGCTCTGAACATTGCTACCTGATGCTGATTTCTGCCATGTCCAGTTTTTCACCAAGTCTGTGAACCTGTAATCTTTTGCACTTTTGCCATGCTTGTTTGAGCTTGATATGTTGTGCACTAGCCATAGCTCAGTGTTCATCTTTTGTCAAGCATCTCCTGTAGATTACTTCCATGTGCTTTGTTGCTATGTTGGGGTGCTGTAGCATTGTTACTTGTTGTATTTTAAGTGCTATCTTGCTGTATATCGCAGATTAGTGTCATTCTTGTTTTGCTTGCCATTTGCAAACCGTGCATCCGATTCCGGTGATCTTTATATCGATTTCGACCGAAATCATCTCATCTTTCCAGTGGCATGCTTGGTTTGCCAAGTTACTGCCATGTTCATCTTTTTCCTTCCGGAGCACGCATACGCATCGCGTATCATATCTTGCATATCATACATGTCTTGCATCATGTTGCTTGTGCATTTCTCGTTGTTGATTGTGGTTCCGTTTGTTTGTGTTCTTGTCTTGGGTAGAGCTGGGAGACGAGTTCGTGAACGAGGAACCTGTCGAGTACGCTTACGAGGATCAAGCTTTCGACAACTCTGAGAATCTTGCAGGCAAGATGACCACCCCTCGAAATCACTTCTATCTTTGCTATGCTAGTTGTTCGCTCTATTGCCATGCTCGCTACCTATCTCTTGCTATATCATGTCTCCTATTTCAGCCATGTCAGCCCCTAACCATCCTTTCCTAGCAAACCGTTGTTTGGCTATGTTACCGCTTTTGCTCAGCCCCTCTTATAGCATTGCTAGTTGCAGGTGAAGTTGAAGTTTGTTCCATGTCGGAACATGGATATGTTGGGATATCACAATATCTCTTATTTAATTAATGCACCTATATATTTGGTAAAGGGTGGAAGGCTCGGCCTTATGCCTGGTGTTTTGTTCCACTCTTGCCGCCCTAGTTACTGTTTTACCGGGATTATGTTCCTTGAGTTTGCGTTCCTTACGCGGTCGGGTGATTTATGGGACCCCCTTGACAGTTCGCCTTGAATAAAACTCCTCCAGCAAGGCCCAACCTTGGTTTTACCATTTGCGACCTATACCTTTTTCCCCCGGGTTTTCTAGAGCCCGAGGGTCATCTTTATTTTAAACCCCCGGGCCAGTGCTCCTCTGAGTATTGGTCCAAACTGTCAGTCGCCGGTGGCCACCAGGGGCAACTCTGGGCTGGCCTATCGGAAGCTTGGACAATCCGGTGTGCCCTGAGAACGAGATATGTGCAGCTCCTATCGGGATTTGTCGGCACATTCGGGCGGCTTTGCTGGTCTTGTTTTACCATTGTCGAGATGTCTTGTAAACCGGGATTCCGAGACTGATCGGGTTTTTCCGGGAGAAGGTTTATCCTTCGTTGACCGTGAGAGCTTATGATGGGCTAAGTTGGGACACCCCTGCAGGGTATTATCTTTCGAAAGCCGTGCCCGCGGTTATGAGGTAGATGGGAATTTGTTAATTTCCGGTTGTAGATAACTTGTCACTTGACCCAATTAAAATACACCAAGTGCGTGTGTAGCCGTGATGGTCTCTTCTCGGCGGAGTCCGGGAAGTGAACACGGTCTGTGTTATGTATGACGTAAGTAGGTGTTCAGGATCATTTCTTGATCATTGCTAGATGACGTCCGTTCCGTTGCTTCTCTTCTCGCTCTCATTTGCGCAAGTTAGCCACCATATATGCTTTTGCCGCTGCAGCTCCACCTCTTTGCACCTCCTTGTCCTATAAGCTTAAATAGTCTTGATCTCGCGGGTGTGAGATTGCTGAGTCCCCGTGACTCACAGATACTTCCAACACTAGTTGCAGGTGCCGACGATGCCGGTGCAGACGATGGCGTCGATCTCAAGTGGGAGTTCGACGAGGAACGTGGTCGTTACTATGTGTCTTTTCCTGATGATCAGTAGTGGAGCCCAGTTGGGACGATCGGGGATCTAGCATTTGGGGTTGTCTTATTTTCATCTGGCTTTGACCGTAGTCGGTCTATATGTTTGTATTATGGATGATGTATGATGATATTTATGTATTGTGTGAAGTGGCGATTGTAAGCCAACTCTTTATCCCATTTTTGTTCATTACATGGGATTGTGTGAAGATGACCCTTCTTGCGACAAAACCACTATGCGGTTATGCCTCTAAGTCGTGCCTCGACACGTGGGAGATATAGCCGCATCGTGGGCGTTACAGCTGACCTCTCTGTTGAGCCTAGGTGGGGCTGCGACGTGTTGATCTTCCGCGGCCGGGCATGACCCAGAAAAGTGTGTCCGGCCAAATGGGATCGAGCGTGTTGGGTTATGTGGTGCACCCCTGCAGGGAAGTTTATCTATTCGAATAGCCGTGTCCCTCGGTAAAAGGACGACCCGGAGTTGTACCTTGACCTTATGACAACTAGAACAGGATACTTAATAAAACACACCCTTCCAAGTGCCAGATATAACCCGGTGATCGCTCTCTAACAGGGCGATGAGGAGGGGATCGCTGGGTAGGATTATGCTATGCGATGCTACTTGGTGAACTTACCATCTACTCTCTTCTACATGCTGCAAGATGGAGGTGGCCAGAAGCGTAGTCTTCGACAGGATTAGCTATCCCCCTCTTATTCTGGCATTCTGCAGTTCAGTCCACTGATATGGCCCTTTACACATATACCCATGCATATGTAGTGTAGCTCCTTGCTTGCGAGTACTTTGGATGAGTACTCACGGTTGCTTTTCTCCCTCTTTTCCCCTTTCTATACCTGGTTGTTGCAACCAGATGCTGGAGTCCAGGAGCTAGAGATCCCGAGGATGATTCTACATGGAGTTCGGCTTCGAGGAGTAGTTAGGAGGTCCCAGGCAGGAGGCCTTGCCTTTTCGATCGTTGCTACTTTTGTGCTAGCCTTCTTAAGGCAAACTTGTTTAACTTATGTCTGTACTCAGATATTGTTGCTTCCGCTGACTCGTCTATGATCGAGCACTTGTATTCGAGCCCTCGAGGCCCCTGGCTTGTATTATGATGCTTGTATGACTTAGTTATGTTTTAGAGTTGTGTTGTGATATCTTCCCGTGAGTCCCTGATCTTGATCGTACACGTTTGCGTGCATGATTAGTGTACGATTGAATCGGGGGCGTCACAGAATTCAAGACCTTGAGATTAAAAACATTGCTCTTCTCAGCAAGTGGGTTTACAAACTACTCACTGAGAATGGAGTATGGCAGGAAATCATTCGCAACAAGTATGTGGGATCCAATGCCATTTCACAAGTTCATTGGGAACCTGGGGATTCGCATTTTTGGAGTGGCGTGATGAAGGCCAAGGAATTCTTTTTCCAATTTGGGACCTTCTCGGTTAGGGACGGTTCTCAGGTTCGATTCTGGGAAGACACCTGGCTAGGGAACAACCCACTAATGGTGCAATATCCGAGCTTGTACAGGATTGTCAGACATAAATTTATCACGATCAAACAAGTTTTAGGACAAGAAAACCCCAATATTTCTTTCCGTAGGGACCTTCTTGGCCCTCGCCTGGTAGCATGGAATGAATTACTCACTCGTCGGGAGGACATTCAACTGTCAGGTGAGCCGGACGTCTTTCGATGGAACCTGCATCAGAATGGCAAATTTTCTGTCAAATCCATGTATGATGCAATGGTTCATTGTGATGTTCCAGTTGATAATAGGAAATTGTGGAAGCTCAAAATTCATCTAAAAGTGAAGATTTTCCTCTGGTTTCTAAATAGAGGAGTCATCCTAACTAGGGATAATCTGGCACGACGAAACTGGCATGGTTCTAAGACATGTGTCTTTTGCCAACATGACGAGTCTATTAGACACTTATTTTTTGAGTGCAAGTACGCTCGGGTAGTTTGGGCCATAGTTCAAGTAGCTTCTAATTTATACCCACCACGTATTGCACGGAACATGTTCGGCAACTGGTTGCGGGGTATTGATAAACAATTTTCTGCACATATTCTCGTGGGAGCGACGGCCTTATGCTGGGCACTGTGGCTTACCAGGAATGATGTGATCTTTAATAACAAATGTGTCTCATCTCCTATGCAGGTTATTCATGTATGTACACGATGGCTCCGTACTTGGTCTATCCTGCAGAGGCCGGAGGACAGGGACCTTTTTATGATGGCGTCTACACGGCTGGAGCATTCGGCCAGGGATGTTTTCTACCCCCATGGATGGCGTGTGATCTACGGATAGGATCTGCTGCTCCTTAGGCTCGAGATGATATATTTGCTTCGCATTGTACTGAATTATTTTTATTTTTAGGGCACTCTCGACTTTTTGGCTGTGTGCATCTAGCTATGCAGAGACCGGGCTTTCTTGCGATGCGATTGTATCACCTCGATATATCTATTCAATGAAATGTCCTTTATCGAAAAAAATATACATGACTGTATTGGATGGCGGCCTCCGACATCAATGTCCGCGGACGGATGCCAGAGCAAACTTGCGGGTCGGCATTGGAGATGCCCTTACTTCACTGATGATAACTTAGAGTTGCTGCTGCCAACTTTTCTCTCAACTTGCTGCTTTTCGGGTCATAGAAGAAAAATGCTTTGTGAGAGAGGGTCAAGGCGGCGAGCGGGTGACTAAAACCTTAGGGCATGAGCTATGGAAGCACTGTATGGTGTGGTCTCAGGATCCACTTAGGTATATAGAATTGAGGCGGCACATGTAGTTAATCCCCACATGCAATCTCCCTTTCTTCATTATTTCTATTTTTCCTTGTGGTCCCTACCTCTCTCTTGCTTCTTTTCTGAGATAATTGCATCTATGGTCCTCATGCTTGCTGGAGATGTCCACAATGGTTCTCATACTTGAAAAGTGCTTCGATACGGTCCTCATACTTGAAAATACAGTCCCGAGTGCAGTCGCCATGTATGTACTGCGTATAGCTTTATGTGGTGACCGACATGTTCTCTCTCCTTATGTGTGGGACTAGGCCTGCAAGAAAAGCTTGAGACTCATGAGTCACTCAAGATCGACTCGTATTTTGGCTCGACTCGAGATTGACTGGAAAATAAATGAGCTGAGTATGAACACTTTATGTAGCTCGATCGAGAAACAACATGATCTTGAGCCAACACTGGCTCGATTGATTTAAGCTCAATAGCCCAATATCATATAATTATATTACATAATTTTGATATATATTAAAGATAAACAAAATAATTTATTACCATATATGTTGTGTATGATTTTTCTCCATTTTACATACCACCAAACATAGTAGTTTAATTAAGCGTGGAGAAACTTTAGCCCCAATATGGTATCTGGTGTGTTAAATATCATATTATTTTGGCCAAAGTTTGTGAGTAGATGCACCTTCGTTTTCTTCTCTTGCTAGTTCATACATGATCTCTTACTATTAAGTACTAGTCTTCAGTTGAGAGAGAATAAGTTGAATTATATAATGGTTTTTTATGTTGTGTCATGGCCTACCTTGCTTGCAAATTTCACTTAGAATATTTAAAAAAAAATCTTCTTTAGCTCTAAACTAACTTGAGATCGACTCGAGATTGTTACAAGCTGAACACGAGCCATTTTCTACGGCTCGGCCTTTAGCTTTGCTCGGTTTGAACTCCCCCAAATTTTCGTATAAGTTGAGTTGAGCCTAAGGGCAACTCCAACGCACTGATGTAAATGGTCTGCACGTGTCCGTTTGCGTTGAAATGGATGAAAACATTGGCCCAACGCGTCGATGCGAACCCAAAATTCATATGGTCGCTGTCCGTCTGGACGCATTTCCGGCCCATATTTGCGCCTGATTTGCGTCCACACGGACACGAGACGGACCCGCCGCGCGTCAGCTTGGTGTCCGCCTTGGGCCCGTGTGTCGGCCACCCAACTACCCCATGCAGTCGTAGTCAATGTGTCCACCTACCTTGGGCCCGCATGGCAGCGTTTGGAAGCCTCCGGAGTCCATGTCTTTTTTAAATGCAAACAGGGGCGGCCAAATCCACTTCTCCTCCCACTCCCATCCACATCTGGCCACCCTTGCTCCCTCACCGACGATAGAAAACCCTAGCTAGCCCGCGCGCCCGCCATGGGTTTCTTCAACAACAAGGACAAGGGCAAGTGCAAGTTCGACGCTAGCGCTGGTCATCCCGCACGCCGCCTGATGTCTACTACGCAACTTTATTCTTGTAGACACGTGTTGGGCCTCCAAGCGCAGAGTTTTGTAGGACAGTAGCAATTTTCCCTCAAGTGGATGACCTAAGGTTTATCAATCCGTGGGAGGCGTAGGATGAAGATGGTCTCTCTCAAACAACCCTGCAACCAAATAATAAAAAGTTTCTTGTGTCCCCAACACACCCAATACAATGGCAAATTGTATAGGTGCACTAGTTCGGCGAAGAGATGGTGATAAAAGTGTAATATGGATGGTAGAAATATATTTTTATAATCTGAATAAATAAAAACAGCAAGGTAGCAATTGATAAAACGGAGCACAACGGTATTGCAATGCTTGAAAACAAAGCCTAGGGTCCGTACTTTCGCTAGTGTAATCTCTCAACAGTGCTAATACAATTGGGTCATATAACCATCCCTCAACGTGCAATGAAGAATCACTCCAAAGTTCCAATCTAGCGGAAAACAAAAGAAGAAATCGTTTGTAGGATACGAAATCACCTCGAAGCTATTATTTCCGATCGATATATCCAAGAGTTCGTACTAAAATAACAACAAATAATTTCAGATTCATAATACTCAATCCAACACAAAGAACCTCAAAGAGTGCCCCAATATTTCTACCGGAGAAACAAAGACAAGAACGTGCATCAACCCCTATGCGTAGATTACCCCAATGTCACCTCGGGAATCCGTGAGTTGAGTGCCAAAACATACATCAAGTGAATCAATGCGATACCCCATTGTCACCACGGGTATTCACAGCAAGACATACATAAAGTGTTCTCAAATCCATAAAAGTATTCAATCCGATAAAACGAAATCTCAAAGGGAAAACTCAATTCATCACAATAAGATAGTGAGGGGAAAACACCATATGATCCAACTATATTAAAAAAGCCCGCGATACATCAAGATCGTGACATCTCAAGAACACGAGAGAGAGATTAAACACATAGCTACTGGTACAAACCCTCAGCCCCGAGGGTGGACTACTTCGTTCTCATCATGGTGGCCGCCGGGATGATGAAGATGGCCATCGGTGATAATTTCCCCCTCCGGCGGAGTGCCGGAACGGGGTCTAGATTAGTTTTCGGTGGCTACAGAGGCTTGCGGCGGCGGAACTTCTCATCTAGGGTTACCCCGAGGGTTTTTGGAATATTTGGGAATTTATAGGGCGAAGAGGGGGTGCGGGAGGCCACCGAGGTGGGCACAACCCACCTGGGCACGCCTGGGCCCCCAGGCGCGCCCTGGTGGGTTGTGCCCCCCTTGGGGCATCCCCCGGGTGCTTCTCTGGCCCACTGGATGTCTTCTGGTCCATAAAAAATCCATAAAAAGTTTCGCGGTGTTTGGACTCCGTTTGATATTGATTTTCCTGCGATGTAAAAAAACAAGCAAAAAGCAGCAACTGGCACTGGGCACTGGGTCAATAGGTTAGTCCCAAAAAATGATATAAAGTTGTTATAAAATGATTGTAAAACATCCAAGAATGATAATATAACAGCATGTTCTCTTGCATTAAGGGGTAGCAAGCTTTATTATGCAGCCTGTCGCTTTATTCTTTGCCATCACAAGTTTGTACAACGCTTAATTTTCTCTTACACTAAATGATCTAACACTTTTAGAAGCAATTTTTATTGCCTTATTGCACTGATGACAACTTACTTGAAGGATCTTACTCAATCCTTAGGTAGGTATGGTGGACTCTTAAAAATAAGATTTGGGTTTAAGGGTTTTTGGATGCACAAGTAGTATCTCTACTTGGTGCGGAATTTTTGGCTAGCAAAGATGGGGGGCAAGCACCACATGTTGAAGGATCTATAACAATATAACTTCTATGTGAATATGAACAAACATAAATCATTACGTTGTCTTCCTTGTCCAACATCAACAATTTTGGCATATAATATTTTGATGGGGGCTCACAATCACAAAAAATTCCAAGATAGTGTATTTGCATGTGAAAGTTCTCTTCCTTATAGTAATCATCCAGGAATTGCTTGTATGACCAATATTGTGATTGTCAAGGTTCAAAAGATTTCACTTTCTAAACCCAATGTGAATCTACCACTAGGCATGATATGAACATATAATTTCAACTTCATGACATTCAATTTATTCAACAATTTACTCATAGGATATAAGTGAAGCACGAGAGTAAATGACAAACTACTCCAAAGATATAAGTGAAGATCATACGAGTAGTAAAGTAAATGGGTAGCTAATTGAGGACTCTCTTTTATTTAAAAACTTTCAGATCTAAGTGTTTTATTAAAACAGCAAGCAAAAAAACAAAATAAAATGACAAACCAAGAATAGCACACATCATGTGAAGAAGCAAAAACTTAGGCTCAACCGATACTAACCGATAATTATTAAAGAAGAAAGGTGGGATGCCTACCGGGGCATCCCCAAGCTTAGATGCTTGAGACTTCTTGGAATATTAACTTGGGATGCTTTGGGCATCCCCAAGCTTGAGCTTCTGTGTCTCCTTAATTCCTCTCATATCACGGTTTACCTAATACTGAAAACTTTATCCACACAAAACTCAACAAGAACTCGTGAGATAAGTTAGTATAAATCAATGCAAAACCTTATCATTCTCTACTGTAGCTGTAACATCCCAAATTTTCAATTTGGTATGTTATACATAGATCATCATTGCATATCATGTTTTATTGCATTTAGACAAATCCTCGATAAATCCTAAGCAACTCAAGGACCCTCGGAGAGAGTTGGGGATTTTCTCGAATTTTCATATTTGATTTTCATCAAATAATAAGACGAGGATTTTGGTTTTAATTATTTTCTCTCCGGAAAAATATTTCGTTTTAAAAATAAACGAGAGGAGAAAATATGACTTCTCCAAAACAATTGAAATACTGGAGGAAAAATGTTAAAATCATTTATTGGAATTTATTTGGATTTTATTTGCAATTTTTATTGCATTAAAAATATTGCATGTTTTCAAAATATTTATTTTGAGTTAAAAAAATGTTCACCCTATTCTAGATTTTCTAACTAGACGGGGAAAATTAATTTTATATTTTTCTGACTTTTATTTTTCTATGAATTATTTTTTGCGGAACGTTTAAAAAAAACGCGCGCGCCCGCCGGGCCGAGCCCAGCCGCGCCAGGCTGCCGGCCCACCCCGCGCCTCTCTCCTCTCCGCGCACGGGACGCCGCCGCGCCGCCGTGTCCGCCATGGACACGGGAGTCCGAGCCTCGCCGGAGCTTGCCCCCTCCTCCAAGCCTCGCGCCCCCCCCCCTTTATATACCCCGCAAACCCCCCCTCCTCTCATCTCGCTGCCGCCCGCCTTGCCCGCCGCCGCCGCCCGCATGGGAGCCGCCGCCGCCGCCGGTTGCCGCCGCCCCTCGCCGCCCCCCCCCCCCCCCCGAGCCCGCACCCCGCGCCCCTCGCCCCTCACCGCCGGAGCCCCCGCCCCGACGAGGTACTGCCCCGTTCGTTTTGCCTGTTTTCTAAAAAAAACCTTTCGTTTAAAAAAAAACCCTAGATCGTTTTTTTTTGGTTTTATTATTTTGCGAGCGTTCATCAAACCGTTCGTTTTAACGAACGCGTTCGTCGGTTTTTCTTTGTTAACGAACGTCCGTTCTTTAAGCGTTCGTCCGTTTTTCTTTTTCGTCGGATTTTTCCGCGATTATCTCAGATTCGATTTCTGATCGAATCTTCGTTTCTGTTTAACTTCTCGCTCGTTTATCGGAATCAGGCGATTCAAGCGCCTAGAGTTTCGTCTCGAAATTCTCTTTCCGTTTAACCTACTCAAACAAGTTTTTGCTACAGTAAAATTTGACCTAGATCCAGATTAGTAAACGAAGCTTGTTTCTTTCGCCGTTTGACTTTCGTTGCTTCTTTCGAGTTGATTCTTTTTGCAACCCGGAGTTCTTAAGTTGAACTTTCTGGTTGGATCTTTCATTCGAGTTTTACCTGTGCATTAGATGAGTACTGATTGTATGCTTGTTTGTTTGCGATAGAGTACCCGGAGTGTGCCGCTTGTTACTTCGAATCGCTAGGTTTTGCGGATCATCAGCAAGGCAAGTAACACTTTGATCATACTTACCATACCCAGTTTTTATTGCATTAGATCTATTCCTCAAACAATTGCATGACTAGGATCTAATTAAATTGTGGGAACTGGGAAGTAGTTGAGGTAGTACCTATTACCTGTTTTCCATTCAAACCCTTGGGAGTTACTTCTACGTTGCTATTATATTGCCATGCTATGCTCGTAGACGTGGATTGGGTTTGAGAGATATTCATGACAGATGTGAGATGTTTATTAATGGTTCAACTTAAGGTGGCAACTAAAACTCACATCTGGGTGGATTGAGGCACCTGGAGAACCCAGTTTTGTCTGATTTTATAAGGTCCGCCACCCAGGCTCAAAGGGATCATAAGATTGTTCATGCTAGAAACTTCCGTGTGCAGCCACAAGCTATTATGGGCTCTAGCATAGTTGAGTAGGTTACATGATCTCTTGAAGAGGTGGGCTAGCAGATGTAGGGGAAAGTAGGTGTACCGGTCCATCCAGAGTAAAGAGTGATTGTTTCTGAAAGACTGTGTCTCGGTCATCCGTTTCTCGAACACCATGCAGTGCGAGAAATAAAACGGAGGCGATCGAGTCTTGTGGGGAAAAGTGCGCAAACCTTTGCAGAGTGTACAAACTAATCATGGTTAGCCGTGTCCCCGGTTATGGACAACTTGAGTATCTAGTACCTGGATTATCATTTGAATCTCATCACCATGTTACTTCTAATTAATTTTGTTGGGTTAATGATGACACTTAATTGGGATTGAGTTGGAGGTACCTTCTCAATGTTTAACAACCACCATGATAGTTAAATAAAATTTATTCCTTTGAAGTAGGATAAAATTGGCTTTTCGCAAAATTGTAACCATAGAGCTTTCCACCAGCCTTATATGCATGTAGTATAGCATTATTACTGTTCATTACTCTCTATGTGTTACTTTGCCAGCATATTCTATGTGCTGACCCGTTTTCGGGCTGCAACCTTTCATGTTGCAGACTTTTCAGACGACGAGTAAGGTGCCTTAGGTCGTGGTCTTATACTCAGTGATGCCGCTGAAGTTGATGGACTCACTTATCTTCCAAGTCTTCCGCTGTTATCGTTTTAGATGGCCTTAAGCCATGTTTATCATACTTAATCTCTTTGGAGATATTCGATGTAATAAGTGTGTGATTGCTACTCTGTTATAAATCCTCCATTTGTACTGTGCGTGTCAGCATTACTGATCCAGGGATGACACTGGTGCACAGCAGCACAGACCATTTGAGGTCTGGTCGCTACAAAGTTGGTATCAGAGCACACGTTGACTGTAGGACACGACCACTAAGCTTAAGCCCTAGAAAACTTCTCTCTTCTCATTTCTGACCCCTCTCCACTTTCTAATCTTTTAGGAATGGCGGATGCAAGGAGCAAGTTCATGCAACCAGATGAAGACACGCCTTTTGGTCGACACTTGAAGGAAGTCACCAAGTACTTGAACATAGGAATACCAAGCATCACCGGAACCTACAACGCCACATTACCCGAAGAGGAGAGCTGGAAGATTCAAGTTCACATTCCAGGAAGGACGTTTGTGCCAGTTACTGAACCCATAAGATTGGTTTTCGAAGCACCAACCTGGAGTTTAGGGAAGAGCATGGCCACACACATCGCTATGGGACGCATTGGAGAAGTCTACCATCAGGAGCTTAAGGATACTATTTATCAGATTTGTGGACGCCGAGACGCGCAATGGGAGATGATCAGAACCAAGAAGGATGGATCAATCGCAGCTTTCATCCAGGAGCAGAACCAACATATTCGTCGCCAGGAGAACGAGATGTGCACGGACAAGGAAGAACTGAAGAAGGCATTAACCAAGATCAAGGAGCTCCAAGAAGAACTCAAGGCTACACGCGAGGATTATTTGGAGGAAATCAACGCACTAGTAGGGAAGAATGACGACCTGGAGAAGAAGATTGGAGTATTCATGGGAAATCCAGTGCCAAAAGCAGAAGCCGACGAATGCACTTGTCCGGATAACTACATCATCATCGACGACACCGACTCGGAACCAAGTGAAGATGACTTTGTTGACGAAGCTGGAGCAGACATCATGGAGTCTTCAATGGATCAGAATTTCTAGTAGACCACCATATCAGTAGTAGTTTTCCCCCATTTAATAGTATAGTTCAAGCACTTTGTAACGCTAGTTAGATCGATTGTTATGCCTTGTTTGAATTGATTGAGTGTTATTGATTGTATTTGTCTCATGAGCATATGGGTAGTGTTTCTCTCTAGACCTCATTCTATTCTTAACTCTCATCTTTTCTAAACCGATCAGATGCCTCCGAGACGCGACACCGGATTTGTTTTTCCGCCAGAGATCACCCAGTTAATTCAGCAACAGAATGCCCTGATGCAAGTGTTAGTGCAGAACCAAGGCAACAACAACCCACCGCCACCACCACCTGTTGATCACTTAGCCCGTTTCTTAAGGCTAAACCCGCCGGTGTTCTCCAGTAGCACCGAGCCGATTGTTGCAGATGATTGGCTCCGCAAAGTTGGAAGGGAGTTGACCACTGCAGGATGCACAGATGCGGAAAGAGTGCGTTTTGCCGCACATCAGCTTGATGGACCCGCAGCCTCATGGTGGGAGAATTACACAGCCACGCACCCTATTGACACTATCACATGGGATCAGTTTCAGCAAGCTTTCTGTACAGCTCATGTTTCAGCAGGAGCTATGGCTATGAAGAAGCGTGAGTTTCGTAACCTACGCCAAGGAGGACGTACCGTAGGCCAGTATGTGGAGGATTTCAGTAAGTTAGCACGTTATGCACCAGATGACGTTGCTACAGATGCTGCCAAGCAGGAGAAATTTTTGGAAGGGCTGAATGATGAACTAAGTATGCAGTTGATTGTAGCAACCTTCAACAACTACCAGGAGCTGGTAGATAGAGCTCTCATGATCGAAGGAAAGCAACAACAGATTGAAAACCGCAAGAGGAAGTATGGACAAGGAAAGTACAATCCTGGAGCTCAGCAGAAGCCACGATTTACCCCGAAACCGGGAGGACAGTTTCAGCATACCCATGGAGGAGGTAGTTCGCACAACCATAATGGCTCCAAGAATGGTAATGGGAATGGAGGAGGCAACGGACAGAACCGCACCAACCCATCTACCCCAACCAAGAGGGATCTAAGTCACATTACTTGTTTCAAGTGCCAGAAGACTGGACATTATGCAACTGATTGTCCTGAAGCCCAAAATGGAAATGGCAATGGAAGCTCTGGGAAGAAGCCGAACCCGTACAACAAAGGACATGTGAACCACGTGAGCGTGGAGGAGGTTGAAGCTCAGCCTGATGCAGTAATAGGTAAGTTTTTGGTTAAGTCATTTACTGCAACCGTTCTTTTCGATACTGGTGCATCGCATTCATACATATCAAGGGGATTCGTGAATAATTTTAAGATGTCTACCCAAGTTCTCAAAACCCCTATGTTAGTAACCTCGCCAGGAGCAGAGTATATGGCAACCCAAGGATGTTTTCAGATACCATTGGCCATTGGTAGGCATGTTTTCCCCTCAGACCTCATAGTTTTGGAGTCGCAAGGTTTGGATGTGATTTTGGGAATGGATTGGCTATCGTTGTATGGAGGAAACATCGATTGTGCCAGCAAGACGATTTTGCTTACCACCCCGGAAGGAAAAAGGATCAAGTATGTATCCCGGCATATGCCGAAGAGGACTCAAGTGAATTCCTTATCAGGAATTGTACAGGAGGAAGTACCAGTGGTGAAGGACTATCCGGATGTATTTCCAGAAGAGTTGCCAGGCATGCCACCAGATAGAGACATTGAGTTCTTGATTGAACTTTTGCCAGGCACAGGGCCAATATCTAAGAGACCGTACAGGATGCCAGCAAAAGATTTGGAAGAAATTAAGAAGCAGATCAAGGAGTTACTGGATAAAGGCTATATTCGCCCAAGTTCGTCACCTTGGGGATCACCAGTACTTCTAGTGGAGAAGAAAGATGGATCGCTGAGGATGGTTGTTGATTACCGAGGATTGAATGAAGTGACCATCAAAAACAAGTACCCGCTGCCGATGATCAATGATTTGTTTGACCGCCTACAAGGAGCTAAAGTATTTTCCAAGATCGATCTATGATCAGGATACCATCAATTAAAGATTCGAGAGCAGGATATACCTAAGACGGCTTTTACCACCAGATATGGATTGTATGAGTATACCATTATGTCATTTGGTCTGACTAACGCCCCTGCCTATTTCATGAACCTGATGAACAAAGTGTTTATGGAGTTTTTGGATAAGTTCGTCATGGTGTTCATTGATGATATTTTAATCTTTTCCAAGAACGAGGAAGAGCATGAGGAGCATTTGCGATTGGTACTTGAGAAGCTCAGAGAACATCAGTTATATGCCAAGTTCAGCAAGTGTGAATTTTGGCTGAAGGAAGTTGGATTCCTTGGACATGTTATTTCTGGAGAAGGAATAGCAGTAGACCCTGCCAAGGTTGACACAGTGACAAGTTGGGAATCACCCACGACAGTTGGAGAAATCCGGAGTTTTCTTGGACTTGCAGGATACTACCGGAGATTCATCGAGAATTTCTCAAGGATTGCTAAGCCCATGACTGAGTTATTGAAGAAGGACACCAAATTCAATTGGACTGAGGAATGTGAAGCTAGTTTCCAGGAGTTGAAGAAACGATTGGTTACACCACCCGTGTTGATTCGGCCAGATCAACGCAAGGACTATGAAGTTTATTGCGACGCTTCTCGTCGAGGACTTGGAGCAGTGCTTATGCAGGAAGGAAGAGTTGTGTCATATGCTTCACGACAACTTAAACCCCATGAGAAGAATTATGCCACGCATGATTTGGAATTAGCAGCCGTGGTGCATGCATTGAAGACATGGAGACATTTTCTCATTGGAAACCATTGTGAGGTGTATACAGATCACAAGAGTTTGAAGTATATTTTCACGCAGAAGGAGTTAAATCTCAGACAGAGGAGATGGTTGGAGCTCATTAAAGATTATGATATGAGATCTCATTATCACCCTGGAAAGGCTAACGTAGTAGCAGACGCGTTGAGCCGCAAGAGTCATGTCAACACTCTCATGACAGGAGAGTTACCTCAGGAGTTAGCCGAGGACCTTCGCGAGCTATGTTTGGAGATAGTCCCAAGAGGCTATTTAGCGACATTGGAGATTCAGTCTACCTTGATGGAAAGGATCAGAGAAGCTCAGAAGACAGACAAGGAGATTGAAGAGATAAAGGAGAAGATGAGCAAAGGAAAAGCCAAGGGATTTCGTGAGGATGAGCACGATACCTTATGGTTTGAAGACCGCGTATATGTGCCAAATGATCCAGAGATCAGGAAGTTGATTTTGCAAGAAGCCCATGATTCACCGTACTCGATTCACCCAGGGAATACCAAGATGTATTTGGATTTGATGAATACTTTCTGGTGGACCGGAATGAAGAAGGATATTGCAGAGTATGTAGCAGTTTGTGATGTGTGTCAGAGAGTGAAGGCAGAGCATCAGAAGCCAGCAGGATTGCTACAACCATTGCCGATACCCGAATGGAAGTGGGATAAAATAGGCATGGATTTTATCACAGGATTACCCAGGACTCGTTCAGGCTATGACTCGATATGGGTTGTAGTCGACCGTTTGACGAAAGTGGCTCATTTCATTCCAGTGAAGACCACTTACACCAGTGCTAAGTTGGCAAAGATATACATGACCAGGATCGTATGTTTGCATGGAGTTCCGAGGACCATTGTATCAGACAGAGGAACCCAATTTACCTCGAAGTTTTGGAAGCAGTTACATGAAACATTGGGAACCAGGCTGGAATTTAGTACAGCTTTTCACCCGCAGACAGATGGACAGACCGAGAGAGTCAACCAGATTTTGGAGGACATGTTGAGAGCATGTGCACTAGATTACGGATCTAGTTGGGACGACAATTTGCCATATGCAGAGTTTTCTTATAACAACAGTTATCAGACCAGTTTGAAGATGGCCTCTTTCGAAGACTTGTACGGAAGGAGGTGTAGAACACCGTTGTTATGGGACGAAGTTGGAGACCGTCAGCTGTTTGGACCAGATTTGATTAAGGAGTCTGAACAGAAAGTGAGGTTGATTCGCGATAGGCTCAAGGTAGCCCAGACCAGGCAGAAGAGTTATGCTGATTCTAAGCGAAAGGAGACAGTTCACGAAGTCGGAGACCGAGTGTATCTTCGAGTATCACCACTTCGAGGAGTGAAGCGCTTTGGAGTTAAGGGAAAGTTAGCGCCCCGTTTTATCGGACCATACAGAGTGTTGGAACGTATGGGAGAGGTTGCTTACAAGCTGGAATTGCCCGAAGGATTGTCTGGAGTACATGATGTATTTCACGTTTCTCAGTTGAAGAAGTGCCACGCAGAGATGGCTGAGATACCACTGAGAGATACTGTGCCACTGGAAGCGATTCAGCTGGGAAGTGATTTGACCTATGAGGAGAAACCAGTTAAGATTCTTGAGTATGCCAGCCGAGTTACCCGCAGCAAGGTCATCAAGTTTTGCAAAGTCCAGTGGAGTCACCACATGGAAGATGAAGCCACCTGGGAGCGAGAGGAAGATCTACGGAAGGACCACTCCCACCTGTTTTCTAGCCAACCCGAATCTCGAGGGCGAGATTCATCTTAAGGGGGGTAGGTTTGTAACATCCCAAATTTTCAATTTGGTATGTTATACATAGATCATCATTGCATATCATGTTTTATTGCATTTAGACAAATCCTCGATAAATCCTAAGCAACTCAAGGACCCTCGGAGAGAGTTGGGGATTTTCTCGAATTTTCATATTTGATTTTCATCAAATAATAAGACGAGGATTTTGGTTTTAATTATTTTCTCTCCGAAAAAATATTTCGTTTTAAAAATAAACGAGAGGAGAAAATATGACTTCTCCAAAACAATTGAAATACTGGAGGAAAAATGTTAAAATCATTTATTGGAATTTATTTGGATTTTATTTGCAATTTTTATTGCATTAAAAATATTGCATGTTTTCAAAATATTTATTTTGAGTTAAAAAAATGTTCACCCTATTCTAGATTTTCTAACTAGACGGGGAAAATTTATATTATATTTTTCTGACTTTTATTGTTCTGTGAATTATTTTCCGCGGAACGTTTAAAAAAAACGCGCGCGCCCGCCGGGCCGAGCCCAGCCGCGCCAGGCCGCCGGCCCACCCCGCGCCTCTCTCCTCTCCGCGCACGGGACGCCGCCGCCGCCGTGTCCGCCATGGACACGGGAGTCCGAGCCTCGCCGGAGCTTGCCCCCTCCTCCAAGCCTCGCGCCCCCCCCCCCTTTATATACCCCGCAAACCCCCCTCTCCTCTCATCTCGCCGCCGCCCGCCTTGCCCGCCGCCGCCACCCGCATGGGAGCCGCCGCCGCCGCCGGTTGCCGCCGCCCCTCGCCCCCCCCCCCCCCCGAGCCCGCACCCCGCGCCCCTCGCCGCCCCTCGCCCCTCGCCGCCGGAGCCCCCGCCCCGACGAGGTACTGCCCCGTTCGTTTTGCCGGTTTTCTAAAAAAAACCTTTCGTTTAAAAAAAACCCTAGATCGTTTTTTTTCGGTTTTATTATTTTGCGAGCGTTCACCGAACCGTTCGTTTTAACGAACGCGTTCGTCGGTTTTTCTTTGTTAACGAACGTCCGTTCTTTAAGCGTTCGTCCGTTTTTCTTTTTCGTCGGATTTTTCCGCGATTATCTCAGATTCGATTTCTGATCGAATCTTCGTTTCTGTTTAACTTCTCGCTCGTTTATCGGAATCAGGCGATTCAAGCGCCTAGAGTTTCGTCTCGAAATTCTCTTTCCGTTTAACCTACTCAAACAAGTTTTTGCTACAGTAAAATTTGACCTAGATCCAGATTAGTAAACGAAGCTTGTTTCTTTCGTCGTTTGACTTTCGTTGCTTCTTTCGAGTTGATTCTTTTTGCAACCCGGAGTTCTTAAGTTGAACTTTCTGGTTGGATCTTTCATTCGAGTTTTACCTGTGCATTAGATGAGTACTGATTGTATGCTTGTTTGTTTGCGATAGAGTACCCGGAGTGTGCCGCTTGTTACTTCGAATCGCTAGGTTTTGCGGATCATCAGCAAGGCAAGTAACACTTTGATCATACTTACCATACCCAGTTTTTATTGCATTAGATCTATTCCTCAAACAATTGCATGACTAGGATCTAATTAAATTGTGGGAACTGGGAAGTAGTTGAGGTAGTACCTATTACCTGTTTTCCATTCAAACCCTTGGGAGTTACTTCTACGTTGCTATTATATTGCCATGCTATGCTCGTAGACGTGGATTGGGTTTGAGAGATATTCATGACAGATGTGAGATGTTTATTAATGGTTCAACTTAAGGTGGCAACTAAAACTCACATCTGGGTGGATTGAGGCACCTGGAGAACCCAGTTTTGTCTGATTTTATAAGGTCCGCCACCCAGGCTCAAAGGGATCATAAGATTGTTCATGCTAGAAACTTCCGTGTGCAGCCACAAGCTATTATGGGCTCTAGCATAGTTGAGTAGGTTACATGATCTCTTGAAGAGGTGGGCTAGCAGATGTAGGGGAAAGTAGGTGTACCGGTCCATCCAGAGTAAAGAGTGATTGTTTCTGAAAGACTGTGTCTCGGTCATCCGTTTCTCGAACACCATGCAGTGCGAGAAATAAAACGGAGGCGATCGAGTCTTGTGGGGAAAAGTGCGCAAACCTCTGCAGAGTGTACAAACTAATCATGGTTAGCCGTGTCCCCGGTTATGGACAACTTGAGTATCTAGTACCTGGATTATCATTTGAATCTCATCACCATGTTACTTCTAATTAATTTTGTTGGGTTAATGATGACACTTAATTGGGATTGAGTTGGAGGTACCTTCTCAATGTTTAACAACCACCATGATAGTTAAATAAAATTTATTCCTTTGAAGTAGGATAAAATTGGCTTTTCGCAAAATTGTAACCATAGAGCTTTCCACCAGCCTTATATGCATGTAGTATAGCATTATTACTGTTCATTACTCTCTATGTGTTACTTTGCCAGCATATTCTATGTGCTGACCCGTTTTCGGGCTGCAACCTTTCATGTTGCAGACTTTTCAGACGACGAGTAAGGTGCCTTAGGTCGTGGTCTTATACTCAGTGATGCCGCTGAAGTTGATGGACTCACTTATCTTCCAAGTCTTCCGCTGTTATCGTTTTAGATGGCCTTAAGCCATGTTTATCATACTTAATCTCTTTGGAGATATTCGATGTAATAAGTGTGTGATTGCTACTCTGTTATAAATCCTCCATTTGTACTGTGCGTGTCAGCATTACTGATCCAGGGATGACACTGGTGCACAGCAGCACAGACCATTTGAGGTCTGGTCGCTACAGTAGCAAATCACTAAAATTATAATTTAACATTGCATAATAAATGCCTCTTCATATTTAATACTCTTATCCTCAAATAGAATCATTAAACAAGCAAACATATGCATACAATGCTAACATAACAGCAATCTGCCAAAACAGGACATTCTGTAAAGAATGCAAGAGGATCCATACTTATTCAACTTAAAAAATTCTAAAAAAATTAACACACTGTAGAAAATTTATCAGAGCTTATTTTGCAAAAAGTTTCAACATTTTATCACATTCTGACTTTTCTTGGGAATTTTTGCAACACCGATAAACTTTCTGTTTTCAAACAGCAACATGTAGACTTGCAAAATAAGCATGACAAAGGCTATACTTGACATTTTTATTGAAGTAAAAGATGCAAAACATTAGTATAGATAGCAGCAAGCAAATGAAAACAAAATAAAATGACGCTCCAAGCAAAACTCATATCATGTGACGAATGAAAATATAGCCCCAAGTAAGATTACCGATAATGTTGGAGACGAAAGAGGGGATGCCTTTCGGGGCATCCCCAAGCTTAGTTGCTTAGATCTTCCTTAAATATTAACTTGGGGTGCCTTGGGAATCCCCAAGCTTAGGATCTTGTCGCTCCTTATTCTCCTCATATCGATATCTCACCAAAAACTTGAAAACTTCAATCACACGAAACTTAACGGAACTTCTTGAGATAGGTTAGTATGATAAAGAGCAAACCGTTTCATTTTGGTATTGTCAAAGACAGTCGGCCTTCACAAAGCGGTTTGCACACCTTGGACCAGCTGGACAGATTCATAATTGTTTCCACACAATGCCTACTGTAGCATATCATTTCCACAATTTATATTGAGCAATATAAGCCATAGAAACTAGGAAACAAGCAAACTATGCATTGAAAACAAAATCTGTCAAAAACAGAACAGTATGTAGTGATCTGCAAAACTACCATACTTCTGCTACTTCAAAAATTATGAAAAAATAGAACACGGAGGGAATTTATATATATATCACCTGTAAACAATTCAGATCAAAAGCACATTCCAGTGAATTTGGAAAATTCCTGGACTGAGCGCAAAAGTTTCTGTTTTTGCACAGATTCAAGTCAACTATCATCCACACTATCCCAAAGGCTTTACTTGGCACTTTATTGAAACAAAAGCAATAGAACATGATTACTACAGTAGCATAATCATGTGAACACACAAAAAAAGTAGGTAAAAGTGTTGGGTTGTCTCCCAGCAAGCGCTTTTCTTTAATGCCTTTTTAGCTAGGCATGATAATTTCAATGATGCTCGCATAAAAGATAAGAATGGAAACATAACAAGAGCATAATGAAATACATGACTGGCACATTTAAGTCTAACCCACTTCCTATGCATAGGGATTTTGTGATCAAACAATTCATGAGAGCAAGAATCAACTAGCATAGGAAGTCAAAACAAACATAACTTCAAGATTTTCAACACATAGAGAGGAAACTTGATATTATTGCAATTACTACAAGCATAAGTTCCTCCCTCATAATAATTTTCAGTAGGATCATGAAGAAATTCAACAATATAACCATCACATAAAGCATTCTTTTCATGACACAAAAGCATAGAAACTTATTACTCTCCACATAAGCAAATTTCTTCTCATCAATAGTAGTGAGAGAAAACTCAACAAAATAACTATCTGAGAGTGAAAATTAAAATCATGATGACAAGTTCCATGGTTATCATTATTCTTTATAGCATACATGTCATCACCATAATCATCATAGATAGCAACTTTGTTATCATAGTCAATTGAAGCCTCATCCAAAATGGTGGATTCATCACTAAATAAAGTCATGACCTCTCCGAATCCACTTTCATCATTATAATCATCATAAATAGGAGGCATGCAATCATTATAACAAATTTGCACATCAAATCTTGGGGGACTAAAAATATCATCTTCATCAAATATAGCATCCCCAAGCTTATGGCTTTGCATATCGTTAGCATCATGGATATTCAAAGAATTCATACTAATAACATTGCAATCATGCTCATCATTCAAAGATTTTTTGTCAAACATTTTATAGAATTCTTCTTCTATCAATTGAGCACAATTTTCCTTTCCATCAGTTTCACGAAAATACATTATAAAGATGAATAATATGAGGCAACCTCAATTCCATTTTTTTGTAATTTTCTTTTTATAAACCAAACTAGTGATAAAACAAGAAACTAAAAGATTTGATTGCAAGATCTAAAGATATACCTTCAAGCACTCACCTCCCCGGCAACGGCGCCAGAAAAGAGCTTGATGTTTACTACGCAATTTTATTCTTGTAGACACGTGTTGGGCCTCCAAGCGCAGAGTTTTGTAGGAAAGTAGCAATTTTCCATCAAGTGGATGACCTAAGGTTTATCATTCTGTGGGAGGTGTAGGATGAAGATGGTCTCTCTCAAATGACCCCGCAACCAAATAATAAAAAGTCTCTTGTGTCCCCAACACACCCAATACAATGGCAAATTGTATAGGTGCACTAGTTCGGCGAAGAGATGGTGATAAAAGTGTAATATGGATGGTAGAAATATATTTTTATAATTTGAATGAATAAAAACAGCAAGGTAGCAATTGATAAAAAGGAGCACAACGGTATTGCAATGCTTGAAAACAAGGCCTAGGGCCCGTACTTTCGCTAGTGTAATCTCTCAACAGTGCTAATATAATTGGATCATATAACCATCCCTCAACGTGCGATGAAGAATCACTCCAAAGTTCCTATCTAGCGGAGAACAAAAGAAGAAATCGTTTGTAGGGTACGAAACCACCTCGAAGCTATTCTTTCAGATCGACCTATCCAAGAGTTCGTACTAAAATAACACCAAATAATTTCAGATTCACAATACTCAATCCAACACAAAGAACCTCAAAGATTTCCCCAAGATTTCTACCGAAGAAACAAAGACAAGAACGTGCATCAACCCCTATGCGTAGATTACCCCAATGTCACCTCGGGAATCCGCGAGTTGAGTGCCAAAACATAAATCAAGTGAATCAATACGATACCCCATTGTCACCACGGGTAGACATACATAAAGTGTTCTCAAATCCATAAAAGTATTCAATCCGATAAAACGAAATCTCAAAGGGAAAACTCAATTCATCACAACAAGATAGTGAGGGGAAAACACGCTTGAGGGGGCGCGCAGCCTCTCCTCTCTCTTTCCCCTAAAGCCCAATAAGGCCCATATACTCCCCGGCGATTTCCCGTAACTCTCCGGTACTCCGAAAAATGTCCGAATCACTCGGAACCTTTCCGATGTCCGAATATAGTCGTCCAATATATCGATCTTTACGTCTCGACCATTTCGAGACTCCTCGTCATGTCCCCGATCTCATCCGGGACTCCGAACTACGTTCGGTACATCAAAACACATAAACTCATAATATAACCGTCATCGAACTTTAAGCGTGCGGACCCTACGGGTTCGAGAACAATGTAGACATGACCGAGACACGTCTCCGGTCAATAACCAATAGCGGAACCTGGATGCTCATATTGGCTCCCACATATTCTACGAAGATCTTTATCGGTCAAACCGCATAACAACATACGTTGTTCCCTTTGTCATCGGTATGTTACTTGCCCGAGATTCGATCGTCGGTATCTCAATACCTAGTTCAATCTCGTTGCCGGCAAGTCTGTTTACTCGTTCCGTAATACATCATCCCGCACCTAACTCATTAGTTGCAATGCTTGCAAGGCTTATAGTGATGTGCATTACTGAGTGGGCCCAGAGATACCTCTCCGACAATCGGAGTGACAAATCCTAATCTCGAAATACGCCAACCCAACAAGTACCTTCGGAGACACCTGTAGAGCACCTTTATAATCACCCAGTTACGTTGTGACGTTTGGTAGCACACAAAGTGTTCCTCCGGTAAACGGGAGTTGCATAATCTCATAGTCATAGGAACATGTATAAGTCATGAAGAAAGCAATAGCAACATACTAAACGATCGAGTGCTAAGCTAATGGAATGGGTCAAGTCAATCACATCATTCTCCTAATGATGTGATCCCGTTAATCAAATGACAACTCATGTCTATGGCTAGGAAACATAACCATCTTTGATCAACGAGCTAGTCAAGTAGAGGCATACTAGTGAAACTCTGTTTGTCTATATATTCACACATGTATTATGTTTCCGGTTAATACAATTCTAGCATGAATAATAAACATTTATCATGATATAAGGAAATGAATAATAACTTTATTATTGCCTCTAGGGCATATTTCCTTCAGTCTCCCACTTGCACTAGAGTCAATAATCTAGTTCACATCACCATGTGATTTAATACCAATAGTTCACATCACCATGTGATTAACACCCATAGTTCACATCGTCGTGTGATCAACACCCAAAGGGTTTACTAGAGTCAATAATCTAGTTCACATCGCTATGTGATTAACACCCAAAGAGTACTAAGGTGTGATCATGTTTTGCTTGTGAGAGAAGTTTAGTCAACGGGTCTGCCACATTCAGATCCGTATGTATTTTGCAAATTTCTATGTCAACAATGCTCTGCACGGAGCTACTCTAGCTAATTGCTCCCACTTTCAATATGTATCCAGATTGAGACTTAGAGTCATCTGGATCAGTGTTAAAACTTGCATCGACGTAACCCTTTACGACGAACCTTTTTGTCACCTCCATAATCAAGAAACATATCCTTATTCCACTAAGGATAATTTTGATCGCTGTCCAGTGATCTACTCCTAGATCACTATTGTACTCCCTTGCCAAAATCAGTGTAGGGTATACAATAGATCTGGTACACAGCATGGCATACTTTATAGAACCTATGGCTAGCAGAGGCATAGGGAATGACTTTCATTCTCTTTCTATCTTCTGCCGTGGTCGGGTTTTGAGTCTTACTCAATTTCACACCTTGTAACACAGGCAAGAACTCTTTCTTTGACTGTTCCATTTTGAACTACTTCAAAATCTTGTCAAGGTATGTACTCATTGAAACAACTTATCAAGCGTCTTGATCTATCTCTATAGATCTTGATGCTCAATATGTAAGCAGCTTCACCGAGGTCTTTCTTTGAAAAACTCCTTTCAAACATTCCTTTATGCTTTGCAGAATAATTCTACATTATTTCCGGTCAACAATATGTCATTCACATATACTTATCAAAATGATGTAGTGCTCCCACTCACTTTCTTGTAAATACAGGCTTCACCGCAAGTCTGTATAAAACTATATGCTTTGATCAACTCATCAAAGCGTATATTCCAATTCCGAGATGCTTGCACCAGTCCATAGATGGATCGCTGGAGCTTGCATATTTTGTTAACACCTTTAGGATCGACAAAACCTTCTAGTTGCATCATATACAACTCTTCTTTAAGAAATCCATTAAGGAATGCAGTTTTGTTTATCCATTTGCCAGATTTCATAAAATGCGGCAATTGCTAACATGATTCGGACAGACTTAAGCATAGATACGAGTGAGAAACTCTCATCGTAGTCAACACCTTGAACTTGTCGAAAACCTTTTTGCGACAATTCTAGCTTTGTAGATAGTAACACTACTATTAGCGTCCGTCTTCCTCTTGAAGATCCATTTAATCTCAATGGCTCACCAATCATCGGGCAAGTCAATCAAAGTCCATACTTTGTTCTCATACATGGATCCCATCTCAGATTTCATGGCCTCAAGACATTTTGCGGAATCTGGGCTCATCATCGCTTCCTCATAGTTCGTAGGTTCGTCATGGTCAAGTAACATGACCTCTAGAACAGGATTACCGTACCACTCTGGTGCGGATCTCACTCTGGTTTACCTACGAGGTTCGGTAGTAACTTGATTTGAAGTTACATGATCATCATCATTAGCTTCCTCACTAATTGGCGTAGTAGTCACAGGAACGGATTTCTGTGATGAACTACTTTCCAATAAGGGAGCATGTACAGTTACCTCATCAAGTTCTACTTTCCTCCCACTCACTTCTTTCGAGAGAAACTCCTTCTCTAGAAAGGATCCATTCTTAGCAACGAATATCTTGCCTTCGGATCTGTGATAGAAGGTGTACCCAACTGTCTCCTTTGGGTATCCTATGAAGACACATTTCTCCAATTTGGGTTTGAGCTTATCAGGATGAAACTTTTTCTTATAAGCATCGCAACCCCAAACTTTAAGAAACGACAACTTTGGTTTCTTGCCAAACCACAGTTCATACGGTGTCGTCTCAACGGATTTAGATGGTGCCCTATTTAACGTGAATGTAGCTGTCTCTAATGCATAACCCCAAAACGATAGTGGTAAATCAGTAAGAGACATCATAGATTGCACAATATCCAATAAAGTACAGTTACAATGTTCGGACACACCATTACGCTGTGGTGTTCCAGGTGGCGTGAGTTGCGAAACTATTCCGCATTGTTTCAAATGAAGACCAAACTCATAACCCAAATATTCTTCTCCACGATCAGATTGTAGATACTTTATTTTCTTGTTACGATGATTTTCCACTTCACTCTAATATTATATGAACTTTTCAAATGTTTCAGACTTATGTTTCATCAAGTAGATATACCCATATCTGCTCAAATCATCTGTGAAGGTCAGAAAATAACGATACCCGTCGCGAGCCTCAACATTCATCGGACCACATACATCAGTATGTATGATTTCCAACAAATCTGTTGCTCGCTCCATTGTTCCGGAGAACGGCGTTTTAGTCATCTTGCCCAAGAGGCATGGTTCGCAAGCATCAAGTGATTCATAATCAAGTGATTCCAAAAGCCCATTAGCATGGAGTTCCTTCATGCGCTTTACACCAATATGACCTAAACGGCAGTGCCACAAATAAGTTGCACTATCATTATTAACTTCGCATCTTTTGGCTTCAATATTATGAATATGTGTATCAGTACAATCGAGATCCAATGAACCATTTTCATTGGGTGCGTAACCATATAAGGTTTTATTCATGTAAACAGAACAACAATTATTCTCTAACTTAAATGAATAACCGTATTGCAATAAACATGAACAAATCATATTCATGCTCAATGCAAACACCAAATAATACTTATTTAGGTTTAACACTAATCCTGAAAGTATAGGGAGTGTACGATGATGATCATATCAATCTTGGAACTGCTTTCAACACACATCGTCACTTCACCCTTAACTAGTTTCTGTTCAATGTGCAACTCCCGTTTCGAGTTACTACTCTTAGCAACTGAACTAGTATCAAATATCGCGGGGTTGCTATAAACACTAGTAAAGTACACATCAATAACATGTATATCAAATATACCTTTGTTCACTTTGCCATCCTTCTTATCCGCCAAATACTTGGAGCAGTTCCGCTTCCAGTGACCAGTCCCTTTGCAGTAGAAGCACTTAGTCTCAGGCTTAGGTCCAGACTTGGGCTTCTTCACTTGAGCAGAAACTTGCTTGCCGTTCTTCTTGAAGTTTCCCTTCTTCCCTTTTCCCTTTTCCTTGAAACTAGTGGTCTTGTTAACCATCAACACTTGATGCTCTTTCTTGATTTCTACCTTCATCGATTTTAGCATCGCGAAGAGCTCGGGAATTACTTTCGTCATCCCTTGCATATTATAGTTCATCACGAAGTTCTATTAACTTGGTGATAGTGACTAGAGAATTCTGTCAATTACTATCTTATCTGGAAGATTAACTCCCACTTGATTCAAGCAATTGTAGTACCCAGACAATCTGAGCACATGCTCACTGGTTGAGCTATTCTCCTCCATCTTGTAGGCAAAGTACTGTCAGAGGTCTCATACCTCTCAACACGGGCATGAGTATGAAATACCAATTTCAACTCTTGGAACATCTTATATGCTCTTTGGCGTTCAAAACATTTTTGAACTCCCGGTTCTAAGCCGTAAAGCATGGTGCACTTAATTATCAAGTAGTCATCATACCGAGCTTTTGTCAAAACGTTCATAACGTCTGCATCTTCTCGTGCAATAGGTCTATCCCCTAGCGGTGCATCAAGGACATAATTCTTCTGTGCAGCAATGAGGATAATCCTCAAATCACAGATCCAATCTGCATCATTGCTACTAACATCTTTCAACTTAGTTTTCTCTAGGAACATATCAAAAATAAAACAGGGGAGCTAAACGCGAGCTATTGATCTATAACATAGATATGCTAATACTACTAGGACTAAGTTCATGATAAATTAAAGTTCAATTAATCATATTACTTAAGAACTCCCACTTAGATAGACATCCCTCTAATCATCTAAGTGATCACGTGATCCAAATCAACTAAACCATGTCCGATCATCACGTGAGATGGAGTAGTTTCAATGGTGAACATCACTATGTTGATCATATCTACTATATGATTCACGCTCGACCTTTCGGTCTCAGTGTTCCGAGGCCATATCTGTTATATGATAGGCTCGTCAAGTTTAACCTGAGTATTCCGCGTGTGCAACTGTTTTGCACCCGTTGTATTTGAACGTAGAGCCTATCACACCCGATCATCACGTGGTGTCTCAGCATGAAGAACTTTCGCAACGGTGCATACTCAGGGAGAACACTTATACCTTGATAATTTAGTGAGAGATCATCTTATAATGCTACCGTCGATCTAAGCAGAATAAGATGCATAAAAGATAAACATCACATGCAATCAATATAAGTGATATGATATGGCCATCATCATCTTGTGCTTGTGATCTCCATCTCTGAAGCATCGTCATGATCACCATTGTCACCGACGCGACACCTTGATCTCCATCGTAGCATCGTTGTCGTCTCGCCAACTATTGCTTCTACGACTATCGCTACCGCTTAGTGATAAAGTAAAGCAATTACAGGGCGATTGCATTGCATACAATAAAACGACAACCATATGGCTCCTGCCAGTTGCCGATAACTCGGTTACAAAACATGATCATCTCATACAATAAAATATAGTATCATGCCTTGACCATATCACATCACAACATGCCCTGCAAAAACAAGTTAGACGTCCTCTACTTTGTTGTTGCAAGTTTTACGTGGCTGCTACGGGCTGAGCAAGAACCGTTCTTACCTACGCATCAAAACCACAACGATAGTTTGTCAAGTTGGTGTTGTTTTAACCTTCGCAAGGACCGGGCGTAGCCACACTCAGTTCAACTAAAGTTGGAGAAACTGACACCCGCTAGTCACCTGTGTGCATAGCACGGCGGTAAAACCAGTCTCGCGTAAGCGTACGCGTAATGTCGGTCTGGGCCGCTTCATCCAACAATACCGCCGAACCAAAGTGTGACATGCTGGTAAGCAGTATGACTTATATCGCCCACAACTCACTTGTGTTCTACTCGTGCAAATTACATCAACGCATAAAACCTGGCTCGGATGCCACTGTTGGAGAACGTAGTAATTTCAAAAAAAATTCCTACGCACACACAGGATCATGGTGATGCATAGCAACGACAGAGGAGAGTGTTGTCCACGTACCCTCGTAGACTGAAAGCGGAAGCGTTAGCACAACGCGGTTGATGTAGTCGTACGTCTTCACGATCCGATCGATCAAGTACCGAACGCACGGCACCTCCGAGTTCAGCACACGTTCAGCCCGATGACGTCCCTCGAACTCCGATCCAGCCGAGTGTTGAGGGAGAGTTTCGTCAGCACGACGGCGTGGTGACGATGATGCTGTTCTACCGACGCATGGCTTCGCCTAAGCACCGCTACAGTATTATCGAGGTGGACTATGGTGGAGGGGGGCACCGCACACGGCTAAAAGATCAAACGATCAATTGTTGTGTCTCCAAGGGGTGCCCCCTCCCCGTATATAAAGGAGTGGAGGAGGGGGAGGGCCGGCCCTCTCTATGGCGTGCCCTAGGAGGAGTCCTACTCCCATCGGCAGTAGGATTCCCCCCCTTCCAAGTAGTAGGAGTAGGAGTCAAGGAAAGGGGACAGAGAAGAGAAGGAAGGAGGGGGCGCAGCCCCTCCCCCTAGTCCAATTCGGACTAGGCCTTGGGGGCGCGCAGCCTCTCCTCTCTCTTTCCCCTAAAGCCCAATAAGGCCCATATACTCCCCGGCGAATTCCCGTAACTCTTCGGTACTCCGAAACATGCCCGAATCACTCGGAACCTTTCCGATGTCCGAATATAGTCGTCCAATATATCGATCTTTACGTCTCGACCATTTCGAGACTCCTCGTCATGTCCCCGATCTCATCCGGGACTCCGAACTACCTTCGGTACATCAAAACACATAAACTCATAATATAACCGTCATCGAACTTTAAGCGTGCGGACCCTACGGGTTCGAGAATAATGTAGACATGACCGAGACACGTCTCCGGTCAATAACCAATAGCGGAACCTGAATGCTCATATTGGCTCTCACATATTCTACGAAGATCTTTATCGGTCAAACCGCATAACAACATACGTTGTTCCCTTTGTCATCGGTATGTTACTTGCCCGAGATTCGATCGTCGGTATCTCAATACCTAGTTCAATCTCGTTACCGGCAAGTCTCTTTACTCGTTCCGTAATACATCATCCCGCAACTAACTCATTAGTTGCAATGCTTGCAAGGCTTATAGTGATGTGCATTACTGAGTGGGCCCAGAGATACCTCTCCGACAATCGGAGTGATAAATCCTAATCTCGAAATACGCCAACCCAACAAGTACCTTCGGAGACACCTGTAGAGCACCTTTATAATCACCCAGTTATGTTGTGACGTTTGGTAGCACACAAAGTGTTCCTCCGATAAACGGGAGTTGCATAATCTCATAGTCATAGGAACATGTATAAGTCATGAAGAAAGCAATAGCAACATACTAAACGATCGAGTGCTAAGCTAACGGAATGGGTCAAGTCAATCACATCATTCTCCTAATGATGTGATCCCGTTAATCAAATGATAACTCATGTCTATGGCTAGGAAACATAACCATCTTTAATCAACGAGCTAGTCAAGTAGAGGCATACTAGTGACACTCTGTTTGTCTGTATATTCACACATGTATTATGTTACCGGTTAATACAATTCTAGCATGAATAATAAACATTTATCATGATATAAGGAAATGAATAATAACTTTATTATTGCCTCTAGGGCATATTTCCTTCACGAAGAGGGGTGCGGGAGGCCACCGAGGTGGGCACAACCCACCTGAGCGCCCTGGTGGGTTGTGCCCCCCTCGGGGCACCCCCAGGTGCTTCTCTGGCCCACTGGATGTCTTCTGGTCCATAAAAAATCCACAAAAAGTTTCGCGGTGTTTGGACTCCGTTTGATATTGATTTCCTGCGATGTAAAAAAACAAGCTAAAAACAGCAGCTGGCACTGGGCACTGGGTCAATAGGTTAGTACCAAAAAATGATATAAAGTTGCTATAAAATGATTGTAAAATATCCAAGAATGATAATATAAAAGCATGAATACTTCATAAATTATAGATATGTTGGAGACGTATCACCGCCGCCACTGGATGCCTTCACATTGGTGCTGCCGGCAGGGAGGACTCGCCGGCCACGGGACCGGCTCTATATCCCGGTGCACCGCGTGAAGTACCACTGGCAGTACTACGTATCTGTAATGCATGTTTTACCGTTACTCATTCATCATGGTTGAAAGCAAAAAGAATCAGGCTGATCCTGCACGTTCCAGGGTATAGAGTAGTGCGATGCTGGTAGATCATGTTATTCATGGTGACTTACATTGAGAAATTATCTTCCACAGGACGAAAACGACGAGGCCATAGTTTACCACATGCACGGCATCATCGAGGGGACCTCCTATTTTTTTCGAGGGGACCTCCTATATGCCCCTAATTGCGGCAGGGAGTCGCGGTTTCGCATAGGAGGCGGTTCACCTGGGCCGGCCCATTCGCTGTCCTTTGCGAAATGAAAGATGATGCAAAAATATGAGTGGCTAGCGCGACCTCTATAGTATAGATGGGATAAGCTAGCCACTCCGCCTGCCGAGCTATGTGAGTAAGATTGGCTACGCGAATATCAAAGAACCAACCAGAAACGGCACAAAAAAAACAAGTTTGCGAAATTCCATAGAACTTGTGGGCGAGGGATCGAACACAAGTCCTCCCGCAAGGAAAGCGCCTCCATAGCACTGTAGTACCTAAGGTTTAGTGAGCAAAATGGCAGCCCGGTATATATTAACTACTCCCTCCGTCCGGAAATAGTTGTCATCAAAATGAATAAAAGGGGATGTATCTAGATGTATTTTGGTTCTAGGTACATCCCTTTTTATCCATTTTAATGACAACTATTTTCGGACGGAGGGAGTATAATACATGGCATATTAAAACGTTTTAAAATATGCCAAACGTGATTTCTAAAAACGAATTATTTTTTGACACACAAATTTTATTTGGGAGACTAAAAATATTAAAAACAAATAGGAACAAAAATTAAATACAAGAACATTTTTTGAGATAATGAAATAATTATTGTAAACGCAAACAAAATTGGAAAACAATCACAAAATTTAAAAATTGAATATTTAAAAAACTACAAACTAGTTTTACAAAACTCGAGCACTTTTTGAATTTGAAAACTAATTTTGAAAAACATGAACCTTTTTTGAATTTGTGAACAAATTTTAAAAACTGTAGCGTTTTTTCAATATGTGAACAAATTTGGAAAAAGCAACATTTTTTAAATTCGCAAACTTTTTTAAATGTTGAAGAAAGTAAACATGTGATCATTTTTTTGATATGTGAACAAATTTTGAAAACAAAAAGAGTTTCCAATCTGTGAACAAATTTTAGAAATAGGCAGAATTTTTGAAATGCTTGAACATCTTTGAATTTGTGAACAAAATTTGGGAATGGGAACATTTTTTCGAAATTCCTAAACATTTTTTAATTTGACAACAAATTTAAATGTGTGAATAATTTTGAAATTGTGAACAAATTTTTAAAATGGGAACTTTCTTTAAACAAAATATTTTTTTGCTTTGCGAACAAAACTTTAAAAGGTGACTATTTTTTGCTTTTCCGAACATTTTCTGGAAAAAAATTCACAAATTTGGAATTATATTTTTTTGAAAATTGTCAAAAAAATTTAAAAACTGAAGATTTTACGAAAAATATTAACATATTTTGTAAAATGTGAACATTTAAGAAATTTCTGAATAGATTTTGAAAAAAGGAAAATTAATTTTAGATAGGAAAGTAAAAATGAAAAGAAACTAAAAACGAAAAAAGAAACAGAAAAAGGAAAAAAGAAACAGGAAAAAATGAAAATGAAAAAAATTGCGGTTCAGGAACCTTCTTGAAGTTTCCCAAAACCACAAAACACCGGCATGAGACCTCTAGAAGGTTCCCAAAACCGGGAAGGCTGAGAACGCTTAAACGGGCCGGCCCAATCTGGACGATCGTTCGAATCTCCTGTGCGGTACAGCGACATTTTGACGGCGAACGCGTCAAATAGGGATTTCCATGATCGAGTCCTTCATGAAAACGCAAGAAAAACTGCACGCCTCAAAGCAGACTTCGCCGGAACAGATAAGGGAATATTTCAGGAGTTTGCTTCGGACGCCGCTAGGCCGTTCCTCCTCGGACGGACAGCTCGGTTCGTCACGGAGGTTGAGCTCTTCCTTTTTTTTTTTTTTGAGGAAAGAGGTTGAGCTCTTCCTGATCTCGCAACGGAACATCGACGCGTAGAGCAGGGTGCGCCTGCAGAGGTTCAAGGAGTCCGCCTCGCACGTAGCAAGAGAGCAGGACGCGCTGCTGCATGACCGTCCCCTCAAGGGCCACTATTTGTACCTTTTAAATGAAGAGACAGATTGTGTTGGCGGTGTGATATAGCTGCCGTTTTTGGTTTTGTAGATTCTGCTGGTGTTGTGTTTCCATGTTGTACTGTAGGTAACGGAGATCAGGCTTCACTGTGTTTGCCTGCTTGTTTACCCAAAATTTCAAGGCCAATGGGTCTTTTCGGTTGGCCTTGTATGGAAATTGCGCTGAGGGAGCAGGACACCATCGATCCATTGGGTGAAGCGGGTCGACCAAATTTGGTTGTCTAAGATTCTAGTGGTCTTTGCGATAACATATGCCTTTGTGAGGATTGTTAGCCTTGTGTTTATATTTTTTATTTTTGAAATAAATCCAAAATTACCTTTGTTCGTGCAAGAAATATAAATTAGGACACATATACGCCTTGTATTCTTGGAAAAAGTAAACTCTGGAGATCCAAACATGCTGAAAATTCCTAACGCTACATGAAGCTATTTGAAAAAATATTGTTGTGTAACTGCTCCCTATTTCATACCAATATAGAATTAAAATGGGTCGGACCATGTTACTCAAGGGGATATGAGGCCAAATCACCACTAAGCCATTGGTTTGGCTCCATGTCCCTACACAAAGCAGAGGGCCCAACAAGTACCAAATCCGGGTCACAGCGGGCTGGCCCATTCACATCCTTATGTGTTTCACAGCGTGAGTGCACCCACATATGATTGAGAAAATGTTAGCATAGTTTTACTTTGATTTAATATGTGTTAGTAATAGGAGGATGCTACGGCGGGATCCTATTTACCGCCCGTGTGCAGCAAACAATCGCAGCTCCGCTGAAGCGAAGCGAGCGACGACGCTACACGGGCCGGCCCACTTAGAGGAGCAACCACTTTTGGGAGCGACTGCTTATTTCCCTGAACTAGTTTTATCCTGTTCTTTTCTATTTTAAAGGTTTTCTTCAGGTTTTTTGATTGATTTTTTGTTTTTTCCTGCTTATTTCTTTCTTTTCTTTTCCTGTTTATAAATTCAATATTTTTTGAAAAAAATCAAAAATCCAAATTTTGTTCATGATTTAAAAAATGTTTGGGTTATTTCAGATTTGTTTCCGATTTCAAAACATGTTCACTATTTTGACAAAAAAATCATAATTTTAAAATATTGTTCCCTTTTTATAAATTTGTGCACAATTAAAAAAATTTGGAATTCGAAATTTCTTCGCAAATTAAAAAAACATCCAAAATTTTGAAAAACTTTGCCCATGTTTTCAAACTTGTTCATGTTTATAAAAAACAATTCACCATTCAGAGAAATGTTCACAATGCGAAATTGTTGGCTTCAATTAAAAAACACTTTTGAAAAAAATCAAAATTCAAAAAAAATTCGGAATTCTAAATTTCTTCGCAATTTCAAAATAAAATAATTGTTCTTTAAAAAAATCTTATTTTTCTAATTTTGTACACTTTTTAAGAATATTCACAATTCAAAAAAATTGTTCTGAATTCAAAATTTCAAAAAATGTTCAGATTTTTTTAAACTTTCAAAACTAAAACTAGGGTGGTATGATGAACCGGCATGCTACAGTTGCCGAAACACTACAATGTTGTTTCTCTACATTATATATTTTTAGTTGAATTGAACTGCAATTCCAAATGGGTTGGCACAATGGAATTACTTGTTGTGCGAAGCCTCTACTCCTTACGCACACGAGCCGTGACTAGGGACTCTTGATGCTAGGTGCGGCCGCCCGGCCCAAATTTTGGCTGGTCACCGCGTGTGCGTCCGACTGGGCCTCGTTTGAATGCACAGTCTGCGTCATCTTCCTCCCCACCGCGTTATCTCCTTCCGCGTGTGAACCAAGCTTGCACGCACTGCGTGGGCGCCAACTGGCGCCTGCACGCCATCCCGACCATCGCCACTGCCCCCTTGCCTGGACGTCCTCCCTCCAATTTCCGTGTTACCGAATTCGCTCGACGCCCTTGCCCCATTGGTCGGAGCTCAACGGTTTCAGCCCCTCATCTCCGTCCTCATTGTCGTAATTGCGCTACTCAGTTGTAACATTTCCTGATGTCGGGCATAGCAAAATTGCTTGGCCCCTTCATAGCACCCCGTGCACCTCCGCTCAACTCTTGTTGTCGCAGCTCTACGTCTTCAACTTGTAATTCTCCAGTTGAAGCTTTAAAACAAAAGTTGGTTGCAACTATATGGCCCGCCTTGTGCAAGCATGTGATCCCAGGTTGAAATTTATTAGCATTCCCCCTAACACAGCCTCAGGATGTAAACGATGATGAGTGCTCCTATTTGTTAGTCATCACGTCAAATAAGTGTAGTAGGGGCAAGGCATCTCCAGCAGGCAAGAAAAGGAAGGGTTTTAAGCTCAAATCAACGTCCACTTATTGAACACAAAAAGCGGTCGTCCAATTATATAGCAAATTAAGTTTTACACAACCGTCCCAAGGATTTCCACTCCATTCGGCAGGGACTCCATCTTTCAAGGAGAATCGTAAGATACCTTTCTCAAAAAGCGGCTAAACTCTTGCATGAAAGCGTATTTGAAGCTCTCCATGCCTACTCTTATTTATAAAGAGCACCGGTACCGAATAAGGAATAGATGCCCCGGGAAAGCAACCAAACGTGCACCCCTAGCTAACGCTAAGTGGGGTGGCCCAGTGCGAGATAGCAAGCTACCTACTCCCGGTGAAAAATCGATTGATTTTTTCAGCTCGTTTTCTTATTTCGACTGGTTCTCTATTGAATTACTTTCCATTTAAAAGATACAAAATTTAAGAATTATCACTAAATTCAAAAAAATTAAGATTTTTTTTGCAAGTTTAAACAATGTTGAGAATTTTAAAAAAATACTCACTAATAATAGGAAATATTCATAAATTAATAAATAGAAAAGGGGAATAAAAATAAAAATAGAAAACGGAAAACACATGAGAGAAACACACCTGAGAAGAAGGATGGACCTTCTCAAGTCAAACAACACAGGGAGATAAGTGGGCCAGCCCATGTATGTGCGGGGTTGCGCATTTGCAAGACAGTTCCCTCGGGAGGCGATGATATATGTATGGAGAGCTCCTATTTGCCGCGCGCGGGCGGCAAATGGTCGAGCCTTCGCTGAAGTAAGAGCGCATGGGCCGGCCCATTAGGAGGAAACAAGCTCACAAGTAAAAAAAGAAACAAAAATTCATGTGCCCGCAAGAGATTTCGAACTCAGGACCTCCCTATCAAGGGCTAGCGTTGCTAACCGACGGAACCATTGAACTCTTATGATAATTCGAGGCGCGAAAGTTTAAGTACCATATGCTGTTGAATCTTTTTTTTTAAGTACACATAAAATATTTTGTAATATCCGTTGAACATTTTGCAATACCCGTTGAACATTTTATTAAAATAACATTTTTGAAAAAAATTTGAATATACACGCCGAACAATTTTCGGACACGTACTGAACATTTGTGAAAATACGTTGAACAATTTACGAATACACATTGAACAAAATTAAGAAACATAGTGAACATTTGTATACTCGTTGAAAAACCAAAACCAAAATAGAAAAATTGCAAAATTGCAAAATATATTTGCTGAACATTTTTATATCCATTGAACATTTTAAATAATACTTGATGAACATTTTTGAAACAATATGAATATATGTGTTGAACAATTTTTGAATACGCATTCAACATTTAGTAAAAAACGTTGAACAATTTCATAATACACGATGAACATTTTCGTAATACACGATGAACATGTTTATACGCAAAGGTGAACAATTTTCATAATATACAATGAACATTTTTCTTAATACAATGAAATTTCTTGTAATACACGGTAAACATTTATATAATACGCAATTTAAAAGAAGAAAACAGAAAAAGAAACAGAACAGAAAATAAAAAAATAATGTAAAAGAAAACAAAACAGAATAGGAACCAAAACAGAAAAATAAAAAAAACCGAAACAAAACAACAGAAAGCCGGATAAAACAGTGAAAAACTGGAAGCAAAAAACCGCAGAAGAAAATGAAAAAAAAACCTGCAGAAGCAGCGAAGGAAACGACAGCGAACAGCGAAGGAAAACAGCACAGGAAATCGTACGTGGGCCGGCCCAAGTGGGGACTCGCTTCAGCGAAGGTGCAGCTCCTGGACGCTCACGAGCGTCATATAGGATCCACCATATGTATCGCTCGAAGGGGAGGTCCTAGTCGGCGCCTTAAGCACCCCCGGAGCGAACTGGCGCCCGCATGAGAACTAGGGCTGCAAACGAGTCGAGCTCGAGCGAGTTGGAGTTGGCTCAGCTCAACTCATATGAAAATTCGAGCGAGCTCAAACTGAGTGAAGCTCATGATCGAGCTATAAAACATGACTTGTGCTCAGCTTGTAATGATCTCGAGTCGATCTCGAGCTAGTTTCGAGCTAAATGAGATGGTAAATTTTTTAAATATATGGATGAAAAACAAAAAAAATAAGGTGAATATGTTGGGAACCTTTGCCAAAAATATAGGATATTGAACACATAGTCGACCACGTGCCATAATTAGGCCTATATCTTCTCTGCACTTAATTAAGTTTCCATGTTCGTTGGTAAATAAAATGGAGATAAATTATGGACAACATATATGGTAATAAATTATCTGATTTCCATTTAATATATGGCATGATCATTTAACATAATGATATTCTGTCGAGCTATCAAGCTAAAATCGAGCGAGCCAACATTAGCTCAAGATTGGCTCGTTTCTCGGTCGAGCTACATAAAGTGTTCAAACTTAGCTTTTCTTGCAGCTCTAATGAGAACTAGTACATAAAGTGTTCAAACTTACCTTTTGATTGCAGATGATTCTCTAATTCTTATGATAGCCACGGTGCAAAATGCAAGCACTTTGAAGAGGGTTTTAGATACATATTGTGAGAGCTCGGGACAGCGAGTAAGTACACCTAAATCTAGTGTATTTTTCAGTCCTAATACCAGAGTTAGTGAAAGAGAGGCTGTTTGTGGAATGCTGAATATATTAACTGAAGCGTGGTCTGACAAGTACTTGGGATTTCCGACAATTGTGGGTGTTGATAGAAGTGATTGCTTTCAACATCTTGTTGACAGAGTGTGTCAAAGGCTGAAGGGTTGGAAGGAAAAATTCCTATCAGTTCAAGGTAAAGAAATCCTTCTCAAAGCGGTAGCTCAGGCAATTCCATCATATGCTATGTCTGTTTTTAAATTACCGAAAGGAATTTGCAAAGCAATCACTGATGAAATATCGAGCTTCTGGTGGGGTGATGGAGAGGAAAAAAGGAAAATGCACCGGTTTGCATGGTGGAAGATGTGTGTACCAAAGAAGAAGGGAGGAATGTGATTCAGAGACCTTCATAGCTTTAACCTTGCTATGTTAGCAAAGCAGTGTTGGCGACTGATCCACAATCCTGACTCTTTGTGTGCACATGTTTTAGGTGCAAAATACTACCTGGATGGTAATATCATGCGAGCTGGACCGAAGAAAGGCTCCTCGTTCACATGGCAAAGTATCTTTGCGGGGATACAAACGTTCAAGAGGGGGTGTATTTGGAGGGTGGGTACGGGCTCACAGATCAATATCTGGGAGGATCCATGGATTCCATCAAGCCCGTCAAGGAAAGTAATCACCCCTAGAGGGGGAGTTATGTTATCAAAAGTGCAAGATATAATTGACCCATTCACGGGTCAGTGGGACGAGGCACTTATTCAGAGTGTGTTCTCACCTGTTGATGTAAGCAGAATATTACAAATCCCACTCCAAGTTGAAGTAACAGAGGATCTTGTGGCATGGCAATTCACAAAGTCTGGAACATTTTCTGTACGCTCGGCTTATTACGTAGAGTTTGATCACCAGTTCGGTCGGCATTACAGAGAAGCTAATAGTCCAGGTACTGCTCAGCTAAACGGGGTCTGGAAGGAGATTTGGCGCCTCCGCTTACCGGGAAAGATTAAACAATTTGGTTGGAAAGTGCTTAAAGGAGTACTACCATGCTACGGTGTGCTAGCGGACAGACATATTCCCTTGGTCCCACAATGCCCAATATGCAAGGTTGGCTTGGAAGATATCCAACACTGTTTATTCACATGTGATAGAGCTCGACTTGTGTGGGCATCGCTAGGACTAACAGAGGAGATTGATAAAGCTGTTATACAGGACCGGTCCGGCTCTGTGAATTTGGACACATTGATCCGACTACAGAAGTTAGTAGGGGATATTCCAATGGCTGAGCTTATTCTGGTTGCTATGTGGTATATATGGTGGCAGCGGAGGCAAGTATCGAAAGGGGAGACAGTGTCAACCCCGGAACAATCAGCTATCTCAATACGAGTTCTCGCTACCAACTTTGTTCGAGCAAATACACCAAAATTGGCCACCCGCAAGAAAGATCAAGTGTGGAAAAAGCCAGGTAGTGGAGTTATAAAAGATTAATGTTGATGCATCATTTCATGAGGAGAATCTTCGTGGAGCCTGTGGCGTGGTTGGACGGGATGACCATGGCAAATTCTTGGGAGCAGCAACACAAGTTCTATCTCATGTATCAAGCACAGGATCAGCTGAAATCTTGGCTATCCGCTCCGGACTATACTTAGCAGCTAACATGGGATGCACCAAGATCATCATAGAATCGGACTGTATGCATGCCTTGGAGGCAATATCTGATCCGGCTACGTATATGGGAGTTGATGTCCCGGTTGTGATGGAGTGCTCCATTCTGGCGATGGAGTTTACAAGTGTTAGTTTCGATTTTTGTAACAGAGAGGCTAATATGCTTGTGGATGGTCTTGCGAAGCATTGTCTTAGTAGTAGAATCTCTGAAAGTTGGAAATCTTCCGTCCTTGACTTTGTTCTTCACCATTATGTAAATGATCTTGCCATTATTTGAGGAATAAAGTCATGACGTTCAAAAAAAATAGTGGGCCGGCCATAGCGCAACCAAAAGAGGGCGTGCGACGCTGGGAGTCGAACTCAGGCCGCTCCTTTCCTGCAAGATAATGGATACCACTGGACCATTCGTCAACTACTGATTGATGGCAGCGCAGAATACTTAAGAACTATTCTAGCGGCGGTATTTGAAAGAAAACAACATCACTAGTATGGGAAAAAGTTTCATCAATTGACCGGTCTGGCCAGTTGTCTGTTCAAAAAATATGTGTGTTTTCTGAAAAATTAGAAATTAAAAAGAGCATTCACAAAAAAAGTTCACCGGTTAAAAAAAGGTTGACGAAATTAAAAGAGAAAACTCACAAAAATGGAAAAATTTCATCGATGTTCAATAAAATTTCATCGATTTTGGAAAAAGTTCATTCGAATTTAAAAAACTTCATCGATTTTGCAAAAAAGTTCATAGAATTTGAAAAAAGTTCATCATAAATGAAAAAAGTTCATTGAATCGAAAAAAAGTTCATCGAGTTTGAAAAAAGTTCATCGAATCTGAAAGAAAGTTCATCGATTTTGAAAAATGTTCACCGAATCTGAAAATAAGTTCATCGATTTTGAAAAACTTTCATCGAATCTGAAAAAAAGTTCATCAATCTTGAAAAAAGTTCAGCGTATTTGATAAAAAGTTCATTGAATTAGAAGGACGTTTATAAAATTTGTAAAAAGTCCATCGAATTTGAAAAAAGTACATCAAAATTTAATAGGAAAGGAAAAAAAGGAAAAAGCAAATAATAAAACAGTGGAAACGTTGTCTTTTGCCACATCAGGCTTGGTGGTGCGTCGGTAAACATAGCCTCTTAACACAAGGGAGGTCTCTGGTTCGATTCACTAGGAGCCCGTTCTTTTTGCGATTTAAGAAATGAGAAGGAAAGTTAAACGGGCTGGCCCAGCTGGCGCGAGGTAGTGTGCGCTGCAGGCGCCCGTTAACGAAAATGCACGTTAACCGGCGCGTGCAGCGCCGAATAGGATTTGCCCGACGCGAGCAGCAACCATCGCGTCTCTAGCGGGTACATGCGATTTGGGCCAGAACGCGAGCATCCTCCAGCGAGCAACAGACACGAGCATAGGTACGATTTGTGGGTTTTTCTCCTTTTACTTTTTAATGTTGTTTTATATATTCTTTTCTAGGCATGGTTTTTCTTCTGTTTTTTATGTTTTATATTTTTTATAGTTTATGTACTATAATCACTAATATATGGTGAACCTTAATAAATAAATATTGAACAAGTTTTAATGTATCGTGAACTTTCCTTAATATGCGGTGAACAATTCTTCAAATAAACATTAAATAAAATTTAATATATGTTAAACATTTTTAATACACGGTGGATTTTTTTCTAATGCACTATGATATTCTTTAAAGCATGAAGAACATTTTCAAAGACCAAAAAAGATAAAAAAGAAAAAAACAGTAAGAAGACCAGAAAACCGGTCAAAGAAACCGGTGAAAATAACAGAAAAAAGGTGGAAAATGGAAGTTTCCCTAAACCAACTCTAAATGTTTACAAAAACAAAAACGGTCAAAAAACAAGAAAACCAAGGAAAGAATCTGATGATAAGAACACAAAAAAAATCAGTGAGAAAAACTAACAGCGTGTTTGGTAACTTTTGGGAAGGGGAAGGGGATTTCGCACGAGAGAGTTCATCAAGGGATTATGCGTGGGAAATAGAATTATACTCTCATTTCCTTATTTGGTATATGATGGAAATTAGTTTTGGATAAAGGTATGCCGTCAAATTAACAGGGTCCCCCATGGGAAGAAATTAGTGGGAATTGGCACCCTCAACTCCCCTTCCTCTTCCCACTTAAACTCCCATTTCATCTAAACAATCAGTGGACTTTTATTCTCTTTACCGCTCAACTCTGATTCCCCATCTGTAATTCCCATGAAACAAACACGCTGTAAATGGAAGTTTCCCAAAAGAACTCAAAACATTCACAAAAATAAAACCGGTCAGAAAATGCAGAAAATCAGACAAAGAAACCAGTAAAGAAAATAGAAGAAAAGAAAAGAGAAAAAGAAACCCGAAAACCCGCTAAAAACAATTAAAGGTTCCCAGAAAACCAACTCGAAATGTTCGCAAAAATCGTTCGGCGTGTGACACTCCTGAGCTCTCGATTGCTAGTCGGTCGGCCCATGTTTGTGCGCTAGTGGGCGATCAAAGCGTTAACGGTGACAACAATCGGTACATATCATTTGTGGTTTGTCTAAAAAAACCATATCATTTGTGGTTCCCTCTGTACTCCCTAAATATGATTTGCTGACAATTCCTATTTGCCGCGCAGTGTGGCAAATTGCCATCAAAACGCATAGGCAGAACATTTGAATGAGATAGCCCAATCTTACAGTATAGGATATGATTTTAGAACCTTCTAGGTTTTTTTCCTGTTGTTTTCTTAACGGGTTTTCTCGGTTTTATTTTTCATCTTTTAGTTTTTTTCCTGTTTCTTTGTATCCTTTTAGTTTTCTTAAATATTAAGAAGTCATGCTTTTGGTAAAAATGTTCGCAAATTTGAAAATAAAATCACGAACTTGAAAAATGTTCTCATTTCGAAAATAACTAAAAAACTGATTGCCAATTTGAAAAAAATGTACGCATTTTCAGAAAACATTCAACTTTTTTCAAAATATACGCAAATAAAAAAATTTAATTTTCAAAAATATATTCACATTAAAAAAATAAATTGTAAATATGAAAAATATTTGGGTTTCCAGAAAGTGTTCAAACATTTTTTAAAAATGTTTGTGTTTCCAAAAAGTGTTGTCCAATATTTTTCAAAAATTGTTCGCTCTTTTAAAAATATATTATTCTGAGTTTTATTTTCATGAAAACCCAAATGAATAAGAATAAAAATATACAGTTGCTATGCTACCACTCCCCACTCCACTCGCCACTCTACGGCTCATTCAATGGGTCGACCTACCCGAAATGCCCCTCTGGCCCTCTCTATGCGGCAGCCGCCTATTTGACGCAAAGAGACTCATGGCCTCATAGCCCAGGCCGTGAGAAAAAAAACACCATGTCATTCTCACCTCTCCCACAAAACTGAAGGCAACACAAAAGAAGGAAAAAATTGAAAATGGATTGTGCGACGAGACGCTAGGTTTTTTTCCTCTCGGCGGCTATCTAAGCCGCCGTTGAGACCATAGCTTTCTTCCTTCCCTCCGATCCAACTCAGGGACTCGACTACCTTATTTCGAGGTTCCAGGCTTGGGCTGACCGGGTTAGGGTTCCACTTTTGTTTCACACCCGGTGCTTTTCTCTAAGGTTGGGTTAGGGTTTGGTTTTGATGGCTGCGGAAACAGGAGGAGGCTCGGCGTCGGCCGGCGGTTCTTCGCCCGCATCAGAGATCGAGCAGTTGATGGCGGAGCTGGGGCTGCAGGAAGATGACATGGACGGCGTGGTTGTTGATGAATCTGCTGTCCCACGGGAAGCTGCAAGATGGATGGCGGTGGCGAGAGTGCATATTGATAAATCCTATAGCCAGGGCTGGTTCTTCCGGAACATGAGAGCAGCTTGGGGTCTAGCTCGCAAGGTGAATTTCAAGCCGCTGGAGGCAAACCTATACACCCTGCAATTTCACTGTCTTGGAGATTGGGAGAGAGTCATGAACAAGGGGCCATGGAATTTCAGAGGTAATGATGTTATCATCACCCCATATGATGGAGTCACCCAACCATCCAAGGTCAAGTTGGATACTTCAGATATCTGTATTCAAATCCACAATGTCCCGAGTCTATATGCACATCTAGTCCCTGCTTTGGCTGCAAAAGTTGGAGAAGTTTTATACTCAGAGAAGGCATCATATGATTTTACGGGTAACTTTTACCGTGTTTGGGTCAAGATTAATGTTCATAAGCCACTGAAGAATGCAGTGTCAATTATCAGGGATAGAGAGAGGCAAATTTACAGGGTGAAATATGAGCGTCTCCCGGATTGGTGTGCAGTCTGTGGGCATTTGGGCCATGTGTTTAAAGAACATGGAGATGGGATCCATCCAAAATCTGCATTAATTTTTAAAGACCTTCGCGCTTCCTCGACTATGCGAACTGGACAGGGACTTGGAGGGAGTCGTGGTCGCCGGGGCAGAAGAGGTGGCCGGAATGCAGACATGGAAGATTTTGGGACTGATCACTGTAAGGAAGACCCGAATATGGGTATGGCTGAGATGAATGTTGATGATCCTAGCAGAAAGAGAGGTGGGAGAATAGAGGTGGGTGCTAACCCTGTTTCGATGCAAGGCAAGCTGCCATTAGTCCCCATTGGTAATGAACTTGCGAATGTTACAGCAGCTGAAGGCATTGTCATTCCACCACCAACAAGGGACCCGAAGCATACCAGGACGGGAGGAGAAAACAAGGATGGGTAGAACAACGTAGTTAAAAGCTTGGCGGGATCCTTCGAGGAGCACCGCCCAGTACAATGAGTACCTTTTTTTGGAACTGTCGCGGTGTGGGAAACCCCACGACAGTCCAAGACCTTCTGAATTTGCTAAATTTTTTGCCCCTACCCTCTTATGTATTGTTGAAACACAAATAGAAGGCGCAAGGGTAGAATCGCTGGTACATTAGGTTATGATAAAGCATATGCGGTGGATACACAACAAAAAAAATACACTTCCGTGATGATACGTGTTTGTCACAGTAGGTCACGTTTTCTGTCATGCATGTACATCCATGACAAATTTATGACAGAATCAAGATAGTCATACCTGTGCTGTCGTAGAAGTGTTCCATGACATTACCAAAATTATTATCACGGAAGTGTCCACTTCCATGACGATAAATCGTGCGCCACAGAAGTGCTTTCGTCAAGGGTGACCGACACGTGGCATCCACCGTAACGGAACGCCGTTAAGCTATTGGGTCCGATTTTGGATCTGATAACCCGTTAACAGCCCCGACCAATGGGGATTTTCCACGTGTAAAATCATCATTGGCCAGAGGAAACACGTGTCGGCTCACCGTTGGGACAGATGTCATCCACTCATTGGACCCAAAGCGCCAATGATATGTCGACACGTGGCACGGCCCAACAAAGGCCCATATAGGTTAAAAAGGCCGGCCCAGTCATAGGCCCGTAGTACTTACTCAGGTACTAGTGGGCCAGCCCAATAACGACCTGCTTAATAAAGGCCCATTTACGACCCGAAGCCAGATCTGGCCCGTTAATTGTTCATCGAATATTTGGGCCCATTTATGGCCCGAAGCCAGATCTGGCCCGTTAATTGTTTGCCGAATATTTGGGCCCAATTACAGCCCAGTGACTTTCGGCCTGTTAGAGGCCCGATGTAGACATGGGCCCATTTCAGCCCGGTGTGACTTTCGGCCTGGAATGGCCTGTGCTGCCCATGGGCCATATGGTCCGACGGGGCATCGGGCCCACTAACGGCCCGTGATAAGGTGGCAACAGTTAAGCCCAACGTGACTTTGGGCCTGTTAAAGGCATGTCGCATAATTCGGCCCGTTGATGTCTGTACTAAGCTTTCGGCCTCTTAAAGGCCCATGATATCAGTGGGCCAACTAAGGCCCGAGATATGTTTCGGCCTGGTAACTGCCCGTGATATAACTGGGCCCAAAAAGGCCCGGTCTACATTTCAGCCTGCTGAAGGCCCGTCGACGACTAGTGAAAATTGAGGCCCAATATGCATTTCGGCCTGCTAAAGGCCCATGGTTTCATCTGGGCCATAACAGGCCAATACAATATTCAGCCTGTTAATGGCCCAACGCTACCTGGGCCAAACTAAGCGCTGGGTCCACAAAAGGCCCAACTAAAATATAGGCCGGTGTAAGTTGTGGGCCTCACGCAAAGTGTGAAGGCCCCAATGATTCGGGCCCAAGAAAGATGTAGGCCGGCCCAATTGTGGCCCTCTAAACACCAGGCCCGTTAGAGGCGAATGTTTCGGCCCGGTCGACTACATCTGATTTTTTTTCAGATAGCGAATGATGGCAGTAACTAGTAGGAATTAAGAACAAACCTACTCTATACAATAAAGAAATTATGGCATAGTAACTAAGAATAAACCTACACTATACAATAAAGGATTTATGGTATATTACATCCACTGGGCATCGAAGTTCGCCACCCGTGATCACGCGCAACGAAGAAGCAGATTACAAAACTGGGCACCATTGCAGCGTAACAAAATAATACTGAACCGAGACCACTTCCAAGATAGTTCAAGAAAGGTTAGCCTTGCGCGGGAACTGCTGCGCAAGCTGCTGAGCAAGGCTGTGAGACCGGCCTAGCATGTCGGTCATAACTTCCAGGTGTAGCTGTTTAGCGATGAGGTTCTCATTGGTGTTCTCCGCAATTTTTCTTAGAGATAGGACTTCAAGTCGAAGTTGAGTTGCAGAATGCCTTTCTGCTAGAACTTGGGACTGAAGAAGTCGAACTGATTCAGACAACGAATTCTGTGAGCTTGTCTGACTGCTAGTCTCAAGTAACTTGAACACTGCATCAAGACAAGACTTTGGGGTTGTCTCGCTATCTTCAAGATGTTTTGCCTTCTTTGCTGCAATATATGTTGGGTTTGTCTCATAGCCTTCAGCAGACTTGTGCATGCCATCAGGCATATCACCCTGAAACAAAGCAGAGAGATGACAGGTTTTGCACGTGTATAAACAAAGATGATAACTGTGCTGTCAATTCCATCCAATTTCAAATTAGAAAATAAAGAGTAAGTTCAAAATATCAATAGCATAATTTGGCATTGTTCATAATGAGGGGAGCTTCACCACACTACTGGATTACCATGTCAACATAACAAGCATAGATGAAGGGCAAAGAAAATCATTGTATCTATTTTGGTTAATGTGCATGGCATGTTGTTCATATCATCAGCCACATCAGTAAGATAAAACAGGAGATGACAAGGTGCAAACGTGGGCTGCTTCACCACACACTGGATTATAGATCCACAAAAACAAGCATACATATAGGGAGTATTGAGTAATGTGCATGGTATGAATAAGGAATTTGGTTAAACTTAGAACTTACGGTTCTTGCGAACATGCATTTTGGTAGAAACTGCAAACTAAACAGCAGTAAACGATAGGGAGTATGAGCAAATGAAACAACAGTTGAGGATAAAGGCTTTAGAAGGACTGACTTACATTAACAGTTAACACCGGCTTTATAATGCCCTTCTCCATGTCAAGGGAAGGACAACTCAAGAATTTCAGCACAGAATCTTCTTCATAAGCATTGCCTGTACTCTACATTTTGTAGAGAGTAATTATAGATATGATAATACTGGAAGGGATAGAGGATAATGAAGATAAGATGCAGATTGATGCTACATAATCAACTACCAATCCCTGGAAGTACAAGCATTAAAGGACAAAATGTACTGACAAGAGCAATGGGCTACACTTCTGCACTGGCATTGTCTGTGTATTCTACTTTTTGGTAAGATTAAATATACATCTGATCTTTTTTAGTAAATGGTGGGCGAGGGAGATAAGATGCAGAATGCTACACAATGAACCAATCCCTCTTCCCATAATACAAGGGTGTTTTGAACACTGGTGTACTGTACAAAACGTTCTTATATTATGGGACGGAGGGAGTAGCTGTTAATGTAAGTACAGTGATAGATGACGTTCAGTCCTTACAAGAGGACTGCAGAGCTAAACCTCTTCAAAAGCATTGGGTTGATTCTAAATTTATGTAAGAGTCCATACGATCTTATAATGTCCACCAAATGGACGATAACGAGACTAACATGTGCAGTGATGCTACATAATCAAACAGTTATGAAAGTAAGTATGGTCATACAGGGCAAGAGGTACTCACAAGAGCAATGCAGTGTGCAGTATAGTTGCGAGATTATGTGGTCCCTTGAGAATGAATGTTCTTCTGCTAATAGTTTTCATACAAGTGAGACGTTAAGGCAAATGCAGAAATGTAGTTCAAATTGTGATGTGATATCATAGATAGTACCTTACGCTGCAGCCGAGACCAATGTGTAACAAGATTATTCCAGTCACCGTCGGATAAATGTAGCACCGGAGACTTTACAGAAATTTCGTTTAGAGGCTTGCCATCGAAATGGGCTTGCCTCAGGTAGGAACGATACTTCATCAACGAGTGCTTGAAAAGCGCAACCAACCCTTGCTCGTCTTCACAATCCAGTTTGGTCCTCGCCTATTTAAAAGAATGAAATCTTCTGTCTTCTGTCAGCAGAAACATATGCAGTAATGACCATGAATAACATTAGTACATTACTTACGCGTAAGTTGCCGAGGAAGACTGGAAATTGTTCTGTGTCTGCGGTCTACACTACAAAAAAATACACTTCCGTGATGATACGTGTTTGTCACAGTAGGTCACGTTTTCTGTCATGCATGTACATCCATGACAATTTTATGACAGAATCAAGATAGTCATACCTGTGCTATCGTAGAAGTGTTCCATGACATTACCAAAATTATCATCACGGAAGTGTCCACTTCCATGACGATAAATTGCGCGTCACAGAAGTGCTTTCGTCAAGGGTGACCGACATGTGGCATCCACCGTAACGGAACACCGTTAAGCTATCGGGTTCGGTTTTGGATCCGATAACCCGTTAACAACCCCGACCAATGGGGATTTTCCACGTGTAAAATCATCATTGGCTGGAGGAAACACGTGTCGGCTCACCGTTGGGACAGATGTCATCCACTCATTGGACCCAAAGCGCCTATGATACGTCGACACGTGGCACGGCCCAACAGAGGCCCATTCCTGTTAAAAGGCTGGCCTGTTTGACTTGGTCAAAAGGTGGCGGGCCGGCCCACGGCAAGCCTGTTAACGACCTGTTCGCATATAGCCCATTTACAGCCCGCTAACCCAGGGCCCGTTTACGGCCTATCCGAATTAGGCCCAGTAGCGTCATCTGGGCCGTCCAATATAATTCCAGCCCATTTTAACTTCCGGCCCATGTATGGCCCATCACGTATTTCGGCCCATATGAGTCCCTTTGTAACTCTTGGCCCATTAATGGCCCGTGGTGAAACCGGTCCGTAATGAACAGTGTATCGCTTTATACCCATTAGCGGCCCATTATTCCATTGGGTCATTTCCAGCCCGTGTTACCTTTTGGCCTTCTGAAGGCCCATTTATTCTTGGGCTCATTTCCAGCATTTGGTTACTTACGGCCCGTTACTGGCCTTTTCTGCTTGTGGGCCAAATTCAGCCCGTGGATACAGTCGGCCTGTTTGTGGCCCGTTAATCTGTTGGGCCATTTTCATAGCATCATCAAATATGGCCTATTAACGGCCCGTTATGGTCAGCCCATAAAACGTACGATTTCCACTCTAGCCCATTTACGGCCCCTTATACGGCCCGTACAAGGCCCGTAGATGAGACGGCCCGTAGAAGGCCCATGGATCCTACGGGACGTAGAAGGCCCATTGACCCGACGGCCCATAGAATGCCCATTGATCCGACGGCCCATAGAAGGCCCATGGATCCGATGGCCCATAGAAGGCCCATGGTTTCGATAACCGATAGAAGGCCCACGGATCCGGCAGCCCATAGAAGGCCCACGGATCCGACGGCCATAGAAGGCCATGGATCGTCTGTCCCGTAGATGGCCCATGGATCGTACGGCCTGTGGAGGGCCATGGTCACTACAACGTTTGGGCGAGTTGGCCCCCGTTTGAACGATATAGCATATTCAAAGAATTATCCTACTCTATACTATCACCTCTAAAAAACATACACTATACAATAAAGAGACTAAGGCATAGAAACGTAGAATAATCCTACACTATACAATAAAGAAATTATAGCCGATTATACCCACTGGGCATTATGGTTCGGCACCAGTGATAATAAAGCATACACAAACAACAAATTACATACACTGGGCAAATACAGCTCATACATCATGGACGCGCATCAACATAACTTACCATTTGAACTATAATCTCTTCAGAAAATAGGATTGGCCGGCTTTAGATAGCACAAATTTCAGTCTGCAAACTCTCCAATTCCTTCGTTGTTACCTCAGTGTCTTGTTTCATTTTTTGACTCCTGCATCTAATACCTGCATGTCTAGTCTCAACTTGTTGATTGTACATTCAGAATCATGTACACGTTGTCTTGCCACCTCTAGTTGATGCTCGAGAACATCAGCACATTCCAATTCCAATCCATAATCATTCGGTAATGGCCATGCCGCACTGCTCGCAGACCTTTGTGTTGATGTCACTTCATCCTGAAATGTTTCTGTAAGTACACATGACTAGGGCAAAAATATAGTTACAACAGTGAAGCGAGCAAGACAGACTATTTTGTACATGGCAAAACAGGACTAACAATAATGTTACACGTCATGAAGCATAAGCAGGTGATATTTTTTTTAAAAGGTAGTCTGTGCAGCCTGCATACAGAAATCTCTCTTAGCTCACCAGAGGAGCATGATGTTGGGGCCCAATCCAAAACACAGACAAGTTACAAATTTAGACAGCACGTTGCGTAGAAGTAAGCAAGCAGTTGGCCATTCTGTAGCTCAATTAAAGTCTTAGGGAGCATAATGAACAGCAGAGGGTTTCATACAAACATACTACAGCAAGCAAAACTATGCAATCATTAGCCTAGTATAAACTAGATTGTGAGCCTCATGCAATAATAGTTGGTTAACAGACTTCAAAGCTTCAGGCACACTTCGGCAGAGTAATTAAATGGTAAGGCCTTTAATTATGTCAAATAATAGTTATACAAGTACCCAACATCAGGCATCATTCTTTGGGCATCTCATTAACTGAGGACAAATAAAGCAATTGAAAAGAGCAAATTAACTATGCCTGAAACAAACAAGGAATTGAACTGTTGAGTTGGATACAGTGACTTACCTTAACAGGTTGAAGAGGCTCAGCGCAGCTCCTATTTCTCTTGCAAGGCTCCTTCCTAACATCTTGTACTTGGAAATCCTCAATCTTATCTTCATTGCACCCCCTCTGCAAGGTGACACAAACTAGTTACTCGTCTCCTTGGAAGATAAATATGCATACTTTCTAGTCTGTGAACACAGAAGGATGAAATTATAACAAAACAACACCACATAATGAAACATGCCGCATCTCTTGCACTTGCACACAATGAAATGAGCATTTACTATGTCTGCACTATGTAAAAACTAGGCATACCTTCGAACTGGATCTCCAGGTACTCTTGAAGAGCCTACTTTAGTGTACAGCCAAACCTTTATGTCACCTATGAGTTAGAAAAGGCCGCACTATAGCAGCCCTTAGTGTTTAAATCGTTGACAAGCTCTGTTAGAGTGTTAGGTCAAGAACAACAAGTAATCAAAGCAAACAGTCCTAGTATGGCTGACTGATGCAAACAAGCAATTGAACAGATGTGTGAGCAAATCTTACATATCAAGAAAAGAAGCAAAGAAGGAGGCTTAAAGACCATCACTTGACTGACCAGATTTAAGGGGAATTTAAACATCATGTGCAACGTATGAACTAACATAAACATTGCATATTCTAGATTCTACAATGGAATGCACATGTATTAGGTTATGCCATGTATGATGATGCCCAAATGTACACTATAGCAGGCAGGAGTGATTCATCATTGCACGCACAATTGAATTGCAGGTTAAGGGTCAGTTCTATTCCGCCTTTTTAGGGCTTATTGTCAAAATAAGCCATAAAAGATGTAAATAAGTCATTTTTGAGTTATGGGCTTGGGCTTAACTAATTTCGCTTTGGAGGGGGGTGTTTCGGGTAGAACCTCACTAAAAATTGAAGGGAAGGGGAATAGTGAAATGACTCTGTTGTCTGCCTATATTACACTCAAAATGCAACTGGTGACGCCCGCATCACACCTCACCCTCAAGTAAAAACAAACACGCAAGCGTTCATTGCCCTGCCCGCTTGCATCTCCTCTCCCCTTTCCCTCTACCTCGATCCCCTGCCTGCAGCACTATGGTTCCTCCAGCAAGCCGTCGCCACTGGTCCCATCTGGCCTAGTCCTCAACGATGCTCTGTCCAGCTAGGCTACATGGCCGGCGGGTAGGGGCAAATCTCCCTGGCTGCTCCTCCCTCTGGCGCCGCCCCTCATTCTCATGGTCTCCAGCAACTGCTCCACTGTGGTTCGTCCAACGCACTACTCCGGCAGGCGCTGCACAACTACGGCTGATGCCACACTACGGCAGAAGGCACCTTATTCCCCCTTCCCACCTCCCAGGCCGTGGCCTTGAGGTGCTGTTGAAGGATGAGCTCATCCAACATGGTGAGGATCTCCTCTGATTTTTTTGCCAAATTTTCATTCTGATCCACTATACGATGAATTGCTATGAGCTGCTTCTGCTGCTACTATATGATGCATTGCTATGAGCTGCTCCTGCTGCTGCTATATGATGAATTGCTATGAGCTGCTACTGCTATATGATGAATTGCTATGAGCTGCTGCTGCTATATGATGAATTGCTATGAGCTGCTGCTGCTATATGATGAGTTGCTATAAGCTGCTCCTGCTGCTGCTGTATGATGAATTGCTATGAGCAGCTCCTGCTGATGCTATATGATGAATTGCTATGAGCTGCTCCTGTTGCTGCTATATGATGAATTGCTATGAGCTGCTCCTGCTGCTGCTATATGATGAATTGCTATGAGCTGCTCCTGCTGCTGTTATATGATGAATTGCTATGAGCTGCTGCTGGTATATGATGAATTGCACACTGCTGCTGCTGCTGCTGTATGATGAGTTGCTATGAGCTGCTGCTGCTATATGATGCTTTCAGGTGGTGCTGCTATATGATAATAACCAGCCACTTGGACCATCGAATTTCAATAAATAATTGTTCTTCATTTAAATGTGGGTCATGCGTTTTTCGTTTAAATTAGGCAATGGGATCTCTATGGAAAACATTGACCAAAGTAGATTGTGCCAAGTAGATGGTATCTTTGTATTTGCATTTTGAGCAAATAGTGATGGTCTGTTTTCCTATCATATTAATTACTGCACTGGGTTCAATTTGTGATGTTTGCAAGTCAAATTAATTTCATATGGGCAGCAAAATGAAAAAATATAATGTAATCTAGACTTTTCACTGATCATACCAAAGATAAGCTGAAAACGCAATGAAAAGAACTGGTTGGCTTATTACATGGAGCTTATATTCACAGGTGCTTATTTTCTTAGGATAACTCGTAATAACTGTCCCTAAGAAACTTGGCCAATAGAACTGACATACAAATAACATTTCACGATGATTGCAATGGAGGAGTGACGTACCATAGCACACTGTATAGGTTCACCGCTGGCTCTCCTTTTTTTGCGATGTTCCATGAAATTGCCACATACATCTTGTACTTTTTCGTTGTGTAACCGTATCTGCAAGTTGACACGGCTAATTTCAGTCATCTCTACATGATAATACATTGCATATCCCTTGCGCATATTTAAACCACCAATTAATGATTGTGTGCGTACCATAAACTAGCCATGACTCTGTGTGCTAGACTAGCAGGCACTCTAAGGGAGCCTAATGTAGTGTACTGGAATTCCTACATGCCACCTACGATTTTGTGTAATGTACTACCTCTGTTCCAAAATATATGTCTATGTAGAGATTCCAGTATGGACCACATACAGATGTATATACATGCATTTTCGAGTGTAGATTCACTCATTTTGCTCCGTATGTAGCCTATAGTGGAATCTCTAGAAAGACTTATATTTAGGAACGGAGGTACGAGGTAGTATCATGTATGACATCTACATATGTAATTTAGCAGCCAGTAGTAGAAATCATTGTCTGCACAAATGGATTACTGGTCGAAAATCCTAGCAAAGCACGCTGGCAGGCACAGAACAATACAAGAGAGAGAGACACGCTTACAAGATCATAGCAATGCCTCGGTCTAGGATCTTAGTTGGCCAAGCTGTTAGATCTAGAAGAAACATCGTCCTTGTAGTTTTTGCCAGCTGCATAACAGGTAACAGCGACCTGTTAGTATATTTGAAGTACATCGGGCAGGTGATGCTGGACGAGTTTAAAGGTGACAAGTACCTACGCCCTCGCGGGTGCTTGGCATCTTGCCAGACGGTGGGAATCAGGTTAGAAACGTCAAGGGTGATGACGCTGCGCTGGCTGTCGGGGTCCGGTAAGGAGATCTAGAACCGTCGAGTAGGGCGTTTGTGGAGCGGCTCCAGTAGGGTGGACTACGGTGTGGGCGAAGCGGATCTGTGGCCGTGGATGAGGGCGTAGGTGAAGCTGCTCTGGTGGTTGGGTTAAGGATGGTGTCGACGATGCGGATCTGCGGTTGTGGACGGGGCGTCAGAAGCTGCTCCGGTAGGTTGGATGAGGGTGCGAGGAAGCGGGTCTGAGGCCGTGGACTTGTGAGTTGGCAAAGCGGCCCCGGTAGGGTTGAAAATGGTATAGGCGAAGCTACTCCGGTGGGGTTGACGATGGTGTCAGCGAAGCGGCTCCGGTAGGGTTGAGGAAGGTGTCGGTGAAGAGGATCAGAGGACGTCGACGGGGGCGTCGGTGGGGCGGCTCGGGGGGGGGGGGTGGACGAAGCGTCTCCGGTGGGGAGTACGAATGAGCCGCTGCAGATGCGCTGCGGTTGACGAGAGTACTGGCGAAGCAGATCCGGCGCCGTGGACAAGGCCGACACTAAATGGGCTATGGTACGGTGGTGGATGAGCAGTCTACTTGTTTCTAGGGGAGGTGGGAGGGGTAGATGCGGCCGCAGAAGCAGATCCGGCGAGATGGACGCCGCTGGCAGTGAATGGGCTCTGGTACGCCGGTGGATGAGCAGTCTAGGGTTTCGAGAGGGGAGGGGAGAAAGGCTGATGAAGTACGGACGGCGTGATGTGAGATGCTCTGGTGCTGTGGAGTTAGTCGTTTTTGCGGGAGGGGGAGAGGAAATGGGGGTGCCGTGTAGTGGGGGGAACCGGAAGTTACCAAAGCAGCCCCGACCTATTATGTAGATGAGGGCGGTATTGTAACTGTTGGTCTCCGTGCACCAAGGACAAAAGGGGAATTTCGCATGCTAAAGACTAAGGTGGCGGAAATTTTAGAAGGAGGCGGGAGATTTTGCCGCCCGCGGGATCGTTCGTATCCAGTTTCAACTAATTTTGGACCGTGCTAGCGGGAAGGTCATGCGAGACTGTGTACACGGGGCATGCATCAGCAGTTAATAACTGGTGTGAAGTCCACCCCAGAAAAAAAGACAATAACTCGGGATGATGCGCCAATAACTTGGACGTTCACACGGGCGCGACCAATCGTACGGGTGTAGTGGCGCGTTCACAAAAAAAGGGATCAAACGCTCAGCCTATGTATTTCTCGTGTAAATAGATAATTTACTGCAATTGGTTATTTACTTTAAACATAATGCATTGACGTGTTAGTGTAGAGGCGCACAAAAAGAAATGGATATTGTAGTCCGCTACTTAAAAGTGTTACCTCATATGATTACATAGCCTCCATTTCATAAATTGCGTACCCGTTGAATTCATATATGAATATTACATATATTACTTCATAATAGAACCTTAAATCATCCAAGACTAATGATTTTGAATGCAAGAGTAACAATGGTGCATGTACATGATAGCTACATTGGTTGTTTGAAGAAACATCACTGTAACTTTGGCATGCACAACTGAAAAGGTTTATTTAAATAGAAAAAATGTGATATGTGAGTGTCCAATCTTTATAGCGTTGAATCGATATTGTACCTTTGGACACGATACGAAGTAGATATTGATTTATGTTCAAGCGATGCACATCCACGATCGCTAGATAGTGATACGTGAATGAATTGTGCAATCTCTCTCACACGCATACATATCTCATTTCCCTGTGGGCATCGGAATCACACACGCCCACTTCGTGTATTTCTATCCCTCCGTCAAGGTTAGAATTCGTCTTTCTACCCCGTCCTACAAGTCTCTCACATAGAAACACACACACTCTCTTTGTCGAACACGCCCACCCCTTTAATTCCGCCCACCCACAACCACTAATGTCTCAAAGTATAACAATGTCTCACACACATATGCCTAAGGTTAACTCGAGTTCCGGAACCATATGAATACATACAATGGGATTCCAGCAGAGCACCTTTTGTTTTGAGATTTTGCTCTCACTCTCTCTCTCACACACACACACACGCACGCGCGCACACATTGTTTATCGCTTCATTTTTCCGGCACTTGCATGCACACAATTTTGTTTATCTTCGTGATGCTTTAAGTATGCCTAGCACAAATGCTATCTACCTATCCCTTAATATAGCTAGATATGTGTCACACAAACTCCTTCTCCCTACTAGCAAGATGCCCATGCGTTGCACCGAACATCAAGATGCATTTGTATGAGTAGTTTATCTTGTGGGAGAAAAGGATGAACGAGGGAATGTCTTATTTGCAAATGCGGAGAGGGGTGTCGGTATCTTTTTGCAAAATTGCCATAGTTTCTTTCCTATCTGTCGGATATAAATCGGATGGCCTATATTGCAGGATGGCAGGAACACGATCATCACCAACTCTGTTTTTTATAAGAGTAGGGATATGTAAGTGTCACTGCCCCCCCGACACACACACCCACACCCACACAACCACACACACACACAGTTCCCAACACCGAAGGAGCAGGGTGACACCTCGATCTTGATACTAATCTATCGACTGGCTTCTCTCTCAAACACACACACACACACACACACTACCCGACACCGAAGGAGTAGGGTGGCACCTCGATCTTGATAGTAATCTATCTACTCCTCTTTCAAACACACACACACATACACACACACTCGCTAGTTGTGCCTCTGTGCCTACCGCGCACACTCTCGATACGTCTTTCTCTCCCTTCCCCCCACCCCAACAATGACAGCAGAAGGGTGACAACTCGATCTGATCGTAATCTGTCAATTGGTTTCTCTCTCGAACATTGTGTCTCTGTGCCTCGCTCAGTAGCCCCCTCGATATGTAGACTTCTCGCGCGCGCACCTGTAGTGACGATGACGCTGAACCCAGTGTGCCTCGTTTTTACCGGCCTCATGTGATATTTTCACCCTGTTTTCTGTTAATTAACAAGGCAACCTCTTCTTTGTTACTACTAGTGAATCTGAAATCATTCGGGGCAGACATAAAATATATCACTTCAACCCAATTATCATAGTAACTATTTTAAAAGAAACTAGCTAGATGCCCGTGCGTTGCACGGAACATCAAGATGCATTTGTATGAGTAGTTTATCTTGTGAGAGAAAAGAATGAACGAGGGAAGGTCGTATTTGTGAATGTGGAGAGGGGTGTGGGTATATTTTTGCAAAATTGCCATAGTTTTCTTCCTATCCATTAGATATAAATCTGACGGCCTATATTGCAGGATGGCACGCACACCATCATCACCAACTCTGTTTTCTACTCCCTCCGTTCCTAAATATTTGTCTTTTTAGAGATTTCAACAAGTGACTACATATGGAGCAAAATGAGTGAATCTACACTCTAAAATATGTCTACATACACATCCGTATGTGGTAGTCCATTTGAAATCTGAAAAATACAAATATTTAGGAACGGATGGAGTATAAGAGTAGACATGGAGATATATCTCCAGCATGGTCTACAACAAAAATGTGCTGGACTGGTTAGCGCTGGATGCTCGCAACGCGATGACATGAGTTCGAATTCTGTCTTAACTTTAGATTTTTATATTATATATTACTTATTTAATATATACTTCTTTCGCTACTGTACTGACAGTGGAACCCACAGAGTACTTAGAATACAAGATTAAGGATGGACTTGTTTCTTTTTAACTTTCTGTACGAAGCTGTAGCCACCCTGCAAGTCACGTGTACACTGTACATGCAATTAACTTTTTATAGAGGGACAATCATACACGCAATTAACTCAAATGGATTGGATGTCACTCTATTATTTCCAGCATAAGAGCATCTCCAACGGCAGCCGGCAAATTTCCTCCCACTTCCTTCCGCGGAGGACGACATCAAACGCCAGCGGCATACATTTTCACAACTCTAACCAACCAGATGAAATTCGTGCAAGCACAGACTGATTTCATATAAGCATGAAGGATTTCGTATAAAAAAGACGGATCTTCATATAAACATGATGGATTTCATTACATTTACATGAACTAAGCGGTGCCAATCCGGCTCTCTAGGTATAATTAATACTCCCTCCGTCCGGAAATACTTGTCCTAGAAATGGATGTATCTAGACTTATTTTAGTTATAGATACATACAATTTATCCATTCTTAGAACAAAAATTTCCCGCCAGCTGGAGAGGGAGTACATAATCTAAATGGCCGCCCGCGGATCCCTTTGTCTTCCTCATGTCCGGCAGACACTTTGCGGGGTCGACGAAAGTCCTCGGAAGAGACGAAGAAGCAAAGAAACCACCTGAATGCGCAGTCGTCGCCTCGGCGGTGGCCTTCATGGGACCCAAGTGGCGGCGGCCTCCCGTGTTCTACTTCTCCTCGATGATGGCGGCGGACACGGAGAAGCTGGCCACCGACTCGTCGCTCTCCACGCACCCGGCTTCTGTCTCTGCCTGCATGGCGCTGCCGCAGGCACGGGAGGCGCGCCCACAGACACGGGAGGCGCGACACCGCAGACACTGGTGGCGCGGTACGACGCGGCAGCGACGACGCCCGTACCGGTGTGCTCGCCGCCGTGCCGGCGTGGAGCAACTCGCCACTCCTCATCGAGCTGAACTGGAGCGGCGAGTTGCTGAACCACGCGCCTGCTTGGGGCAGCAACTGGCTCCGTCGGGCCAAGTGAGGTTGGTGAAGCACCGAGCGGCCTCGCCCGTATCCGGAGGGCTCGGCGGGCCACCCAGCCGGGTAATATGCCGGAGAACGGCTCCTCGCAAGCCATCAGAAGAGTGGAGAAAATGGTGAAGGAGGAGATGGGGGAGCGGCAGAGGGGTGCGATTATTGCCCGTTGTCTGTCTGGCCTCGTGTAAATAGAGGGCGGACGGTAGGAGCTGGGCCGGCGGCTGGCCTCGTTTAAACTGAGGGCGAACAGGAGGAGCTCGGCCGGTGTTGCGTTTAATTCCAACCCGCTCAGGAACGGACGTGTGGCCGGAGTAGGTTTCTCAGTTTGCATGCGGGTTTAATGGAGGGGTTTGATGGAGGCAAGGAGGTGTGTTGAGCCGGGCGTGCAGCGGGCGGTGCAATACTATTCAATTTGACAGCGGGTGGCGCAGTTTCCGATACGGCTTTAATGCAGATGAGGGAGGGAGTAGCGGTTCCCGAAATGTTGAACGGCCAATGCATCCTCCTTCAATTAATGCATGAGGGAAGTAATGGGAGGAGGACCGGGAAAAGAGGCTGCACGATGTGAATGCTACGCAGTTTGCCCTCATATAAAGGCGCCCCTCCATTCCAATGCATCTACCACATCGTACGCACCTAAGCATTTGCCTAAGCACCTACACTAAGCGCAAAAGAGCTCACTCCAGACCCATGGCGGCGATGCGCGCGAGCGGCCAACAGCTGTGCCAGATGGTCCATGACGTCGGCCTGCGGCATGGCGCAGAGGATCGTCTCCAGACGGTGTTGGAGACCGGCTGGTGGATGGCCGCCGTCGACGCCAACTATGACTCTCAGTTGGACCAGATGATCATTGCCACCACCAACAAGTTCACCATCCTCAAGAAGCTCGCGGACGACATCGCCGTACTCCTCCAGCCCGCGCGCCCGGGCTCCTCACTGCGTGCCACCCTAATCGGCCTCCATGGCCGGAACCTCTTTCAAGCACTAGTGGCCCTGCGACTGCCCGCCGACGCCACGAAGAATGTCCACCTGGAGGTCGCGCTCGTCGCGAGGCGCCTCGGCCTGAAAGAATTCGTCGACCTACACATCCACGTGTACGAGCAAATCGTGTACATAGGTATCTACAAGGCCAGTGAGGACGCTACGACGTTGGCCTTTCTCAACCGGCTGGAAGCCTTGGATGCCTTTGCTGAGAAGCACCTCGACCTCGCCACAAAAGGCGCCGCTCCTTAGCCGCCGATCGGTGGCCCGGCGCACGAAGTTGAGGAGGAGGAGGTCGTACGTTGATGGATGCATCTTTCTTCTTGCCTTCTGTAACCACCACTACGATCGCATCATCATCGTGGCCTTAATTCTTATTGTGCTATTGCATTCTCGTTCCAGTCAATACCGACATGTGCGATCCCTTTGCTTAATTATATGCATCACTGTAACTAGTACTCCATCCGTCAATTTATAAGTTGTGCTTACCTTTTCCATCAACTTCGTGCAACGCGCGGGCATCTTGCTAGAAACACTAGAACATGTCGGACCGCGTGTGACCAAACCGACGATGCGCCAACCTAGCTACTACGTACCCTGCTTATCTGGTGGAAATAGCCCCGCCCTAGCGTTTCCAATCGTTATTTCTATCTATCGATCGGGCCAAGGAGCAGAACCAAAATGTTACAATTTATACATGTTTCTCTACTCCTACTCCTATAAAAGACCCAGTTGGTGATGGTGGTGTGTCTGCCATCCGTCGTTTCTGACCATTAGATCTGCATCTAACGGCTGTGAGGTAAGTTGTGGCATTTTTGCAACAATAGCTCACTTCTCTGCTCCAATTTGCAAAAAAACCCTTATTATCTTGAAAGCAACCACATCCCTCCCTCACCTCATCAAAACAGCCTGAGAATTATATTTTGAGTGAAAAGTACTCCCTCCGTTCCTAAATATTTGTCTTTCTAGAGATTTCAATAAGTGACTACATACGGAGCAAAATGAGTGAATCTACACTTCAAAATATGTCTATATAATCCGTATGCGATAGTCCATTTGAAATCTCTAAAAAGACAAATATTTAGGAACGGAGGGAGTAATATATTAGGAGTATATCAAAACAAGAGTGATTTCTTTCAAGTTTGTGAACAAGTACTACTATTCTACTACTTCGGATCCGTCGCAACGCACGGGCGCATTGCTAGTAAAAGGAAAAGGCTTGCCGCGTTCGCGTCGCACTCCCCCACACACGCCCGGGAATCGGGAGTACTCCACGGCCCATCCGGCACGACACATAGCTTAGGGAAGGCGTGTTGCCTAGCATTTTCACTTTCATGTGGGACCTCCATTGAGCAAACCGACTATTGGCAAACCGCACCCAGCCCGCCGCCGGGTTGGAAAACAGAAACGAGGAGAATATCTAGTTGTAGCACGGAAGCCAAGAAATTTGGTGTCAGATGGGGCTCGTTGATAGAGTAGGAGCATTCCATACTACTCTACTCCTACTAGTACCAAGTTTGTACTATACAACTACTCGTACTACCACTATACAACTAGTAGGTACGTGCACGACACATCATCGTAGGAACAAAAAACGGGAAGATCTTGTTTTGGGTGATTTATCTTTTTTTCAGTCAACGTAGTATGAATAATATGATTTGGGGGGGGGGCACCCATGAAGCTTATGTGGCTTGGTTGCATGGCTACGAAAGGTTAGAGAAAAATAAATAGATAATGTATTTAGAGTGCACTCCACTAAACAGATATACTTTGGATCCATTGCAACGGGCCGGCACATTTATATCTATACCCCCTATATAGTGTGTGAATAACTTTGAAAGTTGGTCATTGGATGAAGCCAATCCGACGGTACAAAGATGGCAAATCCGAGCACTACTGGCCGTTGAATATCATCTACATTCCACCAGATTCTGCCACATGTAGAATCTAGAAGACTCCATGGTTGAACTTCATTCATGACTAACTTTGCCAAAACTAAGCTTAGGCAAAGTGTGTCTGCCACAAAAAATGTGGGTTACAAAATGGCCACCACAAGTGTGGCAAGATTTGGCAAGAAGTTGAGTCTATGACATGTGGACCATGTAGCTAGAAAAGTAGCAATGAACCAAACATATGCCTGGTGTGTTTGGTAGGGTGTATGAAGGGTGCATGATCCCAAGAGTTCCCTTCTCGACCCACTTTTGGGTGTTTGGCAGAGTGTATGGAGGGTGCATGAGTCCACACTAGATTAGCACAAATACACAAGAAGCATGCATGAAGAGAGCATACATGAAGAGGGGTGTTGAGTTGAGCATGCATGAAGAGGGGACAACTATGCTGAGACGAGAACACAACCAAACATACTTGTGGCATGCCTAAGCTTAGGCGTGGCAACCTTAGGCTGCAAACCAAACCATAACTTTGAAAGTTGGTCGTTGGATGAAGCCAATCCCTACGGTACAAAGATGGCAAATCCGAGCACTACTGGCCGTTGGATATCATCTACATTCCACCAGATTTTGCCACATGTAGAATCTAGAAGACTCCACATGTAGAAGCATAATGCACAAACCACCAGAATCTCATGCGTGCAATGCGCGTGTACCTTACTAGTAGTTGGTAGTAGTAAGAAACAAATTCCGGGTTTGGCACGAGCTCGTACTGCAGGAGCACCACAAGGCCTGCCGCAGGAGTTACATTTCCCTTTCGGGGCCCACGGGACTGAACTTCAGTGGCTTAGTGCCCGGCCTATGAGTCAATGACATGCGGACCTTAAATGCAGCTGGCCCACATGTCATTCTCATGGTGGTGGTTTGGTTCGCGACTCACTCGTTTGAGATGAACCGGCCGGTGGTGGCGTGGCCATGGCGAGGGTGCCACAGCTGGGTGTCGGGGCGTTACGAGGCGTAGATGGCCACACCGGCGGGTACTACCTATAGTACAGAAGTACTCCAGCTGAGGATTGATGCCCGGGACGAAATGTGTCACAGCCGCTGGATGAAAATTCGATGGTGCGGGAGTGCGGATCGGAGCACAGCAGCGGAGCAGGCAAACCGCGTCCAATCGGGTGTGGCTGTGGTAGAAAGTTGATGGTCGCCGCAGTTCAGCTGGCCCGCATGTCATGCACACAAAGGCAGAGGAGCGGTAGGGCCGAGAGGGATGAGGCACACGTCGGGGGGATGAGGATCCCCTGACATGAACAATCCTACCATTCTATCACTGACATGTGGGACCCGCAAGTGTGGGTCCCACCAGTCAGCGAAGGAAAGGCAGGGTAAGGCAGTGATAGCCACGTCAGAGGATCCATGTCCACGTCGGGGGACGTCGTGCTTACAGGTAGGGTTGGAGCAGCGCCGTGGGAATCACGTGTGGGTGTGGCAGTGGTAGAAACAAGAAACGTGATGGTCGCCGTGGTTCAACTTCCATGGACAAGCTGTCATGTCTGCTGACACATGTATAGTGTTTATATTTCAAGCACGTGAACAAGTATTATTCTACTACTTTGGATCCATTGCAACGCACGGGCCAGCACATTGGTAGTAGTAGTGTCTATCTCTATCTCTAGAGGCCTTCCCTCGTTCATCCTTCTCACAAGATAAACTACTCATACAAATGCATCTTGATGTTCCGTGGAACGCACGAGGATGTTTCATTGGGGGTCTCTCCAGCGCGGCGTGGCCGTAGTTGCAAGTTGACGCCCCTTGAGATGCCGACGTTGAGGGGCACTCGGATTTCCTCCGATGAGCAGGTAAGATGAGTTTGATCACGTAGTAAATGCATTCTAAAGACTACTTCCGTGTCCATTTCCTAATTCTCCCCCTGCCCACTGTTTCACAGGTTAGGCTCGGTGCGAGTGGAGATTGGCTTGCATATGTACGGGAGGGTACCAACATCAATTTGCACAACATTTACAACGGTGACACCATTCCCGTAGTACCTTTGTCCAACATTGGGATCAGCCATGCAACGGGCCACCGCATGAATTGGTACGATAGAACCACAATGAGATTGAATAAGATAGCACGAACCTTGCACATGGCGGTCAAAGGTGGACCATGCTGTCTGTGGCCGATTTGTTGCCGTACGAGTATGAAGACGCTGTGCTCCTTTCTAACCGCATCTTCGCGGTGACAAACCAGAGGACTTGTTTCGTATGGGACACATCCTACGATATACTCCCTCTCTCCCAGTTTGTTGAATCTTTTTGTTTCATAAGTTTCAAATTCAAATTTAGACGGGCAGTGGGGCCAAGAGGGGTGAGCCGCAGGTCAGGGGACGTGTGGTGTCATGGGTTCGTGCGGTGTCGTGGGAATCGCGTGTGGCTGTGGTAGAAACTTGATGCTCGCCGCATTTAAGGTGGCTCACATGTCATGCACACAAAGGCAGAGGGGCGATGGGACGTGGTGCCGTGGGTTGGAGCGGCGTCGTGGGAATCGCAAGTGGCAGTGGATGAAATGTGATGGTCGCCGTAGTTGAACTTCCATGGACAAGCTGTCATGTCTACAGACACATGCATTGCATACCGATCACTGGAAGGAGTAGTAGAGAAAATTAGGCGGATAAATAGTTCCTTATAGTCAAGCGGACCCATGCTACTACTTGTTCCAAAGACATGCACACCATCGAAATAGTCCATCTATATCAATATACATAGAGAGGGAATATATTTTTACAAGAGAGGAAATAGTTCATCCATCCATAATGCCCTGCTGTTCTTCTTCTTCTTCTTCTTCTTCTCGTTCTCATTTTCTGTGGGAGACGGCTTCGCAACAAGCTCTCTGGACCTTGCAGCTATCTCGAAACTCACACGGGCATCGAGGGCAGCATATTTTATCCGCTCGTACATCAAGGGATAAATCTCCCATCCAGACAACCTTAATGCCAGCGTCTCATCACCCTTCTGAAGATTTGTTCCAAGCACAAAATTTGCTACGTCGAATAGGGATGGTGTCGGTTTAGCACAATCTTCTACATGAATTTTTATTTTGGTTTGTAGGTCAGCGATGCTTTTCAAATCAAGGTTGTACGGCTCCAACTTCTGTTTGTCCCCTGCGATGGCTGCCCCACAGAAGTATATGTCCTCCCGAGACAAGAAATCGTGAAGCTCACCTGGTATGGAGGGTGCGTGTATGATGTGGTACACCAAAACATCATCTTCGAGGCACAGCTGAAGGACAGCGGCGCGTTGGATCTTCCCAGTGGCACGCTCCATGTACTCTGCGTCGAGACCGATGACATTCATCTCCACCTTTTGGAGGGAGTTGGATACATTGTTGATCCACTTCCGAACAACCCTTGGGTGGTCGGTGACTGTGGCAACTATGCTCAACGAGCCTTCGACGAGGACATGTTGGACGCTAAAAACCTGCATCTCGATCTCTTTGGCCATTTGGAACCGCTGGACCGGAGGGCTATGGTTTGGAGAATTAGGATTAGATGGCTAGTCTAACTGAAGAAGATGATTATTATAGGGGCTACGGAATTACCCCAAGAGGATGTGAAGATGTTAAAACAATGTGAATGCAGTGTGGTTTGGATGCAAATGAAGATCAAGGAGTAGTGAAAAATCTAAGGAAAATCGGTTCCCGATGGAGAAGTAAATGGGAGAAGTTATGCGCATGCATGAGGAGAGCTGCGGTGGTTTGACTGCTGCATGCAATGGATTGGACGGGCTCTTCGGTTGCCTTTTCTCTCTCCCACGCGCACAGAATGGCCCACTTGCATGCTGCAGTTTATTGGCTGGAGTCTGGCTGCAGCTGCTCATGCGTACGCTAATTAATGCTGCGAATGCGGGGCATGGAGGGAAATGGGCGCATGCAAAAGGGTATATACGCAGACTAATTAGAGAAATACCGAAAAAGTTATGCGCAGACAAAAGAGGACCGGAGGGAGTACTACTCATGTTCCTACTATAGTTAAGGAATATGCGGTTATCCTCAAAAAAGAAAAGTCCTTCGCGCTTCCGCATGCACGAGAATTTGGTTCTCCTTGCAATATGGATGATAGCTGGAGGATGAAGTGAACCCAGAGGCATGCTAGCACGGGAGTGTACTCATGTTCCTACTACTCCTACTAGTAGTAGTAGTACAACTGTGGTACACTTGATGGTCAAAATACTATTATTCATCCGGTCCTCACAGTGAAGTGACAAGACCCTGCGCCCGAGGTGACACCAGTCCAGGCGGCGTGTCCGGGTTACCAAAGTCAGCCTCACCTTGTGCACTGTGCAGTCACTGTCATCGCCGCTGTATAGCATGCCTCGCCTCGTCTCCCTCTCCCCTAGCACCACTCCATCTCCATCTCCGTCTCGCCGGAGATCTTGATGTCACTCTTCATTATCTCACTGTGCCCCCGCATACCCTCGCCTCGCTCGCCTCCCACAGTACCACTATTCCCTCGCTAGCCGCTCCAGCACCGATAGCCTTCTCCCCCGTAAATCAAGCCCCCCAAAACCCCACCTTCCAAACTCCACCATGGCTGAACGCGAACCGCGTAGGATCCATATGAGCCGCGATTGGAGCAATCTCCCCAGTGACGTCCTCGACCTCTGTTGTTCGTGTATGGATATGTTGAGCGCCCTGCGGTGGCTGCATGCTCGAGGGGCATGCACACGACCATCATCGAAGCGAGGCCAAAGCTTTTCAAGACACCCTGCTTGCTGCTATCTGGTCTTGCAAGATTGGCTCACCATGATACGGAGGCGTACATGATGCCCCTCGACTTCAATCCGATCTCCATTAGCTGAAACTTCTTTGCAGGTATGTAGTGGGTCGCCGTACATCATTTCCCCCGACTTCGATCCGATCACCATCGCCCGAAACTTCTTGGTAGGTATGTACTGGCTCGGCATGAACTCCCACTGGATGGCTGCCTTCAGAGAAGACGGTAAAAAGTTGGTGCTCGTGAACTTCCAGACCTCCCATGAGATTATCCTTCCTCCGTTGGATTATATAGAGTTTTACCATCGTGGTCCTAGTCATCTAGATTACCACGTCAGTTGGACGGACCTTGTTTTGCAGAAGATTGTAAGCTGCCAAGTGCCCACACGACATGCGAATTACGCAGACTTCAAGCTAATTGGCTTGTTCGACCGCGGACTCGCCTATCTTTACGTCGGTGCCTTCTTTAGCTGGAGACAACTCAGCTCGTAGTGGATCATCGTCAAAGCTGATACACACTTATGTGATGCTATTGAACACAATGGCATCATCTACGCGATCGACAGAGCAGATGGCACCACGTATTGCTGGGACGGCGCGTGTAAGTTGTTTCCGTCTCATGTTAATGATGACGCCATGACACTATTTGAACTTTTTGTGATGATTGGCATATCCCTGTTTGAGCAGAATTTGAGTAGAACTATGGCAATGTATTAGAGATGCCGTAAATCAGCTATCTTTGGAATGAGTTAATTCATGCGATTGTGATCATGTCATTACAACCAATTTGTACCCCTGAATAATCAAACGGTTAGGAATATATGGATATTCTCCTTATTTTACAGTAATCTATATACTACTACTAAATATGAGTGTGTATCAATGGCCATGTTAGTTTCCTCATTTTCATGATGTAGAAACATGCACCACACTGTTGGTTTCATCTAACCATACATTAGGGAAGTAAACGTGCATATGGAGAACTCTATATTTGGAAGTAGTGAAATCCTGTAATGCTTACCATGTGTACATACCTATATTCGCCCTTCAGCAATCAATGGCTAGAATAATATCCTCACAAAGATTTTGCCCACAGAACACGAGTATATAACAATGCATTGTCTGTTAGTTACCTTGAAGAATTTGTTTGTGAGGACAGAACATGATTACATAACATGCATGACATGGTAGTTTCCTGTGAAGAATCGATTGCGAGATAACATGAGTATAACCATGCATGGCACTTCTATATTTTCGAACCCAGTATACATTTCCCTGTATTTTCCTCCCAGTTCCAACAGGGACATATCAATGCTGTTTCTTGCATTATCCTACTCATACTCTGAACAATGCTTATCTTACATTAACAATGCCTGTCCTTTTTGATATGATGCAGTGTCCCTACAGTTACTGCCCTTTGTAATCACACCACCTTTGCCAAAAACAAGGAAGCACAACTGGTTCCTCGCTCGATCAGACGATGGCAAAAGACTGATGATCATTCAGACACATGAGCCGGAAAAGTTATATTGCAAAAACTCCACTGTATACAAGCACCGTGAAATACGTGAGTATCCGGACAGTGGCTGTTATGTCTATGAGCAGGATACCAGCTTGTTGGGGCCTTCAGGATTTTTTAGTTGGAGGCGGGTAAACAGCCTTGGTTCACACTCTTTGTTTCTCGGACTCAATTATCCGATTAACCAGGAGATCACCGTTGGCAAGGACCTTGATGGCAGAGAGGCTCTGTTTGCTATGGAAAACTGTGTCTACACGGTGAGCCCTAGGAGTTCGGGAGCAAACTCCCCTGATTGTCAATGATACAACCTGCAGCCAAAAGAAGGTGAGAATGACAAAGGCATCCGGATTAACTTTGATCCTTGGATGTCTCAATTACGACAGGCAGTGATGTGGTTCAAGCCTTCAGGTTGATAGGTAATTGGGTTGTTGCGTCGAAAGGGTGGAGTACTGGTGTCTCCGGATCATTGGTCGCTGAAGCGGGGCTGCAAATTATGATGGTGTTGGATCATCTCTTTGAATGAGTTTGTTTTCTTTGCTGCTTGTTCTGGATGGGTAGTTCTTTCTTTTTTATGCATATTCCTTCTCATTTGGTCATCCTCGTCTATGTCACTCTTACTATGTAATAGTTGCCTCTATTTAGAATGTCATTCTTGTCTGGATCACGAGAGTCTGAGCGCTGCAGATGGGTGCGTTTTGGTGGTGTAGCAAGACGTCTTATGAACTATCATGTCTTGCTGTTTATGTCAGTAGTAGTCACTAGTCAGTGTTTGAATGTTGTATATATCGTTGTTTTGAACTGTTTATTGTCTCGAACTACTGGTGGGCTAAATGAGGGCATCACCATTCTCCAGTGCTCAGAGTGTATCTCCTTTTTTCAAGTTATATAATTTGAGCTCAGTGTCTTTTCGATGATGTACACTTGTTTGGGCCAGTGAGGTGTCGTTGAATATGGGCCGAGTAGTAATGCAATGCCAAAGTGGTCAATTATGACTCTCAGGCTGGGCTCTCAAAAGATCCTAAAAAAAGGCCGGGCTCTCCAAAAAAGAAAGAATAAGGACTCTTAGGTCGACATGTGGGCTCCACCGGTGTTTTCGTGCGCTTACGCACCGAGAGCATATTGGCGCGTGTTCGAAATTCAAGCTACCTTTTCATCCCCAATCTCCCGCCCCTCCCCCACCTCTGGAATCTCGATTCCTACTCCAGTTCCCCCAAATCCCCCTCCTGTACTCCCTGTACTCAAGCTCACTATCATGTCGCCGGTCAACGCGGATCTCCGAGCCGGACATCCTGAGGTCCGTCCTGCCTTCGGTCGCTGCGTGCTGTCACTCAACAGTGGCATGGCGGCGCTTGACAACCAGTTTGCCGGCAAAGTGCTGATGGTAACCATCAACAGCGACCAGCCTCCCGTCTCGCCGGACGACCTTGTCAAAGCTCTTGGCATTGCGCACGACATCCAAATAAGTGACTTGCTCGTCGAAGTCTGTCCGCCACCGGCTGATTTCTTCGTCAGGTTCCGGACAACTTTCGACTGCAGTCGTGTGTTCGAATCTTCCCGGCGTTTGTTCTACGATGGCGCGCTGGTGAGCTTTGATCGGTGGCACCCAGGATGGGGCTCGGTGCCCTCTGAGCTTCAGTTTTTAACAAAACTTACTTTCCACGGCATGCCTCGACGTGCTTGGAACAGCGAGTCCATGAATGAGCTTATCAACGGCCTTGGAGGTGAGATCGTAAGTATGTTTGTTCCTCCAGACAGCTGGGCTCTGACGGTTATGGGATGGATGAAGAAGCCGTCCACCATACCAAAGGTGATTGGTGTTGAGATACCAGTGCAGGAACCGGGGTTGTACTATTCATCGCCACCAAGGCCGCCGCAGACCACGTTAGGGATGTACCTGTATCGAGTGTTCGTGCATGTTGAAGAAGTGGTCCATCCATCAATCGAAGTCCTGCCGCTGGTGCCAGGGTCCGTCGACGACGTCCATTACAGGAGTCAACGTCAGACTTTCCCCGTGTTGCTCGGAACGATGGATGGCACAGGGCCTACTCTATCGCGCGGCGGAGGCCACTGCTTCTTTGGGAGAAGAGGCAGGGCTGGCTGCCTGGATGTGCTCTAATTTGAGGTAACAACTGAATCTTGTCAGATACTAGTTAAATCCGAGCTATGGGTGTGAAGCACTGATGTGCCAGTACATTTGATTGTGACCTGTTCTAATTTTGTACCTGAACTTTTTTTTAGAAAGGGCTGTATGTCAACTTAATGTGCTAGCAGAACTTATTGTGTTGTCTGTCTTTTTTCTTTGCACAACATTCAAGATATTTCCCTGTCATTGATAAAGATGATGAACCGTTATGTACGAGTTCGTTGGTTTCAACATAGCCCTACTCGTAGCGATCCACTGCTTCCATCCTGATTGTGCCGCCTGCGTGAAATTTTTGTATGCAAGTTCAGTGTGCTATGATGTTCTATATGATTGTGTCAACTATATAAGTTTTTACTAAGCATCAGAAATGCATATGGCTGAAAGATGTATTTACGAGCATCGACCGATGGGTCTCTCTCTTTCTCTCTCTCACAAACACACACACGCACACATGCACACACGCACAAGTGGGACCCGTTGAATTATTTCTTTGCTCGTGACAGCTTTTAATTAGGTTCCACTATAATCTAACTTTTTTCTAAAGTTATTAATTGAGCTCAGTGACTTCAAAAAGTTGTACAGAAGCCTTGTTTGGGCCTTTCCGGCGTCGCTGAATGTGGGCTGAGTAGCCATGTTAGGTTGTACTGTACTACACAGGCCTTTTTTCAACATCAGCAATGCAACTGGGCCGACAGTTGTACACAATATCCGGGTCAACTTGTTATTCTCTGTCCCGCTGGGCTGCAAACTTTCCTAGGAGGTATGCATTAGGCTTAACAAGAAAATGGACTTTAAGAAATAATAAATGGGATGTAATTATAATAACTGGGCAGTAACTATAAAAAATGCACCAAACGCGTAATTAGTTTAAAAAATATATTATTTTTGGAATTTGAAAATTTTAATTTCATTACTTGTTTTGCGCGCAATATTTCGTTGGATTTTAATGTAATACAACTTTATTTTGAAATTATATTTAATCTCACTAGAAATTTCGGATAAAAATATTTTGAATCCCATAAAAATGTGGGAATTTTTTTTATTCTGTTTTGAGCGGTTGGTTGAAATTATTAATCGTTGTCCTAGCTAGAAAATGGGCTGAACTTTTAACAAATTGTAAATGGGTTGTAGTAAATTCCATTAGAATTAAAAAATGGGCTGTACATTCTTACAAATCGCAAATGGGCTATATGTTCTCTGCCACACACTTGTGGGCCTTCTAAGTTGACGCGTCCCCTAAAAAAACTAAATTGACGCGTATGCAAGGCTTTGTCAACAACACACGGATCTGGCAGCTGTGGCCGTTGGATGTCCATCCAATGGATGTCGTGCTTCTTCTTCAATCTCGGGTATTCTTGCTTCAGCCGCCCAAAAAATGATTCCTCCCCCTGACATCTGGGGCACACCGTTTCGGAGGCTGACCTGTGGGCCTACTAAGTTGACGCGTACCAAGGGCTTTGTCAACTTAGTCAATATAAACGATTCTAGCTGCAGTGACCGTACGATGTCCATCCAACGGCCGTAGTGCTTCTTCAACCTCTGGTCTTCTTGCTCCAGCCGCCCAAAGCAGCGCCGGTCGTGCCGCGTGCTCCTGCCTCCCGTAGCCGGCTGAGATGCCGCGGAGGACTCACCGCCCCCTACTACTCCCACCGCTGGCCAGGCCATCCCTCTACTCACCCACACCCCCTGTTATTCTGCAGCGACGGCAGCCTCACACCGCAGCCGAACCAGTGAACCCTCGTACTCCTCTCCGCGCGGGCTTCCACTGCCGCGTCTTCCCCGGCTCCGCGTCGTCCCCTTTCTAGGCCTCGCCGTCGTCCACCGCCCTGGTGCTCTCGGCGCGGCGTGGTCAACGTGGTCAAGGAACGGCTTCCATCGGACATGGACTGTACATGGAGAGGCTGACAGCTGGGTCCACGACGACAGCAAGGAAGTGCCTCCTTATTATGCAGAAAATAATGATTCCTCCACCTGACAGCAGGGACCCACCGGACGGGCCACCGTATTTTGCGAAAAAAACGTTTCCCCCTGACTGCTGGGACCCACCGGACGGGCCACCGTATTGCGTGAAAAAAACGTTCCCCCCGCTGTCAGCACGGACCCACCCGAAGTGCCTCCTTATTACGCACAAAAAAATGAATACCCCCCTGCTGGTTGGGACCCACCTTGGTGGGAGGCTGACTTGTGGGCCTACTAAGTTGACGGGGACAGAGTGCTTTGTCAACTTAGTCAATATGAACGATTCTAGCTCCAGTAACCGTACGATGTCCATCGAACGGCCGTAGTGCTTCTTCAACCTCTGGTCTTCTTGCTCCAGCCGCCCAAAGCAGCGCCGGTCGTGCTGCATGCTCCTGCCTCCCATGGCCGGCTGTGCTGCCGCGGAGGCCTCACCGCCCCCTACTATTCCCACCGCTGGCCAGGCCATCCCTCTACTCACCCACACCCCCTGTTATTCTGCGGCGATGACAGCCTCACACTGCAGCGAACCAGTGAACCCTCCTACTCCTCTAAATGTGGGCATCCACTGCCGCGTCTTCCCCGGCTCCACGTCGTCCCCTTCCTAGGCCTCACCGTCATCCACCGCCCTGGTGCTCTCGGCGCGGCGTGGTCAACGTGGTCAAGGAACGGCTTCCATCGGACGTGGACTATACGTGGAGAGGCTGACAGCTGGGTCCACGGCCGCAGCAAGGAAGTGCCTCCTTATTACGCGCAAAATAATTATTCCTCCACCTGACAGCGGGGACCCGCCGGACGGGCCACCGTATTTCGCGAAAAAACGTTACCGCCACTGGCAGCTCGAACCCACCAGCTATATCTTCGCAAGCAAGGAAGTGCCTCCTTATTACGCACAAAAAAATGAATACTCCACCTGTTAGCTGGGACCCAATATAGTGGCAGGCTGACTTGTGGGCCTACTAAGTTGACGGGGACGGAGGGCTTTGTCAACTTAGTCAATATGCATGATTCTAGCTCCAGTGACCGTATGATGTCCATCCAATGGCCGTAGTGCTTCTTCAACCTCTGGTCTTCTTGCTCCAGCCGCCAAAACCAGCGTCGGTCGTGCCTCGTGCTCCTGCCTCCCGTGGCTGGCTGTGCTGCCACGGAAGCCTCACCGCCCCCTACTACTCCCACCGCTGGCCAGGCCATCCCTCCACTTACCCACACCCCCTGTTATTCTGCGGCGACGGCAGCCTCACACCGCAGTCGAACCAGTGAACCCTCGTACTCCTCTCTGCGCAGGCTTCCACTACCGCGTCTTCCCCGGCTCCGCGTCGTCCCCTTCCTAGGCCTCGTCGTCGTCCACCGCCCTGGTGCTCTCGGCGCGGCGTGGTCAATGTGGTCAAGGAACGGCTTCCATCGGACGTGGAATGTACGTGGAGAGGCTGACAGCTGGGTCCACGGCCGCAGCAAGGAAGTGCCTCCTTATTACGCGCAAAATAATTATTCCTCCACCTGATAGTGGGGACCCACCGGACGAGCCACCGTATTTCGCGAAAAAACGTTTCCCCCTGACAGCTGGGACCTACCAACTACATCTTCGCATGCAAGGAAGTGCGTCTGGGCAAAAAAAAAAACGATTCGCCCCCCTGACTGCTGGACCCACCTGCTACATCTTCGCAGGCAAGGAAGTGCCTGACAGTCGGGACCCACCTGGTCGAAGCGTACGTAGGGTTGTCATTCTGGTCGCGAACGTGTACAAACATACTGGTCGATGTAGAGAAGCGCACGTATCGTAGTAGAGGCGCGCACGTAGCATGTACACGTACGTACAGCGGCCAGGGTGCAAGAAAGTAAATACGGCCACATACGTACATACGGGCGGGGTCTCGAACGCCTACTCACGCGTACGTACGGCCAGGGCTCGTGTACATGGCTGGGTCGGAACGGAGAAACTGCGTCGTCGTCGTGTTCATGGGGAGGCAACAGAATGCGTCGTGTTCATCGGGAGGCAACGAAACGTGTGGGAGCCAGCCGGCTTGGACGGAACAACCGAGGGAAACGAGGCCTGGCGTATCGCAGAACGGAGGAAATGGCCTTGTGTTCGACCAGCCATGTTCGAAACGGGATCCTGTTCATCGGGAGGGGTCTGGCGTACCGCAAAACGGAGGAAACGGACCTCCTACGGTCGAAACGGGGGTCCTATTGACCGGGAGGGGTGTGGCGTACCGCAAAACGGAGGAAACAGACTTGTGTTGGAGCGCTACGGTCGAAACGGGGGTCCTGTTCATCGGGAGGGGTGTGGCGTACCGCAAAACGGGACTCCACGGGATACTGTTCATCTCCACCGTCGACCCCTCCAGCCTCCATGGGCTACTGTTCATCCACCGTCGACCTCCTCCAGCCTCCACCTGCGACTGTTCATCCACGGGCTCCTATTCATCCAGCCTCCACCGCGCGCTACTCCACCGGCTACTGTTCAACCAGCCCTCTCCACGGGCTCCTGTTCAACCACCCCTCCACGGGCTACTGTTCATCCAGCCCTCCACAGTCTACTGTTCATCCAGCCCTCCACGGGGTGGTCCTGTTCATCCAGCCCTCCACGGGGTCCTGTTCATCCAGCCCCAACCGGCTCGACCGATCGGGGTCCTGTTCATCCAGAGGCAACACCACGGGGTCCTGTTCATCCACCCCCACCGGGAACTGTTCATCCAAACCCCCCAGCAACGCACACTGTTCATCCAGAGGCAGCATCGATCGGCTTCAGTTAGCAGCAGTAGTGAAGGAATCACTCGATCGGGTTCAGTTAACAGCCATCGATCGATCGCTCGGGTTCAGTAACGCGTAGCCTGCAGTGCAATCGCTCGGTTCAGTTAGAGCCGAACGCCTTGCCCGGGTTCAGTTAGAGCCCAACGCCTCGCACCCACGCGCGTGCGTGTACGAGAGAAACACGCATCGCTCAGCCCCGACCATCCACCGTAACCGGGAACACCCCGACATTTTCCTCGCCCTCGCTTCTACCACGGTTTTTTCCGTCATGGACGACCCAAAGAATGTCATGTAGCTGCGTCTCCAGCCCGCCCAGGACGAAAAGCCCATTTTCGGTCATGATTTTTTGTCATAGAAGTAGGACCCCACCACATCTATGATGATACCGTGTTTTGACACAATTATGGTCATAGAAGTGTCATAAGTATGACAGAAAAAATTTCGTTCGGCCAAAAATGTCACGGATGTGTCTTTTTTTTGTAGTGCTAATCTTTCCATGAAGGAAAGATGCACACAAAGTTCCTGACAAAAATATAAGCTTTGTCTTCTAAACTGGGAAGAAATGGAAAGGGGTCCTATTTGCTGCAATTAGGGCTCTCTCTGGTTTGAAAAGGGATTTGTCAACTGGATTTGGTGTACTCTTTGCTGGAATGGGGGTTTTATGTCGTAGAGCTGGTGCTATGTCAACTGGCATAATCATAATGTTTGCTGCAGTTGGGGTCTGCTGAGTTGGGGCATCAGAAATGACCAGTGTAGTAGGGCTAGAGTCTGCTAGAGTTGGGGTGTTTTGTGGGTCAGGTGATATTGCAACTACACCTAATGGGATATTTGATTTATTAGGTGCCACTACCTTTTCCAAATACTTTGCTTGTGCTCCTCCATGATCAGCAATCGCCCTCTTCCTTTTGAACGTCTGATACACAAGAACAACATTTGAATGAATAATTATGGTATGATGACAGATGGAATATGTACTGAAAATGGATAGGCAGGGCGTATTCACATACACGATGTGTAAACTAAGCTAATGGCAGTTCAACAAAGTAGAAGCAATGCAAAGCATCAGTTGCAAGATATGTGCGACAAATATAACCTTGGAAAGTTAGAGCAAGCACCTTGATGGGTGAATAAGATAGGGCATCTTCCTCTGACTCCTCCACTAGGGAGCTACATTGACTTAGGTCTCCCTCTAGCTCAGAATCACTATTAGGATCACATTCTGAGCATGAATCTGTAGGTGGAGAGCGTTTGCATTGCATTGCATCCAGACTTGATTTCAGTCCCTTAATGCCAAGTTTGACAGCCATGGCATTGTTCTGCTTTATTATTTTCATGCGCGCAAGCTCATAATCATTATGATGCTGTTCAGAATATGAGATTCATGAAAACATAAAAAGTAGTCAGATTATCTATGGAATGCATTGCGGATTCAACTCGAAGAGTGTCTCCCTATAAACCCATGCATATGCAAAGTTCACCCCCCAACCGTGCTGACCAGACCACACACAGAAATACAAACCCCTTATGTCTCTATAACAGGCAGACACACATTTAAAAACTAAAGTAGGAACATTAGAATCATATGAAATTCGTATTTGAACAAATAAACTAAGGAATTATGAGTGGCATAATGTTTAGCTTCAAGGGTGGAGTGTTGGCAGTGCGACACAAAGCAAGTAGGCAGATTGTACTCCATGTAAAAGATCGAAGCCTATGTAAAAGATGGAAATGACACTTTCTTTCTATACAATGCAGTGTTCGTTGCCCACACATGATGGAAGAGATCACATAGAGAAATACTATTCACTCATGTCTACGGTTGCAGTATTTACAAACAGGGTGGTCCACCCTAAAAGAATATTGACAACAAATATGACAAGGCAAGCATAGATGTAGTGAATCAATCATTTACTTGTGAGCTTACTAGGACAAGTATGCAGAATTGTAACTGTAGTAAGAGACCGTCCAAAATCTGAATCAAGAAGTTTGTCTAGCACTTATTGTTTGCAACTAAGCGACGTGAATAATTGGATATTATATCGAATGAGTAAGAAAGACAAGTAAAATTGTCAACAAACCTGGCTTGCAGTAGTAATCTGGGTCAATGTCACTATGACCAACAATCCAAAATGACTAGTATCTGTTCCTAGGGCCGGAATTTTGAAAACCCTGTGAACTTTACACGTACTAAAGATTACCGAAATACATCTGAACCATTAAGTGTAGGTAGCACTGAGCACACAACAAACCCTAATGACAGTCCTGCCTAATGAGTAATGAATCAATTAGAAAATGGGTGATGAGGAGTGGCTGCTGAGTGTTGAGGACTTATCTCAGGATAAATCAGGTTGGCTTAGTGGGTGCTGCACGCCTGAGCCCTGAATGGACTGGGAAGGTAGGCACGGCGGCGCGCCGGGCAGCGGTAACGCTGTTGGGCGAGCGGCTCCTGACCTCCTGTTAATCCGGTGTCTCCTCCTAGAGTCATGCCGTCCGGGGACGGCAAGTCGCCGGCGAGGCAAGCGGCTGGGGGCGAGTAGAGATCGGAAGCGCGCAGCAGAACAAAGGGGAATCGGGGCCCTGAACGACCCAAAATCCCAGGGTGGGCCGGCCCACCGTGGGCACCCTGTAGAGATACACACCCGAGCGGCGAACATGCATTTTTGAAACTAATTTAGGAACATTTAGCTGACCAATTAAACGAATCTGTTTTAATAATATCATATTCGTATTTGAACAAGTAAGCTTGTTTAGCTTGATGGGTCAAGCAGTGCTATTATGACACGAAGCACGTATTCTGATCGTATAGTGATCATAAAAGAGGGAAACCAGAGAAATGATATTTAGCCACCATTATTTGCTTCGAACTAAGAACTAAATTCTAAGAGCTAAAAAGAAACTAGAGTAACCAAGTTAAGATCTATTTTCTGGTTGAGATCAAAAAGTTGAGGAGATATGAAGTACCACCTCTCTTGCGGCGCCGTGTAGGCATCGGGGGTGTGATGGCTGTCGGTGGCGTTGAAGCAGATCTGCGAAGGTAGACGGGTGCTTCGGGGGATAAGTCCTGTTGTGGTGGAAGAGAAGGTCGTGTGAGCGGCCCCGGCAAAGAGGATGACGACACCGATGAAGCGAGAGGACGTGATGCAAGGCTCTTGGCCCGTCGCCGTGGATGAGAAACGTCCATCTCTAGCAGTGGACAACGCGGTCTTGGTAGGTGCTCCAGCATGGTGGAGGACGGTGGCGATGGATGTGGTGGAGGATAGCGGCGATGGATGTGGTGGAGGACGGCGGCGATGGATGTGGTGGAGGACGGCGGCGATGGATGGGGTGGCGGACGGAGGCTCGTGTGGGGATGGTGTTCTAGCGCAGACGGTGTATGAATGGGAAAATGGAGGGAGAGGTACGGGGAACCATGTTTTGGGGACGCGTCTCTCTGAAATATGGGAAAGTTACAAACTTAGCCCCCGTTTAAAATTTGGACGTCTCGTCGGTTGGGGATACGACGGTAATCTCGCATCTCGCCAATATTTGCCCAGAGTGATTTCGGGCGAGGAGAGGGTGGTTGGCGCCCATGGTTGGCGCCCACGGTGTATGAACGGGGCTGACAAGTAGGGCGGTTGTGTCACGTCTGAGTGAAGTTACAAACCTTCCCCTATTGAAAATATTTGCCTACATCGATTTCGGCTGAGTCGAGTTTGTTTTGCCGCCCACCGTGTATGAATGGGGAAATGGAGGGAGAAACAGAGGTCTTTCGGACGAGCTTGAATCAAATGTGTTTTTCCACCCATGTTTGGCGCCCACCGTGTCGGAATGGGCTCAGAGGCGGTCGTGTCACGTCTAATTGAAGTTACTATCCTACCCCTATTTAGAGCAGTGGAAATCGGGCCGATGGATTGTCCGTGTAATTGGTAGACAGTAATTTCCATCTCCCAAACACTTGGCTTCGGGAAGCCAACGTGGGAGTGGACATTTTGCCGCTTCTTTCGAATTTTGGGACAATAAGCATCCACGTTTACCCTGGCAACTAAATTCGAATCCATTTTGTATTCCTATATGAATCTTTATAAATCATTCTATGTGTTTTTATATATCTTCAAAAGGACGACAAAGATGTATTCGACTGTCATATATGAATATGGTTTACAAATGCCGATACTAAAATTCAGAAGCTAGAATCCAGTTTAAGGTGAATTCGAATATTTGGAACACTTCATGTCCAACTCAAATGTCACACGCAGCATAATGTGTACTCCCATTTAGATATGTACACAAGCGATGTATCAAGATTCAAATACCGAGTCAATCAACCAAGAATGTATAGAACTAATAGACATATAAACACTTATAGAGTATATGGATCAATAATATCAACTAACATACATAAGCCAGGCCGCTGTACTTTTCTTTGCTACAACAGCATCCTTTTTTTAGCCAAGCTACTACAACATCTTGGCCCTTTCTGATGCGTGCCACTTATGGTCCATCTATACTACTATTATTGCTGAATGCACATTCAGCCCGATTGGCATATTTGTAGGTCTGGCACAACAATCAAAATGAAATGTCTCCGAGTCTTATCAATTAATACAGACTTGTGCTCAAATAAAATTACAAACCAAAAAACAAAAAACAAAAAACAATTATTACATGATCTCTAAAACAAATGGTTTGATTGATTACATGAACAAACAACACAAAGGTTATTCAATGATGGAAAGAACATTTCACCTATGATTTACCAAGTGGGAATTTAATTTCCTTTTTTCCTTCAGGACCTTAACAATGTGGTCAGTCTCAGCTTGCTTTGTTTTGAAATCCACCAAATACTTAATGGTTGTCTTGAGTACTGCTACTGATTGTGCTGTTTGCTTCCTCAACATGTCAACTTCATCTCTAAGTGCAGAAGCAGAATCTCTTTCTACCACTAGTTTAGCCTCTAGAGCATCAGCAGTTGGCAATTCATAATGCACGATTGGGCCGGTGCCACTGCTGTGGGATGATACAACGTCCATGGGGACCTCGCTCTTTGATCTTGGGCTAACCTATTTTGCCATTGAAGTTCCGATTGGATTCAGAAAAGTTGAAATTAGCAAAACATCTCAACTGGGAGTTATAACAGCAAACCAGTTAAACAAACAAGGAATTAAAGAGTTTCAATTTGATGCTGAAAAGTAGTTATTAACATCGTTGTAACCCGTTGTTGCAGCAGCAAAGCAGTTAAACAAACAAGTAGCTATTTAAGTTTAGGCAAACAGGTAATTCTTAACAGTAAGTATCAAACACATAGATAGGCGCAGTCTATAATAGGATTAATAGGCTGTGGCATTATGTAATCAGTAGCAAACTAAATTAAGCCAAGCAACGTAATTGAACAATGTTGCAATAAGTGGCTAACTAAAATACCGAGAACCAGGTAACTGAACTTACGCTAGTTCTTTGTACAGGCACACTGCAACTTCTTTTTTGCTTACAACGTTGTACGAAGGAGTCCATGGCATCAATTTCTTGGATACGCAGTCCCAATACTTCTTTCTGCCCACACTGCATTGGTAAGTCGAATGGTTAATCTGGTAAGATGGTGCGTCCTTGATATGTTACATGAGGACGTGTAGTCAGACTAGTTGTAGCCACATACATCACACTGGCTTTTACTATATATTTAATGCGATTACTTTTGGCATATCGAGATCTAAGCAATCTACAATAGGATGAAAAGACTGGCATCCTTCACATTATTGGCGAACTCAGTTCATAGAAACAAGCAATTCAACCATTCTGTGGGTTAATCAAAAGCGCCACTAGAATATTTTTCACTACCCCTATCATACACGCAAAAAGGGGCGACACCACCATAGGGGCTGGTATGGGCGGCCACCTCGGGTGGCTCGAAAGTGTGCACCTAGTTTGAGTCGTCCAGGTTGGCCCAGGCTAGTTTTGTTCATCCCAACGCATGAGCAGGCAATGTAAAAAATGAAGAAAAATGTTTCAATTTGGATAGGCCAATAACATAAGTGCATGGCAGGCCCTATAGCAGGCTCGCGGCCCAAACAAGCGCCTCCCATATCGATCGACAGTAGGAAAAATCCCAATTCATACGCTCCAGCCTCCAGTCTGGTTCGCTCCTAACCTAGCTGCCACTGGGCAGACCGACACAACACTTCCTCGCGCCCTCGTTGGAGGGCGGTCGCCGGGCTTCAAGTGAACAGAAGGACAAGAAGATGAAGATCCAACCCTGGGTGTAGCCTGCGTGGGAGGCAGCGGCAGCAGCACGGGCATGGCATCGAGCTTGCGCAAACGGATAGTCGCAGCTTGCAAGAGTAGCATGCGCAACGAGCAGGTACATCACATCCCTGATTATATCTAATTCAACTCTTCAATTTCTGGCCAATAGTTAAACTTGACGGTGTTGTAAAACTGCTTGTATGTAGGGAATCTATGAGAAAATGAAACCAATTTCTACTTATTTTATAACCCCCCCCAATCAATACTGAACTGACTGAATCTGATGTATCTAATCAAGTTTCCGGTGCAAACATCCAAGCTCATGTTGTTCTTGAGCCTGAAGTGTCTAATGAACAGACTGCTAATGAAGGATTTGATGCAAACATTTTACATGCTTCTGGTGATGAACATATAGTGTCTAATGAGGCATCTAATGCAAGCATTTTGCAAGCTCCCATTGAAGGATTTAGTGTCTAATGATGATCTGCTATGTTGAGAGAGACATAGAGATTTGCAGGCATTGATGACAAGCAAATTATAGTGCATTTTCATGGCTTGAGGAAACGTCGAGGCCATCTACCAGAAAGTCCCCGTATCATGACAACGTAGCATAAATACTTTTCTAATCTGTTGTTTGAAACTATTGGCATACTTGTGCAGGATAGATATACTGATATGCAGTTTGCGCACTGGTTATAGGTGCAATTACACTTCGATATTTTCAGCCAGAGAACGAATAATTCAAGCAGGTACAGACCATGTTTGTAGTCCTTGTACACCATGTTGCATTTTGTGTTTTTTGGTGCTTGCATCATTTAGTGTTTATAATCTGAACTACTTTAGATCATTAGCTGGTTTTCAAAGTGCATGTAGCTTCACATTTCTCAAGTTATGTTGATTTCCAGAGTGCAAGTGCCTTCATACTTTTTAAGTTAAATGTTCGCCCCTGGTAACTTGAATTCGTGGATCCGCCACTACACACAAATCATACAGGAATGCTAGTACGAATTAAATGAAATGCAGGGACTTACGCTAGCTCGTTGCACAGGCTCACTGCAGCTCTGCTTGCGCTTGGGATGTTCCATGTACAAGTCCATGTTACCATTTGCTTGGATGTGCAGGCCTTGTGCTCCTTGCATCCCCCTCTGCATTTTTGACACGGTGAATGGCTGATCAAATTAGAGGAATCGACCTTGCTGTTGTACCGGAGGATAGATACTTACAAGGTTATACGGGTGTGCAGGATGTGTACCAGATCCCGTAGCGCCATCATGCTTCGCTAAAAAATGGATTTGCTTGTTTCAGATGATATCTTCAGAAGAAATAGGAGTTAAAGTCAGAGTTGGATAGGTGTGTAAGCTAAGAGAGCAGTGAAAGGATATCCAAACATCGTCGGAACAGTGCACAAGGGAGTGATGTGTGGATACCTAGTTCGGGCCAGCGTTTGGGCATGCTCGCCTAGCTAGAGTGCGGGTCACTTCAGAGCCATTGAGGGTGATGCGCTAGCGTTGGCTGGCCGCGCACGGATGCAGATCTTGAGTGGCAGCAGAGCGCTACAATGCGGTGGACGAGACCATTGGTGAAGCCCCAGCGGCCTCAGCGGGCGGAGGCGCGATGATGTGCTTGATGAAGTAGCCCTGGTGAGCTGGGAGACAGCGTCGGTGAAGCGCACCTGATGCGGTGGAAGTCGGTGTTTGTGAGGCACGTCGGTTGCGGCGGGCGACGTTGTCACTGGACCACCCGGTGCGGTGGACGACGGCGTAGATGAGGTAGCTCCGGTGCGGTGGTGAAGCACGACCGTCGTCTTCGTCGTCGTCGTCCGGCACAGAGGTGGGGAAAGAGAGGAGACGAGGGGCGATTCAAACTTTGCTTGGGTTGGCGGCGAATTAGGGATTTGAGCAATCTGGGCGCGGAAGGGGATGGTGGAGAAGGGAGATTTTGCAGGGCTGGAATTGGGGCCGCCAGATATTTCAATCCGAAACGTGGAAGCGCGAACTTATTTTGTCGTCGTCCTTTTTATGGGGGGAGGGGGGAGGGAGGGAGGGGGTGGGTGGCTGGGTGCTAAGCGTCCGTCCGACACACACGACCACCACGACACGACCCTGGTCTGCCTGGTGCGCCTACATTTGAGAATGCAAACGAATCTTCTTTCATTTGCAAACGAATCTGTATGTATTACCATGCCTGTGTTTTCCTTGCAATAATTAGTCATTCAAACTGAGATACTATAAATTAATTAATGAAGAGTTATTTGAAAAAAATCGAAACGGTATCCACGGTATCCAAGCTAACGTGGATTAGAGTGTGTATCACATAATTAGTTATTTGAATATGAGTGTGTGTCACATTGCGATCTCCAATTCTAACGTGGATTTCGCATTTCACTATATCCACGCTACTTTTTAATACAAATTCATCTGTATATGATGAACACCATGGTGGTGAGAAAACTTTTGGATGGATTCAAACATATGACCTACAAAATAGCACAACAAATCGAGTCAATGTCAACTTTTCGAAACCTAGTATGGCACGAATTCGAAATAATTACCCATATGCATGGTCCTCGGTTCAAATCTTACAATGTACACCAAATTGAAACATCGATATTAAGTCTCGTACTATCTACATTCAAATGTTGTTTTTAGCCCCCCTGTCGGTGTCAAAACCGGCGGATCTCGGGTAGGGGGTCCCGAACTGAGCGTCTAGGATCGATGGTAACAGGAGACGGAGGACACGATGTTTACCCAGGTTCGGGCCCTCTCTATGGAGGTAATACCCTAGTTACTGCTTGATTGATCTTGATGAATATGAGTGTTACAAGAGTTGATCTACCACGAGATTGTAATGGCTAAACCCTAGAAGTCTAGCCTGTATGACTATGATAATGTCTCTCCTCTATTCGGACTATGCCCTCCGGTTTATATAGACACCGGCGAGATCTAGGGTTTACATAGAGTCGGTTATATAGAAAGGAATCTTCATAGTTGATCGCCAAGCTTGCCTTCCACGCCAAGGAAAGTCTAATCCGGACACGGGTACAATCTTCGGCCTTCATGTCTTCACAGCCCATCAGTCCGGCCCATGGATAACAGGCCGGACGCCCGAGGACCCCTTAGTCTAGGACTCCCTCAGTAGCCCCTGAACCAGTCTTCAATAGCGAGGTGTTCGGCACACATATTGTCTTCGACATTGCAAGGCGGGTTCCTCCTTCGATGATCTCCAAGCAATATATTCGGCCATTGATCCAATGTCGCCTCCTTGGCTTCTGCACGTCTAAATAATCTTCTTCCTCCACGTGTCGAATGAATGTGGAAAGTCAGGGTATTTTTGCGAATAACACCCCATCCACGCGAGGAAGAGCACCTATTTAAAGAGAGTGGATCTCAGATCCATTCAGCGCTATGCAGAAGAAATCGCTAGAGACTGCTTAGGAGAAATCATTCCAGCATGGCTAGTATTCCTAGCTCCTTCGCTCGTCCCGGCCCAGAGAAAGGCGAGTGGGAGAGGTGTTCTGTGTCTCATAGCCGATTGACGAAGTTGCAAACGCAGGGATTCCTTCCCCATGCAGATCTAGTCCCTGTTCGAACGAGGCTAGCTTCCTTCAATGAGGGGACTCAGGCACATGACTTTCCCAATCTGTCCGGGGGAGAACGAGTGTGTTTTGTCCCCTACCTGCTGAGAGGCGTTGGATTTCCAATCCATCCGTTCCTCTGAGGGCTTCTGGAGTACTACGACCTCCAGCTGCACAACTTCACTCCGGCCTCTATTCTGCGCATTGCGGGTTACGTCGCTTTATGCGAACTATTCCTAGGTGCTGAGGCTCATTTCGAGTTGTGGAGGAAGCTGTTCTGTCTCGTCCCGCGCAATCACGAAGGGTCAATATTTGAAGTGGGCGGAGCCGAAGTATGGCGCATCGTCGATACGGATATCCATCCGGCACACCAAGGAAGGCACCTAATGAATGGCCCTCCGAATGGTTTTATATAGAGGACATTGCGCTTCCCGACCAGGTTCGGAAGGGTCTCCCTGAATTTGCGCGCGTCCCGCCGAAGAAACGCCACAGTTGGCGTCCCCGGAGTCTTGAAGAGGAAGATGTCGCGGAGGTTCGTCAGCTGATGAGCAGGATAAAGGAGCTCACTCAGTCCAGACTCACAGTAATCGAGGTTATGGCAATCTCTATAGTGCGAGGGCTTCAGCCGCTCCAATACCGAGGGCTTCCAATGTGGCACTACAATGGGGAGGACGACGCCTCTCGCTGCGGCCGAAAAGGTCCGGATACCCCTGCTGCTTTGGCTAAGATATTAGCCGGGCTGTTCAAAGGGGAGGAAAAGGAATTTCTTCACATCAAACTCAGAGACGGGTACTCTATGTATAACCCTCCCAGTTGGGTAAGGCCCGACCCCTCCGTTTTTACTCCTTCCATCTCCGAATTGCCTTTGATAAATTTCTAGTTTGTTTGCTTATGACAGCACTAGCGAAAGGTCACCGAGGGATTTTATAGTCCCGCGCCCCACAGCCGGAGGACCACAACCGGGAGCTTGATCCCGGGTTTGAAGAGGATCCGGATATATTTGTGGTGCTCGCGGAGGGGGTGTTTTACCAGACGAGCTATGATGGCACAGAAGTGGCCATCATTGCCGACTACCCTGGTCTTCTTCCCGCTTCACAAGTAAGTAATCAAGAAACACCTTCTCTGAAAGGGCACTCTTACTCTGCCTCACCCACCGCATTGTCGCGCGTTCTACAGAGGAGGCGTTTGACGATACCGAGGAAATCAGTTCCTGCGCCGGGCAGGCCTTCGAAGAGGAGGGCCGGTGAAGGCACCACCGGGCCCTCATCGAGGAGGTACGGATAAATATATTTTTCAGTGGCCATGTCCAACTGTGACCTATGCGCCTGTTTGACTATAGGAAAAAGGTTCGCCGAACTGTGTCCGGGGGTCCGGCCGGCCGCGCTCCCAACAACCAAGATTTAGATCCAGTCGGGGAGACGGGGGCCGATGTAGGAACAAAGCCGGACTGCCCTTCGGCCGAGGGTTCGGACAATATGTTTGTTACCAACTCGGAAGTAGAGAGCGCCATCAATCATCGGCGCTGCAGAGCTGTTTTACGAGACCCGAAGTTCTCGGACGAGGCATTTAATGCCTTTAGCTCGGGCGATGCATACATCCGAGCTGCTCGAGATGGGCTTAGAAAAGCCACGAGGCAATATCTCACAGATGTGCAGGTAAGTTTTCTTTGTCAAAAAAGGATAACCATATACCCGTAGCCCCCAAGACTGAAAGAAGTTGGCACAACTGATTTAAGGATTGTTGAACAACCAGGTCCTCGTGGAGAAGAATAGTCTGCTAGCCCAAGAGCTAGAGCAGTGTCGGGCGCAGCTAAAAGCTGCTACCGCCGAACTAGGAGACTTGAAGAAGTCGTCCACTGGTAACGTTGCCCTCCATCGAGGAACAGTAAATGTATACCAACTGTGCTAATACTGCCACTGATCGCATAATAGGGTCGCCTGATCAACTTGAGAAGAAGTTGAAGATCGCCCAAGAGGGAGAAAAAGAGGCAAAGAGGCAACACGCCGCGGGCGAGCGTGTGCTGACCCGTGTCAGGAACAAGAAAAACAAGCTACAGGATTCCAACACTAAGTTGGCTGAAGAGTTGAAAGATGTGCGGGCCCAGCTAGCCGACTCCATAAAGGAGAACAAGAAGCTGCGGGGCGGCATGTTCAGTATGTTTCTGAACTTGTTGTTTTTAGTAGTTCGGAGATAAATGGAACTGATATAGCTATGCTTGCAGGTATATTGACGGGCCGTCCTGAAGAGGAGGTGTCCGGATCAGCAAGTGATCTGCTGCAAAGACTGTCGCAAGTGCACGAGCATGCTCGGCTGGCCATGCAGAGTGTTGCCAAGGCCTTATGGCCATCTGCCTCCCCTCCGGGAAGTATGGAGGAGCTTGTAGAGCTGTTCAAGGGAGTGCGGCGGCATATCCGATTATGGAAGATATCGGCCTGCCGAGAGGGTGCGCGAGAAGCCTGGGCCATGGTGAAGACACGATATACCAAGCTGAATCCTAATCACATGGCCCAGGTTGGACCGTTGGGGCCAAATGGGGAAGAAATGCCCATTAGTTTAGTATATGACCAAGTAGAGGTGGCCGCCAAATATTCCCAACAGGATTGTAAGTTAGACTGCCTGTTAGATGGTATAGAGGCAGAAGTGTTTGAGTCCAAGTGACTATGTACTTTCCTCACCATGTGGAATTCTAGCTGAATTGTATATCATTTGTCATGGCAAGCCTTTTCGCTTCAACCTCCGGACTTGAAGGCGCGGAGTGTTTCCGAATACCGTCACAACCGAATAGGCCGCGGTATGCGTGGAAAACTAAGTGTAGGGGTCATAATTGCTTGAATAGACAAGTTGTATCCGGCTAGTTATGTTATATTACATTGATATTGTAAGAAACATCTTCCAGGGAGAATAGTTCCATTAAGGGTTCCTTTCCCTGGGTGTGCATGCATTAGTAGACATGTCCGAATTATGATGTGAAAATCACAGTGTGTACAGCTTCTGGGGGTTCACAATAGAGTGAGTGCAAAAAGTATTTTTCATCCACCAACAGAATATTCCCTTAAGAACGCTAGCTTTCGGCTTCACCTAGTCTGAGGTACACATCCGGATGACCCGGTAGTAACAATCGCAGAGGTGCTCCCTTTACCACCTAGCCGAACAATCGGGAACATAGGGGTAAGCACAAGAGCCATGCAACCCAGCTTGGCCAAAACTTAAGTCATATCGATGCATATAATGGTGAAGAAAAGACACACGGGAAAAACGCGTATGTATGATGAGCTTGACGCTCGGCAAATAATGTTAACAAGCTTCTGTTCAAGAAGCCCCCAGGTATAGTGGACGTACATATGTAAAGATGTGTACGTCAGCGGTGTTCGGTCGAGCCGTATGAGAGCTTTAAAGCGAAAAGATAAAGGTGGAAAAGAGAGAAAAAGTAATGGAAACTACTGGGGAGAAGGGGACGAACAAAGAATTCGGCGCTAGGCATAAAACCTTTGGAGTCTGGCCGCGTTCCAGGGGTTCAGCTCTAGGCGATTGTCTGATGCATCACGAAGACGGTATGCTCCGCCAGTAAGGACTTCGTCGATTATGAAGGGACCCTCCCATTTGGGCTTGAGTTTGTCCCTTTTCTTCTCCGGCAAGCGTAGAACAAGTTCGCCAACGTTGTAAGTCTTGGCCCGTACTTCTCTGCTTTGATATCTTCGAGCCTGCTGTTGATAAAATGTTGAACGGGCTTTGGCGACGTCGCGCTCCTCCTCCAGGGCGTCTAGGCTGTCCTGCCGATCCAACTCGGCCTCTTTCTCTTCGTACATACGCACTCGAGGTGAGTCATGTATAATATCGTAGGGCAATACGGCCTCTGCACCGTATACCATGAAGAAATGTGTGTATCCGGTAGTACGGTTGGGCGTGGTCCGCAGCCCCCAGAGTACAGAGTCGAGCTCCTCGACCCAGTGCTTGTCTAATTCTTTCAAAGACCGCACTAGCCTGGGTTTGATGCCGCTCATAATAAGACCATTGGCTCGCTCGACTTGACCGTTTGTTTGCGGGTGGTAGACAGAGGTGTAATCGAGCTTAATGCTCAGATTAGCACACCAGGTTTTCACCTCATCGGCTGTGAAATTGGAACCGTTATCAGTGATGATGCTGTGCGGGACACCATAACGGTGCACCACATCGGATATAAATGCAATCAGCGGTCCGGACTCGGCCGTTTTAACTGGTTTAGCCTCTATCCACTTGGTGAATTTGTCCACCATGACCAGCAGATATTTTTTCTTATGGCTTCCCCTTTAAGGGGTCCGACCATGTCCAAGCCCCAGACCACAAAGGGCCATGTAATGGGTATTGTTTGTAGGGCGGTTGGGGGCATATGCCTTTGGTTGGCGAAGAGTTGGCATCCAACGCAGCGCTGGACGAGGTCCTGCGCATCTGCTCGAGCCGTAGGCCAATAAAATCCTGTCCGGAAGGCCTTGCTAACAAGTGCCCAGGCTGCGGCGTGGTGCCCACCGAGACCAGTGTGAATTTCTGCCAAGAGTTGCCGCCCTTCCTCCTCGGAGATGCACCTTTGAAGGACTCCGGTAGTGCTTTTCTTGTAGAGCTCCCCTTCGTGAACTTTATAGGCCCTCGAACGCCGGACAATGCGGCGAGCCTCATCCTGATCTTCTGGGAGCTCCTTCCTATAAAGGTAGGCCAAGAATGGTTCGGTCCACGGGGCAATTAATGCCATGATGAGGTGGGCCGAGGGTGTTATTTCGGTGGCTGAGCCTCCGATGATATCGGCGTGTTCGCTATCTATGTTTGTGTTCGGAACGGGACTGTCGTTGCTATCTCCCCCTTGCCACACCACGGATGGCTTAAAGAGCCTTTCAAGGAAGATGTTAGGTGGGACGGGGTCGCGCTTAGCACCGATGCAAGGAAGGACGTCTGCCGCCTGATTACTTTCGCGGGCGACGTGATGAAATTTGAGCCCCTCGAACCGAGCCGACATCTTCAAGATGACATTGTGATAAGCTGCCATCTTTGGATCTTTGGCATCGAAGTCTCCATTAATTTGGGATATTGCGAGGTTTGAGTCCCCGCGCACCTCCAGGCGTTGTATGCCCATTGATACGGCCATCCGAAGGCCATGTAGCAAGGCCTCGTATTCGGCTGCGTTGTTGGAGTCTGTGTATAATATTTGGGGTACGTACTGGATGATATCTCCTATGGGGGACGTTAATACGACGCCCGCCCCTAGTCCTGCCAACATTTTGGAGCCATCAAAGTGCATAACCCAGTTGGAATACGCGCCGTACTCTTTAGGGAGTTTGGCCTCTGTCCATTCGGCGACGAAGTCAGCCATTACCTGGGATTTGATGGCTCGACGTGGTTTGTACGTGATGTCAAATGGCAGGAGCTCAATGGCTCATTTTGCAATCCGGCCCGTTGCATCCCGGTTGTTGATTATATCATTGAGGGGCACTTCGGAAGCCACCGTGGTCGAGCACTCCTGAAAGTAGTGTCGCAATTTTCGAGATGCCATGAAGACTGCATATGCTATCTTTTGATAGTGAGGGTACCGGGATTTGCATGGTGTGAGGACGGTGGATACATAGTATACCGGCTTTTGGAGCGGAAATTTGTGTCCGTCCTGTTCTCGCTCGACGACGAGTACGGCGCTCACCACCTGGTGTGTTGCCGATATATATAGGAGCATTGGTTCGCCGACATTTGGCGCGGCCAGGATTGGGTTGCTTGCCAAAAGGGCTTTTATTTCTTCCAATCCAGCTGTCGCCGCATCTGTCCACTTGAAGTTATCGGTGCGCCGTAGAAGGCGATAAAGGGGCAGCGCCTTTTCCCCCAACCTGGAGATAAAGCGGCTTAAGGCTGCCACACACCCGGCGAGTTTTTGGACCTGTTTGAGTTCGGTTGGCGTGGCCAATTGTGACAGAGCTCGGATTTTGGTTGGATTTGCCTCAATTCCTCTATTGGAAACGATGAAGCCCAGTAGTTTACCGGCGGGGACGCCGAAGACGCATTTTTCCGGGTTAAGCTTGATGTCGCATGCGCGGAGGTTGTCGAATGTTAGACGCAAGTCGTCTATTAGTGTTTCGACGTGTCTAGTTTTGATGACGACGTCGTCCACGTAGGCCTCCACTGTCTTGCCGATCTGTTTCTTGAGGCATGTTTGGATCATGCGTTGGTAGGTGGCGCCGGCGTTCTTGAGCCCGAAAGGCATGGTGTTGAAGCAAAACGGCCCGTATGGTGTAATGAATGTTGTTGCATCTTGATCGGAGTCCTTCATTTTGATTTGATGGTATCCGGAATATGCATCGAGGAGCGAGTCGTGTCCTGCGGTAGCATCAATGATTTGATCAATGCGAGGAAGGGGGAAGGGATCTTTAGGGCAAGCCTTGTTAAGGTCTTTGAAATCGACGCATAGGCGCCAGGATTTATCCTTCTTTGGTACCATTACCAAGTTTGCCAGCCAGTCCGGATGTTTAATATCTTTGATGAATCCGGCCTCGATGAGTTTGGCTAGCTCCTCCCCCATAGCTTGTTGTTTGGGTTCGGAAAAGTGCCGCAGGGTTTGTTTGACCGGCTTACATCCCTTTAGTATGTTGAGGCTGTGTTCGGCCAACTCGCGTGGGATTCCTGGCATATCTGATGGGTGCCAGGCGAATATATCCTAGTTTTCGCGCAGGAAGCCTCGTAGTGCTGCGGTCGACTGAGGGGCTGAGTTGCGCTCCGATAGAGGCTATCTTCTTCGGGTCTGTTGGATGGACCTGAAATTTGACCGTTTCTTCTGCTGGCTTGAAGGAGGTAGATTTGGGTCGTTTGTCCAGGATAACATCGTCTCTGTCCACAGTGGAGCATAGTGCGGTTAGTTCTTCAGCCGCAAGGGCCTCGGATAATGCCTCGAGGGCCAAGGATGTAGTTTTGTTCTCGGCGCGGACTGCTATATCCGGATCGCTGACGAGGGTGATTATTCCATTAGGCCCGGGCATTTTTAGCTTCATATACAAATAATGGGGTATGGCTTGAAAGCGCATGAAGGCCTCTTGCCCTAACAGGGCGTGGTATCCGCTGTTGAAAGGGGCCACCTGGAAGTTTATTTCTTCGGATCGATAATTCTCCAGCGTGCCGAATACCACATCGAGTGTAATTTTTCCCGCACACCGCGCTTCCCGACTGGGAATGATACCTCGAAAGGTCGTGCTGCTTTTCTCGATGCGGCTCCTGTCTATTTCCATCTTGTGGAGCGTGTCCTCGTAGATGAGGTTTAGTCCGCTGCCGCCGTCCATGAGGACCTTTGTGAGTCGAAAACCGTCCATGATGGGACTGAGGACTAATGCAGCTGGCGCTCGGACTGTTCTGTATTTGGGTTCGTCACTGGCATTAAAGGTTATGGCCATGTCGTTCCAGAGGTCAATTGTGGCGACCTGGCAAACTTCGGCGAGATCGCGCAGTTCCCTTTTACGCTTATTGTTTGAAGCGAATGTCTCGAAAACTATCAATACTCTAGTGTCGTCGTTTGCTGGAGGGTGTTGTCCTGGGGTGTCCTTGATAAGGATGTCCTCGCCGCTCTTGGCTACCTGCCGAAGTATCCAGCATGCTCTAAGGCTATGGGATTCCGCGGTATCCGGCGTCGTGTGTATTTTGCACGGGCCATTAAGCCATCCCTCCAGAACGGTGCCGTGCAGCGTGATGGGTTTATGTTTTTTGATTGTTCGGTTGGGCGTACCGCAGGGGTGCGCCCTTTTCGCCTGTGGGATGAGTTGGGTTGGCGCTGACGGTTCCCAGTGAGCTGCCTGAATTTTCCAGGCGCTTTCCATCGCGCTGTACTTTAGTACGATAGTTGCTAAGTCAGCGAACTTTAGTATGCGGCGGCGATTGATGGCATTTAGGATGCCTTCGTCTGCGCAGTTGTTGCAGAATGCTGCTATCGCGTCTTTGTCAAGGCAATCTTTTACCTTATCTTTGACAAGGAGGAATCTGGCCCAGAAGTGGTGGACCATTTCCTGAGGCTGTTGTTTGATGCTCATGAGAGCGTCTTTGTCCGGGTGGGTGGGTGGAACAAAATCCGAACCCTGACTCGATTTTGGATCCGGAGTTTGAAGATCTACCGACCCTGGCAGTTCGGGCTCCGAGATATCGTCTGATTTTTTAGGCTCATCGTCCAACTCCGTGTTCGGGGGACGGAACATGCCTTTCTGCCGGAGAATATCCGGCCCTTCAAGATTGGAGATCAGAACATAGTTCGTCTTCAATATAGTAGAAGAGTTGCTCCGCTCCTCGATTACTGCTATTTGGTGGGTGATTGGTGGAGTTTTAATTTCTCTCTGGTCGGGTTTAAGCCCAACCCGGTCGTAGTCTGTAGCGACCCCAAGGCGGCCATGCGATCCAGGAGTTCGTTCAGCGACGATAACTCTGTTGGGTCCATCCGGGCAGAATATTCGAGATCGACGTGGAGGCGATTTTCGATGACTTGAGAGGTCATCGTCGGCTTAAGGGCCGACGCGGCGGTCATGACGAAGCCGCCCAGCCGGTGGGTTTGGCCTGGAGCCAGAGTTCCTCCGGAGATGATATTATCCTTGAGAACAAGGCGAGCCATCAATCCTCTTGGCGACGGCACAGTGGAACTCTCAATGAAAGCACCAATGTCGGTGTCAAAACCGGCGGATCTCGGGTAGGGGGTCCCGAACTATGCGTCTAGGATCGATGGTAACAGGAGACGGAGGACACGATGTTTACCCAGGTTCGGGCCCTCTCTATGGAGGTAATACCCTACTTCCTGCTTGATTGATCTTGATGAATATGAGTGTTACAAGAGTTGATCTACCACGAGATCGTAATGGCTAAACCCTAGAAGTCTAGCCTGTATGACTATGATAATGTCTCTCCTCTATTCGGACTATGCCCTCCGATTTATATAGACACCGGCGAGATCTAGGGTTTACATAGAGTCGGTTATATAGAAAGGAATCTTCATAGTTGATCGCCAAGCTTGCCTTCCACGCCAAGAAAGTCCAATCCGGACACGAGTACAGTCTTCAGCCTTCATGTCTTCACAGCCCATCAGTCCGGCCCATGGATAACAGGCCGGACGCCCGAGGACCCCTTAGTCCAGGACTCCCTCACCCCCCCCCCCCCCCCGCACACACGCTACATACTTCCTGTATCGGTCAATCTTCCTCTCCTAACCACCTTACGACGCTATCGGTTTCCAACACACATCCATTCTTTCTCTCCATGTTTCGATCTCTAACTCTCTCAACTACACAACCCCTTTTTCCACTCTGTTACGAAATGTATTTACCTCACACACCCGCCATTGCACCCCATGCCGATCTCTCTCTCTCTCCCCCTCTCCCTCTCACCCTCTCGCGCAAAATACAGGCATTGCCTATCTAGCCCCCCAACCTCTCTTGCGCACGCACGCACGTTCTCTATCTAGGTCACTCCCTCGAGACTGTCTCACTCTTTCTTCCACATGGCGGGCCACACTCGCTCAATCTCGATCTCTTTATCTGAGTCTCGTTTAACCTCATTTTCTTTCACACACAAATGATATATCTCCCTATTCGGGCCTCAATCGACACACTCTATACTCTCTCACGCAGATTGTCTATCTAGGTCAGTCCATCGAAGCCGCCCCCACTCTTTCAACCTCATGGCGGGCCATGCTCTCTCTCTCTCTCTCTCCCTCTCTCTCTCTCTCTTTGTATGTCTCGATTGACCTCGCTCTTTCTCGGACAAAAATGATATATCACCATGTTTGAGCCTAATTCGACTTATTCACATTGTATACTCTCTCACACACATTGTCTATCTAGGTCACTCTCTCCAACCCGTCTCACTCTTTTGATCGCACGATGACCCTATGTGATCGATTGACCTTGCTTCCTCCCACGCACAAAATATATCTACACGTCTGTGACTGGATCATCTCTCAAGCTCTATCTTACAGCCCTCACCCTTGCCAAAAGCTCAATCGGACAATATCTCTCCAGAGCATATATATTTGTTCAATGAATGTCGGACCACACTCACTTTGTCTCTCTATCTATATGTCTCTCGATTGACCTCGCTTTCTCACGCCGTATCTTCCACACATTGAAGCTACCTCTCCATCCCTCGCAAAGCCGGAGCTATTTACATTGCGAGGGGCACTCCAACCTTGGATTAATTTGTGTAGGCATTTATTCCGGTCGCTTTAGATTATATTTTCGTAGCATTCGGCCCACAACTACTCGAAACACCGTTGCAACCCCCGCAACTCCCCTAGTTGATTTCCCTCTGGCTCGGTCATCGCTCTCTCGCACGTCCTTTCTCGCCTTCAACGTCGCACCATGGTATTATTGCAAAAAAAACTCTGTTGTTCTCTTTAATTATTATAAATAAGCTACAAAACAACACACCGATAGTACACTTGGAATGGAACAAAATTTGGACCAACAAATTAAAGTGCTACAAACTACACACCGAGGGGCCCACATGTCATGAAACAAATTTGGACTCATATACAAATTAAAAAATAAAGGACGAGGATCGAACATGCGACCAGGGCCTTCAAGCCGCACGTCAATAGACAACATACGTAGAACAGCAATGTTTTTTGTACCTCCCTTTGTTCACATAATGTTTTTATATTACCACAGCCTATTTAATTGATAGCTTGTAATATTATTTTTAGTACTATTCGCCTTCACTTACTGGTGGGTTCCATGTGTGCTCTCTCTCTCCTCCCCTTCTGCGTTTAGACGCAAGGGCAAACACGAAGAACTCGCGGGCGATGTTGCCGTTGACCATATCTGGATGCGTTCACAAGTTACGGCACCAGTTTCACGTGCTAGCAGCACTAGTCAGTGTGTACGTGCAATGCACGTTAATTTGGAAGTATATTAAGTGCATGCGGATATTAAGTAGGATATTATTTGCGTGTTATTATGTGATTAGCACTATTTTTGGCATGAAATTAACTGCACGCTAAACGTGTTGAGCGCTTGACATTGAAGATCTCTAGGTCGTTGGATGACAAGGAATACATGTGGCTTGATGACATTTTATATTTAATTTGATACGGCTCTAGCAGAACATTCAATCGATCAAACCATAGATTTTGTTTAGTATGACTCTGACTTTAAATTATACGACGATCGATCTAAAATAAACAGAAATGATAAACGTTCGGATTTTAAGCATGGCAATCCTAATGTTTTTCATGGCAAATTTAGATTACGCGGCGGCGGCGGGGGCGCCTTGCGATGGGAAGTGGCTCCTCCGCCGTGCTCTGTGTGTCGTCGGGCCACTGACCGACGGCGACGGCGGCGCCTTGCGCCGTTGTTGGCGTACTCCTGGACGTTGGCCTAGCTTCAAGGAAGGCCAAATGTTCTAGACTTCGGAGCGAGTCAACTGGCGGGAGGAGGCGACTGGCGTTGGTGCAAGGAAGCGGTCGACGGCGGCCATCCATGCCGCTGAGGGGGGCACTGGCACCCACGCGGGGACATGCGCTGTCAATGGCGCGGCGGAGACATTCGTGTGCACGGGCACCGGCACGGGCGCGCACGTCAGTGCACACGCATGCGCATGCGCTGGCAGGTGCACGGGCACCGGCACGGGCGTGCGCGTCAGTGCACGTGCAGGCGCATGCGCTGGCAGGTGCACGGGCGCGTGAAAGTCAGCGGGGACCTCGCGGAACCCCGTGGCATCAAGCTCGGCGACAATGTGCGGCTCACATCCCATCAATGCCACGGGGATGGGTGCTGGCGCAGTTGGGGCGACGGGAGCCGGAACGGGAGCGTGCTCAGGCGCGACGTCTTCCCGCAAGGCCAGTTCAAGCTCGTCCCAAAGCGCCTTATGTTCTTGAGACTCCGGCTGGGTGTCTTCCTTAGGAAACTGGAAGACTAAGGGCAGACCATCATGATGCGGCATGGCGTATGTTTAGGTCTGGCTGGTTGGAGGTAGACGACAGGAGAATCGAAGAGGAAGAGAGAAGATTGTAGCGATACCGGGTAGTGCGGGGTTGATTTTAAACTGCAGCGCCGGCGACATTAACAGTGGGAGCAGTTGGGACGAAGGTGGGCGGCGGAGCCTGGTCAAAGGGCTAACCTCCCGGTGAGCCTGCACAGCAGTCTGCTCGCACGCCTCCCTGTCAGTCGGCGCAGCAGTCTACTCGCATGCCTCCCGTCGACTCACACGCTTGCTCGGATGGCACCTGCCGATGAGAAGCGGGACTCGTGGCGGCACGTAAACGCCCACGGTTTCAATAGTGAAAGCGTTCGCCATAACGTGACAGGTCTTTGTTCCAAAATACCTTGCCTCTTCATTTGTGCAACTTGTCATAAGCAGCTTGTCTCAAATTGAAGAAAAAAATTACGAAGTAATATTTGTGCCATATCACGTGACCATGCTCAGTTTCAAGAATTTATGGTCTGTCACGCCCAATATGCGATACTATCCTAAAGAGACTCGAAGGTCCCACCAAGGATAGAACCGCATATTGACACGCTTTTTGCAAGGTGGATATCATTACATCGACATTACATAATAGACGGGGATACATACAAGGCATACAAATGCCGCAAGAATACATCAATACATCAAACATAAGATCAACATCCGACTACGGATGAAACATAAACAGAAGCTCAAACGACATCCACCCTGCTAGCCCAGGCTGCCGACCTGGAACCTATCCCCTGATCGAAGAAGAAGTAGAAGAAGAACTCCAAAACGAGCAAACATCGCTCTCGCGTCATGATCATCGCAAAACCTGTAGACGAACGAGTCCATGAAGAAGATGAAGCCACGAAGACGAACGAATCCTCACGATCGCAACGAACACGGGAACTATCGAGAAGAAGCACACAACAAGGTAAACACACCACACATGAACAAGGCATGATGCTCAACCAAGTATGATGCATGACAAGGCTATATGAAGCTACTCATGGCATGAGATGATGCATACAATAACAACACATCAAAGCAAGTTTAAATGAGGCCGAAAACAACATATAACAAATCTGGTAAGTCCTCATATGCAAATTTCGAAATTAGTCCAGAACTGAATAAACCTTATGTTCAAGTTGTTAAATAGCAAGTTAAGACGCACCAAGATGATCTACACGAAATTCTAGTCAAGTTACATATAAAGTTCATTAGATTCGGAGCTACGGTCTAGAAGATATGAGCAAAACAAGTTAAGCATGGCATTGATGCAAACAACATTCAATCATCAAGCAAACACCTCAAAACAAGGATGCAACAAGGGAATATGAAACTACATGCAAAACTAGCAAGTTTCATATAGAGCATGCTCAAAATGGAGCAACGGTGCAACACATACACTCCAAACAAGATATAGCAACAATCTGTCCAAAACAGCAACTAGGCATCTTGCTAGCAACAAAACAATACGCTACAGCATCCTAACATGAAAACAAAAGGCATGGACGTGATGTACAGGTAAAGCATGAAAAAACATGAACACTGAGCTATCTCCAGAAATCACTAGAACATGCTCAGAACGGACATGGCAAGATTGCAAATAAAAACAGTTTCACAGACTTAGCAGAAATCACTGGACATGGCAGAAATAACATCAGGTTGCAAGGTTTGGAGCTATCAAACAACAAGTTACAAGAACATATCATAGCAAACAAAGGCATGGCATGAATCTACTAATTGCATAGAAAAAGTTCCTTACTAAACACGAGCCAAAAAGGCACAGAAGATATGATGGCACCCATGTAAACATAGCAAGTTTCATAAACAGATTCAGACTTAGAAGAAAAACAGAGCATGGCAGAAATAACGATAAGTAGTCATGTTGGTGAGCTTGAACCACTCACCACAGAGCAATACATGGCATGACAAGGTAACCAGCATTAATATGGCACAAATATGAAGCTAAGAATGGCAATAGCATAGTCATAGGGTACATGGATCACTAGTAACAACCCTGGCAAAATTGATTAACATGTAAACAATCTGCCAGGAATATTTTATAGCAAAGGTAGAGCAAGATAACGACAAGCTACAGCAGGCTATAAATGCAAACAAGGGCATGGATGGATAGAGCATAACATGTATAACAAAACATCCTTAGTGAACATCTCCAGATTATGCATAAAATGACTTGTAGCAGCAGGTTTACATGGCATCACAACATAACAGACTCAGAATTAGCAGAAATGACTAAGTCACAGAAATCAGCAACATCATGGAGGCTACTTTGCATGCTTGTGCTAGTCACCACATAGACCACAAAAATACGAGACAAAAACCACTGTAAAGATGGCATGATGTAATTCAAAACACATGTAGAGCTCATTCTCATAGGATGCACACACAAAATGCAATGAAAAAGACAAATCACCAAGTTCTGTAGACAGACAGCAGTTAACAGCATATAACACTCTTGCAACGAAGATTAGGGCATCAAGATTAACTCAAACAAGCATGGCACAATGGAACAAAATGAAGAGCATCTCATAATGAACATTTCGATATATCCTGCACGCAAAACGGAGCAGAATGCAACAAGTTATGGCATGCAGAACATAGCCCCAGAATGCAAATATTTAGGGACTTGGTCGATTTTTTGAAAAAAAACATGTGAGCGCTGGATAGTTATAATGTGCACTGGGCGGGGTTTAGTGGGCTGCTCACATCGTGGGCTTGGCCCAGGCGGGGGGAGGCAGGCCGGGCGAGGCAGACGGGTCGGGGTCCTGGGTCCTGGGGAGGTCGGCCCACGAGGCCGGCGGCGCCGGTCGTCGTCGTCCTCGATCCAGAGGGGATCGAGGGAAGGCAGGGCGGCGCGGGATCCACGGCGGGGCGCGGCCGGAGCGGGTGAGGTCGGGCCGGAGGAGTCCAGAGACCGAGGCTGGGGCTCGTTCCCGGCGACAAGGAGGCTCGGCGGCGCTCGGGAGCTCCAGGCGGCAGCAGGTCCTGGTGAGGGAGAGAGCGGGTGAGGGCGGCGAGCGAGGAAGAGAGGAGAGGTAGGCGGCGACCTGACAGACGGAGGCGGGGTGCCGTGCTCGCCGGCGGTGATGAGGCAGAGGCGAGGCGGAGGCCTGGGCGAAGTGGCGGTGGTCGAGGACGACGGCGGCGGGCTGTAGCGAGAGGTCAGGCGAGCGGGAGCCGGGCAGCGGCGCGTGCGGGCTGACCCGGGCCCAGATGGGCTCAGGCGGGCTGACCGCGGGCTCAGGCGGGCTGACCGCAGGCTCAGGCGGGCTGACCGCGGGCTCAGGCGGGCCGCGGTGGGAGGAGGTGGCTGGGAGGGGCGCTGGGGACGCGTGTCGCTCCAGGAGAGGTGGAACGCGGTGGCTGGCGGCGGCGCGGCCATTGGGGGCGCGACAAGTGGTGGCGGGGGAAACTGTCGGCGCTGAAAACGAGGAGGGAGGCGGCGGCTGCGAGGTGGGGGAAGGGTAGGGGCTAGGTTAGGGTAGGTTTAGGCCATTTCTGGCAGGGGGAGGGGTCTATATATAGCAAGGGGGCTCGGGTTAGGCGTTTTGGAGCCTCCGATCGCCATCGAACGGCTCCGGATCGGAGGGGGTTGGTAGGTGGGCAGATGGGCTGTGAAGAAAAGGCTTGGGCTGACGGGAGAGAAGAGAAGGAGTGCAGCCCGACAACGGTTTTCGGAGACCGAAAACGTCCGACGATAGACCGGCTATACTGCCGCTATAGTTATCCGTTGGGGCATCAAACGGACTCCGAATGTGATGAAACTTGACAGGCAATCTACCTACACTATAATAAGACCGCATGCCAACTTACATCCCATTCCGAGAACATCTTTATGTTGGAAATATGCCCTAGAGGCAATAATAAATAGTTATTATTATATTTCTTTGTTCATGGTAATTGTCTATTATTCATGCTATAATTGTATTGTCCGGAAATCGTAATACATGTGTGAATACATAGACCACAGCCTGTCCCTAGTAAGCCTCTAGTTGACTAGCTCGTTGATCAACTGATAGTCATGGTTTCCTGACTATGGACATTGGATGTCATTGATAACGGGATCACATCATTAGGAGAATGATGTGATGGAAAAGACCCAATCCTAAGCATAGCATAAAAGATCGTGTAGTTTCGTTTGCTAGAGCTTTTCCAATGTCAAGTATCTTTTCCTTAGACCATGAGATCGTGCAACTCCCGGATACCGTAGGAGTGCTTTGGGTGTGCCAAACGTCACAACGTAACTGGGTGACTATAAAGGTGCACTACGGGTATCTCCGAAAGTGTCTGTTGGGTTGGCACGGATCGAGACTGGGATTTGTCACTCCGTGTGATGGAGAGGTATCTCTGGGCCCACTCGGTAATGCATCATCATAATGAGCTCAATGTGACTAAGGCGTTAGTCACGGGATCATGCATTGCGGTACGAGTAAAGAGACTTGTCGGTAACGAGATTGAACAAGGTATTGGGATACCGACGATCGAATCTCGGGCAAGTAACATACCGTTTAACAAAGGGAATTGCATACAGATTGATCGAATCCTCGACACCGTGGTTCATCCGATGAGATCATCGTGGAACATGTGGGAGCCAACATGGGTATCCAGATCCCGCTGTTGGTTATTGACCGGAGAGGCGTCTCGGTCATGTCTGCATGTCTCCCGAACCCGTAGGGTCTACACACTTAAGGTTCGGTGACGCTAGGGTTGTAGAGATATATGTATGCGGAAACCCGAAAGTTGTTCGGAGTCTCGGATGAGATCCCGGACGTCACGAGAGGTTCCGGAATGGTCCGTAGGTGAAGAATTATATATAGGAAGTCAAGTTTCGGCCACCGGGAAAGTTTCGGGGGTTACCGGTATTGTACCGGGACCACCGGAAGGGTCCCGGGGGTCCACCGGGTGGGGCCACCTATCCCGGAGGGCCCCATGGGCTGAAAGTGGAAGGGAACCAGCCCTTAGTGGGCTGGGGCGCCCCCCTTGGGCCTCCCCCCCTTGCCTTGGGGGGCAAGGCACCCCTTCCCCCCCACTTGGCCGCCGCTCCCCTTGGAGATCTGATCTCCCAAGGGCTGGCGCCCCCCAGGGGTCCTATAAATAGTGGGGGGGAGGGAGGGCAGCATACTACAGCCTTGGGCGCCTCCCTCCTCCCCTGCAACACCTCTCTCTCTCTCTCGCAGAAGCTTGGCGAAGCCCTACCGGAGACCCGCTACATCCACCACCACGCCGTCGTGCTGTTGGATCTCCATCAACCTCTCCTCCCCCCTTGCTGGATCAAGAAGGAGGAGACGTCACTGCACCGTACGTGTGTTGAACGCGGAGGTGCCGTCCCTTCGGCACTCGGTCATCGGTGATTTGGATCACGACGAGTACGACTCCGTCATCCACGTTCATTGGAACGCTTCCGCTCGCGATCTACAAGGGTATGTAGATGCACTCCTTTCCCCTCGTTGCTAGTAGACTCCATAGATGCATCTTGGTGAGCGTAGGAAAATCTTAAATTATGCTACGATTCCCAACAGTGGTATCAGAGCCAGGTTTATGCGTAGTTACTATGCACGAGTAGAACACAAAGCAGTTGTGGGCGTTGAGTTTGCCAATTCTTCTTGCCGCTACTAGTCGTTTCTTGTTTCGGCGGCATTGTAGGATGAAGCGGCCCGGACCGACCTTACACGTACGCTTACGTGAGACAGGTTCCACCGACTGACATGCACTAGATGCATAAGGTGGCTAGCGGGTGTCTGTCTCTCCTACTTTAGTCGGAACGGATTCGATGAAAAGGGTCCTTATGAAGGGTAAATAGAAATTGGCAAATCATGTTGTGGTCATACGTAGTTAAGAAAACGTTCTTGCTAGAAACCTACAAACCACGTAAAAACTTGCAACAACAATTAGAGGACGTCTAACTTGTTTTTGCAGCAAGTGCTATGTGATGTGATATGGCCAGAAGATGTGATGAATGATATATGTGATGTATGAGATTGATCATATTCTTGTAATAGAAATCACGACTTGCATGTCGATGAGTATGACAACCGGCAGGAGCCATAGGAGTTGTCTTTATTATTTTGCATGACCTGCGTTTCATTGAATAACGGCATGTAAATTACTTTACTTTGTTGCTAAACGCGTTAGCCATAGAATTAGAAGTAATCGTGGGCGTGACGACTTCATGAAGACACAATGATGGAGATCATGGTGTCATGCCGGTGACGAAGATGATCATGGTGCCCCGAAGATGGAGATCAAAGGAGCATGATGATATTGGCCATATCATGTCACTATTTGATTGCATGTGATGTTTATCATGTTTTTGCATCTTATTTGCTTAGAACGACGGTAGTAAGTAAGATGATCCCTTATAATAATTTCAAGAAAGTGTTCACCCTAACTGTGCACCGTTGCGAAGGTTCGTTGTTTCGAAGCACCACGTGATGATCGGGTGTGATAGATTCTAACGTTCGAATACAACGGGTGTTGACGAGCCTAGCATGTACAGACATGGCCTCGGAACACACGCAATACACTTAGGTTGACTTGACGAGCCTAGCATGTACAGACATGGCCTCGGAACACGGAGGACCGAAAGGTCGAGCATGAGTCGTATAGAAGATACGATCAACATGGAGATGTTCACCGATCTTGACTGGTCCGTCTCACGTGATGATCGGACACGGCCTAGTTAAACTCGGATCATGTTTCACTTAGATGACTAGAGGGATGTCTATCTGAGTGGGAGTTCATAATTAGATGAACTTCATTATCATGAACATAGTCAAAAGGTCTTTGCGAATTATGTCATACGCTTTAGTTCTACTGTTTAAAATACGGTCCTAGAGAAAATTTAGTTGAAAGTTGGTAGTAGCAATTATGCGGACTGGGTCCGTAAACTGAGGATTGTCCTCATTGCTGCACAGAAGGCTTATGTCCTTAATGCACCGCTCGGTGTGCTGAACCTCAGCGTCGTCTGTAGATGTTACGAAACATCTGACATACACGTTTTACTACGTGATAGTTCAGTGCGGTTTAGAATTGTGGCACCAAAGACGTTTTTGAAACGTCGCAGAACATGTGAGATGTTCCGAAGACTAAAATTGGGATTTCAAACTAGTGCCCACGTCAAGAGATATGAGACCTCTGACAAGTTTCTTATGCCTGCAAACTAAGGGAGAAAAGCTCAATCGTTGAGCGTGTGCTCAGATTGTCTGAGTGCCACAATCGCTTGAATCGAGTGGGAGTTAATCTCCCAGATGAGATAGTGATAGTTCTCCATAGTCACTGCCACCAAGCTAGTAGAGCTTCGTGATGAACTATAACATATCAAGGATAATTATGATGATCCTTGAGCTATTCGCGATGTTTGACACCGCGAGAGTAGAAATCAAGAAGGAGCATCAATTGTTGATGGTTAGTAAAACCACTAGTTTAAGAAGGGCAAGGGCAAAAGGGATACTTCATGAAACAGCAAGTCGTTTGCTGCTCTAGTGAAGAATCCCAAGGTTGAACCCAAACCCGAGACTAAGTGCTTCTGTAATGAGAGGAACGGTCACTGAAGCAGTACTACCCTAGATATTTGGTAGATGAGAAGGCAGGCAAGGTCGACAGAAGTATATTAGATATACATTATATGAATCGTACTTTACTAGTACTCCTAGCAGCACCAGGGTATTAGATACCGGTTCGGTTGCTAAGTGTCAGTAACTCGAAATAAAAGCTGCGGAATAAATGGAGACTAGCTAAAGGTGAGATGACGATGTGTGTTGGAAGTGTTTCCAAAGTTGATATGATCAAGCATCGCATGCTCCCTCTACTATCAAGATTTGGTGTTTGCGTTGAGCATGATTGGATTATGTTTATCGCAATACGGTTATTCATTTAAGGAGAATAATGGTTACTCTGTTTATTTGAATAATACCTTCAATGATCTTACACCTAAAATGAATCTCGATCGTAGTGATACACATGTTCATGCCAAAAGTAATGATAGTACCACATACTTGTGGCACTGCTACTTGAGTCATATTGGTATAAAACGCATGAAGAAGCTCCATATAGATGGATCTTTGGACTCACTCGTTTTGAAAAGATTGAGACATGCGAACCATGTCTATTGGTATATATATGCATGAAGAAACTCCATGCAGATGGATCGTTTGGACTCACTTGATTTTGAATCACTTGAGACATGCAAATCATACCACATGGGCAAGATGACTGAAAGGCCTCGCTTTCAGTGAGATGGAACAAGAGAGCAACTTATTGGAAGTAATACATTTTGATGTACGCAGTCCAATGAGTGCTGAGGCATGCAGTGGATATCGTTATGTTCTTACTTCACAGATGATTTGAGTAGATGCTGAGTGTATTTACTTGATGAAACACTAGTCTGAATTATTGAAAGGTTCAAGTAATTTCAGAGTGAAGTTGAAGATCGTCGTGACAAGAGGATAAAATGTCTGTGATATGATCATAGAGATGAGTATCTGAGATACGAGTTTGGCACACAATTGAGACATTGTGGAAAGTGTTTCACAATTAATACCGCCTGGAACACCATAGTGTGATGGTGTGTCCGAACATCATAACTGCACCCTATTGGATATGGTGCATACCATGATGTTTCTTATCAAATTACCACTATCGTTTATGGGATAGGCATTAGAGACAACCGCATTCACTTTAAAAGGGGCACCACGTAATTCCGTTGAGACGACACTGTTTATAGAATCCTAAGTTGTCGTTTCTTAAAAGTTTGGGGCTGCGATGCTTATGTGAAAAAGTTTCAGGCTGATAAGCTAGAACCCAAAGCGGATAAATGCATCTTCATAGAATACCCAAAAACAGTTGGGTATACCTCCTATTTCAGATCTGGAAGCAAAAGTAATTGCTTCTAGAAACGAGTCCTTTCTCGAGGAAAAGTTTCTCTCAAAAGAATTGAGTGGGAGGATGGTGGAGACTTGATAAGGTTATTGAACCGTCTCTTCAACTAGTGTGTAGCAGGGCACAGGAAGTTGTTCCTGTGGCACCTACACCAATTGAAGTGGAAGCTTATGATAGTGATCATGAAACTTCGGATCAAGTCACTACCAAACCTCGTAGGACGACGAGGATGCGCACCACTTCAGAGTAATGCGTGATCCTGTCTTGGAAGTCATGTTGCTAGACAACAATGAACCTACGAGCTATGGAGAAGCGATGGTGGGCCCATATTCCGACGATTGGCTCGAGGCCATGAAATCCGAGATAGAATCCATGTATCAAAACAAAGCATGGACTTTGGTGAACTTGCCCGATGATCGGCAAGCCATTGAGATAAATGGATCTTTAAGAAGAAGACGGACATGGACGGTAATGTTACCATCTATGAAGCTCGACTTGTGGCAAAGAGTATTTTCACAAGTTCAAGGAGTTGACTACGATGAGTTTTTCCCATCCGTAGCGATGCTTAGGTCCGTCGGAATCATGTTAGCATTAGCTACATTTATGAAATCTGGCAGATGGATGTCAAAACAAGTTTCCTTACCAGTTTTCGTAAGGAAAGGTTGTATGTGATACAATCAGAAAGGTTTTGTCGATCCTAAGGATGCCAAAAGGTATGCTAGCTCCAGCGATCCTTCCATGGATTAGAGCAAGCATCTCGGAGTCAGAATATACGCTTTGATGGGGTGATCAAAGTTTTTGGGTTTATACAAAGTTTGTTAGAAACTTGTATTTACAATAAAGTGAGTGGGAGCGCTACAACATTTCTGATAAGTATATGTGAATGACATATTGTTGATCCGAAATGATGTAAAAATTTCTGGAAAGCATAAAGGGTTGTTTGAAAGGAGTTTTTCAAAGGAAGACCTGGATAAAGCTGCTTACATATTGGGCATCAAGATCCATAGAGATAGATCAAGACGCCTGATGATACTTTCAAAAGACAGCACACCTTGACATGATTTTGAAAGAGTTCAAAATAGATCAGCAAAGAAGGAGTTCTTGGCTGTGTTACAAGGTGTGAGTATTGAGTGAGACTCAAGACCTGACCACAGCGAAAGATAGAGAAAGGACGAAGGTCGTCCCCTATGCTTTAGACATAGGCTCTATAGTATGCTATGCTGTGTACCGCACATGTAGTGTGCCTTGCCATGAGTTGGTCAAGAGGGTACAATGGTGATCCGGGAAAGGATCTCATGACAGCGGTCGAACTTATCCTTAGTACCTAGTGGATTAAGGAATTTTCTCGATTATGGAGGTGGAAAGGAGTTCGTCGTAAAGGGTTACGTCGATGCGAACTTTGACACTAATCCGGATGACTCTGAGTAGTAAACCGGATTCGTATAGTAGAGCAATTATTTGAAATGGCTCCAAATAGCGCGTGGTAGCATCCACAAGATGACATAGATATTCGTAAAGCACACGGTTCTGAAAGGTTCAGACCCGTTGACTAATAACCTCTCTCACAAGCATAACATGACCAAACCAGAACACATTGAGTGATAATCACATAGTGATGTGAACTAGATTGTTGACTCTAGTAAACTCTTTAGATGTTGGTCACATGGTGATGTGACCAGTGAGTGTTAATCACATGGTGATGTGAACTAGATTATTGACTCTAGTGCAAGTGGGAGACTGTTGGAAATATGCCCTAGAGGCAATAATAAATAGTTATTATTATATTTCTTTGTTCATGGTAATTGTCTATTATTCATGCTATAATTGTATTGTCCGGAAATCGTAATACATGTGTGAATACATAGACCACAACCTGTCCCTAGTAAGCCTCTAGTTGACTAGCTCGTTGATCAACTGATAGTCATGGTTTCCTGACTATGGACATTGGATGTCATTGATAACGGGATCACATCATTAGGAGAATGATGTGATGGACAAGACCCAATCCTAAGCATAGCATAAAAGATCGTGTAGTTTCGTTTGCTAGAGCTTTTCCAATGTCAAGTATCTTTTCCTTAGACCATGAGATCGTGCAACTCCCGGATACCGTAGGAGTGCTTTGGGTGTGCCAAACGTCACAACGTAACTGGGTGACTATAAAGGTGCACTACGGGTATCTCCGAAAGTGTCTGTTGGGTTGGCACGGATCGAGACTGGGATTTGTCACTCAATGTGACTAAGGCGTTAGTCACGGGATCATGCATTGCGGTACGAGTAAAGAGACTTGCCGGTAACGAGATTGAACAAGGTATTGGGATACCGACGATCGAATCTCGGGCAAGTAACATACCGTTTGACAAAGGGAATTGCATACGGATTGATTGAATCCTCGACACCGTGGTTCATTCGATGAGATCATCGTGGAACATGTGGGAGCCAACATGGGTATCCAGATCCCGTTGTTGGTTATTGACCGGAGAGGCGTCTCGGTCATGTCTGCATGTCTCCCGAACCCGTAGGGTCTACACACTTAAGGTTCGGTGACGCTAGGGTTGTAGAGATATATGTATGCGGAAACCCGAAAGTTGTTCGGAGTCCTGGATGAGATCCCGGACATCACGAGAGGTTCCGGAATGGTCCGGAGGTGAAGAATTATATTTAGGAAGTCGAGTTTCGGCCACCGGGAAAGTTTTGGGGGTTACCGGTATTGTACCGGGACCACCGGAAGGGTCCCGGGGGTCCACCGGGTGGGGCCACCTATCCCGGAGGGCCCCATGGGCTGAAAGTGGAAGGGAACCAGCCCTTAGTGGGCTGGGGCGCCCCCCTTGGGCCTCCCCCCATGCGCCTAGGGTTGGGAACCCTAGGGGGGAGCTTCCCCCTTGCCTTGGGGGGCAAGGCACCCCTTCCCCCCCACTTGGCCGTCGCCCCCCTTGGAGATCTGATCTCCCAAGGGCTGGCACCCCCCCAGGGGTCCTATAAATAGTGGGGGGGAGGGAGGGCAGCATACTACAGCCTTGGGCGCCTCCCTCCTCCCCTGCAACACCTCTCTCTCTCTCTCGCAGAAGCTTGGCGAAGCCCTGCCGGAGACCCGCTACATCCACCACCACGCCGTCGTGCTGTTGGATCTCCATCAACCTCTCCTCCCCCCTTGCTGGATCAAGAAGGAGGAGACGTCGCTGCACCGTACGTGTGTTGAACGCGGAGGTGCCGTCCGTTCGGCACTCGGTCATCGGTGATTTGGATCACGGCGAGTACGACTCCGTCATCCACGTTCATTGGAACGCTTCCGCTCGCGATCTACAAGGGTATGTAGATGCACTCCTTTCCCCTCGTTGCTAGTAGACTCCATAGATGCATCTTGGTGAGCGTAGGAAAATTTTAAATTATGCTACGATTCCCAACACTTTATGCCACTAATAAAATAATATTTCGGAGGTGCCCCGAGCGCGTGCGAGTGTGAAAGGGGTCGGAACGGACAACGTAGAGCACTGGGAGGACCCGGACGGATGCAAGTTTTGAAAGACATGCAAATGAAATGCAGATGATGACATGGAAAAATGCAACACGCAAGCAAATGACATGGCAATGAAGGCGAATAACTGGCAGACACCTGGCGCATCGGATCCGGGGCGTTACAACACTCCTCCACTAACAAGAGATCTCGTCCCGAGATCTTAGGACCGGGACGGAAGGGAAAGGAGATGAGGTGAAATAAGAAGAAAACAGTGAGGATGAACAAAGTCAAGAACACTCGAGTAGGAAAGAGGAATGTTGAATGAGACAAGAAGCAAAAGCTCAAGGAATAGGCTGAATTTGAAACCACTCCGGTTAGAACGAGATAAGAAACGAATAATACTGAAAGGATTTAGGCAGCACTCCGGCTGAAACATCTCAAAACTTGAGGTGAAATTATACCACAACCAAATGTCTGAAAAGCCGAGAAGAACGAAGAAAATGCAAAACTCCACTACAGAAGAATAAGGAGAATTAGTTACACTTTGAGAAGCAAGAAGAAGATACTTGAGCTATGCCTACAAGAATCTTGAAGAACACATGAAGAATGAATTAAATCATGACGAGCCACCGTGAAGAACTCCGGTAACAAAAGAATGACGCGATAAAATTGAAGTATGAAAGGGATAAGATTAAATCCTTGCGATGATTAGGATGGAGGTTCGCGACGAAATTGACGAGAAGCTTAGAACTCCGGGAAAGAAAAGATGAAAACACTTTAACCAAGAATGTGATAAGATGAACAAACTCCGAAAAGAAGAGATTAATCCACATGGAGAAAGAAGAATAAGGATTACGTTATGCTTATCCTCCACCAATTAAATTAATGAGAACAATGGATTGCATACGACTTATTCACATTGGGAAAAGATTAACGGGGATATAGCGCAAAACTTGAGAAAGTCTTCATGAACCACCGGTAGGATTTGGAAACAACGAATTAATTGATATGATAACAACAGAAAGAATCTTGAACGAGCCACCGTAGGAATTGAAATGAATGACGAAAGAAAAGAAAAAGAGAATGAATCACCGGAAAGAATTAGAAAAGCACGAAGATACTTGAGGGAATCTAGAGACAAGAGAACGAAGAGATCGCAAACTGATTAAGGAGCAAAACACCGGAAGAATATGGAGACGAACGAAAAGGCATGAATGTAGAATAATCGGAGAACGGATTTGAAAACTTAGGACGAAGAAATACTCCGAAAAGATGGCCTTCAGATGATCGTAAGAGAAAACAGCTCCTGAATACTCTGGATGGAAGAAAAGAATTGCATAACTAGAAACAACTTGAGAGGATAACATCAAGCTAGCGCCACGAATCTTCGGGAGAATGGACAAGATTTAGGGAAAACTCTACTTCGGTCCTCAAATGTTGAGAATGACGACGAGAAAGAACACCAAAATTATTGAGATACTCCAGGAGAATGAAAAGCGAAGAGGTTGAGCCAACAATGAAAAATATTTTGAAATCGATCTTGGAAAGGCATCTGACTGATGAAATTCATACTTACATCACACTTCGAAAAGGATTTGAGAATCGCTCTGGGAAATTAGAAGAGTCAGGTAAGATCCTGGGAAAAGACCTGTAGGTTAGGGCCCACTGAAGAGAAATCACCGTTGAAAAAGGATTGTTGAAGAGATAGATGATGCACCGGAACAATTGAACTATTTGAATGAGGTGATAACCTCGAATTAATTCGAACACAGACGAATCTCCTGAGATGTCTTCATCACTCCGGAACGATTAAATGACGAGAGGGGAACGAGCAACGGGAAACATTTGAGCCGAGGAAAAAAATATAATCACTACCGAAAATTGGAATTGAATCCACTGGAGAAGAAAAAAAGATGAAGAATGTCAAATGAGATAAGAATTCACCGGTTGAAATAACTTACGAAAGACTGAAGAGGTTCCGCACGAATGAAATTGATGCTCGAAAGAGACTCAAGCGCCGGGAATAAAAGGGGATGGGAGGGCGGTAAAAAACAACGGCAACTTGGAAGGGGAAATCGACGAATAGTTTGAAGAGAAAACACCGGTAGAAAGAATGCAAAGCCTTCACACGAGTAGGATGGATACTCGATTACGGACTCCGGTTCCGAGAAGAAAAAGGGTGGGCGGGTGGGAAAAAGAAAGACAACATCGGGTGGGGAAAAACAACGTCGGAAGAGAAATAACTGAGGACTGATCTCGCAAAAGATGACAAGGATCGGAAACACTCAAAGAGAAATGCGCCGGATTGAAAAGGGGATGGACAACGAACGAAAACTAACCGCGTGATCCTAAAGAAAAAATTTGAAGGGGAAGAGAAGTAGTTCAAAACACCTACGTCAATATTCCTCACTAGAGCGACGAAGGGGCTGAGGAGTAAAAGAATTCCTACTCTCCGCTATAGCTAGACTCCGAAAACAGTTTTCTTCTAGACTCGACAACGGCCAAACTACACGATCAATCAAGGGGGGCTCCTAGGGTCGGTCGAGGCTCTGTGACCAACTTGTCACGCCCAATATGTGATACTATCCTAAAGAGACTCGAAGGTCCCACCAAGGATAGAACCGCATATTGACACGCTTTTTGCAAGGTGGATATCATTACATCGACATTACATAATAGACGGGGATACATACAAGGCATACAAATGCCGCAAGAATACATCAATACATCAAACATAAGATCAACATCCGACTACGGATGAAACATAAACAGAAGCTCAAACGACATCCACCCTGCTAGCCCAGGCTGCCGACCTGGAACCTATCCCCTGATCGAAGAAGAAGTAGAAGAAGAACTCCAAAACGAGCAAACATCGCTCTCGCGTCATGATCATCGCAAAACTTGTACCTGCAACTGGTGTTGTAGTAATCTGTGAGCCACGAGGACTCAGCAATCCCATTACCATGGGTATCAAGACTAGCAAAGCTTAATGGGTAAGGAAGGGGTAAAGTGGTGAGGTTGCAGCAGCGACTAAGCAAGTATGGTGGCTAACTTACGCAAATAAGAGCGAGAAGAGAAGCAACGGAACGGTCGTGAAACTAGTAATGATCAAGAAGTGATCCTGAACTCCTACTTACGTCAACCATAACCCAGAAACCGTGTTCACTTCCCGGACTCCGCCGAGAAGAGACCATCACGGCTACACACGCGGTTGATGCGTTTTAATTAAGTCAAGTGTCAAGTTCTCTACAACCGGATATTAACAAATTCCCATCTGCCACATAACCGCAGGCACGGCTTTTGAAAGATAATACCCTGCAGGGGTGTCCCAACTTAGCCCATTATAAGCTCTCACGGTCAACGAAGGATATTCCTTCTCCCGGGAAGACCCGATCAGTCTCGGAATCCCGGTTACAAGACATTTCGACAATGGTAAAACAAGACCAGCAAAGCCACCCGATGTGTCGACAATCCCGATAGGAGTCACACGTACCTCGTTCTCAGGACACACCGGATGAACACTACGTACAACTAAAACCAGCCCTCAAGTTTCCCCGAGGTGGCGCTGCAAGTGGCTCTAGTTTGGACCAACACTCCGAGGAGCACTGGCCCGGGGGGGTAAAATAAGATGACCCTCGGGAGCGCGACTCCCTAGGGAAAAGAAAATAGGTGGTAGGCAAATGGTAAAACCAAGGTTGGGCCTTGCTGGACAAGTTTTATTCAAAGCGAACTGTCAAGGGGGTCCCATAAATCACCCAACCGCGTAAGGGATGCAAAATCAAGGAACATAACACCGGTATGACAGAAACTAGGGCGGCAAGAGTGGAACAAAACACCAGGAATAAGGCCGAGCCTTCCACCCTTTACCAAGTATATAGATGCATTAATAATATAAGAGATATTATGATATCCCAACATAAACATAATCCAACATGGAGCAATCTTCATCTTCACCTGCAACTAGCAACGCTATAAGAGGGGCTGAGCAAAGCGGTAACATAGCCAAACAATGGTTTGCTAGGAAGGGTGACAAAGGTTAGAGCTTCATGGCAATTTGGGAGGCTTGAGGAGCAAGTGATAGGTAGCGCAGCAAAGCGATAGAACGATGCAGCTAGCATAGCAATGATAGTAGTGAGATCCAAGGTGACGGTCATCTTGCCTGAAATCCCGCTAGGAAGAAGAACGAGTCCATGAAGAGGATGAAGCCACGAAGACGAACGAATCCTCACGATCGCAACGAACACGGGAACTATCGAGAAGAAGCACACAACAAGGTAAACACACCACACATGAACAAGGCATGATGCTCAACCAAGTATGACGCATGACAAGGCTATATGAAGCTACTCATGGCATGAGATGATGGATACAAGAACAACATATCAAAGCAAGTTTAAATGAGGCCGGAAACAACATATAACAAATCCGGTAAGTCCTCATATGCAAATTTCGAAATTAGTCCAGAAATATTTAGGGACTTGGTCGATTTTCTGAAGAAAAAAACATGTGAGCGCTGGATAGTTATAACGTGCACTGGGCGGGGTTTAGTGGGCTGCTCACATCGTGGGCTTGGCCCAGGCGGGGGGAGGCAGGCCGGGCGAGGCAGACGGGTCGGGGTCCTGGGTCCTGTGGAGGTCGGCCCACGAGGCCGGCGGCGCCGGTCGTCGTCCTCCTCCTCGATCCAGAGGGGATCGAGGGAAGGCAGGGGCGGTGCGGGATCCAGGGCGGGGCGCGGCCGGAGCGGGTGAGGGCGGGCCGGAGGAGTCCGGGGACCGAGGCTGGGGCTCGTTCTCGGCGACAAGGAGGCTCGACGGCGCTCGGGAGCTCCAGGCGGCAGCGGGTCCTGGAGAGGGAGAGAGCGGGTGAGGGCAGCGAGCGAGGAAGAAAGGAGAAGTAGGCGGCGACCTGACAGATGGAGGCGGGGTGCCGTGCTCGCTGGCGGTGACGAGGCAGAGGCGAGGCAGAGGCCGGGGCGAAGCGGCGGTGGTCGAGGACCGCGGCGGCGGGCCGTAGCGAGAGGTCAGGCGAGCGGGAGCCGGGCGGCGGCGCGTGCGGGCTGACCCGGGCCCAGATGGGCTCAGGCGGGCTGACCGCGGGCTCAGGCGGGCCGCGGTGGGAGGAGGTGGCTGGGAGGGGCGCTGGGGACGCGTGGCGCTCCAGGAGAGGTGGAACGCGGTGGCTGGCTGCGGCGCGGCCATTGGAGGCGCGACAAGTGGCGGCGGGTGAAACTGCCGGCGCTGAAAACGAGGAGGGAGGCGGCGGCTGCGAGTTGGGGGAAGGGTAGGGGCTAGGTTAGGGTAGGTTTAGGCCATTTCTGGCAGGGGGAGGGGTCTATATATAGCAAGGGGGGCTCGGGTTAGGCGTTTTGGAGCGTTCTGGAGCCTCCGATCGCCATCAAACGGCTCCGGATCGGAGGGGGTTGGTAGGTGGGCAGATGGGCTGTGAAGAAAAGGCTTGGGCTGAGGGGAGAGAAGAGAAGGAGTGCAGCCCGACAACGGTTTTCGGAGACCGAAAACGTCTGACGATAGACCGGCTATACTGCCGCTATAGTTACCCGTTGGGGCATCAAACGGACTCCGAATGCGATGAAACTTGACACGCGATCTACCTACACTATAATAAGACCGCATGCCAACTTACATCCCATTCCGAGAACATCTTTATGCCACTAATAAAATAATATTTCGGAGGTGCCGCGGGCGCGTGCGAGTGTGAAAGGGGTCGGAACGGACAACGGAGAGCACTGGGAGGACCTGGACGGATGCAAGTTTTGAAAGACATGCAAATGAAATGCAGATGATGACATGGCAAAATGCAACACGCAAGCAAATGACATGGAAACGAAGGCGAATAACTGGCAGACACCTGGCGCATCGGATCCGGGGCGTTACATGGTCACTTTTGGATTTTCTGAAATCTAAGATCCAGGATTCGAAACAATATCATAACCTGCATCATGCAATAAATTTTCAAGCCATACATCTGTCATGTTGTATTTATTAAGAAAGGATTTGGTCAAACATTTTGCTTAGTTAGACTTCAGACAAGTTATATATGCAGAGCAAAAGGATAATCCCTCCGTACCAGTGCATTGCCTGATATATTAAGTCAAGTACTAGGCACGAACAAATGGGCTCAATTCTGTGCTCATCCTGGTGTAGTAGTAGTAGTACTAGGCAATGCAGTTGACGGGTGACCTTGGTGAGCGGCGACTAAGGGAATTGAACCGTGCTCGGCATGGTAGGTAACGTTGTCTAGTTACTAAAGCATCCCTCCGTTGTTCATCGGTAGTCATTATGGACCGGGGACATGAGGGGAATTTCCTAGGGCTGGAATTCTGGCCGCCAGATATTTCGACTCGAAATGCGGAGGCTCGACTGGTTGGGGTTGCCTAATGTGCGTACCACGTACGCCACCAGAAGGACACGAGCCCGTTTTTATTTTTTTATTTTTTTTAGGATCAACACGAGCCAAGGTCTGGCTGGTACGCCGTTGGGTCCTACCATTCGAGAATACGAAAGGAACCTTTTAAATTGCCGAACGAATCTATGTGTATTACAATGCCCGTATTTTCCTTGCAAATACTAATCTCAACGTGGTAATTGATTTATGACAAGTTGTTGAATTAGAGTGAGTTTGTGATATAGTGATCTCACCGTGGATTTCACATTTCATGGTATCCCTGGTAAGTTTTTCAATGCAAATTCAAATTTAAAAGATGAACAATATGGAGGTGAGAAAACTTTGTATGTATCAAGCATATGACCACACACACACACACATAGAGACACCCACACACGAACACAACAACAATCCAATAAGTATACTGCATCTATTTTTTCAAACCATGCATGTATGACACGAATTCAAAAATACTCCTTCTGTTCCTAAATATTAGTCTTTTAGAGATTTCAACAAGCGACTACATACGGAGCAAAATGAGTGAATCTACACTCTAAAATATGTCTATATACACCCGTATGTGCCAGTCCACTTGAAATCTCTAAAAAGACTAATACTTAGGAACGAAGGGAGTAAAATGTAAGACATGCATGGTCCTCAATTATATATTTAAAATGAACATGAAACTGAAACATGAATATTAAATCTAGTACTACAGTACATGCAAATGTTGTGTTTAATTAGGCGGAGCTATGATTGTCGGGGGTCACCCCCTCGACCTTAGATAAAATTGTGAAGCTCTGTTTAGGGTTGTTTAGATTATATTTGTCCCCACCCTCCCAACCACCGATTGGTTGTGCACCCCCACCCCTCCTCCCCGGGAGAATATCATGTGCCCCCATACCTTAGCTGCTATATGCCGATACGAGTTGCTTGGAGCTTGTAGATCTGAGATATAGCAGCTCACATGATGTCTTAATATTTTTACAGGAAACCTTGATGAGTTTGAGAATTGCACACAATTTGTACAAAAACTACTCAGATGCCCTTGGATCCCATATCCAACGACCTCGAAGCTCGTATCACCGTAGCATCTAAGATGAAGGAGGACATTATATTCTCCTGTATGTAAGGATATCATGTGCTACCACACCTTAGATGCTTTGGTGACACAAGCTCTTCGGAGCCGTTGGATTTGTGACCCAACACCTCCTTGGTGGTTCGAAGGGTTTTTTGCAGAAAAGCCCCCAAAGAGTTTGGCCACTGCTTACAAGCACAAAGACTGCTCAGATGCCATTGGATCTCAGATCAAACGACCTCAAAGCTCGTATCACCGTAGCATCCAAGCTGCGAGAGCACCTTATGTTTTCTCGCACGGGAGAATATGAGGTGCTCCCGCACCGTAGATTCTATGGTTACACGAGTTCACGGAGATCTAACAGCCCACAGTAGGAGGTTTGAATGTTTTTGCAATATACGGCTGAGAGAGTTTGGGAATTGCGCAGAAAGTACAAGTACTACGCATGTGCCATCTGATCACTGATCATACGACCTAGATGCTCATATCACCGTAGCGGGTAATTAAGCTACGGGGAGCACCTAATATGAGCAACGGGGAGCCGTTGGATCCAAGATGCAGCGGCACACACGAGGCCTGAATGTTTTATTTGCAAAAAAACCTTTGGAGAGTTTGGAAATTGCGCATAATTACAAAGACTACTCCCAAGCCACTGGATCTCACTTCCAACGGTGTAAAAACTCGTATCACCATAGCATCTAAGCTGCGGGGTGGATGTGATATTCTATGCCGCTGTCATTTTTGTTTGTAAACTTGCAAAATACGTGTAACTTGTGCCGTTACTTGTTTAGCGGCACAAAGTGTTTGTTCAAAAAAAAACCATCCTACACTGAAATATCGGAACAACACACGGGGGTCCCACTTGTCATTAATCAAATTTGGACCTAAAACTAACAAATCTGAAAGACGAGATTCGAACTGGCAACCTGGACCACAAAGCGTAAGTCAATAGCCTGAAACAACAACGGTTGTTGGCTTTGTCCCATAACTTGATTTTATACAGTATTACGTTGAGTAGAGTAGAGGGAGTGCCTCGTCAACACGTGCATGACCGTTGACTCACTTACTGGTGGGTCCCAAGTCTGCGATCTCTCTCTTCTCTCCATCGTCTAACCTTTGCACGGGCACACACGAAGAGCGGCGCTAGCTTGCCGTGGTGTTATTACAACTAAAAAAAGCTTGGAAAATACAAGAATCACCTAGAACAAGAGACGTTGTGGCTGGTCGAGACGGAGCTAACCACACCTATCCTTCGTGCCATGTTAGCATGATGAAGCTGTGTGGCTAGTGGGGTGTTTTCGACCGACTGGCTGGGTCCCGAGGTCGAACCATAGGTACTATGTCTGATACAGTAAATTTTTACACGCACATTTTTCCTCCGTGCCAAGACATGGCACACCCTACCGCGCGGTTTCGGGGTCCTCCCGGGTGGTGCACGCATATATTCTTCCTGACGTGGGACGCCCTACTGATACATCTCCGTCGTATCTACTTTTCCAAACACCTTTGCCCTTGTTTTGGACTCTAACTTGCATGATTTGAATGGAACTAACCCGGACTGACGCCGTTTTCAGCAGAATTGCCATGGTGTTATTTATGTGCAGAAACAAAAGTTCTCGGAATGACCTGAAACTCCACGGAACTTATTTTTGGAAAATATTAAAAATATTGGCGAAAGAATCAAGGCCAGGGGGCCCACCACCTGTCCACGAGGGTGGGGGTGCGCCTGCACCCCTGGGCGCGCCCCCTGCCTCGTGGGCCCCCTGGTGCTCCACCAACCTCAACTCCAACTCCATATATTCGTGTTCAGGGAGAAAAAATCAGAGAGAAAGATTCATCCCGTTTTACGATACGGAGCCGCCGCCAAGCCCTAAACTCTCTCGGGAGGGCTGATCTGGAGTCCGTTCGGGGCTCCGGCGAGGGGAATCCGTCGTCGTTGTCATCATCAACCATCCTCCATCACCAATTTCATGATGCTCACCGCCGTGCACGAGTAATTCCATCGTAGGCTTGCTGGACGGTGATGGGTTGGATGAGATTTATCATGTAATTGAGTTAGTTTTGTTACGGTTTGATCCCTATTATCCACTATGTTCTGAGATTGATGTTGCTATGACTTTGCTATGCTTAATGCTTGTCACTAGGGCCAAGTCTATAGTCACCTACTATGTGTTATGATCCGGCAACCCCGAAGTGACAATAATCGGGACCACTCCCGGTGATGACCATAGTTTGAGGAGTTCATGTATTCACTATGTGTTAATGCTTTGGTCCGGTACTCTATTAAAAGGAGGCCTTAATATCCCTTAGTTTCCGCTAGGACCCCGCTGCCATGGGAGGGTAGGACAAAAGATGCCATGCAAGTTCTTTTCCATAAGCACGTATGACTATATTCGGAATACATGCCTACATTACATTGATGAATTGGAGCTAGTTCTGTGTCACCCTATGTTATGACTGATACATGATGAACCGCATCCGGCATAATTCTCCATCACCGATCCAATGCCTACGAGCTTTTCACATATTGTTCTTTGCTTATTTACTTTTCCGTTGCTACTGTTACAATCACTACAAAACCCAAAAATATTACTTTTGCTATCGTTACCGTTACTTCCATATTACTTTGCTACTAAATACTTTGCTGCAGATATTAAGTTATCCAGGTGTGGTTGAATTGACAACTCAACTGCTAATACTTGAGAATATTCTTTGGCTCCCCTTGTGTCGAATCAATAAATTTGGGTTGAATACTCTACCCTCGAAAACTGTTGCGATCCCCTATACTTGTGGGTTATCAAGACTATTTTCTGGCGCCGTTGCCGGGGAGCATAGCTCTATTCTTTGAGTCACTTGGGATTTATATCTTCTGGTCACTATGAAGAACTTGAAAGACGAGAAAACAAAAATTTATCCCTCAACTACGAGGGGAGGTAAGGAACTCCCATCTAGCTCTGCACTTGATTCACCTTCTGTTTTGAGTAAGCTTGCGACACCTAAACCTGCTTCTGCTATTAATTCTGATATGTAACATGTTATTGATGATGCCACTTCTGCTATGCATGATACTTATGATGAAACCACTTCTATGCTTGATACTACTGTGCCACTTGGTGAATTTCTTGATGAACGACTTGCTAAGGCTAGAGAGAATGAAATTATTGAAACTGATAATATTGTTGATAGTGATGATGAAGGCTCTCCCAATAAATATGAATTACCTGTTGAGCCTGAGGGCTTTGTTATGGATGAAGAAACTAAAAGAGACTTTCTTGCTTGCAATGATAGAAGTGATCTGAAGAAATTATTAGCTAAGCTTAAACAAAAAACTCCGAATGCTAGAATGAAGTATGATCCTGCTTATGCTACTTCACCTATCTTTGTTACTGATAAGGATTATGAATTCTCTGTTGATCCTGATATAATTACTTTGGTTGAATCTGATCCTTTTTATGGCTATGAATCTGAAACTGTTGTGGCACATCTTACTAAATTAAATGATATAGCCACCCTGTTCACTAATGATGAGAAATCTCGCTACTATTATATCCTTAAGATATTTACGTTCTCATTAAAGGGTGATGCTAAGATATGGTTTATTACTTCTGGTTGTGTGCGTAGTCCCCAGGATATGATTTATTACTTCTCTGCTAAATATTTCCATGCTCATAAGAAACAAGCTGCTTTAAGGGAAATATATAATTTTGTGCAAATTGAAGAAGAGACTCTCCCACAAGCTTGGGGGAGGCTTCTCCAATTACTTAATGCTTTTCCTGATCATCCTCTCAAGAAAAATGAAATACTTGATATCTTTTATAATGGACTAACCGATGCTTCCAGAGATTTCCTGGATAGTTGTGCTGGTTCTGTTTTCAGGGAAAGAACGCCAGATGAAGCTGAAATTTTATTGAATAATATGTTGACAAATGAAAATAATTGGACACTTCCTGAGCCAGTTCCTGAGCCTATTCCTAAACCAACTCCGAAGAAGAGGGGTGTTCTATTTCTCAGTCCTGAAGATATGCAAGAGGCAAAGAAATCTATGAAAGAAAAGGGTATTAAAGCTAAAGATGTTAAGAATTTACCTCCTATTGAAGAAATATATGGTCTTAATTTACTGCCTGTTGAAGAAATATATGATCCTAATTCATCACCTATTGAAGAAACACAAGGTCTTGATAACCCGACACAGGTAGTAAAGGTAAATTCTCTCTATAGATTTGATGAAGGTGATATTCCTCAATATAAGTCTGCTAGACAGTGCTTGGATGAGTTTGATAACTCTATGGTTAAGCAAGAAGATTTTAATGCTTATTTTGGTAGACAATTAAAACAAAATGCTTATGTGATTGAACACTTGGGTGATTACATGTCTAGAGTTAAAGGTGAACTTAAACTCATTAGTAAACATGCTTCTATGGTTAACACTCAAGTAGAACAAGTACTTAAAGATCAGAATGATTTGCTCAATGAATTAAATAGTAAAAATAATGACTATGCTGTTAGAGTGGCTACTAGAACTGGTAAAATGATCAGGAACCTTTGTATCCTGAAGGCCATCCTAAGAGAATTGAGCAGGACTCTCAGAGAAATAATATAGATGCACCTAGTCCCTCTAAAAAGAAGAAAAAGAAAAATGATAGGACTTTGCATACATCTAGTAAACCTATTGCTGAACCACCTGAGAATCCAAATGATATTTCTATTTCTGATGTTGAAACACAATCTGGTAATGAACACGAACCTAGTGATAATACTAATGATGATGTTCATGTTGATGCTCAACCTAGCAATGATAATGATGTAGAAATTGAACCTGCTGTTAATCTTGATAACCCACAATCAAAGAATCAACGTTATGATAAGAGAGACTTTGTTGCTAGGAAACACGGTAAAGAAAGGGAGCCATGGGTTTAGAAACCCATGCCTTTTCCTCCTAAACCATCCAAGAAAAAGGATGATGAGGACTTTGAGCGCTTTGCTGAAATGATTAGACCTATCTTTTTGCGTATGCGATTAACTGATATGCTCAAAATGAATCCTTATGCTAGGTATATGAAAGAAATTGTTAAAAATAAAAGAAAGATATCGGAAGCTGAAATTTCTGCCATGCTTGCTAATTATACTTTTAAGGGTGGAATACCTAAGAAACTTGGAGATCCAGGAGTACCCACTATACCATGCTCCATTGAAAGAAATTATGTTGGAACTGCTTTATGTGATCTTGGAGCCGGTGTTAGTATTATGCCTCTCTCTTTATATCATAGACTTGATATGAATAAGTTGACACCTACTGAAATATCTTTGCAAATGGCTGATAAATCAACTGCTATACCTGTCGGTATTTGTGAGGATGTGCCTGTTGTGGTTGCAAACGTTACTATTTTAACGGACTTTCTTATTCTTGATATTCCTGAGGACGATAGTATGTCTATTATTCTTGGAAGACCTTTTTTGAATACTGCAGGGGCTATTATTGATTGCAACAAAGGCAATGTCACTTTTCATGTTAATGGTAATGAGCATACGGTACACTTTCCGAGGAAACAACCTCAGGTCCACAGTATCAACTCTATTGGAAAAATTCCATCGATTATTTTTTGAGGTTTTGAATTTCCTCTTCCTACTGTCAAGAAGAAATATGATATTCTTATCATTGGGGATGTGCATATCCCCATTGAGGTAACATAGTGTTATTCAAAATTTCTCCGGTTTCATGCGATTCAGAATGGGTTTGTTAACAAGACCTGATCAACCTTGTTAGTGGATTCCTTTTGATGAGCATGAGATGGATGAAATTAGAAAGCACAACTTTCTGTACCCTCCTTTTACTTTCTGTTATTTAGTTGAAATAAAGTAAAATAGTATTTTTCTATCTGTTTTCTGAATTATCCGTGCAATATAAAAATACCCCAAAAATAAAAGTTCTCCAAATGCCCTGCCAATTTAATATGATTTTTTCTGGAATATTTGAGAATATCTGGCACTGAGAACACAGTAGAGGGGGCAAGCACCTGGCCACGAGGGTCCAGGGCGCGCCCCCTGCCTCGTGGGCCCATGGTGGCTCCCCTCCACGTATTCCTGCACCCACACACTTCTTCTTCCTCCCAAAAAAATCACCATCCAGCTCAAGCACGAGTTCTAGCTCATATTGCTGTGATTTTCGATCTCCTTGCTCAAAGCACCTCTCACAAAACTGCTTTGGGGGATTGTTCCTTGGTATGTGACTCCTCCATTGGTCCAATTAGTTTTTGTTCTAGTGCTTTATTCATTGTAAATTTTTGCTGCCTAGATGACCATGTTCTTGAGCTTGCATGTCAAATTTATATGGTTCCAAGTAGTTCTAATGCATGATATAGGCTCTAGGCACTTGTAGGAGTAGTTCCTATCAATTTTGTTGAGTTTGGTTCTCTTTTAGTTGAAGTTACTAAAAATTTCAGAAATTTTCAGAAAATAATGAAGAGATTTTTGAGGGGCTCATCGAGCCGAAGCTCGAAGGAAAAGCAGAGTGAAGAAGCAGAGAAGCCCAAATATAATCTGCCTCGCACCACGGAGGTTCGGCCGTGTGAATGGCCTTCCGTTGATTTCTTGAGAGCAGCCGGGATTTATGACGATTTTTATGAATTGGCTAAGAATGCAGGCCTCACCGACTTCCTCCGTGACCAACGCGAACAGTATCTCTTACTCACCAATACTTTTGTGCAAAACTTCTGCTGTTATCCTAAGGAATCACCTCCTTCAGTAGAGTTTCATTTATATGATGTGGTTAGGAAGATGTGACTATATGAATTTTGCAGGGTTTGCAAAATACCTTTCGACGGTAGCTTAGAGGAACCACATCGTAAAGATGTGGACGGGTTTATTGGTACTATTACTGTAGGGGAAACTAGGAAGGTTTCCGATGCAAGAATCACTAGCATACATTTTCCTGTTTTACGCTATTTTGCAATATTTCCTAGTCGTTGCTTAATTGGTCGCGGAAACTGTGGAAACTTTAGTGTTCCTGATATTATTATTTTGTTCCATGGTTTATTCTGTGATGACTCTGTTAGTATGGGCGGTATTATTGCCAAACGGTTAAGTCTGAACCGTACAAAGGGCCCCATCTTTGGAGGTGTCTATGCTTCACGCCTTGCTGCATATTATAACATACCTATTAGGCACTATGAAAAAGAAGAAAAATTGCTGCCCACTATTTATTTAGATTATAAGAGTATGGTAGCGCATGATTTTATTGTTAATAATAGGGAAGGGGCGCTTAAATACAAATTGTTCTTTGATAAACATCACCCTGAGACTATTACCTTGCCTGCTCCTTCCTTGTTTAATTTATCTGCAGGTCAGTATCTTGTTCCGCTGGCGGCCATTCACGCCTACCGGAACCCTACATCAACCACAGAGCCAGAGTCGGAACCATACTTTGATCCTCCATGACAGTCTAATTACCAGTGGGATCCGGAGATGGTTGCCAACCAGTGGCAATCAGGGGCTTCTTCATCTCAGTACGACCCCGGTTACAACTTTGGATATCCGCCAGGCCATCCGTGGCAATAAACGAACTCAGCCAAAAGCCTAAGCTTGGGGGAGTACGTATTTCTCACCGACATTACATTTATGTCCACACACTCATTGCTAGATGTCGGTGCTCATACTCTTTCACTGTACTATCCATGCTAGTTTATTTTCCTTTTTTCTGCTTTCTTCTTGTGTGTTTGATAAACCTTAAGAAAACCCAAAAAAAATAGTTGTAGCTTTTAGTTAGTTTACTTTTCTTGCTGTAGTAGTAATAATTAAAAGAAAACCCAAAAATATTTCCCGTTCTTCTTTTGCTTGTTGGGAGCTTTCCCGTGTAAATAGTTTTATTTCTTTTCTTTGGGGGGCGATAGAAGAAGACCATAATGAAATTGTTGAAGTGGCTCTTATATGCATTATTGTTGATTTAACCAAGAGCACATATTGCCTTGTCTTCTCCTGTTTATTGAATGCTCACAGATTCCAGCTTAGTCCAATGCACGTGCACTATTATTATTATTCACATCGTTCGGTCGTGCAAGTGAAAGGCAATTATGACGATATATGATGGATTGATTGAGATGAGAAAAGCTGGTATGAACTCGACCTCTCTTGTTTTTGTAAATATGATTAGTTCATCGTTCCTGATTCAGCCTATTATGAATAAACATGTTTGCAATGACAATTAGAGATTATAGTTGCTTATGCCATGCTTAATTAGCTAGGAGTTTATAATGGTTTACCTTGCATGCCAACATGCTATTAAGATGGTTGTGATGTGGTATGATAGGGTGGTATCCTCCTTTGAATGATTTAAGTGACTTGACTTGGCACATGTTCACACATGTAGTTGAAACAAATCAACATAGCCTTCACGATATTTATGTTCATGGTGGATTATATCCTACTCATGCTTGCACTCAATGTTCATTAATTTAATGTATGTTCATGACTTTTGTTGCTCTCTAGTTGGTCGCTTCCCAGTCTTTTGCTAGCCTTCACTTGTACTAAGCAGGAATACTACTTGTGCATCCAATCCCTTAAACCCCAAAGTTATTCCATATGGGTCCACTATACCGTCCTATATCCGGTATCTACCTGCCGTTCCAAGTAAATTTGTATGTGCCAAACTCCAAACCTTCAAATGAAATTCTGTTTTGTATGCTCGAATAGCTCATGTATCAACTAGGGTTGTCCGTATCTTCCATGTTAAGCGGGTTATTCTCAAGAGGAGTGGACTCCGCTCCTCACTCACGAGAAAATGGCTGGTCACCGGGATGCCCAGTCCCATGCATTATGCAAATCAAATCAAAATAATTGCAAACAAAACTCCCCCGGGACGGTAGTTAGTTGGAGGCACTCGTTGTTTCGTGCAAGCCATGGATTGATGCTTGTTGGTGGAGGGGAAGTATAAACTTTACCATTCTGTTTGGGAACCGCCTATAATGTGTGTAGCATGGAAGATATCGCCATCTCTTGGTTGTTATGTTGACAATGAAAGTATGCCGCTCAAAATATTATTTATCTCTATTTCAAAATCGAGCTCTGGCACCTCTACAAATCTCTGCTTCCCTCTGCGAAGGGCCTATCTATTTACTTTTATGTTGAGTCATCACCCTCTTATTAAAAGCACCAGCTGGAGAGCACCGCTGTCATTTGCATTCATTACTATTAGTTTATATTGGGTATGACTATGACTGGATCTCTTTTACCATGAATTACAATGTCTAGTCAGTCCTTGATCTTTAAAGGTGCTCTGCATTTATGTTTTGCGGTCTCAGAAAGGGCTAGCGAGATACCATCTTGTTATACCATATTATGATTGTTTTGAGAAAGTGTTGTCATCCGAGATTTATTATTTTTGCTCGCTAGTTGATTATGCCATTGATATGAGTGAACATGAGACCTAAGTGTTATTGTGAATGTGGTTAGTCATAATCTCTGCTAAAAACTTGAATGCTGGCTTTACATATTTAAAACAACAAGAGCAAACAGAGTTTGTAAAAGTTTTTCTTTATCACTTTCAGTTTATCAACTGAATTGCTTGAGGACAAGCAAAGGTTTAAGCTTGGGGGAGTTGATACGTCTCTGTCGTATCTACTTTTCCAAACACTTTTGCCCTTGTTTTGGACTCTAACTTGCATGATTTGAACGGAACTAACCCGGACTGACGCTGTTTTCAGCAGAATTGCCATTGTGTTATTCATGTGCAGATAAAAAAGTTCTCGGAATGACCTGAAACTCCACGGAACTTATTTTTGGAAAATATAAAAAATATTGGCGAAAGAATCAAGGCCAGGGGGCCCACCACCTTTCCACGAGGGTGGGGGCGCGCTTGCCCCCTGGGCGTGCCCCCTGCCTCGTGGGCCCCCTGGTGCTCCACCGACCTCAACTCCAACTCCATATATTCGTGTTCGGGGAGAAAAAAATCAGAGAGAAAGATTCATCGCGTTTTATGATACGGAGCCGCCGCCAAGCCCTAAACTCTCTCGGGAGGGCTGATCTGGAGTCCGTTCGGGGCTCCGGAGAGGGGAATCCGTCGCCGTCGTCATCATCAACCATCCTCCATCACCAATTTCATGATGCTCACCGCCGTGCGTGAGTAATTCCATCGTAGGCTTGCTGGACGGTGATGGGTTGGATGAGATTTATCATGTAATCGAGTTAGTTTTGTTAGGGTTTGATCCGTATTATCCACTATGTTCTGAGATTGATGTTGCTATGACTTTGCTATGCTTAATGCTTGTCACTAGGGCCCGAGTGCCATGATTTCAGATATGAACCAATTATGTTTTCATGAATATATGTGAGTTCTTGATCCTATCTTGCAAGTCTATAGTCACCTACTATGTGTTATGATCCGGCAACCCCGAAGTGACAATAATCGGGACCACTCCCGGTGATGACCATAGTTTGAGGAGTTCATGTATTCACTATGTGTTAATGCTTTGGTCCGGTACTCTATTAAAAGGAGGCCTTAATATCCCTTAGTTTCCGCTAGGACCCCGCTACCACGGGAGGGTAGGACAAAATATGTCATGCAAGTTCTTTTCCATAAGCACGTATGACTATATTCGGAATACATGCCTACATTACATTGATGAATTGGAGCTAGTTCTGTGTCACCCTTTGTTATGACTGTTACATGATGAACCGCATCCGGCATAATTCTCCATCACCGATCCAATGCCTACGAGCTTTTCACATATTGTTCTTCGCTTATTTACTTTTCCGTTGCTACTGTTACAATCACTACAAAACCCAAAAATATTACTTTTGCTATCGTTACCATTACTTCCATATTACTTTGCTACTAAATACTTTGCTGCAGATATTAAGTTATCTAGGTGTGGTTGAATTGACAACTCAACTGCTAATACTTGAGAATATTCTCTGGCTCCCCTTGTGTCGAATCAATAAATTTGGGTTGAATACTCTACCCTCGAAAACTGTTGCGATCCCCTATACTTGTGGGTTATCACCTACCGCGCGTTTTTGCTGAAGCAAGTAAATGAGTCGTCAAATCATGAAAGACCACTTTTCCTGCCGAGTACATCAGTGAAGCACGGTGGCTAGCTAGTTGGGCTAGTTCGACCGATTAGCTAGGCCGCCGCCACATTTGTTTTTTCACCCCTTTTTTATCTACTTGCCGGCAGGTAAATTTAAATATCCACCGCGGCGTTGCTCTGGTGTTTGAGTGCGGCAGGATTTTTAATTTTTTGACTGACGGGAGCAGGCACGGCATGATTTTTAATTTTTGATTGACGGGAGCAGGCGTGGCAGCAATTAGTCACGATGACTCCGCCTGTAAAACCCACTGCTCCCTGATGTGAGAAGTCGTCGACTGGTGTTTTACCATGGTGAAAACCAAAAGATTCCCCGCTCCTCGGCTGGCTCCCTCCGCCTTCCCGTAGATTGCATTGCCTTTCAGTCGTTTCGCCCCCTGCATCACCAACGTCATGCGCCTCAAGAAGCAGAGGGACTTCGGTGGTGTTTAGGCGCCCTCTGCATGGGCATGTCCATGTCTCGGCGCAACATGACCGTTGGATCAAACTGAGACAGTGCAGATTAGTCACTATAGCACAAAGCGTGTGGGTGTGTTTGGTTGCATTCTCATCTCAACATAGTTCTTTCCTCTTCGTGTATTTGTGTTAACCTACTAGTGTGGACTCATGCACCCTTCATGCACTCTGCCAAACACCCAAAAGTGGGTCGAGAAGGGAACTTTTGCTCCCATCCCATGCACCCTTCATACACCCTGCCTAACACTATTCATGCTTCATATGGTTCATGTTTCGTGGAGTACTGTAGCACTGTACTATCGGTGCGCTGTAGACCTAGTTCTGTTAACATTGATCTCACCGTTCATTCTCGACCGGACAGTCGAGAAAGTGGTACTATGTTACTACATTACTGTTCATATAGTTGACATGCGCACAACATCATTTGTTGTCGTCATATCTTACTACACTAGCAACAAGATTATGTAGTACTGATGTATGAACCACTTCACATGCCTAGTAGTAGGAGCACTGTGTATGTTCAAGTGGCTGTCGTGTTTCGCACTCCTCCATCGTAAGAGTGGAAACACTTGCTGTAATCATTTTTTTCTTCAGAAAAACAGTGGACTCGCTCTACCGTGCGGATCCTCCTCCAGCCATGCACTAAATTACTCACTTTCCCTGACGTGTGGGACAGCCAGCATCGGGGTCCACCAGCCATGCACTAAATTACTCCGTAGTAGAGTGACGGTAGACTACCCCGATCGAAGCGCCGCAGTAATGCCCAATGAGCCGTCAAATCACAAAACCCCCTCCTTTCCAGCAGTAAGTTGGACGGACAAAGCAACTATCATTTCACTCTTCTCTCTTAGCTTCCTCTCTACCCAACTCGCTTCTCCCTCATCTTGTTCCTCATTTATTCAAGAAAACCCCGACCTGCTTCTGCCATTGTTCTTCTCTCCCAAAGAAGGAAAGGTGAGCGCATCAATGGTGTTGATTCTGGCCAAGGCCCGGTCTTGCAACCCCGAGACTGATCCTATAACTACCTCTCTTTTCTTCTTTTGGGTTTGTGATTATGGTTTATTTTCTTTTATTTCTATTTGACAGTTTCTTGATGGACGCTGGAGCACCGGCCGAAGTGATGTCTATGGCTCTGGCCAAAACCATCGAGGCTCATGGTACGAAGAAGCGCAAGCACCCCGCTGAGACCACCGCAGACAACCTCAAAGCCATCGCCATGTCCAAGCCCCCCTCTCCGGGATCCCTCATTAAGCAAGTCCAGGTAATATCTCTTCTTGACGATCTTTTTCTCGATCTTGATCGTGTTTTTTCATCTAACACGTAGTACTAGTACTAGTAGTACAACTTTCTGGGTGATCTTGCATCTGATTTTTGTGTGCCAAATGACGGTTCTAAATTCCTCTTTTGACCAAAACATGCGAGAGGTTGACACTGATTTCTTATAGATTACTTTCAACTACTCCCTCTGTCCCAAATTTCTTGTCTTAGATTTGTCTAGATACGGATGTATCTAATACTAAAATGTGACTTGATACATCCGTATCTAGACAAATCTAAGACAAGAATTTTGGGACGGAGGGAGTACTTTATGAACATCAATGCTACCTTTGAAGAGGGTATATTTGCCTCAATAACTTGTGTTATGGATATTGCAAGTAATCCCTCTGCTCTCATGCCTTTGAAGACATGTTCTAGTGTCTTTGTTCACTCATTTCTGTGCGTATATGTAGTCATATATGGATTATAATATCGAAAATCATCTTATATTTATGAACGGAGGTAGTAATGAAATATGGTTTCTGTTTGAATTAGAACCAGGTCTGCGGTGGAGATGAAGTTCTCAAAGTCATGCCGTGTGAACTGGAAGACCTGAGGATGAGTTCTACTCCTAAACTATCCAGCTGCTGTGTCCTTGTCGCCACGTGTCCTGAACTAGTGTTTTCCTGTAGCATTGTTGTCAGGCGTGTTCTCGAGGTTGTACTTGACCACAACAATTTCCTGGTTGTGCCTTCGATTACGAAGGGTGTGGTTCTTGTAAAGCTTCCCAACAAATCTGATGCGGCCTGTCTTCATGATCATGTTTATGAGTGGAAAGACCACTCTGTTAGGTTCTCCAAGGTTGACGAGATGGTGATGGTGCATGTAGACATCTCTCACGAAGTCCAGGGCCTAGTCAGTTATGCGGGGTTCATCCCGTAGGTCGGTGGCAAGAAATAGTCTGCAGAGTTTAATTAGTGCAACTTTGCTTGTCTGTAGTAAGTACTATTGTTCAGTACTTGATTTGTGTTTGTGAACCCTGTATTTTTTATTAGTACTGCCGCTTTTGGTGTGTGGTCAGTCCTGAGAACGGTCTATGTTAATGTCTGTCCACTCAATTCAGTCTGTATATTTTGAAGTATCCAGATCATCTTTTTTGTGAGGACGGTTTATCAATTATGGTTAGACTCCAATATCTGTATGCATTGCAGGGTTTATCGCACCCACCAGGATTTCCAGTCCCATGGATGTTCGGTCCATACGATTTGTGACGACCTTTGGACTGTCCTACTTGTGGGAGTAGGCGGGGCCCCTGCATGCCACCCGTAGTTGGACGATCAATCTTCTGTTTAGTACTTCAACATAGTGATTTCCTGGTAAGGATTCACTCGTGTCACATCAAGTAAATATTATTGATTTACTGTCTAAATCTTATTAATTTAATGTCATGTTTTCTTTCTTTTCCTGCAATTTTACGATGCAGGTTTTGCCATGTGACATTCATCACAGAATAAGCCGTTTGGTTTGCTCTACGATGGCTATTTTTGCAGGTTTCACTTCTTATGTCGTGTCAGTAACGAAGGCACTGTCCATCACGTATATTACTGGAAAAAATTGGATCAGTTTGTTGTCTGAGTACAAGCTGAATCCCTATGATGAAATGCAGTTTGGTTTAACAAAAATGCCACAATTAGTCCTTCTCGTGTTTAAAAGAAATGAAGAAAAAACTAGATCATGGTCACGAAGCCTAGTCAACTAAGAAAGCTGATCATAGCAGACCAGACACGATCACCGCTGTCTCGCACATCGGTACCACCTTCAGCAAAGGATCGAGCATCGGCAGTTGCTCTAGCACTGACAGCGGCAGTAGCTCAGTCTGATCCAGCTGAGGATTGGGCACCGACCGCGTCAGCGGATCAGGCTGATCTACCGGAGGATCGGGCATCGACACCAGCACCTGCTCCGACACCGGCACCAGCTCTACAAGGAGCACCATCTTCGGCAGCAGCAGCGGCTTCGACACCTGCACCAACACTTGCACTTGCATCTGCTCCAGCCCGTACAGTGGCAACTGAACGAGCAGTTGCACCGGCAACAGACTGGGCTGCAGTTCGCACTTCATATACCAAAGTCCTTACAAAAACCGACATGTCCACCTTCTTGGTAAGCATTGGCCGCCCAAGTGTTTCGTTCTTTTTTCTTTCCATGTTGTTTCGCATGATTCACTATGTTGATCTAACTGTTTGGGTATGTCTTCAAGTTTGCAAACAGAGAATTCCTAGAGCAACGAGGGAGTCGTTCAACAATCCGAGCGACAGCGGCCAAGTTTCTCTTACCATGCGCATCCTTGGTGTGAATGAACCTGCTCAATATACCGTAAGTACAAAGGATGGTCGCATGATGATTGATGCTAAAGGATGGTCAAGGTTCAAATCTAAATCATATCTTGCGGTAGGGGATGATCTCAAAATCAAACTTTCTCGGCAAGGAGAGCTGGTCCAAATCAACTTTGAAATTCTTCAGTAGCAGCACGCAACTACCGAACTGATCTATCCTCCGAGAGATTTTGATGTAATAATCTGGCATGGTGAAACAAGTGTCATGTGTATAAGTAATACGACAGTATTATTTATCACATGGTATATCGTTGATAGAATTGCAACTCTCATTGCTGGTTAGGAACTGTCGTTCGATTTCATTCCAACAGCTGTCGTGCTTTATTCAATTTTGTGTATTCGCCTTGTGACAGCATCTAAAACCAGCGCCGTACCGATCGCTTGCAATATGAAAAGCGATGAGGTAGAACACATGGGCCCCCAAACATGCAGGGTGGGCCTGCGGCCCAAAGTCCAGAACCGTGAGCCTGTCTGAGTATTATATTCTCAGCTGAACCCCCATAATGCCCGTGTGTTGTACGTAACATCAAGATGCATTTGTATAAGTATTTTATCTTGTGAGAGAAAAGGATGAATGAAGGAAGGCCTTATTTGCAAATGTGGAGAGGTGTGTGGGTACCTTTTTGCAAAATTGCCATAGTTTCCTTCCTATCCGTCAGATATAAATCGGACGGCCTATATTGCAGGATGGCAGGCACACCATCATCACCAACTCGTCTATACTGTGTTAAAAACAACTCTGTTTTTTATAATTATATATGTTATATATATTCCCCTTGATTTTTCTTATGTATAAAGTTGTGATATAAAAGATTTGTATATTTCTTTACAGAGGGAGTATCTCTTTGTCAAAAAAAAAAAATTGTGTAACTAGTTACTCCTGTCTTTCTACTTCCTTTCGCTGATATGTGGGGCATCCGGCAACGGGGTCCACGTGCCATATGCACAAATTAGAGTGCACAACTGCACGGTAGACACACCCCGGTCGTAGCGCCGCAGTAATTCCCAATGAGCCATCAAATCACAAACCCCCCTTTTCCAGCTTTAGCAGTAAGCTGGACGGACGAAGCGGCAATATTTCACTGGGCCTGAATCCCCTTCTCCCTCGTCTGCTTGTTCAGAGAAAACCCCCTCTCGGCGATTACATAGGTTTTCTCATGGAGAACCAGGTACGAATTCTTCATCCATCCTAATAAATCCAAGTCCCTTGGTCGCGGGTAATCCTATGATGGCAGCCGCAGCCGTTGATGCATTTTTCTTCCTACTGAATCTAGTGTGTTTCATTTGCAGTGCCCAAAGTGCGAGGACCCTACAGGTTTTTGCGCCCTCGGCGAGACGCCACACTTGTTCCTTCTCATCCTAACACAGGATTTTAAAACGCGCACAGTATGTTCCTAGAATCCTCTTTTCTATCCGGGAGGGTGGGGTTTTTTTGAACATGATGTCGACTAATTTGGAAATTTGGATTGCTATATTTGGATAAAAGGTACTACCAGTACGATGGTCAACACTGATGTGAAGGAGGAAGTTATTTCTAGATTTGGATAGGGAATACATTGTGTTCTCATATTATTTTTCCAGCAGTGCATTATTTGCTCTGCCAGTACACATGTACTCAAGATGCTCGGCCTTGCCATAACTGAATACACCAGTTTAATGGTCACAGTGAAGACAAGCCATAGATATAAGTTCCGAGTTGGGTTCATGAACCAAGAAGATCACTGCTTTTTTTATGGCTGAACTTGGATAAACTTTCTCAAGTGTTACGGACTGAAAGTTGGCGCACGAATTTTGATGGAAATACCAGAACCTGGTCTCATCTTCACTGCGATCTTCCACCCCGACATCGTTCCAATTGTTCATCCATGTTAGTTTTGTATCTGGTTCTTGCTTGTTGCCTCGATTACTTCTTAATCCACCTATTCTGTCTAACTAATCACAATTTAACTTTAGAAGTAGCAACGAATCTCTCACGAAGATGCTACTTCTAACTAATATTTTCTTATAATTGGTGGCACATGTAGGTTTTTTCAGAGTTAAGCAGGCTGCTCGTTTGTTATTCTGTAACAACTCGGTTGTTACTGATGGCACTAAAGTTGACTGGGACGACATCCACAAGTTCCTACACTTTATTGATCGTCTTGAGGTCCTTGTGGGGCGTTTCAATGGTGGAAGGCCACGTGGGATATGTGTGCCACTGCTGCACTCGTTGAACGGGTCCAACTATGTCGAGAAACTTATGGTACGAGCTGTTTTCTGTTATATATGTTGTTCATAAACTATTGCTTATACACAGTTTTATAGCTGTGATCTTCTTGAAACAGAAACTGCCCAGTTCTATTGTTCCTATACAGATGCCTGACCATGGTCGGGTCAGACTTGCGCTTGGTCACAACATGATGTTTATGTCGACCTACTCCATTCCCCTTGGAGGTGAAAAGATACTTATTCATGGGTGGTCTCAAATAATGAAGGCCCGTCCATCTTGGAGAATAGGACAGAAGATTATGTTCCTGCTTTTCCATGGCTCTAAAGCGAATATCCTGTTTATTGACCACATTGCGAGATGAAGCCGCTTTCAGAAGGTTGTGGATGCACGGGGTGGCGCATGGGTCTTGTCCTGGGGCTTGGCAGCCTCACCCTTGGTTAACTATAGGCAAAGTAGCACTGTTCGAGGCGTGCTTTGTACGGTTGAACCTGTATAAGTACTCATACTGCTTTCAGCTATGGTTGTTAAGTGCCCCTGCTAGTTTCAGTTAAGGTTGTTAAGTACTCCTGCTGCTTTTACAGTCTGTCGTGTTTCTTCAGTCCTGTCTTCCTCCAGCCACCAAAACCAAACGAGCGCCGGCGGGGCCGCCTGCTTCCGCCTCCCACGGCTGGCTGTGCCTCAGCGCACGCATCGCTGCCCCACCGTCTCCTAAATCGTTAACGCCGACGTCCGAGGCCTCGCCGTCGTCCTCCGCGCGCTTTGGTGCGCTCGCCGTGGCGCCACCCTCTCGCGTTGTCAACATGGTCAACAAACAATAGGAATCGACAGAAGTACGTGGAGAGGATGACAGTACGGGCCCACCATGTCAGCATATGGAAAAATAAAATGCTTCCTCCTAGTGTTTTCCTAACATCTGGGACCCACGACATTGTGAGCGTATATAGTCAATAGACAAGAGAACAGCACAAGACCGGCTGACACCTGGGATGTAGCTGCTCGAGCAGTATTTTTTTTGTTATTGTTGAGACGGAGCAGGGTTTGAACTGGGCTGTGGCCCGTCTAGCCCAGGCTTATATTTTATGTTCACCATGTGACCAGCCCAGCTATTTTTTCTTTGTGAAAATGAGCCCAGTTTATTTTTTCTGAAGAATACCCAATCCAGGCCTACTTATTTTTCTACGCCCTGATGGGCTGCAACTCTTTCAAGACGCTTGCAAATCTTGAAAGTAATATGAAATGGGTTGTAAATATAAAAACAGATGACAAATTGGCAATTACTTTATAATTTCTGAATTTTTTGACATTTTCAGATTCCTATTTCACTGGGCATTAACCTAATTTAAATATATCTTCAAAGTACTTTAAATCTGGCTCGACATTTCGGTATTAAAAATAGTTTGGAACCCACAGAAATATGCGAAATTGGCCCTGGCCAACCAAAAAAACGGACTGCAATAAATTGCATAAGAAGTCGCAATGAGCTATATATAAATTATTAAAAAAGAGGGAATGGTCTGACTTATGGGCCTATTAAGTTGACGCGTATGCAAGATTTTTTTAGTTATTATATACATCAACAAACGATTCTAGCAAACGTAACCGTTGGATGTCAATCCAACGGCCGTTGTGTTTCTTCAATCTCTGATCTTCTTGTTCCAGCCGCCAAATCCAGCGCCGGCGGGACCGCCTGCTCCCGCCTCACGTGCAGGCCTCACCGCCCCCTACTACTCCCACCGCTGGCCAGGGCATCCCTCTACTCACCCACACCCCCTGTTATTCTGCGGCGACGGCAGCCTCACACCGCAGCCGAACCAGTGAACCCTCGTACTCCTCTCAGCGTGGGCATCCACTGCCGCGTCTTCCCCGGCTCCGCGTCGTCCCCTTCCTAGGCCTCGCCGTTGTCCACCGCCCTGGTGCTCTCGGCGCGGCGTGGTCAACGTGGTCAAGGAACGACTTCCATCGGAAGAGTACTGTCGTGGAGAGGCTGACAGATGGGTCCACAGCAGCCGCAAGGAAGTGCCTCCCTATTATGCGGAAAATAATTATTCCTCCACCTGACAGCAGGGACCCACCGGACGGGCCACCGTATTTAGCAAAAAAATGTTTCCCCCCTGACTGCTGGGACCCACCGGACGGGCCACCGTATTTTTTGCAACGTTCCCCCGCTGTCAGCTCGGACCCACCGGAAGTGCCTCCTTATTACGCACAAAAAAATGAATACTCCCCCTGCTAGTTGGGACCCACCTTGGTGGGAGGCTGACTTGTGGGCCTACTAAGTTGACGGGGATGGAGTGCTTTGTCAACTTAGTCAATATGAACGATTCTAACTCCAGTGACCATACCATGTCTATCCAACGGCCGTAGTGCTTCTTCAACCTCTGGTCTTCTTGCTCCAGCCGCCCAAAGCAGTGCCGGTCGTGCCGCATGCTTCTGCCTCCCATGGCTGGCTGTGATGCCGCGGAGGCCTCACCTCCCCCTACTACTCCCACCGCTGGCCAGGCCATCCCTCTACTCACCCACACCCCCTGTTATTCTGCGGCGACGGCAGCCTCACACCGCAGCAGAACCAGTGAACCCTCGTACTCCTGTCCGTGTGGGCATCCACTGCCGCGTCTTCCCTGGCTCCGCATCGTCCCCTTCCTAGGCCTCGCCGTCGTCCACCGCCTTGGTGCTCTTGGCGCGGCGTGGTCAATGTGGTCAACGACCGACTTCCATCGGAAGAGTACTGTACGTGGAGAGGCTGACAGCTGGGTCCACGGCAGCCGCAAGGAAGTGCCTCCTTATTACGAGGAAAATAATTATTCCTACACGTGACAGCGGGGACCCATCGGACGGGCCACCGTATTTTGCGAAAAAAATGTTTCCCCCCTGACTGCTGGGACCTACCAGCTACATCTTTGCACGCAAGGAAGTGCGTCCGGGCAAAAAAAATGATTCGCCCCCCTGACTGCTAGGACCCACTAGCTACATCTTCGCACACAAGGAAGTGCCTGACAGTCGGGACCCACCTGGTCGAAGCGTACGTAGCATTGTCATTCTGGTCACGAACGTGTACGTACATACTGGTCGATGTAGAGGCGTGCACGTGTCGTAGTAGAGGCGCGCACGTAGCATGTACACACGTACAGCTACCAGGGTGCAAGAAAGTAAATACGGCCACGTACGTACATACGGGCGGGGTCTCGAACGCCTACTCGCGCGTACGTACGGCCATGGCTCGTGTACATGGCTGGGTCGGAACGGAGAAACTGCATCGTCGTCGTGTTCATGGGGAGGCAACGGAATGCGTCGTGTTCATCGGGAGGCAATGGAACGCGTGGGAGCCAACCGGCTTGGACGGAACAGCCGATGGAAACGAGGCCTGGCATACCGCAGAACGGAGGAAACGGCCTTGTGTTCGACCGGCCACGTTCGAAACGGGATCCTGTTCATCGGGATGGGTCTACCGTACCGCAAAACGGAGGAAACGGACCTCCTACGGTCGAAACGGGGGTCCTGTTGATCGGGAGGGGTGTGGCGTACCGCAAAACGGAGGAAACGGACTAGTGTTGGAGCGCTACGGTCGAAACGGGGGTCCTGTTCATCGGGAGGGGTGTGGCGTACCGCAAAACCGGACTCCACGGGATACTGTTCATCTCCACCGTCGACCCCCTCCAGCCTCCATGGGCTACTGTTCATCCACCGTCGACCTCCTCCGGCCTCCACCTGCGACTGTTCATCCACGGGCTCCTGTTCATCCAGCCTCCACCGCGTGCTACTCCACCGGCTACTGTTCAACCAGCCCTCTCCACGGGCTCCTATTCAACCACCCCTCCACGGGCTACTGTTCATCCAGCCCTCCACCGTATACTGTTCATCCAGCCCTCCATGGGGTGGTCCTATTCATCCAGCCCTCCACGGGGTCCTGTTCATCCAGCCCCAACCGGCTCGATCGATCGGGGTCCTGTTCATCCAGAGGCAACACCACGGGGTCATGTTCATCCAGAGGCAACACCACGGGGTCCTGTTCATCCACCCCCACCAGGAACTGTTCATCCAACCCCCCCCCCCCAGCAACGCTCACTGTTCATCCAGGGGCAGCATCGATCGGGTTCAGTTAGCAGCAGTAGCGAAGGAATCGCTCGATCGGGTTCAGTTAACAGCCATCGATCAATCGCTCGGGTTCAGTAACGCGTAGCCTGCAGTCGCTCGGGTTCAGTTAGAGCCCAACGCCTCGCTCGGGTTCATTTAGAGCCCAACGCCTCGCACCCATGCGCGTGCGTGTATGAGAGAAACGCGCATCGCTCAGCCCCGACCACCCACCGTAACCGGAACACCCCGATATTTTCCTCGCCCTCGCTTCTACCATGGTTTTTTCCGTCATGGACGGCCCAAAGAATGTCATGCAGCTACGTCTCCGGCCTGCCCAGGACGAAAAGCCCATTTTCTGTCATGATTTTTTATCATAGAAGTAGGACCCCACCACATCTATGATGATACCGGGTTTTTTCACAATTATCATCATAGAAGTGTCATAAGTATGACAGAAAAAAATTCGTTCGGCCCAAAATGTCACGGATGTGTCTTTTTTTGTAGTGATAGTCAAGGTAGAAGTGGTGGAATAGGCCTTTTTTGGAAGAATGAAATAAAAGCTGAACTTTTGGGTTATTCTTGTTATCATCTGGATGTCTCTGTATAGGAAAATGGTCAAGATGCTTGGAGATTGAATTGTGTATACGGTGAGGCCCAAACTCACCTAAGACACCAAACCTGGACTGTTTTAAAGAATATAAGCACTTTGTCTGACCTTCCATGGTTGTGCATGGGGGACTTCAATGAAGTATTGCAACTTCAATGAAGTATTGCGCCCAACAGTACATGTGGGGATTGGTCAACGAAGCAACGCTCAAATACATGCCTTCTGGGATGCTGCTGATGTTTGCATGCTGATGGATATTGGATACAAAGGAAGATTTTGGACTTTTGAAAAGAAAGTTGTCGGAGGCTCATACACCAGGTGTAGGCTAGACAGGGCGCTAGTAAACACATAGTGGATGACTCGCTTCGTGGATGCTAGTCTCGAGCATCTGTCAGCTGCAACCTCTGACCACGGTCCCATTCTTCTAAACTTTGGTTGAGCTCAAGACAACCCAGCAAAATATATGTTTCGGTACGAGTCGATGTGGGAGAAACATGAGGACTTCAGAGGAGTAATCGATGCAGCTTGGCACTCTGGGGGCCCCTGCCAGAGTGTTCAACAGTTACACGAAAAACTGGCAGTGGTATCGCGAGGCTTAACCAAGTGGAGCAAGCAATCTTTTGGCAGTGTCCATCGGGAAATTAAAGAGCTTAAGCGGAAATTAGAGGAGCTAAGGAGCGATCCGCTACGCACTAGACCAACTCACGTTGAGCTAAAGATTAATGAGAGACTGATTGAACTGTACCACCGGGAGGAAATCATGTGGAGGTAGCGCACACGCATAGAGTGGCTATCGTCGGGAGATAAAAATACGAAGGTTTTCCACCTATGTGCTAGTTGAGAAGAAAGAAGAATATGATCCGAGCTCTTGAAGATGCTATAGGGGTTCTGGTGGATAACCTTGATGAGTTAAGGTCAATGGCTAACATTTTTTATCAGGAACTGTACACATTCAAGGGAGTACAAGGCCTTGAAGAGGTTCTTGATCATGTCCCTTGTAGGGAAACAACAACTATGAATGCTGATTTGTGTGCTACATACACCAGTGAGGAGGTTAAAATTGCTCTTTTCCAGATGTTCCCGTCCAAGGCACCGGGCCCAGACGGCTTTCCTGCTCAGTTCTATCAAAAGGACTGGGTTGTTTGCGGGGAAGATGTAACCAACATTGTTCTCGGAATAGTGAAAGGGGAGGAGAGCCCTGAGTGCATAAACGGCACCATATTAGTACTTATCCCAAAGGTAACAAATCCGACTCTCCTTTCACAGTTCAGACCGATCAGCTTGTGCAATGTCTTGTACAAGATAGCCTCTGAGGTGGTGGCGAATAGATTGAAACGAATACTCCCAGATATTATCTCTCAGGAGCAGTCCGCCTTTGTTCCAGGGAGATTGATAACAGACAATATTATATGTGCTTACGAGTGCTTACACTTCATGAAACGGAGCAAGTCCAAGAGCAAAAGTTTCTGTGCTCTAAAGCTCGATATGATGAAAGCTTATGATAGGTTGGAATGGACTTACTTGAGAGCCATCATGGGTAAATTGGGTTTTGCAGCAACATGGATTGATACAGTCATGTCTATGGTCTCCTCGGTTTCCTTTTCAGTGCTATTTAATGGGGAGAAACTTGAGAGTTTTAAGCCATCCAGAGGGATTCGGCAGGGAGATCCGATCGCCCCTTACCTTTTATTGATTGCAGCAGAGGGCCTTTCGTGCCTCCTGAAATCCAGTTCTCAGTCATCTTTGTTGGAAGGTATTAAGGTGGCTCCCACGGCACTGCCTATGAACCATCTCTTATCTGCAGATGACAGCCTGGTGCTATTCAAGGCTAGTGTGGAGGGTGCAGAACAGGTATCAAACTTGTTGGACAAATATTGCAATGCTTCGGGTAAAAAAATTAATAATGCAAAGTCATCGATCTTTTTCAGTAAAGGCTGCCCTCAGAACATAAGAGATGGGGTGAAAAATAAACTCCAAGTGCAGAATGAATCTATCAGTGAACGGTATTTGGGCATGCCAACTGATGTTGGTCACTCAAAAAATGGCACTTTTAAATATTTGAGGGATAGAGTTTGGGAGAAGGTGAAAGGGTGGATGGCAAAGCTTTTGTCTGCAACTGGTAAGGAAGTGCTCATTAAACCGGTTGCTCAAGCAATCCCTGTCTATTCTATGGCTTGCTTCAGACTACCTAGAGGCTTGTGTGAGAATGTCACTTCTATCATCCGGCAATTCTGGTAGGGAAGCAAGAGGGGAAAACGGAAACCAACTTGGGTGGCTTGGGATATTATGACCCGACCAAAACACATGGGAGGGTTGGGGTTTCGAGATCTAGAACTTTTTAATTTGTCTCTTTTAGCCAGGCAGGCATGGAGGTTGATGAATGACCCAAGCTCCTTAAGTGCAAGAATTTTGAAGGTTGTTTACTTTCCGGATTGTTCACTTCTTGATGCAGAACTAGGAGCTCATCCTTCGCAGATATAAAGAGCGATGCTTGATGGAAGGGATATATTGGCACAAGGTATTATATGGCAAATTGGGGACGGAGAAACCACGAACATCTGGGACCAAAACTGGACCCCGAGAGAAAGTTACAAGTGACCTATTACGTCGTTGGTGCAGAACCCTCCTCAGAGAGTAGCCGAACTGATTGAATCAACCACGGCATCTTGGAAAGAAGATCTGGTCCGGACTGTCTTCACAAGTTTTGATGCGGAAGCAATCCTCAAGATTCTGCTACGCACAAGAAGGATTGACGACTTTTGGGCATGGAGTGAGGATCAACGAGGCAACTTTTCTGTCAGCTCGGCATACCGCATGCTTGTTCGTACTAAGTTTAACAGGGAGAGCTGGCTGGAAGACAGGGAAGGGTCCTCACATGTTGAACTAGAGAGTAAGGAGTGGAAATCGCTATGGAAATTACAGGTTCCATCAAAACTTAAGGTATTCTTATGGCGTTTGGCAAGACACTCAATCCCCTCGGGCGAAGTACTCCATCATCGGAACATGGCGACTTCTTCCTCATGCAACCTATGTGGAGTGGACGATACATGGAGGCATGCGATGCTAGATTGCCCAATGTCGCGCAACACGTGGGCGTTGTCATCTGAAGCGATTTTGGATCAATTGAGCATACACCAGGAGGACTGCACGAGGAGATGGATTTCCACTCTGAATGATGCACTATCTTCAGAATACTTTGTCAAGCTAGTGGTCACTCTTTGGCTATCTGGGGGCGCTCGCAGAAAGCCTATTTACGAAGATATTCTCAAAAGCTGACATGCAATACATGGTTTCATTACATATTACTTGATGGAGATGCAGGTGCTATCACCGAAAGCTGAGTCGCCGGGCAGGGTGGTCCATCGACAGACGGGGTGGCGACCACCTCCTGAGCTTCATGCCAAGCCGAATGTGGACGCGACAATTAAAGTTGGGCGTTGCGGAGCTGTCGGGGTCGTCTGCAGGACCAAGAAGGGAAGTTCCTTGGTGCTTCATCCATTGTGTTCACAAACATAGCTGATCCGGCCAGTTCCCTCGTGTAACCATACATGTATTTCCTGCAAGTTTGCTTTGAGAATTACTTATCGGAGCGGATGACTCACGGGTGATTTTTCCCCTCCCCCCTCCCCCACCTACCTCCCTCCCCACCACCATTGCTGCGCCTCCCCCGAGCCTAACCACCTCCTCTTCCGCCGCTGGACTGGATGACAGCACCTTGCCGCCGGGGTGCTCAGATCCGTCGCCTTCAGCCGGCGTCGCGGGTGGCGGGGCCGTTGCGGCTTCCGCCTCCTCCAGTCGATGCGAACTCACCAGAGGCGTACCAGGAGATGGAGCGGGTGGTGCGGGAGCGATTCCCGGACCGCTCGATGTGGTCGGAGATCTTCGAGAGCATCCTTTAGCACGCCAGGTTCGACGAATACGTGAGATTCACCGGGGACGATGGCGCATCGGATGTGGAGTTCCTCTTCTGGGCTATCCAGGAGGCGGACTCACCAGATCCGGCGCAGGCCGAGCGGTGGAAGGAATTCAGGTCCAATCCCCCTCGTTTCATCATCGCAAGGCCGCGCGTGGATGCAATCTCCAGGATTCCTCCCGGGGTGCTGCCGCCTGGGGTCCTCCCTCCTCGCCGGCACTAGCGACCGGCGTTGGTGCTGGTTGCGGCCTAAACGATGGAGGCCTACACGCTGGAGGCCGCCACATCAAGGGCGGCAGGCACGACATCGAGCCCCCACCATGGCCCGGCGACCAAGGTATGATTTCGGGTGTCATCTCTGTTAATTCTCTGACATACTTGCGAGATTTTCGTGCGCGTCGCAAATTTGGTACAGCTAAATTACTTGATTCTATGGATATTCATAGTGCCATTTTGCCTCATTCGGGGGTTTCCCTTTCTGCTGACAGTTTGACGGTGAATAATCGAGAGAAAGAGGATTTAAGGGTTCTCCCTCTTGATGATTTGATTTCCGAAAATGTTGTGATGAATGATGGTAGGTGTAAGTCAGGCGAGGGAGATGACAGAAGTTCTGCTCGATCTAGTTTGATTTCAAAATCAGGGGAAAAGCGTGGAGCATGTCCTTCAGGTAAAAGTGACCAAAAGCAGAGAGTCCCCTTTCCTGCTCCGAAGGTTTGTGAGCCATCCATTCGTGGATGTCTGGTGATACGGAAGGCGAAATCTGGTAGTGCGTCTTCTCAGCCTAGCCATGACCTAGAATATATAGAGGAGCACTATGGCCAGTTGTGGTCGATTCCCTCCCCTCCCCGCCGCCGCAGTCACCCTAACTCGTTCTTCCCAAAACCATTTCCCACTACTTTTTGGGTGCGGAAAGATCTGCAGGCTGCTGGGAGTTTTTCCAGGGCTGATTGTCATCCTGCTGTGGTTCGATCTTTTGATCCTCCTCCCAAACTGATCTGCTTGCCGTGTGAGGGAATTGGTCCGGGTTCCAGATCGTTTGCTGAGGCTGTTAAGGGAGGTGTAGTGATGGCTGATAGGCGCCCGTCTGGATCTAGCTCTGGGGCTGCCTCCCAACGGGGGGTGGCCAGGGCGCTATGGCCCCTGTGCAACGCCGACAAGGTGCTATCAATCTTGGTAAAGATCCTGTCCCTGTGCAGAAAACTAAGTCGACTGCATCTACTGCTTCTTCTTCTCAAATCCCTGCTCAAGTGGTTGAAACTGAGGTAGAACAGGTGCTTGATCCAAGATATAAAGATATGATTTGCTTTAATTGTGGGGGCCCTGGCCATTATGTGGGGAACTGTGTGAAGACAAAGGCCTGCTTTATTTGCCAGCAAAATCATAATGTTAACAATTGTGCTACTTGGGCTAAAATTCAACCTTCAGCTACCTTTTTTGGAAGTGGAGCTAGTGGTCTTGGTTTTTACCATGTGGAGGTTCCTGCTGTTGCTGAAACCAAGTGGCTGAATTATCAGAATTGTGCAGTGGTTAATATCATCAAGGGAGAGGTGTAGAGGACTGAGCTCTGTGGCTTGCTGTCTGCTATTTTTTGCAAGAATAGGCAATGGCCTTGGCAAGTGAGAGAACTGTCAAGCAAGATTTTCTTAGTCAGATTCCCACCCTGGAAAAGTGCTAAGGATCTAATTGAATTCCCAGCCTTTGATCTTCCTAAAGATGGTGTAAATGTGAATGTGACTGAATGGAAGGGAGCATGTGATCCATTTGGAGAACTGGTTGAGGCCTGGGTATTGATTGAGGGCATACCACCTAAATGGTGTACCTGGAAGGTGTTCTGTCAGATTGCTTCCATGTTTGGTGTGCTCACTGATGTTGACTGGAATGGAATGTTCAGAACCTTTTTTGAGAATGTGAGGGTCAAAATTGTTTGCAGAGATCCAACCAAAATTCCTTTTGAAAGGTTGATAGAGATGAAGAAAAAGTTGTTTCTTATTGGTTTTACTGTGGAAGGGTTTGAACAATCTGGTGGCCTAGATTCTGTGGTTAATGATGAAGAGGGTGATGATGAAGAGATTGAAGAAGATAATGAGAATAATCAGGAGGGCAAAACTGATGGTGCTCAGGATGACATTCTATCCAATGATGAAAATGCCATAGACGATTTGGATAAAGCTAACTTGAGCTCAAAAGGGACTTCTGGTGCTGGTAGTCACAAGAAAGCTTCTGAGGCTATTGAACACCAGGTTTGTTGGTCAGACACTGAACATGAGAACTTCATCATGGAATGTGTTGTGACAAAAGCTAATTCTGAAGAGGGAAAAGAGCATGATGAATTAACCAAAGGAGCAGGTGAGATTGAAGCTTGTGCTTCACCAGCTGTGCTAAGCAAAGAAAGTGTAGTCTCAACTTACTCAGCTAGACTTGATGATGGACCTATTGTAAGTGAGAATGTTGCTTCTTATGAAGCTATGGATCCTCATACGACCCCCAAGAGTAAAAATCCTTTGGATAATGGGTCTGACTGTGAGTGTGATGGTAACCAGGCTGGAGGTGATAGTGTAGCTTACTGCAACATGATTCTGAAGTCACTTGATTGTTCTGACTCTGAAGAAGAGAAGAATGCTCAGGAAGACGTGGTAACCTTACCTGTGGATGCGGTTGAATTGATCAAATCTTCTGGTTTGAAAAGATCTCTGATGTCTTCACTTGATGAGGTAATGGAGGCTGAGAAAAATAAACAGACTAAATCTAAATGGGGGCCTGTCTTAGCCCAGAAGCCACAAACCAGGGGACATGGCCATGTGAATATCATGCAAAAAGCTGCTGAATACAAGAGGAAAAAGAACCTGGAAGTGCCTCACACATACAAAGGTAACTCATTTGCTGTTCTTGACCCTGATATCCTTGTTGTTCATACTGAGAAAATTAATTTGAAAAATGGTAAGGATGTGTGTTCTAAACATGTGATTATTAATGACTTAATTGCTGATGAAAAAGAAAAATGCTTGTTGTTTGCTAATAACAATCCTGAAACTGTGTTGCCTTCTAATTTAGATGTTGAAGAGGTAGATATTGGGTTCACTCCAGTGGGGGCTACTCCTCAGCATCCGGCGGGCACTGCTGCTTGCTGTGAGAAGTCCCCAACTGTTCTGACAAAGGTCAAGCCTTGTGGCTTGTCACATCCTTTCAAAATAGCTTGATATAATAGGACTTATTTGGAATATTAGGGGGCTTGGTCAACCAGGGAAAATTCAATGCCTGTGTGATACTATTGCTAAGGCTAACCTAGATTTTATTGGGTTTCAAGAAACAAAAAAAGAACTCATTTCTGAGGGTCTCCTCAGGGCTGTGGACAAACATAAACAATTTACTTGGCACTTCTTACCTGCTTTGAATACTGCTGGGGGTATCTTAGTAGGATTTAGAAATGATGTGTTTGAAGTAATTGGCTTTACTAACAAAAAATTCGGTGTGGTTTCTACCATTAAGACAAAAAATGACAAGTTTGTGTGGCAGTTAGTTGTGGTATATGGCTATGCTTATCCTGAATTCAAGGTGGATTTTGTTGCTGAATTACATGATATTTTGGAATCTGCCTCCTACCCTATCTTGGTATGTGGTGACTTTAATCTTGTAAGACAGCAATCTGATAAAAGTAGTGGCATTATTAACCCACATTTTGCCTTTCTCTTCAACGACTGGGTTAATAGATGGGCCCTGCTGGAAATTTCCATTTCCAACAGATCTTTCACTTGGTCCAATAACCAAAACAATCCCATTTTTGCAATTCTTGATAGGGTGTTAACTTCTGTGGATTGGGATATGCATTTTCCTTTATCTACTTTGATTGCCCTTCCAAGGGTGGGGAGTGACCACACACCCCTGGTGCTAGACACTGGGGCTAGGAAAGTTAATTGTCCTAAGATGTTTAGGTTTGAGAAGTGGTGGTTAGCTCAATCTGGGTTCTCCCAACTTGTGCAAGATGTGTGGACTAAGAATGGTGATGCTAGTTCTTCTATTGAGAATTGGATGGGCAAAACTAGAGCTCTTAGAAAGGTCATTAAAGGGTGGAGCATTAATATAGAGGTTGCCATGAAGGAAAAGAAAAAATCTCTCCTTATGAAGTTCAATATCCTAGATGTGAAATCTGAGCAAAATCCTCTTTCTCCATGTGAGTTTGAGAGAATGAATCTCATTAAGAAAGAATTGGATGATATTTGGAAAAAGGAGGAGACTGCCTTCTGGCAGAGATCTAGAGACAGAAAAATCCTTGAGGGAGATCGTAATAATGCTTACTTTATGGCCCTTGCTAATCATAGACATAGGATAAATCACTTGGATGAATTGAATGGCCCTGATGGCCATGTTACTGCTACTGATGCTTTGTTGGATGTTGCTACTAACTTCTATAAGAAGCTTTTTTCTTATGAACAAAAACCTGACATTCATTTAGATGAGGGTTTTTGGGATGAGTGTGATATGATCACAGAGGAGGAGAGAGAGATTTTGGAGAAACCCTTTTCTGAGGAGGAGATTAATAAGGCAATTATGAGCTCTTATGCTGGAGGGGCCCCTGGCCCTGATGGCCTGTCATTTATCTTTTATCAAACCTTTTGGGAGTTAATTAAAAGTGACTTTATGTGGTTAGTGAAAGACTTTGAAAATGGCAAGCTGGATGTTTCCAGATTAAACTTTGCTATTATTACCCTGATCCCTAAGGTTAATAATGCTAAAGATATGAAAAAATTTAGACCTATTAGCCTGGGAATTGTTCTGTTAAGATTTTTTCAAAAGCTATGAACACTAGGGCTTCCCCTATTTGTGACAGAATAATTTCCCAAAATCAAACCGCTTTTATTAAAGGGAGATTCATTCTTGAAAGTGTAGTCATGGCTCATGAAGTGATTCATGAGGTCCATAGATCTGGTTCTAGTGGCCTAGTGTTAAAATTGGATTATGAAAAAGCCTATGATAAGGTGAATTGGGATTTCCTTTTGGAAATGTTGAGGTCTAGAGGTTTTGGTGAAAAATGGATAGGTTGGGTTTGGAGCTGCCTTCATCAGGGGACTTTTGCTGTGAAAATTAATGATACTATTGGTCCTCATTTTGTGGGAGGGAAAGGGCTAAAACAAGGTGACCCTTCCTCTCCTCTCCTTTTTAACCTACACTACAACAAAATAGGCACGTATAGTCGCTTTTTCTAAGACGCTTTTTGTATTCGTCTCTAGGCTCATGAACTGAGCAAATTAAAGACGTTTTCTAAGACGCTTACAAAGCGCCTCAGACCTTTTATTATAACTAGACATTTGCAGAAACAAATATGCATATGAAATTTAGCTTAGAGACGATTTCTGAGACGTTTTAGTATGCAGCGCTATTATTGGACCTAAGAAACCCTTGAATAATGGTAATCTTTTTTTCATTGCATAGTCACAAAGTATTAGCTGTGCTAAAACTGAAACACACATGAGCTCATCTTCCGAACGGAACATACATTGGATACATAGCTTGCGCTTCCCCATCGCCATTTAGCCCTAGTTGTTGCTCCCACAGTCAGAGCTCTCGCACCGTCGTTGCTCAACCCCAAGCCAAACACCCATGCCACTCGACTTTGCTCCCTTGTCGGTCGAAGAAATCGCCCCTTCCACAAAGCTCCCATGCTCCTCCTACCAGCCATAACTTCCCAACGTTTGCCACCAAGCCGACGTCGCTCCGCACCAATGTCAGGCTTCTCAAATATAACTAAATCAACCAAACCAATAGTTTTGTTTTTGTAAATGAAGTGAGTCAAAGTTAAAAAAATGTGGGTCTTTTCTATATGGGTTTCCAAAAAAAAATTGTATGTGAATATTTTATATTGGATACATATATCATCCTGATATATTTTTCACAAAAAATTCTATTAATTGAATACAATTTGATCTGACAAGGAAAAAAGTCGAAAATACTAGTTATCAGTATGGTAGATCGGATGACTATTAAGAGGCTTATATTTATTACCCTCTCTGTATTTATTATACTATTTATACAATATTAAAAGATGGATTGTTTCTAAACCTTTTTTCGTCCAATTATTCTTCTTCGTACGTCCTTCGTCAGTTTTAGTGCGTTCAAGTCTGACAAAAAAATTGAGAGGCTGCCAGGAATCAAACATTGGTATACAGGTTAGAGATTCAACACAGGAACCAATTGATCTATGACACAATTGTTGGTCAGAAGAAGGAACCTCGTGATGTTGAGTCCGTCACGCCCTATTGGACCAGGCCATAAACGGGGAGGGACGCCCCCTATTTTTTTTTCTTTCTCGGGCTTTGTTCTGTTTTTGTTTTTCATCTTTAAAACAATTTAGAAAAAATCAAAATTTCCAGAAAAATGCTAATTTTGGAAAATTTTGTAGGAAAAAATGTTTTTTCATTTTTTTTATTTATGATAATGGATTTTTTTCGTGAATTTGAACAAAAAATACGCGAATTCAAAGCACGTTCATGAATTTTTAAAACAATGTTCACAAAAATAAAGTTATTGTGAATTAAAAAAGGTTCATGCATTTCACAAAAACGCAAAATATTCATGAATTTCAAAAGCTGTTAATCATTTCAAAAATTGTTCAGCTATTCTAAGAATATTCGCCGATTTACATAAAATTTTCACAAGCTTTGAAAAAATTGCGTCCGTTCAAAAAATCTTCATTGACTCAAAAAATGTTCGAAGAATCATAACAATGTTCAGAAGTTTCAAAAACAATTTTCGCAATAATTGAAAAAATGTTCGCGAATTTGAAAACGTTCATTGTTTCATAAAAAATATTCATGATTTCAAAATTTGTTAATGATTTTAAAAAATGTTCAGGATCTGAGAAAAGTTATTGAATTGGAAAATGATGTTCACAATTTTTATAAAAAAAATTAATAAATAATGAACTTGTGAAAAGAAAATGAAAAATATGTAAATAGAGCAAAATGTGAAAATAAAAAAGAGGGGAAGGGAGAAACAAGAAATATAGAAAGGATAATAAATCAGAAGAAATAACAAAGAAAAATAAGAAGAAAACCAGTTCATGGAAGCATTCTAGAACCTTCCAAAATGGGGTGGGAAAAAACTAGACCGGGCCGGCCTATACTGTCGACAAGCGCGCGGGAGGGCATGCACTAGCTAGGTTGCTAGACAGCGACCTACTCGCCAAATAGGAACGGGCGTGACCATTGACGAAGACTTGGCCAAACGGCTTAACGGTCATCCGAGTGCACCGTTGCACTAGGGCCTCCACGTGTGATCATTCGATCGTTTGCTTGGCCGCTTGCTGGTATATTGCAAAGTTCCATTACAATATACAGTATGGGGCTACAATCTTTTGTCACGTAATACATGAACATGAATAGGCCACCAACCTCTTCTTAAAATACAATACAACAGTAACCACGCCTTTTCCCATACTTCTCATATACTTCTTTCTCAGGCATATAGCCATTGCCCTTAGCCGTCACAGGAACCTGATGCCGCCGTCGTCATCTCGGAGCATCTAGCCGCTGTTAGCATCAGCAACGCATCAGAGCTTCCTCGGTCGAATCCACACGCCACCAGGATTGCATCGGCAAGAAAAATCTATTCAAATGAAGAAAATCTCGAAGAGTGCAACTTGAAGGACAAATTTGCTATTTAATCTACATCGACTACTACAATCCTACGTCGCGCCCGATGATGTTTTTTAGCACCCATATATTCACCTAGATGTCGCCAATCTCCTAGACACCGTTCCTTTTCCTATTGTTGTTATTGGTTTTGTCACATGATCCGTGCCACCTGTGGACGTGAACCAGATGTTGGCAATTTCGGCATCACCTTGCCGTGGTCATTGGTATGTCATTCCAATGTCAATTTTTCGTATCAATTTGTTTAGGAGTTAGAACAGGTAGCTTAGAAGCAACTTCAGACTAAAAATGACAATAACGTGAATGTTCTTAGGAAATTAGACCTTAAAATTTAATATTTTCTGAATGGCTTTTTAAAAGTACTTATCTCATTCTTACCTATGTTCAAACTTTTCCTTTATGCCTATCATATTTCTATAGCCCGATCCTCGAGTCTTGCACGATGTATTCTTTTACTAGAAGGGTGTCATCGTGTCGGGTTATTCTTTTTCCCGTTGCAATGCACGGGCATATTTGCTAGTAGTGTCAAAAGCCGTCTTATATTTGATTCAGAGAGAGTACCATTTATCTGCGTTATATACGCACATAAAAATGACAAGAATAAAAATTTGACGCGTGCAAACTTTTCTCGCTTTTTTAGTTTTGACGCTTTAAATTATTTTTCTTTACCGCCTAGATTTCGCGCGTTACGATTGGACTTTTTTTTGCTCCAATACCCGTCCGCATGTTTTCCCCACGCCACCATCTCCCCACCTCCCCAATTCTTCAACCTCCAGATCTATTCCAATCTCCGCCGGCAGCAGCGCACACCATGCACCCCTCATCCCGCCATCCCGCGCGGAAGAAGCCACACCCACATGCCCTGCTCTCCGGCGCGAGCTCCTATCTCCGCTGGCGAGTTCCCATTCTCCTCCGTCGGTGACTTCGCCAGTTGGATGCCGCCGGCGTCCGTCCTCACCGTCGCCAAGCCGCGCTCCTCCTGGCGTCGTCTGCACCATCACCAAGCATCCACGCCAGTGTCATCCTCCACCAGGAGCTCTGCCGCGTTTTCCGTGGCTACACCGTCCGCAAGCAGCGGTCGGCTCCATCCAATATCTTCAGGCCTCCACCTCAGCAAGTAGGTATTCCCTCGAATTACATCTCCTGTACAACTTTTAGCATTAAAAAAGTAGCCTCTTTCAGTTTCCTTCTACTCTCTTCTATGTTCCTATTGAACATACCTGTCGTTGTTGACTTGTAGTGGATCCTTTTTTACTGAAACGTGATCTATGTAGTGTAGTTGCCGATTATAAAGTCAAAGCTCGTTGCTGTAGTAGTTGATTGGTACAATGAGTAATCAATTTCCTCTAATTGAGTCTGTAATGCATGGCATGGTGTTGGTATGTTTGTCCGGCAGATCAAAATTGGGAAGTGGCTTGTTAGTCTGGTAAAAGTAAAATCAAACATGGAAAATGTGATGTAAAATCTTGTCGTTTTAACACGTAAATGTCTTCTGAGCAGGGTGCACATTCTCTTGTGGTGATCTTCTATGCTTTGTTGAAATACCGTAGGATCTGCATCAGGTTACTGAATTACTGACGCATAATCTATTGCTGGTTCTGTGAGCCTTTGACGCATAATCTATATTATTGTCTGAATCTAAATAATATAGTGCACTTCGCAACACTGTCCCACCTTAGGTTCACATCTAACATAGGTGGTCAACTGTATTAGCATGGTATTTTACATCATTTATTCCTGGTGGCAAGAATGTACAATCTACTATTAATACTAAATCTCTCATATTGTCCGTTATGAGATTAGATAGCATTATATGGCTTTTGTACAGTTGCCTTTCATAGTTTGATGCAGTCTCACGAGTTAAAAAGCAATACTTAGGATGTGATTGAAGATGCAACTGTGAAAGATTACGAACAATTGGCCTTCGTTAACAGGTAACAATGTAAAAGTAGATATTTGCAATTTGAAGATAAAAAAGCTGGTCGAATATTTTTTTTACTTTTGTAGTGATAGACACAAACAGCATATGTCAAAATTTGTTACACCGAAGGTTTGCATGATGATTGGCACTTGCAGACAATATTACTGACTTAAGCTTGGTAAGAATGTTGCCTGCATTGCTGCCCTTGTACTATACTTCTAACATGATGCCTCTCAATAGCACTAATAAAATTATGCACTTTCACTGTGAGCATAAGTGGCCTCCAAATCTGGCATAAATTTTATGGTTGTTTGCATGATCATAAGAACATGGCTCAAGCTGTATGTATGCAATTTTCTTCTACTTTTTGGTATGTTCATATTGGATCTCACATAGTTTAGTTCTTTATTTGATAATGGAAGTGCAATGCATGAACTTGGCATATGTTTCTATGCACACGCTCCTTTCATTAGCCTTGTTGATTAGCATATGATTTTAACATTGTTTTGTCAAAGACTTTATGTAGAAAATGTAGCCTTCGAAGCATGAGCATCCCAAGGCAGGATGCAGAAAATGTAGAACCAGATGAAAGAAAATTACAAGGCCCTACAGAGATTGATGATTCATTACCAATAATCCTCCTGAATCTACCAGTCAAATTAAAATGATTTGTAAGCTCAAACATTTTTTCTACCATGTTTAGTTGCAGCTGAACTGAGCCTCAACTGTAGAAAGCACACATTGAAAAGTTAGATAGGGCCGATCAGCTTTACTAAGCGAGCAGTTCACTAACCAGGTATATTCAAACAAAGGATTAGAAGAAGTGTGGTGTACTGTTTCGTACAAGTAGGGTATTTGCTCGCCATTGATTTTTTTAGCACATGATATCGTCATGAACTAGCAGCAGCAGCAATAGCAAGTAACTCTAATGCAACAAAATGTGATAATTATGGAAATCTGCAGTATGTAGTAAGATGAGGGTGTTTATTGTCATAGTAATAATCTTAGTGACGAGCAATTGCACTATATAAATCCTGGAGCTGGTAAAGAGAAGAGTTCGTAATCATGTCTATGGTACAACCAGGAACAATATAGGATCAATATGTACATAATAAGGGTGATTAGTTAGTGCATTTACTATGCATCATATCAGACCTCCTGTAATTTATCTTCCCTGATTATAGCTGATCTCGTGTCTACATTTGCACCTATTCTCAGTCAATCACAGAATGCTCATGCTGAAACTAGCAATGCAACCAAGCAAAGTAGCCCTGAACAAAGTGTGCAGCTTCACGAAGTCACTAAGCAGGTTTGTGATAATGACTGTTCCATTTCTTGTAATAATAAGGTAAAACTGAAGTCTTGTTGTATTTGATGAAATCGAGAAACAAAAGTAAACTTCTGGCAAAAGGAGCTTTAGTGAGTAAGATTAAACATATGTGGTCAGAGGAAACATGCTTGGGGAGAAATATATTTGTAGTTTCTATTCGCCGTGTTTCAAATGTTGGAGATGAGAGACTGGTCTGACCATATGAAAAATTCAAAACAACAAGTGATGTTATTGGTTATGTTATTGCTTGGCCGCGATCACATTTAAGTCCACTTGCATAAAAGCAATCGAGTATTCTCCAATGTCCATACTTACGATTTATTATTGATGGTTTAGGTAAAAAACAATCTAAGCCAGCCCCTCCGAACACAGACACAGAACATTGCTAGTCCAACACAACCACGAAATATTGGTACTATACATCTCTTACAATGTCATGATAGTCGAAAAGGTTATGTTCATCTAAACTTTTCTTTGTTATCTACCTTTTTCAGGTTAGAGAATTTAGAAAAGGAGTGCATTGCACGAGCCAGGAGCAACTACAGATGAATAATCTTGAAATGAACAAATATTATAGATGATGTATAGATTTTAGCTTCAAAGGAGTACTTAGTTCTACTTTGTAGGGTTTTCGTAATTATTTGTATCTTCCGTATGAATATCTCATTTGTGAGCTCCACACTTTCAGTAGAGGTATTTGTTCCTATTAATTTATCCACTCTATGCTAATTGTGTGAGAATGCAATTCTTTTTGAATGCCAAGTGTGATAATGCAATTGGTGATGTGGTTTGATCAATCTGCACATGCATTTGTGGCATGAAAAGTGATCGAAATGGTGAACACAAATTGGAAATAAATAAAATACTATTTAAATTAAAATATTCCATAGCTACAAAGAAGCTTATGTATATTTGAAGATGAACAAAACGTCTCTACATAGCATGTATAAGTATTAGGCTCATGATGATGCTATGTTTCTTTGGACGTGAATGAACGTCTCAAGAAACGTCTTTATGTAAAATAGACGATTTTCAACGTCTCAATATAGCGTCTCAAGCCATGTATACACGCTTAGCAAGCGTGTCTACATGTTTTGAGACGGTCTGTGGGGAGTGTTGGGGAACGTAGTAATTTCAAAAAAATTCCTACGCACACGCAAGATCATGGTGATGCATAGCAACGAGAGGGGAGAGTGTTGTCCACGTATCCTCGTAGACTGACAGCGGAAGCGTTATCACAACGCGGTTGATGTAGTCATACGTCTTCACGATCCGACCGATCAAGTACCGAACGTACGGCACCTCCGAGTTCTACACACGTTCAGCTCGATGACGTCCCTCGAACTCCGATCCAGCCGAGTGTTGAGGGAGAGTTTCGTCAGCACGACGGCGTGGTGACGATGATGATGTTCCACCGACGCAGGGCTTCGCCTAAGCTCCGCAACGGTATTATCGAGGTGTAATATGGTGGAGGGGGGCACCGCACACGGCTAAGAGATCTCAAGGATCAATTGTTGTGTCTCTGGGGTGCCCCCCTGCCCCCGTATATAAAGGAGCAAGGGGGAGGCAGCCGGCCAAGGGGAGAGGCGCGCCATAGGGGGGAGTCCTACTCCCACCAGGAGTAGGACTCCTCCTTTCCTTGTGGGAGTAGGAGAAGGGAAGGGGGAAGGAGAAAGAAGGAAGGGTGCGCCCCCCTTCCCTAGTCCAATTCGGATCAGACCATGGGGAGGGGTGCGGCCACCTTTTGAGGCCTTTCTCTCCTTTCCCGTATGGCCCATTAAGGCCCAATACGAATTCCCGTAACTCTCCGGTACTCCGAAAAATACCCGAATCACTCGGAACCTTTCCGAAGTCCGAATATAGTCGTCCAATATATCGATTTTTACGTATCGACCATTTCGAGACTGCTCGTCATATCCCCGATCTCATTCGGGACTCCGAACTCCTTCGGTACATCAAAACTCAATAAAACTGTCATCGTAACGTTAAGCGTGCGGACCCTACGGGTTCGAGAACTATGTAGACATGACCGAGACTCCGGTCAATAACCAATAGCGGGACCTGGATGCCCATATTGGCTCCCACATATTATACGAAGATCTTTATCGGTCAGACCGCATAACAACATACGTTGTTCCCTTTGTCACCGGTATGTTACTTGCCCGAGATTTGATCGTCGGTATCTCGATACCTAGTTCAATCTCGTTACCGGCAAGTCTCTTTACTCGTTCCGTAACACATCATCCCGCAACTAACTCATTAGTCACAATGCTTGCAAGGCTTATAGTGATGTGCATTACCGAGTGGGCCCAGAGATACCTCTCCGACAATTGGAGTGACAAATCCTAATCTCGAAATACGCCAACCCAACAAGTACCTTTGGAGACACCTGTAGAGCACCTTTATAATCACCCATTTACGTTGTGACGTTTGGTAGCACACAAAGTGTTCCTCCGGTAAACGGGAGTTGCATAATCTCATAGTCATAGGAACATGTATAAGTCATGAAGAAAGCAATAGCAACATACTAAACGATCGAGTGCTAAGCTAACGGAATGGGTCAAGTCAATCACGTCATTCTCCTAATGAGGTGATCTCGTTAATCAAATGACAACTTATGTCTATGGTTAGGAAACATAACCATCTTTGATTAACGACCTAGTCAAGTAGAGGCATACTAGTGACACTCTGTTTGTCTATATATTCACACATGTATTATGTTTCCGGTTAATACAATTCTTGCATGAATAATAAACATTTATCATGATACAAGGAAATAAATAATACTTTATTATTGCCTCTAGGGCATATTTCCTTTAGTCTCCCACTTGCACTAGAGTCAATAATCTAGATTACATAGTAATGATTCTTACACCCATGGAGCCTTGGTGCTGATCATGTTTTGCTCGTGGAAGAGGCTTAGTCAATGGGTCTGCAACATTCAGATCCGTATGTATCTTGCAAATTTCTATGTCTCCCACCTGGACTAAATCCCGGATGGAATTGAAGCGTCTTTTGATGTGCTTGGTTCTCTTGTGAAATCTGGATTCCTTTGCCAAGGCAATTGCACCAGTATTGTCACAAAAGATTTTCATAGGACCCGATGCACTAGGTATGACACCTAGATCGGATATGAACTCCTTCATCCAGACTCCTTCATTTGCTGCTTCCGAAGCAGCTATGTACTCCGCTTCACATGTAGATCCCGCCATGACGCTTTGTTTAGAACTGCACCAACTGACAGCTCCACCGTTCAATGTAAATACGTATCCGGTTTGCGATTTAGAATCGTCCGGATCAGTGTCAAAGCTTGCATCAACGTAACCATTTACGACGAGTTCTTTGTCACCTCCATATACGAGAAACATATCCTTAGTCCTTTTCAGGTATTTCAGGATGTTCTTGACCGCTGTCCAGTGATCCACTCCTAGATTACTTTGGTACCTTCCTGCTAGACTTATAGCAAGGCATACATCAGGTCTGGTACACAGCATTGCATACATGATAGAGCCTATGGCTGAAGCATAGGGGACATCTTTCATCTTCTCTCTATCTTCTGCAGTTGTCGGGCATTGAGTCTTACTCAACTTCACACCTTGCAACACAGGCAAGAATCCTTTCTTTGCTTGATCCATTTTGAACTTCTTCAAAACTTTGTCAAGGTATGTGCTTTGTGAAAGTCCAATTAAGCGTCTTGATCTATCTCTATAGATCTTGATGCCCAATATATACGCAGCTTCACCGAGGTCTTTCATTGAAAAACTCTTATTCAAGTATCCCTTTATGCTATCCAGAAATTCTATATCATTTCCAATCAGTAATATGTCATCCACATATAATATCAGAAATGCTACAGAGCTCCCACTCACTTTCTTGTAAATACAGGCTTCTCCAAAAGTCTGTATAAAACCAAATGCTTTGATCACACTATCAAAGCGTTTATTCCAACTCCGAGAGGCTTGCACCAGTCCATAAATGGATCGCTGGAGCTTGCACACTTTGTTAGCTCCCTTTGGATCGACAAAACCTTCTGGTTGCATCATATACAACTCTTCTTCCAGAAATCCATTCAGGAATGCAGTTTTGACATCCATTTGCCAAATTTCATAATCATAAAATGCGGCAATTGCTAACATGATTCGGATAGACTTAAGCATCGCTACGGGTGAGAAGGTCTCATCGTAGTCAATCCCTTGAACTTGTCGAAAACCTTTCGCAACAAGTCAGCTTTATAGACAGTAACATTACCATCAGCGTCAGTCTTCTTCTTGAAGATCCATTTATTTTCAATGGCTTGCCGATCATTGGGCAAGTCAACCAAAGTCCATACTTTGTTCTCATACATGGATCCCATCTCAGATTTCATGGCCTCAAGCCATTTTGCGGAATCTGGGCTCACCATCGCTTCTTCATAGTTCGTAGGTTCGTCATGGTCTAGTAACATAACTTTCAGAACAGGATTACCGTACCACTCTGGTGCGGATCTTACTCTGGTTGATCTACGAGGTTCAGTAATAACTTGATCTGAAGTTTCATGATCATCATCATTAACTTCCTCACTAATTGGTGTAGGTGTCTCAGAAACTGGTTTCTGTGATGAACTACTTTCCAATAAGGGAGCAGGTATAGTTACCTCATCAAGTTCTACTTTCCTCCCACTCACTTCTTTCGAGAGAAACTCCTTCTTTAGAAAATTTCCGAATTTAGCAACAAAAGTTTTGCCTTCGGATCTGAGATAGAAGGTATACCCAACAGTCTCCTTTGGGTATCCTATGAAGACACATTTCTCCGATTTGGGTTCGAGCTTATCAGGTTGAAGTTTCTTCACATAAGCATCGCAGCCCCAAACTTTAAGAAATGACAACTTTGGTTTCTTGCCAAACCACAGTTCATAAGGCGTCGTCTCAACGGATTTTGATGGTGCCCTATTTAACGTGAATGCAGCCGTCTCTAAAGCATAACCCCAAAACGGTAGCGGTAAATCAGTAAGAGACATCATAGATCGCACCATATCTAGTAAAGTGCGATTACGATGTTCGGACACACCATTACGCTGTGGTGTTCCGGGTGGCGTGAGTTGCGAAACTATTCCGCATTGTTTCAAATGTAGACCAAACTCGTAACTCAAATATTCTCCTCCACGATCTGATCGTAGAAACTTTATTTTCTTGTTACGATGATTTTCAACTTCACTCTGAAATTCTTTGAACTTTTCAAATGTTTCAGACTTATGTTTCATTAAGTAGATATACCCATATCTGCTTAAATCATCTGTGAAGGTGAGAAAATAACGATATCCACCACGAGCCTCAACATTCATCGGACCACATACATCTGTATGTATGATTTCCAACAAATCTGTTGCTCTCTCCATAGTTCCGGAGAACGGTGTTTTAGTCATCTTGCCCATGAGGCACGGTTCGCAAGTACCAAGTGATTCATAATCAAGTGGTTCCAAAAGTCCATCAGTACGGAGTTTCTTCATGCGCTTTACACCGATATGACCTAAACGGCAGTGCCACAAATAAGTTGCACTATCATTATCAACTCTGCATCTTTTGGTTTCAATATTATGAATATGTGTGTCACCACTATCAAGATTCAACAAAAATAGACCACTCTTCAAGGGTGCAAGACCATAAAAGATATTACTCATATAAATAGAACAACCATTATTCTCTGATTTAAATGAATAACCGTCTCGCATCAAACAAGATCCAGATATAATGTTCATGCTCAACGCTGGCACCAAATAACAATTATTTAGTTCTAAAACTAATCCCGAAGGTAGATGTAGAGGTAGCGTGCCGACCGCGATCACATCGACTTTGGAACCATTTCCCACGCGCATCGTCACCTCGTCCTTAGCCAATCTTCGCTTAATCCGTAGCCCCTGTTTCGAGTTGCAAATATTAGCAACAGAACCAGTATCAAATACCCAGGTGCTACTGCGAGCATTAGTAAGGTACACATCAATAACATGTATATCACATATACCTTTGTTCACATTGCCATCCTTCTTATCCGCCAAATACTTTGGGCAGTTCCGCTTCCAGTGACCAGTTTGCTTGCAGTAGAAGCACTCAGTTTCAGGCTTAGGTCCAGACTTGGGTTTCTTCTCCTGAGCAGCAACTTGTTTGCTGTTCTTCTTGAAGTTCCCTTTCTTCTTCCCTTTACCCTTTTTCTTGAAACTGGTGGTCTTATTGACCATCAACACTTGATGCTCCTTTTTGATTTCTACCTCCGCAGCCTTTAGCATTGCAAAGAGCTCGGGAATTGTCTTACTCATCCCTTGCATATTATAGTTCATCACGAAGCTCTTGTAGCTTGGTGGCAGTGATTGAAGAATTCTGTCAATAACGCTATCATCCGGAAGATTAACTCCCAGTTGAATCAAGTGATTGTTATACCCAGACATTTTGAGTATATGCTCACTGACAGAACTATTCTCTTCCATCTTGCAGCTGAAGAACTTATTGGAGACTTCATATCTCTCAATTCGGGCATTTGCTTGAAATATTAACTTCAACTCCTGGAACATCTCATATGCTCCATGACGTTCAAAACATCGTTGAAGACCCGGTTCTAAGCCGTAAAGCATGGCACACTGAACTATCGAGTAGTCATCAGCTTTGCTCTGCCAGACGTTCATAACATCTGGTGTTGCTCCTGCAGCAAGCCTGGCACCCAGCGGTGCTTCCAGGACGTAATTCTTCTGTGCAGCAATGAGGATAATCCTCAAGTTACGGACCCAGTCCGTGTAATTGCTACCATCATCTTTCAACTTTGCTTTCTCAAGGAACGCATTAAAATTCAACGGAACAACAGCACGGGCCATCTATCTACAATTAACATAGACAAGCAAGATACTATCAGGTACTAAGTTCATGATAAATTCAAGTTCAATTAATCATATTACTTAAGAACTCCCACTTAGATAGACATCCCTCTAACCCTCTAAGTGATCACGTGATCCATATCAACTAAACCATGTCCGATCATCACGTGAGATGGAGTAGTTTCAATGGTGAACATCACTATGTTGATCATATCTACTATATGATTCACGCTCGACCTTTCAGTCTCCGTGTTCCGAGGCCATATCTGTTATATGCTAGGCTCGTCAAGTTTAACCTGAGTATTCCGCGTGTGCAACTGTTTTGCACCCGTTGTATTTGAACGTAGAGCCTATCACACCCGATCATCACGTGGTGTCTCAGCACGAAGAACTTTCGCAATGGTGCATACTCAGGGAGAACACTTATACTTTGATAATTTAGTGAAGGATCATCTTATAATGCTACCGTCAAACAAAGCAAGATAAGATGCATAAAGGATTAACATCACATGCAATCAATATAAGTGATATGATATGGCCATCATCATCTTGTGCTTGTGATCTCCATCTCCGAAGCACCGTGCTTGTGATCTCCATCTCCGAAGCACCGTCATGATCACCATCATCACCGGCGCGACACCTTGATCTCCATCGTAGCATCGTTGTCGTCTTGCCAACTTATTGCTTTTACGACTATCGCTACCGCTTAGTGATAAAGTAAAACTATTACATGGCGATTGCATCTCATACAATAAAGCGACAACCATATGGCTCCTGCCAGTTGCCGATAACTCGGTTACAAAACATGATCATCTCATACAACACATTATATCACATCATGTCTTGACCATATCACATCACAACATGCCCTGCAAAAGCAAGTTAGACGTCCTCTACTTTGTTGTTGCATATTTTACGTGGCTGCTACGGGCTTAGCAAGAACCGTTCTTACCTACGCATCAAAACCACAACGATAGTTTGTCAAGTTGGTGCTGTTTTAACCTTCGCAAGGACCGGGCGTAGCCACACTCGGTTCAACTAAAGTGAGAGAGACAGACACCCGCCGGTCACCTTTAAGCAACTAGTGCTCGCAACGGTGAAACCAGTCTCGCGTAAGCGTACGCGTAATGTCGGTCTGGGCCGCTTCATCTCACAATACCGTTGAACCAAAGTATGACATGCTGGTAAGCAGTATGACTTATATCGCCCACAACTCACTTGTGTTCTACTCGTGCATAGCATCAACGCATAAAACCAGGCTCTGATACCACTGTTGGGGAACGTGGTAATTTCAAAAAAATTCCTACGCACACGCAAGATCATGGTGACGCATAGCAACGAGAGGGGAGAGTGTTGTCCACATACCCTCGTAGACTGACAGCGGAAGCGTTATCACAACGCGGTTGATGTAGTCGTACGTCTTCACGATCCGACCGATCAAGTACCGAACGTACGGCACCTCCGAGTTCTACACACGTTCAGCTCGATGACGTCCCTCGAACTCCTATCCAGCCGAGTGTTGAGGGAGAGTTTCGTCAGCACGACGGCGTGGTGACGATGATGATGTTCCACCGACGCAGGGCTTCGCCTAAGCTCCGCAACGGTATTATCGAGGTGTAATATGGTGGAGGGGGGCACCGCACACGGCTAAGAGATCTCAAGGATCAATTGTTGTGTCTCTGGGGTGCCCCCCTGCCCCCGTATATAAAGGAGCAAGGGGGAGGCAGCCGGCCAAGGGGAGAGGCGCGCCATAGGGGGGAGTCCTACTCCCACAGGGAGTAGGACTCCTCCTTTCCTTGTGGGAGTAGGAGAAGGGAAGGGGGGAGGAGAAAGAAGGAAGGGTGCGCCCCCCTTCCCTAGTCCAATTCGGATCAGACCATGGGGAGGGGTGCGGCCACCTTTTGAGGCCTTTCTCTCCTTTCCCGTATGGCCCATTAAGGCCCAATACGAATTCCCGTAACTCTCCGGTACTCCGAAAAATACCCGAATCACTCGGAACCTTTCCGAAGTCCGAATATAGTCGTCCAATATATCGATTTTTACGTCTCGACCATTTCGAGACTGCTCGTCATATCCCCGATCTCATCCGGGACTCCGAACTCCTTCGGTACATCAAAACTCAATAAAACTGTCATCGTAACATTAAGCGTGCGGACCCTACGGGTTCGAGAACTATGTAGACATGACCGAGACTCCGGTCAATAACCAATAGCGGGACCTGGATGCCCATATTGGCTCCCACATATTCTACGAAGATCTTTATCGGTCAGACCGCATAACAACATACGTTGTTCCCTTTGTCACCGGTATGTTACTTGCCCGAGATTTGATCGTCGGTATCTCGATACCTAGTTCAATCTCGTTACCGGCAAGTCTCTTTACTCGTTCCGTAACACATCATCCCGCAACTAACTCATTAGTCACAATGCTTGCAAGGCTTATAGTGATGTGCATTACCGAGTGGGCCCAGAGATACCTCTCCGACAATTGGAGTGACAAATCCTAATCTCGAAATACGCCAACCCAACAAGTACCTTTGGAGACACGTGTAGAGCACCTTTATAATCACCCATTTACGTTGTGACGTTTGGTAGCACACAAAGTGTTCCTCCGGTAAACGGGAGTTGCATAATCTCATAGTCATAGGAACATGTATAAGTCATGAAGAAAGCAATAGCAACATACTAAACGATCGAGTGCTAAGCTAACGGAATGGGTCAAGTCAATCACGTCATTCTCCTAATGAGGTGATCTCGTTAATCAAATGGCAACTTATGTCTATGGTTAGGAAACATAACCATCTTTGATTAACGAGCTAGTCAAGTAGAGGCATACTAGTGACACTCTGTTTGTCTATATATTCACACATGTATTATGTTTCCGGTTAATACAATTCTAGCATGAATAATAAACATTTATCATGATACAAGGAAATAAATAATACTTTATTATTGCCTCTAGGGCATATTTCCTTCAGGGAGACGCTCCAAGGACGCTTTACTAAAGCGACTCTATAGTTGCTTAGAGATGAAATAACACGTCTCTACGTATGAAATTGAGCGTGTCTACATGCAGTTTTTCTTGTAGTGCTAGTGGTTGATGTTTTCTCTAAAATGTTGAAGAAAGCTACTAGCCATAACTTGATTAAAGGGCTTCTGCCTCATGTGGTGCCTGGTGGTGTGGTCAGCTTGCAGTATGCTGATGACACACTGCTCTTTTTAGATGCATCTGTTGATCATGCCAGACACTTAAAATGGATCCTGGCATGTTTTGAAAAGCTATCTGGTCTTTGTATCAATTTTCATAAAAGTGACTTGCATACCATCAATATTGATGAGGAGACTGCTAATGAGTTTGCCCAAATTTTTTGTTGCCAAATTGGGGAATTCCCTTTTAAATATCTTGGTGTCCCTTTACATTTCAAGAAGCTCAGGAGAGAAGATATCCAACCCATTATTGATAGAATTATCAGGAATATTGCTGGGTGGTTAGGGAGAAATCTGTCTTATAAAGGGAAATTGATTTTACTTGCTACCTGTATTGCTAGTATCCCTTCTTACTTAATGTCCATTATGAAATTCCCTAAGTGGGCGATTGATGCTATTACTTCTCAACTGTCCCACTTTTTCTGGGGTAATGTTGGAGACAAGCATAAATACCACTTGGCCAAGTGGGGGCTGGTCTCTCAAAAAAAAGAGTGGGGTGGCTGGGTATCCCTAATCTTAGGGAGTTTAATATGTCCTTACTTGCTGCTTGGAGTAAACGTTTCTTTGATGATAGAGATAGTGACTGGAAGAAGTTGATTAATTATAAATATAATGTTGATAGACCAAATTTCCTTTGGTCCAGAACTGGGGTAGGCTCTCCCTTTTGGAAAAGCTTTACCTGGGCTTTCTCTGCTGCTAAGACCTTTTATAGGTGGATCCCTGGGGATGGGAGAAAATTTTCTTTTTTGGCATGATACCTGGGTGGGTGATTGTTCACTCAAGACTAGGTTTTGGGACCTCTTTGTAATTTGTCAGCAACAAGATGCCTCTCTGGCCCAGGTTTGGGATGGGGAGAATTTGAAGCTGACCTTTAGGAGATGTGTTAGTGAAGATACTTTGTGCTCTTGGAATGAGATGCTTAGTGTGGTTAAAGGTGTCCCTTTTTCCAATATGGTTGATAAGCCTGTGTGGACCTTGGAAAATAAAGGAGTATACTCAGTGAAATCTATGTATAAAGTGATTAATTGGGGGGCTTGGTCTCTATCTGGAGAGATTTTATCTGGAGGATTAGAGTTCCTCCTAATATCCATGTGTTTCTTTGGTTAATGGTGCATAACAAGAGTCTGACTAGGGACAATTTGGCTAAACGCCAACATGTGGAGGACCTGACGTGTGTCTTCTGTGGTGAAGCTGAAAGTATCCATCACCTGTTTTTTGAGTGTGTGGTGGCCCGGCAAATTTGGCTAGTGATTTCTGAGTGCACTAAGATGCCTGTCCCAGAATCGTTTGAATCTTTTATTCCTTTTTGGAAGAAGAAAAAATGCTATGATGCTGTAAACATGATTTCTGTTGCTACCTTATGGAGCTTATGGTTGTTTCGGAATGAAATGGTGTTTCAGGGAAGAAGATGGCGAAGTATCAAATGTGTACTGGAAATGGTGGGGAGGCATATCCATCAATGGAAGATCCTGTGCGTGGACTCCCAAGCTGTGCTACTCCTCCAATGCTTGAAGCTGCTCGACCATCATCGCGGGGAGTTGCTTAAGATTGCCTGGCATGTAGATGGCCTTATGGGGGTCTCATAGCGTGTCCTTTGCCTTCCCTGTAGGGGCCTGTTCATTTAGTTTCCTTGTGGGCGTTTTAACAGACTTTTAGCTGCTTCGTTTTGTAATAATTCTGCTGCGGCTACTTTCTGGCTGGAGCCGAGAGCTGTATACAGTGTTCGTTGGTTGCCTTTGCTTTTTAACAGACTTTTGTAAGGGAGTGGTACTAGGTGTCCAGCAAGGGTGTGCTGCTGCTTATGGGGTGATTATCCACGAGATCAAGATGAGTCTATCTTCATTTATTTCTTGCAATATAGTTCATGAATTTAGGAGCTCAAATGTTGAGGCTCACAATTTAGCGAAGCATGTGTTGATGTCAGGGCCAGGCCGTCATGTCTGGTTAGGCCAGCCCGATGGTATTCCTTTCATCCCTGTAAACATTTGCCGGGTTTGAATAAAGCTTCGCGGGATTAATGAAAGTTCCTTTCCCTAAAAAAAAAGCTTCGCGAGATTGTCTCAAAAAAAAAGGAAAAACATCTCTAGAAAGCCATTATGATAAAGTCGTCGTCTTGTTCTAAAAAGAAAAGCTAAAAACAGAGCGCATCATTGCACGGGCCTCTTTTTTTCCGGGGTAGAATTGCACGGTCCTTGATGCCCATCTGGCCCTATCATTTTCTCTTCCGCCGCTTCGGCCCTTGCGGGCTATGCACTACTCGACGACAGATGTTTTTCTTTCGTTCGTTCTTCTTTTTCAATGGAAGAAAGCACATTTCATGACAAAACAAATGTCAACAATGAAGGAAGTGAAAAGGATTTTCCAGCTGCATGCGGTGTGCTGTAGCGGGGTGTCGTGTATCCAATGACACCGCGAACGGAGCCATCAAGTTGACTAGTGAAACCACTATCGTAAACACGGCAGAAAAATGCACAAGAAATCCACATCAACTTTGGCCTTAATTTGCGGCGCGGCTGCTCGGGCAATGCAAGCAAACCAAGCCCACATTCGTATCACGTACCTAGTGCCTAGTTCGGGATGTAGGCGGCATCGGCAGCAAACATCGTTGTACCGTGCGTTACCTTGACGACGTCTGTAAAGTCGTAAGGAAAATTATAATACTACTCCCTTCGTCTCAACATAAGCATCGTGGTTTTAATTCTTGAACTAAAACCACGTCGACACTTATTTTGGGACGGGAGAGTACACGATGGATGCATCGTCAACGTTTTCTTCTTTTTCCCGTAAAAAAATCAATCTTCTTTTGCCTTTGTGAGCTTGTCACCGTGAAAACGCCTTGATCGGAAAAGGGCGAGGGAAAAAGAACTGAGGCCGAAGAAATCAACGGTGCCTATCGTTTTCGCAAACTCCTCGGCTCAACCGAAGCAAACGTCAACAATGGAAGGAAGAGAAAAGGCCATGCAAACGCAGCAGCTAGCTGAAGCTGATCTCCGAAAGTCCCGAGAGGGCTTTTGGCGCGAATATCCTCCGAGGCTGCAGCTTGCTGATGCCACTTGGTACAGTACTACTACGTCCCAGACTTTTCCGGCCGATCAACAGCTTAATAGATTGTCGATTTCCTTTCGTCGCTTGCCCCAGCAGAGCTACGGCGGCAGCTGACGTTGAGACTTGAGAGTCTCCTTCCTAGCTGTACTAGGCTGCCAAGCAACTGCATGCATGTCGCTAGATGCAGCCTGGGTCTTGTTGGGCCACATGAACACACGAGGTGACGCGTGATGACTAACTGTAGCTGTAGCTGAGCCGCAAGGCAAGACCAGCGAACAAGGTCTTGGCACATCTCCTGGCTAATTAATTATCCATGTACGCACGTATCACTAATTTCCTTTGAAGTCGACAGGTCATTTGTGACCAAAATCTCGAACACACAACATCCATCCATTCCATATCAACTGTTTTCTGCTGTCCGTTAGGTGAACTCAAGGCGTGTTAGTCTGTCATATACTCAAGTGGTATCTTCATGCTTCGAGATACCAGTATTCTCATAGATTATTGGCAGCTCTAGTATCAAGGTTATATTCCGCACCTGCCGCGTTTGATAATTTGATAATGCAAGAAAACAAACTAGGATAGCATGGACCAGAGTGTCGATCGATGACGTGATTGGTATCAGATGACATAGTTAAACCGTACTTGCATGTGTTTAGTACACCTAACGACGTAGATGGGAGTATTTTAAAGTGAAACGATCGACTATCCTGGCTAATTGAATATACGGATACCAGACAGATGTCCATGCATACTCGCATGTGCTCAGTACACTTGAATCCCGTAATACACTCCAACGTTACTGCTTTATCTTAATCTGTGGTAAGACTACGGGTACGAATTAATCATCCAAAAACTTAAAACTTAAAACTTACTGTGACCTCGTGCGGGTCTCCATCGTGACCGCACTAACGTGCTTCGAGCCGCTTCATCTTGCTTCCTCTGCTCCGCGATATCAAAAAGACCTCCCGTTAGTTCCACCAAATGAGCACAAAGAGTGTGTCATGTGACGCTGATGTTAATATTTCTACAGATACTAAACTAATACAAAAACAGCCATTCGTATATAGACATTCCATTAGACGTGTCGTAGTTATTGCATGAAAAAAATGGAACAAGAGTGAAATTCTAAGGAAGTTCAGAGATTCACAAAATCCAGGCTCATTTGTCACGGGAAGACGTCGACATGCCGCGTTGATGTCGATATCCCTGTTGGCCCGTCTGATAGGAAGAAGATGGTCAATCTCTAGAGACACCAATGTAATTTCTCTATTTTGTAGAGAACAGATTCGAATGTGGTTTTGATACAACAGTTTTGCTAGAACTCATCTAGATGAGATTTAATTTGGTCTCATTCACCTTTTATAGCCATTGGATGTGATGCTATAAGATGCGTGTGTGCTGATATGGGTTGTATCCGTTCTTGTTTTTCAGGTGAATGAGACCAAATTACGTCTCATCTAGATGAGTTCTAGGTACTCCCTTGATACAAAGTAAATTCTACAGGAACTTTTTTTTTTTGCGGGGGAAACCCTACAGGAACTAAAGCTATGGAAAACCAATAATCCATATATAGACATTGGATATGATATGGCGTAGTTATTGCATGATTTAAAAAGTTCAACAAGAGTGAACTGCTAAGAGATTCCAGGAAATCCCAAAATTCAGATAGAGACTCATTTGTCGCGGGAAGACGTCGACACGGCGCGTGCTTGACTGACAGGCATATAATTAAACACGGTAAATACAAGGACCATGCTAGTACCGTGCTGGTAGCTAGTTAATTAATTAGCGGTCAACTTGAAAGCCAAAGGGGAGATAAGGACTGATGTCTTCGTCTGGACTGCGTACGTATTGTTTCTGCTAATTATTATTATTTTGCAGGTGAAATAATGTATTACTCAACTCAATGTTTTGATCAAGAAGGGCACTCATCGAGCATACTCCCTCGGACTCACAAATGGTGCGGGCTTTGACTGTCTCAATTGGATATCTATGATAGTATTACATAGCCATTGCAAGTATATATTATGCACAAAAGAAAGATATATATACGGTCGAAACATGAATTTCGGCAGTTCCCAATCAAACTACGTTTTCTTTTGGAGTGAGAGTTCGAGGGGGAGGGGATACCTATTTGATACCAGCCCTCAAATGATCCCATGCTTTCAATTTATATAAAGTTCAAACTTAAATTTTCAAAAAAAAACTGATACATCCATGAGTGTTCAGAAGACATGTGACTATAAACCCTAAATACCATTTTTAGGCAAGATTTTTACGGAAACTGCCAAAGCAGCTTAGCTGTCACCCTTCCTGAAATTATATGGACACCTCGTAAAACCATGTCTAGGAAAAAGTTTTTTTAGGGAACTGTCAGTGATGCTCTTTTTTTTAGCAATAGGTGTGTGCGGCAGCAAACTGCTGACATCCGTGTGCGTTATCTCGACGACATTGGAACCCTGTCGTAGTAGGGTAAAGTCGTATGGAAAAGTATATTACTACGGCAGACGCATGCATCGTCAACGTTCTTTTCGTTTTGCCGGTGCTAGCACGTCACCGTGAAAACGCCTTGATCGATCGGAGGCCGGTGAGACGGGGATGCGCGGGTCGAAAAAGGATCGCACAGGGGACAGAAATCAACGGTGCCTACTATCGTTTTCGCAAACTCCTCAGCCGAAGCAAAACGTCAACAATGGAAGGAAGAGAAAAGGCCCTGCAACGCAGCGGCTAGCCGAAGCTGATCTCCAAAATTTTCTCGAGAGGCCTTTTCGCGCGAATATCCTCCCAGGCTGCAGCTTGCTGATGCCACTTGGTATCACGTCCCGGACTTTCTCGGCCGATCGACAGCTTAATAGATTGTCGATTTCCTTTCGTCCCTCGCCCCTGCCTGCTACGGCGGCAGCTGACTTTGAGACTTGAGAGTCTCCTGGCCCTAGCTATAGGCTGCCGAGCAACTGCATGCATGTCGCTAGATGGGCCAGCGATAGAAACATCAGGCCGGAGGGTCACCTTGGACCGTCACGAGCGAGCGTGACGCGTGATGACTGATGACTAGCCGAGCCGCAAGGGAAGACCAGCCAACAAGATCTTGGCACATCACCTGGCTAGTTAGTTGTGTACAATTATACGCATTCTCCAATTTCCTATGAAATCTCCCAACAAAAATCCTATGAAATGCGCGTGTTATTAATTATTATTATTATTTTTTTACGAGAAAACTTCTGATCTATTCATCAACTAGCAAGGTAGTATAAAGAACAATATAAGTAAAATTTACATCCGAATCCGTAGACCACCTAGTGACGACTACAAACATTGGAGCGAGCCGAAGGCCCGCCGCCGTCATCGCCACACCCTCGCCGAAGCCAGACAAAGATTGTTGTAGTAGACAGTCAGGAAGTCGTCGTGCTAAGGCCCGATAAGCCCAGCGCACCAGAACAACAGCCATCGCCGATGAAGAGAAGTGTATATCGGAAGGAACCAACCTGCAAACACACAAACGTAGACGAACAAAGATCGGATGCAGGCGGATCCACCGAAGACAAACGCCGACTGAATCACACGAGATCCGCGACAGATCTCCACACGCCCTCCGACGACGCTTCAGCATCACCGGGACGGGGCTAGACGGGAGAACCTCATTCCATCTTCAAAAAGCCGTCGCCGCCTCGTCTTTTTGAGCATGGTACAAACCATAACAAAACTAAGGAAAGCCCCTAAAAACGGAGTCCTTCCGCCGGCAAAGGCCAGGATCCACCGAATCCGCATGTTATTTGTATACACAAAAGTCCTTCTTTTAACAGTCAACACAACACACATTCATGTCGATCTGCTACCGAAGGCTTGTTTATGTTCATGTTTCACACATCAAGATGCTAGTGTTTTCAGAGTTTAGACAGGCCAATAATTAGTGCACACTAATAATTGGTCATACTCCCTTCATTCCTAAATATTTGTCTTTTTAGAGATTTTAACAAATGACTACATACAGAGCAAAATGAGTGAATCTACACTTTAGAATATATCTATATACATCCGTATGTGATAGTCCGTTTAAAATCTCTAAAAAAACAAATATTTAGAAACGGAGGGAGTACATACGCACTCTTAATCAAACTACTGACCTGCCACGTTTTGTTTTATTGTATCACTATTATTTTTTGAGAAGTTGCAAGGGAACAAGGAAGCTAGATGGACTAGGTTAGCCAGGACTTGTGTGTTATAGCGTCAACTTGACGTGATTGGTATCAGATGGCATAGTTTTAACCGTACTTGTCTGTTTGGCTGCGTAACCCTCCCGACGAGATCGCGAGCATCATTGCCGCTGAGTGTAATCATATTACTTGATGAATGAAATCCTCTTTCCCGCAAAAAAAAAAAAACCGTACTTGTCTGTGTTCAGTACACCTAACGACGTAGATGGAAGTATTTTAAAGTGATACGATCGACTAACTTAGCTGATTGAATTGAATATACGGATACCAGACAGATGTTCATACTCGCATGTGCTCAGTACACTGACTCCCGTAATACACTCCAACGTTACTGCTTTATCTTAATCTGTGATAGGAGCAAGCACTAATTAATCACCGGGGTCTCCGTCGTGACCGCATTGACGTGATTCGAGCAGCTTCTTCTTGCTTCCTCTGCTGCCCCATCAATTCCCAGCTAATGAGTATACAAGAAAGTGTTTGACGTTGATGTTAATATTCCTACAGAAGCTTTGGATGGCCGCTGGCGCAAAAAAATTAGGGAATATTTTTTTGGGCGAGTAATTGTCATGCTGAATGTGTGGGTGTGTTGTAATTCTCTAAACTCTATTCTCTTCTTATTTAATAGATGAGGCAAATCTTATGCCTTCGTTTCGAAAAAAGAAATACTCCTACAGAAGCTAAAGCAATACTAAAACAGTAATCCTACAAAGATCAATAGTGGTATTCAAAGGAAGTTCACAAGATCCCAAAATTTCAGTCTCATTCGTCGTGGGAAGAAGACGTCGACACACCGCGTTGATATTGGTAACCCGTCCTTTCGAGAGGAAGAAGACCGTCAGGCTCCAGAGACTTCAATGTATTTTTTTCATTCTTTTAAGAAATACTGTAGAGCAGAGTAGTTTTGGTGGGAAATACTCCTACAGAAACAAGCCATGGAAAGCCAATAATACATATATAGGTATTCGATATGGCATGACATAGTTATTGCAAGAAAAGAATAATCAGCGAGAGTGAACTGCTAGGGAAGTTCAGATAGAGCCTAATTCGTCGCGGGGAGACGTGGACGCGGCACATGCTTAACCGACTGGCGGGCAAATAATTAAGGATTTCGCTATAAATCAAACATAGATTTTTTATCTTACCATGGCTAATCTAATGTTTTTCATAGCAATTATAGTTGTCGTTAGGATAACAAATTTCTTTAGCAAGCACGTGAATCCTTGCCATGTTTAGTTTTTTGCGAGGATTTGCCATGGCTGCTGAAGAAAATTGCCATCATCGCGGCAACTATAAATTGCCATGAAAAAGTTTGGTTTGTCATGGTTAAACACCTGACATCAGATTTTTTTTGAACAGTACCGATAATTAAGCACGGCAAATACCAGCACTATGCCACCGTGCTACACTGCCATTAGCTAGCTAGTTGATTAGCGGTCAAGTTGAAAGCCGAGCCGAGGTAGACCGGAGGTGTCCTTGACGACTGGACTGCGTACGCACGTATTGCTTGCAATGATCATTGGTCGCAAGGCGGCATCGATGGATCAAACAATTCGTACCATACCACGGCGACACATGAAGGAAGGAGTAGCATCCTGGACCAGAGGATAGTTTTTTCCTGTATATGGACGGTGTGAAAGGCGCGCGGGCGGGCGGGCGGACGGATGGACGGTGGGCGTGCACTAACGTGGTACAGTTTTATTCGCTAGCTGTTGAAGGCTGCAGCCAGAGAGAGCCATGACGGATCGGGCACCACTACCAGAGGACAGTGTGCTTCCACCGCAGGAGTTGACTCAAACGGACGCGGTCTTGAGGTGGCACATCTCCTGGCGAATTAATCAGCTGCTCCCTCCATCTGAAGTGTCAGAGCAACTCCAACTTCAACGCGGCGATCCATTTCATCCGTGTGTCCGTTTAGGTCGTGGTGGACATAAAGTCAATGGACGCGTGTCCGTTTTTCGTCCGCCTGCTGATCCATTCCAGGCCCATTTTTTAGCCTGATTTGCGTCAGCGCGGATAAGAGACGGACACGCGAGCCGCGCGCCAACTACTCCCCTTGCCCCGTCAGTCGGTGGCACATTGGCTATCCTCTCCCACCCCTTGACAGCAAACCCTCACCCGCACCCGGCCGCCTCGTCGCTGCCGCCGCCCATTTTTTCGGTGCCTCCGCCAGCAGCCGGTGCCGACACACCTTCCCCCAACGCCACCACCTTCCACACCGCCGGCACCACCGCCTCGCTGTCGGGGAACCGAAGCTTCCCCACCCCACCCCCACCCCGACGCCGCCGCGAGCAGGAAGCCGCCTCCCCGCCCCGGCCAGCTCCTTCGTCCGACAACGCCCGCTGTCCTGACGTCGGCACGCTCGTCGGACGCCGCCAGGCCAGCTACCTGGTCCAAGCGAGCGCGCGTTCGCCGGACAGCTTCTTCGTCGACGCCCGCAAACTGTTCGACAGTTTGCTAAGGTACAAAATGGACTCCGACGACGAGTTTTTCTTTCACAATTTCCTTTGCGATTCCAACGATTCCTCATCCGATAATGAGGAGGAGATCTTGGCTGCCGTGTTGGTCCATGACCACCTTAATAGGCAGCGGCCGTTGTTCCGTGGCTCGATCCCGGGGCACCTTCTGGCATTGAATCGCAACCGAGAGAGCGGCCATTTCCTTCTTTGGAAGGACTACTTTGACACAACCAACCCGCTGTTCAAACATCAGAAATTTCGGCGGCATTTCCGTATGAGTAGGCATCTTTTCAGTCGTATTAGAGAGGGGGTGGTCGTATACGATAATTATTTTGAGTGCAAAGAGGATGCCCTTGGAAAGATTGGCTTCTCATCTTATCAGAAATGCACTACAGCCATCCGGATGATAGCATACGGAGTGCCCGGGTGATTTCATTGATGAGTACGTCGGTATGAGCGTGTCTACACTGTGATTGTTGTGTTTGGCCCTGAGTACTTGAGAGACCCGACTGCTCAAGATACAACCCGCTTGTTGACAATGAATGTCAGCAAGGGCTTCTCAGGGATACTTGGCAGTATAGACTGCATGCACTGGGAGTGGAAGAACTGCCCTTCTACTTGGCAAGGGCAGTATAAGGGCCATGTCAGGGCTTGCACTGTCATACTTGAGGCCGTGGCCTCACAAGATCTCTGGATCTGGCACTCTTTCTTCGGCATGGCCGGATCGCACAATGATACCCATGTGCTTCAACGCTCCCCGGTGTTTGCAAGGCTCAACAGCCCGCCGGTGAATGTTACCATCAACGGCCACAACTACGACAAAGGATACTACCTAGGTGACGGTATCTATCCTTAGTGGACCACTATAGTGAAGACAATCCCCAACCCTGTCGGAGAGAATACGAAAAGATTTTCCCAAGAGCAAGAAAGTGCTAGGAAGGACGTCGAGCGTGCATTTGGTATTTTGCAATCTCGATGGGGCATCGCTCGGTATCCTGCTAGGACTTGGAGCATCAAGAAGCTGTGGGAGGTGATGACTGCTTGTGTGATCATGTACAATATAATCGTAGAAGATGAGTGCCCGGAACGTATCTATGACCAAGGGTTTCAGTTTCAGGGTGAGAATGTTGTGCCTGAGCATGGAGGAGCGGCAACGTTTGAATAGGTCATCCAATTTCATCATGAAATATGTGATTGGGAAACCCACATGCAGCTGCAAAATGATTTGGTTGAGTATATGTGGGCTCATGTTGGCAACCAATAGATATATTTTTTCACATGTATTTGAGACAATTTAATTTTTATTCAACTTGTAAAACTATGCTTAATTTATTTGTTGTGAAACTATGCTTTATTTGGTTTGTGAAACTATACTTTTTTTTATATGTTTGCTTGTGAAATAATGCAAAATGTGTCCATATTTATTGAAAAATGGGCCGCCAGCTGGCCACGCCGGTAAATATGGGTCGACGCGTTGGACGCATTGCCGACCCAAATGATAAACAGGGCGGACGCCGAGCGAGCGGCCGACCCAAACGAACAAAAAGCATACAAAATCGACATCCGTTTGAATGGCGCGTTGGAGTTGCTCTTGAAAACGTTCTTATATTATGAGATGAATGGAGTAATTTCCTTTGACATCGACGTGTTATTCTTGTACCAAGAGAGTTTTTTTTCATTCATGTCGATTGGTTTCTCAGTTGTTTAGGTGAACTGAATGCTTGTTATCTTCATGTTTTACACGTCGAGATGCGCTAATATTTTCAGAGTTATGACAGACCAATAATTCGGGCTCACAAATTATTGTTAGTTCTATTGAAAATATGTAAAAAAAATACAGAACAGTGGTTATATTTATTTATTTTTGCAGAAAAAACTCTTGATCTATTCATCATCTGTCAAGGCGGTACAAAAACACTAGCACTGCATTTGGATGTCTCCATTGGAGGCTAGGAAATTGATTTGGTATTGAACTAGCAGCAATACAGCCAGTGGCGGAGCTTGACTGGAATGTTTGGGGGGCAAAAAGGCAAAGTGTGCATGTTTGGGGGGGGGCGGGGGGGGGGGGGGGGGGGGGGCTAATGAGAAAAATTCTTCTAACTATGTCCATCCAAAAAATATTTCTTCAGGAATTTGTCATGGGCTGGGGGGCCACAGCCCCCTCAGGGATGCACATAGCTCCGCCCCTGAATACAGCCGTTTGGATGGACAACGAATTCGTATTGGAAACAAAAGCCAATTCCAAACCGTTTTGCCTCCGACGAAAAGCTTCCTCCCACGTTTCGGAGGGGCACCGCTCCGATTTGGGCTGAAATCGCGAGCGCCCGCAAAACGTACCCCTTCATCCCCCCGCGACCACGAAAAATAAGAAAACAGAGCAGGGAGGTCGGCCACGACCTAGGAGCTCGGCGGCGGCGACCACCACGAGCACCGGCGGCTGCGCAGGTGCCGTTCTTCCCCGTTCTCTCTCCCTCTTCCCCATCCCAGTACCTCCTCCTATCCCCGTACCGCGTCCCCTCCCAACGCCGGTCGGCGACCAAGATGGAGGTCTGCGGCGGCCCGAGACATCTAGCCCGAGCCCCCTCTGGATCCGCCATGCCCCCCTCTGGCTCAGCTGCGCCCTGACCCGCTGGATCCACCCTTCCCCCTATGCCATGCCCCTCCATCCTCCTGTACACCCCCTCTTTCTGCACCATGCTCGACGGAGCTGCAGCTCCTCTGCTCCTCTACACCATGTCCGCCCGCCCGCTCCCTGTATGAATTCTTCTACTCTTCCAGCATGGCCATAGCCTACCTCCTCTTCTCCTCCTCCCTCTATATCCCTCTCTGATTAGCTAATTTACAATGTTTATATCAGATGTTAGTAACAAAGTTCAGTCATTTTTTTTTTTTTGCTGAATTGTCTGATTTCATAATCAAGAGAATGTAGACAAGTGTTCAGTATGGGTATTAAGTTTCCTACCATGGCTCCTAAAGTTTAGATCACACTGGACTACAGAATTTTCTCATCTGAATTTTGTTATGGAGCTGCAGCTCCTCTTCTATAGCGTGACCACACCTGACAACTCCTCTTGTTATGCAGATTACTGAAATTTCGTTGATCCATAAGCCGATTGAAGGGACTAGCAGGTAGTGCTTGGCGGCACGCCACGCTTCGTTGATTCGTTTGAAATTTGCTTTCATGGAGTTCTTAAAAAATGTTGTATGTTTTGCATGCGTGTATCTTTATAGTGAGGGAATGAAGCATGTATGTTGCTCTGTTCGACAGCAAACTGAACATGTATGGTAGCATGTGTGCTGCTCCTTTCGACAGCAGAAAGTTCGCTTCTGCTTTGTTAGACAGCATAAAATTCTATGTTGTTTTCATCATTTTGATCTAATTCAGTTCACCAAAACTGAAAGTGTGTGTTGTTTTTGTCATTTTGATCTAGGCCTTTATAAACAAAATTACACAAGGAAGTAAGAATAAACCTGAATGTTGATCTAGGCAAAATTCAGTTCCGATATGTTATGCCTTTCTAAACAAAATTCAGAGATACAAATATTCTGATCCTGTCGGTAGAATAAACTGCAATACATGCTCTGTTCCTGATATTCTTGACAGCAACAAAACTGCAATAATTATTGAGTGGAGGAAACATGCAATATATTGTTGTCCATGTATAACCATTTTGCGTTTTCCTGATGCATTTCTAGAATATTTATTTATTTTCGTTGCTATATATTTATTCGTAGTAAGATTTCAATTTTGAGTCATGTAGAACAAGGTATAACCTGGTAATGTAGCTATGCAATTCCAAAGTTTGTCATCCAAACAGGATTTGGTATTGAAATCTCAGAGGCATTTCAAGGGCCAATTCATTGGACAACCAAACAGGTGAATTCGTATTCGTTCCATTTCAGTTTCCTCACTAATTTGGAATTCAGACCAATTCAATACGGAGCTCTCCAATGGAGACATCCAAACGAAGCGTAAAAGTAAAAATTACTTACAGATTCATGGACCACTTAGCGACGACTACAAGCACTGGAGCGAGCTAAAGGCACGCCACTATCATTGTCCCTCCCTCACTGAAACCGAATAGTTGCTATATTTGATACTGCTGTTAAGGGCTTTCTTCTCCATCTGCCACGTTTTTTTCTAGAGGGGCGTACCAGTTAATTTGATAATGCAAGAAAACAAGCTAGGTGAGCAAGGACCAGACACCAGAGTATCAGATGACATAGTTTTAACCTTACTTGTATGTGTTTTGTACACCTACTTCTATAGGGCTATCCATTTCTATCGCCAGAGCACCGACTGCAGCTTTTTGAGCAGATCCGAGCAAGGCGCGAAGTCCGAATCATCGCGAAGCTACCTCTGAATGCAGTGGATCCAGAGGAGGAGTTGGAGGAGGAGAAAGATAAACTAGGGTAGTATGTAGTATGCAGTACCTCCGAATGCAGTGCGCCCGTCCACCCGACGCCCGAATCGACGTTGACATCTCCGACAACGAAGATAAGCTAGGATAGTACGTAGTATGTAGTACGTATAATTTTATTTGCATGCTTTATATGGATTTAACGGTTAAAATATGAGATACTCGGATGCAGAGTGGCTAATTTAAGGTGTGACCAGTTCAGATCGCGTCCGTGGAATTTTGATAGGCCGGATTTGCAAAGTGCGGATGTAAATGCTCTTACGCAAACTCCTCCGCCGAAACAAACGTCAACAACTGAAGGAAGAGAAAAGGCCAAGCACCGTCAAAAATGTAAAAAAACGCAGCAGCTAGCTGATCCTGATTCCCTAAAAAAACCCGAGAGGCCTTCTCGCGTGAATATCCGCTTGGCACCATCACGTCCCGGACTTTATCGGCCGATCGACAGCTTGATAACTCGTCGATTTCCGTTCGACGCTTGCCCCTGCGCACGGCGGCGGCTGACTTTGAGCTTGAGTCTCCTAGCAACTGCACGCATGTCGCTAGATGCAGCTAGAGGGGGGGCCAACGAGAGGGACGTCAGACAGGAGGGTCTCCTTGGACCGCCGGAAGTAAAAGACACGCGTGATGACTTGCTGAGCCGCAAGGCAGGACCGGCGAGCAAGGTCTTGGCACATCTCCTGGCTAATCAAGCATCTAATTTCCTTCGACGTCGACGTGTTATTCTTGTAGTACTCCTTTTTATTTAATCCGCATATTAGCTTTGGTCAAAGTTAAGCTTTGTAAACTTTGACCAAGTTTATAAACAAAAATATTAACATACACAATAACCTACCAATATCATTAGATTTATTATTGAATGTACTTTCACATCATATAGATTTGTTATGGTAAGTTTGACTTCAGTCAACTCTAATATGCGGAGTAAATAAAATCGGAGGGAGTACCAAGAAAATTCCTCTTTCAATGGTCAACACACCACATCCATCCGTGTCGACCGTTTTCTTGTAGTACTCCCTCCTTCCCAGTTTGCAAGGCTTATCTTGATTTTTTTTTGTTTTTTCCAATTTAGAAGACTCATCTCTATCTCATTTTTAGTTTTCAATGCGCATTAAATCTTTGCATGCAAGAATTAAAAAGGAACACACCAATACATATAAAGTTCCTACTCATCTAGTGGCCAAGCATGCATGCACTGTGATATAATCCAAATTAATGCATGAGTTTAATTGGGGTAGTTTTGTAAAGTACGAAATACATTCCTCCACTCACAAAATGCCTTGGTTGATGAGATTTGAGCAGTGAAAGAGCTGGATATCGACTAGAGGGGGGTGAATAGGCGATTTTTATGAAAGTCTTCAAAATATGGAAATTTCGAAGACAAAAAATAGAAATGATCCTATTGATATGCAGCGGAAGGTAGACTACACTAGGCAAGCCATAGTCAAGTATTCAATGAAGTGAAAGCACGAAGACTATTAGCAGCTAGGCAGTATGGATCAGGATGGAAGATAGTATGAAGCCAATCAGAACAAGTAGTCACATAGTGAAGTCAAACAGATAATGCAAGCAGGCAATGACTTCACGAAGACAAACAGTAAGTAAAGAGAAGGAAGAGATAGAACCAGTAGCTTGGAGAAGACAGTGATTTGTTCGACCAGTTCCAGTTGCTGTGACAACTATACGTCTGGTTAGGGAGGCTGAGATTTAACTCAGAATACCGTGTCATCACCTTATTCCCCTTGAGCTAAGGACACCCAGTCCTCGCCCAATCACTCTGGTAAGTCTTCAAGGTAGACTTCTGAACCTTCACAGACTTCGTTCACCGGCAATCCAGAATGACTCTTGGATGCTCAAAACGCGACGCCTAACCGGCTGGAGGATTCACAGTCCTCAAGTGTAACAAGTCTTCAGATCACGCGGACAGAAAAACTTCAATGATGCCTAACACTCTTTGGCTCTGGGTGTTTTGGGCTTTGTCCTCGCAAGGATCTCTCTCTCAAATGCTTCGGAGGTGGGTTGCTCTCAAACGACAAAAGCCGTGCACTAACTCTGAGCAGCCATCAATTTATGGTGTAGGGGGTGGGCTATTTATAGCCACTAGGCAACCCGACCTGATTTGTCCGAAATGACCCTGGATCACTAAGGAACTGACACGTGTCCCAACGGTCAGATTTCAAACACATGCGGCAGCTTGACTTGGGCTACAAGTAAAGCTGACTTATCCGACTCTGGATAAGATTTGTTCTCATTGTCTTCGCTCGAAGACATAGGATTTGGTTGAGCATCACTTCAGTCACTCTGACTTTGTTCACTTGGACCCCACTTAACAGTACGATGGTTCCTATGACTCAAGAAAGAAGAAAAGGAAACAAGGAAACAACTAAGTCTTCGCGCTCCATAGTCTTCATGCGATGTCTTCTCATGTCATAGTCTTCAATGTGAATATCTTCACATACCACCATTGTCTTCAATGTCTTCACACATTTTTAGGGGTCATCTCCGGTAGGTAAACCGAATCAATGAGGAACTACTACCTGTGTTATCCTGCAATTCTCACAAACACATTAGTCCCTCAACCAGGTTTGTCGTCAATACTCCAAAACCAACTAGGGGTGGCACTAGATGCACTTACAATCTCTCCCTTTTTGGTGATTGATGACAAACTGGTTGAAGTTTTCAACGGTGATAAAAGTATGTGAAATTGTAAAGGATTAAGGTATTGTCTTCACAAGTAGCAAAAGGCTCCCCCTGAAGATGTGCATATAAGTATTTTTTTTCTTTTGGAATGCAAATGCACATGGCAGGTTGTACTTGTGGAGATCCTCTCCAACTTATGAAGGCAATTCATCATGCATAAAAGATGTAATGAAGATAATGATATGCATAATGAAAAATGGACGTCTGCAATATGACTTCGTGTGGGATTTATCATCACACATGCGGAATTTATCATCGCATCACAGAATAGCAGAAAAAGTAGCAGACGACCATCAAGTTTAAGTGTTACAACTCAAAGAACCAAATGTATCAAAAGCGAGAGTTGTAAACACTTGACAAAAGTATAGCAACCACCCATATGGACCCGCTTGTCGGAGTAATGGGACACGGGTATCCCGAAGACGGCAAGACAATATTTCAAGACATCGGGGCTAGCAAAGCCCCTCAGTCCGACTGCCCGGCCGCTCCCGCCGGCTCCCCGTCCGACTCCTCTGCCCGGCCGGCTGCCGACTGCCGACTGCGCCAACCAGCCGGCTGTCGTCTGCAGCCCGACCCGACATCGACAAGACACCGACGAGACGGCCGTACCCGAGCACTATTCACGTGTCACCCCCGCCATCATGTATAGTGTCACTTGTCCCCTGGCACTATTTATGAAGTGACCCAGGGGACAAGCATGACATGCACCATGCCTTACCCATGCCCACTAGCTAGCTTACATATTAAGCTACCCTCTCCTATAAAAGGAGACACACATCCATCCATCCAGGGATGGACTCACGTATACACTCACACAAGCAAGCTAGCTAGCAAGAGAGCTAGCTAGCCATCCATCCATCCATCCCCACGGGCAAGCATGCCCAAGCACACACATGCGGCCATGCTCATGGCCGGCCACTAAAGCATGCTTTGTGCATGCATATATGGAGCCAGATGCACATGGCACTGCCCCAGATACAGCTCTAGGAGCACTTTGTACTGCCCGATGTACACCCCAGATATATATACTCAGACATGCAGGAGTAGGGGTATTATCTCTCCGGAGATCCCCGAACCTGGGTAAACTAGCGCGTGCTACCCGCATACCCGCTCCCGGTCCTATCAGCAGCAGTCTTACCCTCACACAAAGCCCTTGTGGCATCTGTCGACTCACACCCCCCGTGAGAATACCACGACAGTTGGCGCCCACCGTGGGTCGGTACTATCTATGCTACCGCGCTGTTGTTGGTTTCGCAGTCCGGGCGGGACCATCTTCGCCATCACCACCGCGGCGTCGCGCCGTCCCTCCGATAGCGGTCGAGGGCTCGATATCGACGCACCCTCGGAATGGCCGCGAGGGGCGGCGCGTCCTCGCTGTAGGCCTCGCCTTCACCATCACCGCCGCGGTGTCGCGCCGTCTCTCCGGTAGCATTCGGGGGCTCGACTTCGACCCACCCCCGGAGCGGCCGCGCGGGACGGCGCGTCCTCGCCGTCGGCCTCGCCTTCATCACCACCACCGCCGCATCGACTGCGTCGCCGCCGACCCAGCCTCCCCTGCGCGCCCGCGCACGTCCCCGTGTCTGCGCGCCGGCCGGCCGGGTCGCCGGCTACGCCACGCCGCTCCAGCCGGCTCCGCCTTTGCCCCTCCGGCCACGCGGCGACCTCCTCCGTTCGCCCGCCTCACCGTGCAGAGTTCAGCTCCGCTCCGGCCCCGCCCGCGGGGCCTGGCTGCGCCGCGCCCAACCCCCGCTCTGCCTCGCGGGCCCCTGCCGGGTCGCCGCGCCCGCCTGTGGCCGCCTCCACCCCCGCCCATGGCCGCCTGCTCGCTTCGGCCGGCTCCCGCAGTCGCCGGCTCGCGCCTCCGCCAGCCGCCCCCGAGCGCTACCCCGGCCCTGGCTTCCTACTACTCCGCGCGAGCGCCGCCGACGGGCCATCCCGAGCCCTCCGCCGCCGGCTCTCCTGGCGCACCTATGACCGGCTGCGTGGCGCGCCTAACGCGCAGTCGCGCCGCTCGGCGCCGTCTCCGCCGTCTGCGTCGAGTCCGGCTCCGCCCCGCAGCCGTCACGCCGCCTCCTTCCTCGCGGGACCACCAGCCGGCTTTGCGCCTCCGCGGCCGGCTCCGCCTGCTCCGCCGGGCCGCCTCCTCCCACCGGCTCGGCCGCGCACGCGCTTGCTTCACCTCGAGCCTGGCTGCGTCCGGCTCCCCGGTGCCGCCCCGCGCCCAGCCAGGACCGGCGAGCGTCGCGCGCGGCGCCTCCCGCTCCCCCGACCGCCGGCTCCGCCTCCGCTCGCGGCTGGGTCGCGCGCGCCGGCTCCGCCTGCCGACCCGGCGACCCGACCGACTCCGCCTGCTCCGCCGGGCCGCCTCCTCGCACCGGCTCGGCCGCGCGCGCTTGCTCCACCTCGAGCCTGGCCGCGTCCGGCTCCCCGGTGCCGCCCCGCGCCCAGCCAGGTCCGGCGAGCGTCGCGCGTGGCGCCTCCCGCTCCCCCCACCGCCGGCTCCGCCTCCGCTCGCGGCTGGGTCGCGCGCGCCGGCTCCGCCTGCCGACCCGGCGACCCGACCGACTCCGCCTGCTCCGCCGGGCCGCCTCCTCGCACCAGCTCGGCCGCGCGTGCGCTTGCTCCACCTCGAGCCCGGCCGCGTCCGGCTCCCCGATGCCGCCCCGCGCCCAGCCGGGTCCTGCGAGCGTCGCGCGTGGCGCCTCCCGCTCCCCCGACCGCCGGCTCCGCCTCCGCTCACGGCTGGGTCGTGCGCGCCGGCTCCGCCTGCCGGCTCCCCCCAACACGGACGACCGGCTCCGCCGCCTGCCGTCTCCGCCGCAACCCGGCCGCCGGCTTCGCCGCGACCCGGCCGCCGGCTGCCGCCGTCCCGCTCTTGCCGACTGGAGAAAAAGAAAGGGCCGACTGCCCCACACGAAAAAAAGGGGAGGGGGCGGGTGAGAGAAGTCAGGGGCCGGCTGCCCAGGCCTGCTGAGAAAAAAGTGGCCGAGTCCCAAAAAAAGAGAGAAAAGGAAAGAAAGAGGTCGGCTGGGACAAAGAAAAGGAAAAACTCCGTCTATCCGTCCGCCTGCTTCATCACTCGGACGGCTGGACGCAACCTGGCCTGCCTGTCCGCCTCGACGCCTGGCTGGTCGAGCCTCGGCCCGAATCTCGGGGGCTACACCCAGCGGGTGCGCTGACGCGCCCCCGCGGGGAGAGGAGACAAAGTAGTCGCCGGGAGATCCGGCCCGACTGCTCAGCAATCGGCCCGAATCTCGGGGGCTACACCCAGCGGGTGCGCTGACGCGCCCCCGCGAGGAGAGAAGACAAAGTAGTCGCCGGGAGATCCGGCCCGACTGCTCAGCAGTCGGCCCGAATCTCGGGGGCTACACCCAGCGGGTGCGCTGACGCGCCCCCGCGAGAGGAGAAGACAAAGTAGTTACCGGAAGATCCGGCCCGACTGCTCAGCAGTCGGCCCGAATCTCGGGGGCTACACCCAGTGGGTGCGCTGGCGCGCCCACACGGAAGATTGCAAACAAGAGAAGAGTTTTGTCTGGTTGCCAGCAGCCGGCAGACGAAGAAAAGAGGGCGCTGCAAGACGCCTCGCCGCCTGGCCAGTTGAGCCTGACCGGCCGGGACCCTCCTTCGAGCGCCCGGGGGCTCGAAGGCTACACCCAGCGGGTGCGGGTGCGCTGACGCGCCCCCGCGGGAGGAGAAGACAAAGTAGTCGCCGGGAGATCCGGCCCGACTGCTCAGCAGTCGGCCCGAATCTCGGGGGCTACACCCAGCGGGTGCGCTGACGCGCCCCCGCGAGGAGAGAAGACAAAGTAGTCGCCGGGAGATCCGGCCCGACTGCTCAGCAGTCGGCCCGAATCTCGGGGGCTACACCCAGCGGGTGCGCTGACGCGCCCCCGCGAGAGGAGAAGACAAAGTAGTTACCGGAAGATCCGGCCCGACTGCTCAGCAGTCGGCCCGAATCTCAGGGGCTACACCCAGTGGGTGCGCTGGCGCGCCCCCACGGAAGATTGCAAACAAGAGAAGAGTTTTGTCTGGTTGCCAGCAGCCGGCAGAAGAAGAAAAGAGGGCGCTGCAAGACGCCTCGCCGCCTGGCCAGTCGAGCCTAACCGGCCGGGACCCTCCTTCGAGCGCCCGGGGGCTCGAAGGCTACACCCAGCGGGTGCGCCGGCTCTCTTCGGCAAACCCCGCCTCGGCTACACGAAAACCAATGTGAGCTCCTCACTCGCAGATTTTTTTCACCGCAAGAGCACGGATAACCCCGAGCGATGCTCGGGGGCTATCTCCGCATTTCATTACAGTTGCATCACTGTTCGCCCCGGCGCCAGCCAGAGTTGGCCCGGGGGCTGGCCGCTTGGCCTGAGACGTTAGTTCCCGCAGACGGCTTAGTAGCGTGCGCGGTACCAAAGGCCCACTCTTAGTCACAGACCGTAGAGCGGCTGTCCGACTAGCAAGAGCGAACGCTGGAGGCCACCCACGCGAAAAACGTCCGGGAAGAGAAACGCTTCGGGCGACCCGACCGTTTCCTTTACGAGTATCTACTCGGTTGAATTCGCTCCCAGAATCTGAGTACTGTACACTCCACTCCGCGGCCCACTCTCAGCCACAGACCGCAGAGCGACTGTCCGGCAAGCGAGAGCAAGCCAAAGAGTGGAGGGAGCATGAAAAATATTTAAGGGGGCTCGGACGAAACCGAGTCGGCACCCTCCGCATAAAACTTGCAATGCTAAAAGCAATCATTTGATATGTCTGCGTGGACTAACTTTGTCTTTTGCATGATCATTTCCATGAACGCTCGCGAAAAAACCTCCGCCCGACTTTGCCAAGTTGCCCGGAGGCTTGGGGGCTACTGTCGGAGTAATGGGACACGGGTATCCCGAAGACGGCAAGACAATATTTCAAGACATCGGGGCTAGCAAAGCCCCTCAGTCCGACTGCCCGGCCGCTCCTGCAGGCTCCCCGTCCGACTCCTCTGCCCGGCCGGCTGCCGACTGCCGACTGCGCCAACCAGCCGGCTGTCGTCTGCAGCCCGACCCGACATCGACAAGACACCGACGAGACGGCCGTACCCGAGCACTATTCACGTGTCACCCCCGCCATCATGTATAGTGTCACTTGTCCCCTGGCACTATTTATGAAGTGACCCAGGGGACAAGCATGACATGCACCATGCCTTACCCATGCCCACTAGCTAGCTTACATATTAAGATACCCTCTCCTATAAAAGGAGACACACATCCATCCATCCAGGGATGGACTCACGTACACACTCACACAAGCAAGCTAGCTAGCAAGAGAGCTAGCTAGCCATCCATCCATCCATCCCCACGGGCAAGCATGCCCAAGCACACACATGCAGCCATGCTCATGGCCGGCCACTAAAGCATGCTTTGTGCATGCATATATGGAGTCAGATGCACATGGCACTGCCCCCAGATACAGCTCTAGGAGCACTTTGTACTGCCCGATGTACACCCCAGATATATATACTCAGACATGCAGGAGTAGGGGTATTATCTCTCCGGAGAGCCCCGAACCTGGGTAAACTAGCGCGTGCTACCCGCATACCCGCTCCCGGTCCTATCAGCAGCAGTCTTACCCTCACACAAAGCCCTTGTGGCATCTGTCGACTCACACCCCCCCGTGAGAATACCACGACACCGCTTGAAGACTATCAACTCATATGCTTCTCCCCCTTTTGTCAGTAAGGACCAAAAAGGTGTGAAGACATAGAGCCTCTACTCGTTCCCATGAGGAGTAGGTGAAGCAGCAGGGTCGTCGTTGAGGTTTGGTCGTGCAGAAGAACTTGGTGCACTGTCGACACGCGCCGAAGTTGGAGGTGGTGAAGTAGCATCATCTTCATCATCAATGACTCTGGCATCAACTGTTGCTGCGGAGGAAGAGTACTCAGAGTCTTCGAGTGAGGGAGTTCGACGCAGTACAACATTTCTGGGAGGAGTGGAGTCAAACTTGAATCTTTCAGTGAAGCCATCGTCTTGAAGATCAGCTTCAGCACTGAGCAAGGTCAAACTCTTCCACGATCTCCTACAGGTTTCATGAGTGACAAAGGCATTCTTGGTGGCAAGGTTGCGAATGCGGTTGACATCCACCAAGAGGCTTTGCATCTAACGCTTTAGCCAGTAGTGATGCTTATCATGTTTATGATGCAGGGCGACGATAAGCTCTCGGTCGTTGAGAACACGAGATCGCTTCCGATGCCTTTGAGCAATGGTGCTATCAGTGGCTTCAGTATGGGCACGGTGAGGTGCACGTGTATTGCCAGCCAAAGGATAAACACGAGTGGCAGCCAGAACTCCTTCAATAGGCTGAGTGAAGCTTTGATGATCAACATTGTGAAGATAAATAGGCTCCTTGGCAGGTTCTGGGTAGATGGCTTCGACAGACATATCAATCTCTGGCAAGAATATCAAATGGTTGCGAGCAGAAGGTTGATAGTTGACAGCTGAATGAAACTTGATAAGTCGCATAACCCATGGAGCGTAGAACTTCAGACCAGAGATGTCAGATCCAGATGCAGCCAATTGCCTGATGAATAAGTCTTGAGCATTGAAGCTGATGCCATTGAGAATGTAGAAAACCAATGTCTTCATTGCTCCTTCAAGCTTCACTGCAGGAGAATGTCCTTTGATAGGCCATAGAGTTCGCCGGATGATATGATAAATGGTGCGGGGCAGATACTCTAGGTCTTCAACAAAGAATTCCTTTGGATATTCAGCGTCGCGAGGCAGAGGCTTCATCATGCTTAGCATTTGGCTCATGTTGGGCTCAGGCTTCTGGAAGATGCTCTCCAAAGCATTGCGGTGAAGCTGACAACCAGGCTCGAAGAGTTCACCTGGAGTGGGCGGGCCAGTTAGCTCAATGATATCAAGAGCTTTGGCTTCGTGATGGACATTGCCTGTCATCCACTCAAGGATCCAAGTCTTCGGATCCCTGTTGTAGCCGCGAATGTGGAGGGTAGCATAGAATTGTACCAGAAGCTCTTCATTCCAATGTTCCCATTCTCTATGTTTCATGGCCTATCAATGAAAGTCGGTATCAGGCTGGCCGCTCTTTATCAGTCACAAACTTCAGCAGACCAGCATCTCTAAAACAATCAAGGGCTTCTTGTAGGCAGGGCAGGCCAGCAATGGCTTCACAGTCTAGACGCATATGGGGAAAAATGCGCCCTTGATCATAAAGAACGCACGAGTAGTAACTGCACTGCTGATAGCTCCAGAACCGATCATATGAAATTCTTGGCTTGGTGTAGAGGTTCTTGGCGCTATCGAAGAAGGTATTGTGTGCAATGAAGCCATTTGCATTGTAAGATCCTGGGGAAGTTGCAGTACTTGGAAACCTTGGCAACCTTGGCTTAGGCTTCTGGACCTGAGGCCTGTGCTCGACATGATAGTCAAATTGTGGACCGGCAGTAGGTGGAGGAACCAGAATGGGCCATCTAACAGTAACCAACTGACCACAATCAAATGCTTGCTCGATAGTGTGTGGCCTTGGAGGCGGTACAGGAGCAGTGGCAGTGGCATTAACTTCAGGCTGCAGATTTGCATCAGGTGCAGCATTGACTTCAGGTGCATTTACTTCTGATACCACAATGGCTTCAGGCACCACATCAGCTTCAGGCGCCACAGAGATATCAGGCGCCACATTAGCTTCAGCCATGACCACATCATTGGCTTCAGTATTGGTGGTGGTGGCCGCCTCAATGTTATCAACCTCCACTCGAGTAGCTGGAGGGTTGGACACGTTCTCCTCGAGAACAACTTCTGGGTTGGATGGGGGTGTAGCAACACGTTCTTCTTCTTCTCTTGGTTCTTCTTGTTCATCGGCTGATGCAGCCGGAATGTCTTCAGCCGCATTGGCTTCAGACACAGAGACGTTCGCAGATGGAGAGGCTTCAAAAAACACTTGGTTTGATACTGAGTGGTTGTGCTCTTCTTCTTCTGGAACACTCGACTGAGCGACTTGTGGCCTTGGTCCTTTGCGAAGCCTGCGAAATGCGAGCGACGCTTGTGGAGAGGGAGTTGGATGGGCCACAAAGTCGTCATCATCAAGCACCGGAGAGGTGACTTGAGTTGGGGGAGTACTTGGAGATTCTTCTTCACGGGTGGAGTCTTGTGGGTGATCAGCCCATGAGGCATCCTGTGCAATTGGTGTCAGAGGACGACCAATGCTGATGAGTTTGCTGTTCGTGAGAACAGGCGATGATACCAGTTGGTGCTCGATCTGAGGAAGGACTTCATCATCAGCTACATTGTCTTGGGGACCAATGTCTTCGGCTTCGGTGTGGTCAGCAGCTAGATCTTCTTGAGCTTCATGAGCCTCTGAGGTAGCAGGCTCGTGAACTATCAATCGACGCTCTTGATGTGCAGACGCAGGACAAGCAACTGAAATTGGCTCGACGATAAGGGGCTCTGTGGGAGCAGCCCAAACTTTCTTTGTTTTTCTCTTCTTGGTTGGTGGCGCATCATCAGTGGTGTTCTTGTTCTTGCGCTTTCTGGCTTCCGCTTCGGTAAATCTTGTTTTCTTGAGATCATAAGCCATAGTGGGGACCTTAGGCTTCACGCCTGTCATGCTGGCGGGGAAGACAATGCGAGGTTCTTCCCGCCTTGATGCTTCGGTTGGGGCTACAGTTGGCTTCTTCTTCTTGGCAGCCATTTTAGGGTCGATGCCAGGACGCCCAAGTGTCTTGCTCTTCTCAGCTTCATTGTGAGCTTGAACACATTTGGCAGCGAGATGTTTCATGCGCTCTCGTGAACCTTTGGCTTCGTCACGTTTCTTGTGAAACACCTCATTCAGCTCATGCATCATTTGCTTGAAGTTTTGGACATCTGTCACACTGAGCTTGGCCATATGCTTCTTGAACTGGGTTTTTTCATAGTCAATCTTGTGCTTCAGTTCAACAATTCTCTGAGCTAGAGCCAGCTCAGGAGCAATGGCTCCATGGAAGGAGACATTGAGGCCCATAGGGAGTTGAAGATTATCAAAACTGAGGTTGGGGCTGTCAAACCACTCATCAATAAACTTGTGCAGGATTTCCACATCGAAGAGGGGAAGATCGTTGAAGATTTCCGCCTCTTGCTTGCTCTTTATCAGCATCTCGAGAGCATCGTCGCCAAGATCGTCGTCACTAGACAGATCAATGGCTTCGTTCTCATTCCTCAGTACTGCAGCAGGGGTCAGTGCTTGACCAGAACTCTTGACAATTTTCCTTTGAGGCTTCTCTTTCTTCTTGGAGACGCGAGATAGATCTTCAGAATGCACACTTGGTGCAGGAGGAGCAGTGGCCAGTGGCTTCGCACGTGAAGCGCTTGGTGCAGCAGCAGGTTTCGAAGCCTTTGTCTTCTTCAGCTTTTGAGGCTTCGGTGGAGCAGGAGCTTCATCAGAATCAGCTTCATCTCCAGACTGATCCACTGTGGCCCTCTGAGCGGCGATGTGGGAGAGAAGACCATCAAAGTTGTCGAAGGGGCCGATGACATTGGGATTGGCATCACGTGTGTCATCAGCCCGTGGAGCAGAAGGGCCAGGATTGAAGTTGCGTCCGAGGCTTTTCTTGTTCTTCATAGCAGAGTTCTTGGCAAATGTGAAGTTGTGCTTGAACAAGCTGTCTTCTCGACACCATAGCAGAGATGATGGGTCAGCATCAGCAGGCTGTGGTCCACGGACCATGCAAGGGTAGAAACCCTGAGTAATAGCTTCAGCTCTGTTCTTGGGTGGAAGATTTCTGTAGAGAATATCTCCCCAAGGTCGCTTGATGGCATTCTTTTCAGCATATTCCTGGGTGACGAATCGGTACTTGAACCATTGTTCAGCCCAGTATCTGCGAATCCATTGGATTCGAGTTTTGCGCTGATTGTAATCCTCTTCTGGATCAGTTTTGTACAGCTCATAGAGATCTGGTGGTAAATCCCTTGATGTCCCTCCTCGGCGCTTCCTGCCGCCCTTTCTTGCTAACTTTTCTGTTGCCATGTAGTTCAGACTGAATGGCTTCAAAGCTCTCAAAGGCTTCCGTCTGCTGGTCAGACAAGAACTAGCTTCTGGAGAATTGATGTGACGCTGTAAGAATTCTGCAAATGAATGCAGACTATGAGAACCAAGGGATTCTCCCACGGACATGTACCTGTGACAGCATTAGAGATGCGAGGGAAGGGGAAGAGGTCATATGCATTCTCAGAAGATTTTGAAGATAAATCAGTTTGAAGACATTGACCTCATAGCGCGAAGACATTCACTTATTTGGTGGGAGTTGGTTCCATATTCGTACGAATCCAAGAATAAGTACAAGTGAGGAATCTAACTTGTTGTGAAGCATAAGTGAATATACCCGGCGAGATATGAGATGCAGAGCAGGATAGATTCAGATTTGTGGTAGCAGAAACTACTTTTGGTAAGAAAAGGTGAATCCAATAGATCAAAAAGACAGTAAAAAAGAGAGTTTTAGTTACCACACGATGAACTGCTAGACGGAGTAGAAGGGATGCCGAGCAGTTCGATCTTCCGTGCCCTAACTTGGCGACGGAGGACACCTACGGCGGCGGCGGAGAAGACAAGGTCCGCGGCCGGCGTGAGGATGGCGTCGACGAGGTCGCGGCAGCTAAGCGCTTCGTCGCCGGCGTCGTCGCGAGCTAGCGGTGGCGCTAGGGTTTGTGCGAGGTGGAGAGGTGGAAGAAAGATTTTGACCGCACCAGATGTGTATTTATAAGGATAGGGACAGCACAGCGCAATTACGCAGGTGCCCCTGGCGGTTCGCATCTGAAGGACACGTGGCGAACATGCAACACATTGGAAGTTGTTCCATGTTCCCACGCACGCCTGGACTGTCGGGGTGGTCGTTCCGGCTTCTCCGGGTTTCAGGCAATAAGGACTGAGCATTTAAAACAGATTTAATTTTTGCCTCTGTATCTTCTGCTGACAAGGACGCAGAGAAGACATTCGACAGTTTCAACAGAATGCATATGATTTGGATAGATAGAGTTTGAGGTAGAAGCATAGAGAGGTTAGGGTTCGATCACATTCACTTAGTCCAAAAGATTCAAATAAGAAGACATAGCTATAAGTGAATGTTGTAGAGGACAGAACACAACTATATATATATATATATATATATATATATATATATATATATATATATATATCTGAGTAAGACCAAATCGACATAGTGAAGACAAACATGAAGTCAAGTCAATGTTGAAGATAAATCAAATGCGAAGACTTTGCAAATGTAACGCCAAGAGAAACACTTCAAACAAAAGTTTGGTGGTGGCGTTACCCACCGTATAGGAAGTATTAGACCCAGACACGGCGCACAATTATCGTGGCGCTCCGAAGTCAAATTCCGCATTAATGTATTCACACTCAGAGTGTAAGTCTTCATGGATTGAAGATATACATTACTTCGTGTGTTGCACATCTAAGTCATCAACATGCATAAGTGTTAGGATGTGTGCCTAATCACAGGACATTCGAGGATTCCAAGATATTTAGCTCACACCGTAACTTGCAAAACCTTTTCTCATCCAAGGGCTTTGTGAAGATATCTGCCAGTTGCTCTTCAGTGTTGACGTGAATGATATCAATATCTTCCTTCATGACATGATCTCTGAGAAAGTGATGACGAATTTTAATGTGCTTTGTCTTCGAGTGCTGAACTGGGTTGTTGGCAATCTTGATGGCGCTTTCATTGTCACAGTAGAGTGGCACATGCTTCAGATGGACACAATAGTCCTTGAGAGTTTGCTTCATCCATAGAAGTTGAGCGCAGCAAGATCCAACAGTGGAGAGAGATACACAGTTCTGCTTCTTTGAAGACCAACAAACAAGTGATCGTCCCAGAAAGTGACATGTGCCTGATGTGGACTTGCGATCAACTTTGTCACCAGCATAATCTGCATCTGAGAATCCAACTAGATCAAACTCTGAGCCCTTTGGATACCATAATCCTAGTGTTGGGGTGTAAGCCAAATATCGAAGAATTCGCTTCACAGCTAAGTGATGTGATTCCTTTGGTGCCGCTTGGAATCGGGCACACATGCAAACACTAAGCATTATATCTGGCCTAGATGCACATACATAAAGTAAAGAACCAATCATGGAGCGATATACCTTTTGATCGAAATCTTTACCATTGGCGTCGGGACTCAAATGACTTTTGGTTGGCATTGGCGTCGTGTATCCTTTGCAGTCTTGCATTCCAAACTTCTTCAGGCAATCTTTGAGGCATTTCTCTTGAGATATGAAGATGTCGTTGCGTTGCTGACGAATTTGAAGACCAAGGAAGAACTTCAGCTCACCCATCATGGACATCTGATATTGCTCTTGCATCATGTGTCCAAACTCATCACTGTATCTCTCGTCAGTGCAGCCAAAGATAATGTCATCCACATAGATTTGGCACACAAACAGTTCACGATCATATGTCTTCGTGAAGAGTGTGGGATCCAGGGAACCAGGTTTGAAGCCTTTGCTCTTCAGGAAGTCTTTGAGTGTGTCATACCAAGCGCGAGGGGCTTGTTTGAGGCCATACAGTTCCTTGTTGAGCTTGTATACCATGTCAGGATGTTTTGGGTCTTCAAAGCCAGGTGGTTGTGCGACATACACTTCTTCTTCAATCTTGCCATTGAGAATAGCACTCTTCACATCCATTTGATACAGAAGGATGTTGTGATGGTTGGCATAGGCTAGCAGTATGCGAATGGCTTCAAGCCTAGCCACCGGCGCAAACGTTTCATCGAAGTCAATCCCTTCCACTTGGGTGTATCCTTGTGCAACAAGACAAGCCTTGTTTCTGACAACTTGACCATGCTCATCTTGCTTGTTGCGATATATCCATTTGGTGCCTATGATGTTGTGCTTGCGAGGATCAGGACGCTTGACCAATTCCCACACATTGTTCAGCTCAAACTGTTGAAGCTCTTCTTGCATAGCTTGAATCCATTCAGGTTCCATGAAGGCTTCAGCAACTTTCTTGGGTTCAGAGATTGAGAAAAATGCAAAGTGCCCACAGAAATTTGCTAGCTATGTTGCTCTTGAACGAGTGAGTGGACCAGGTGCATTGATGCTATCAATTATCTTCTCAATCTGTACTTCATTTGCAACATGAGGATGAACTGGACGAAGATTTTGCTCTTTCTGATCATTGTCATCATTTGGAGGATTGTCTTCAGGCTGAGCATTGTCTTCTGGTTGATTAGGTGCAGAAATGATAAGTTCGTCTTCAGCCCGAGCCTCAGAAGGAATGATCTCTCCAGTTCCCATGAGCTTGATTGATTCACTAGGAGGTACTTCATCTAGCACATTTGGCAGGTGCTCTCTTTGCGAGCCGTTAGTCTCATCGAACCGCACATCCACAGTTTCAACCACTTTATAGTGAAATAGGTTGAAAACTCTGTAGGAGTGCGGATCCTTTCCGTAACCAAGCATAAAACCTTCATGTGCTTTCGGTGCAAATTTTGAAGTGTGATGTGGATCCTTGATCCAGCACCTAGCACCAAATACTCTGAAGTGACTGACATTTGGCTTCTTACCTGTTAGGAGTTCATAGGATGTCCTCTTCAAAAGCTTGTGAAGATAAACTCGGTTGATGACATGGCATGCAGTATCAATGGCTTTAGGCCAGAACTTCCTTGGAGTCTTGTACTCATCAAGCATCGTTCGAGCCATCTCGATGAGAGTTCTGTTTTGGCGCTCCACGATGCCATTCTGCTGAGGTGTGTACGGAGCAGAGAACTCATGAGTGATGCCCAATGTATCCAGGTAAAGGTCGAGGCCGATGTTCTTGAACTCTGTGCCGTTGTCACTTCTGATATGCTTGATCTTGACGCCATAGTTTGTCATGGCACGATTGGCGAAGCGTCTGGAGACATCCTGCACTTCATTCTTGTAGAGGATTATATGCACCCAGCTATATCTTGAATAATCATCAACAATGATGAAACCATAAAGGCAAGCAGTGGTAGTAAGAGTAGAGTAGTGAGTAGGGCCAAATAAGTCCATGTGTAGCAGCTCGAAGGGTTGGGATGTCGTCATGATTGTCTTCGAGGGATGCTTGGCCCTAGTCATCTTCCCAGCTTCGTAGGCACCGCACATATGATCTTTCTTGAACTTGACGCCCTCGATGCCTATGACGTGCTTCTTCTTTGCAAGAGTGTGCAAGTTCCTCATGCCAGCATGCCCTAGCCTCCGATGCCAAAGCCAGCACTCTGAAGCTTTTGCTAGAAGACATACGGCCATATGTGGTCCTGCTGAGAAATCTACCATATACAGATCATCTTTCCGATATCCTTCAAATACTAGAGACTTGTCACATTCCATTAGTACAAGGCAACGATATTTTCCAAATATCACAATCATGTTTAAGTCACAAAGCATTGAGACAGACATTAAGTTGAAACCAAGGGATTCAACAAGCATGACTTTATCCATGTGTTGATCCTTTGAGATTGCAACTCTACCTAGACCCAATACCTTGCTTTTACCAGTATCAGCAAATGTGATGTGACTCTTGTCAGATGGACGTAAAGTTGAGTCCATAAGAAGACTTCGATCACCAGTCATGTGGTTGAAGGAAATATGCCCTAGAGGCAATAATAAAGTTATTATTTATTTCCTTATTTCATGATAAATGTTTATTATTCATGCTAGAATTGTATTAACCGGAAACATAATACAAGTGTGAATACATAGACAAACAGAGTGTCGCTAGTATGCCTCTACTTGTCTAGCTCGTTGATCAAAGATGGTTATGTTTCCTAGCCATAGACATGAGTTGTCATTTGATTAACGGGATCACATCATTAGGAGAATGATGTGATTGAATTGACCCATTCCGTTAGCTTAGCACACGATCGTTTAGTATTCTTCTATTGCTTTCATCATGATTTATACATGTTCCTATGACTATGAGATTATGCAACTCCCGTTTACCGGAGGAACACTTTGTGTGCTACCAAACGTCACAACGTAACTGGGCGATTATAAAGGTGCTCTACAGGTGTCTCCAAAGGTACTTGTTGGGTTGGCGTATTTCGATATTAGGATTTGTCACTCCGATTGTCGGAGAGGTATCTCTGGGCCCACTCGGTAATGCACATCACTATAAGCCTTGCAAGCATTGCAACTAATGAGTTAGTTGCGGAATGATGTATTACAGAACGAGTAAAGAGACTTGCCGGTAACGAGATTGAACTAGGTATTAAGATACCGACGATCGAATCTCGGGCAAGTAACATACCGATGACAAAGGGAACAACGTATGTTGTTATGCGGTTCGACCGATAAAGATCTTTGTAGAATATGTAGGAGCCAATATGGGCATCCAGGTTCCGCTATTGGTTATTGACCAGAGAAGTGTCTCGGTCATGTCTACATAGTTCTCGAACCCGTAGGGTCCGCACGCTTAACGTTCATTGACGATATAGTATTTATGAGTTATGTATGTTGGTAACGGAATGTTGTTCGGAGTTCCGGATAAGATCACGGAAATGACGAGGAACTGCAGAATGGTCCGGAGATAAATATTGATATATGGGATAATAGTGTTTGGAATCCGGAAGGGTTCCGGAATTCACCGGCAGGGGTTCCGGATGTTTCCCGAAATGTTTGGGTACGAGAACACTTTATTTGGGCCAAAGGGGAAAGCCCACAAGGTTTTTGGAAAGCGCAAAAGGAAGTTTTGCGGAATCGAGGGGCCAGACGCCAGGGTCCCTGGCGTCTGGGTCCAGACGCCGGGGACCCTGGCGTCTGGCCTTGGAGTCCGAGAAGGACTCTTGCCTTTTGGGTGAAACCGACTTTGTGGAGGCTTTTACTCCAAGTTTCGACCCCAAGGCTCAACATATAAATAGAGGGGTAGGGCTAGCACCCAAGACACATCAAGAAACACCAAGCCGTGTGCCGGCAACCCCGTCCCCTCTAGTTTATCCTCCGTCATAGTTTTCGTAGTGCTTAGGCGAAGCCCTGCGAAGATTGTTCTTCACCAACACCGTCGCCACGCCGTCGTGCTACCGGAACTCATGTACTAATTCGCCCCTCTTGCTGGATCGAGAAGGCGAGGACGTCACCGAGCCGAATGTGTGCAGAACTCGGAGGTGTCGTGCTTTCGGTACTTGGACCGGTCGGATCGTGAAGACGTACAACTACATCAACCGTGTTGATATAACACTTCCGTGAATGGTCTACGAGGGTACGTAGACTACACTCTCCCCTCTCGTTGCTATGCATCACCATGATCCTGCATGTGCGTAGGAAATTTTTGAAATTACTACGTTCCCCAACAGTGGTATCAGAGCCAGGTTTTATGCGTAGAAGTTATATGCACTAGTAGAACACAAGTGAGTTGTGGGCGATATAAGTCATACTGCTTACCAGCATGTCATACTTTGGTTCGGCGGTATTGTTGGATGAAGCGGCCCGGACCGACGTTATGCGTACGCTTACGCGAGACTGGTTTTACCGCTGTGCTATGCACACAGGTGACTAGCGGGTGTTAGTTTCTCCAACTTTAGTTGAACCGAGTGTGGCTACGCCCGGTCCTTGAGAAGGTTAAAACAACACTAACTTGACAAACTATCGTTGTGGTTTTGATGCGTAGGTAAGAACGGTTCTTGCTCAGCCCGTAGCAGCCACGTAAAACTTGCAACAACAAAGTAGAGGACGTCTAAATTGTTTTTGCAGGGCATGTTGTGATGTGATATGGTCAAGGCATGATATTATATAAATTGTTGTATGAGATGATAATGTTTTGTAACCGAGTTATCGGCAACTGGCAGGAGCCATATGGTTGTCGCTTTATTGTATGCAATGCAAACGCCCTGTAATGCTTTACTTTATCACTAAGCGATAGCGATAGTCGTAGAAGCATAAGTTGGCGAGACGACAACGATGCTACGATGGAGATCAAGGTGTCGCGCCGGTAACGATGGTGATCATGACGGTGCTTCGGAGATGGAGATCACAAGCACAAGATGATGATGGCCATATCATATCACTTATATTGATTGCATGTGATGTTTATCTTTTATGCATCTTATCTTGCTTTGATTGACGGTAGCATTATAAGAAGATCTCTCACTAAATTATCAAGGTATAAGTGTTCTCCCTGAGTATGCACCGTTGCGAAAGTTCTTCGTGCTGAGACACCACGTGATGATCGGGTGTGATAGGCTCTACGTTCAAATACAACGGGTACAAAACAGTTGCACGTTGCGAAAGTTCTTCGTGCTGAGACACCACGTGATGATCGGGTGTGATAGGATCTACGTTCAAATACAACGGGTGCAAAACAGTTGCACACGCGGAATACTCAGGTTAAACTTGACGAGCCTAGCATATAACAGATATGGCCTCGGAACACTGAGACCGAAAGGTCGAGCGTGAATCATATAGTAGATATGATCAACATAGCGATGTTCACCATTGAAACTACTCCATCTCACGTGATGATCGGACATGGTTTAGTTGATATGGATCACGTAATCACTTAGAAGATTAGAGGGATGTCTATCTAAGTGGGAGTTCTTAAGTAATATGATTAATTGAACTTAAATTTATCATGAACTTAGTCCTGGTAGTATTAGCATATCTATGTTGTAGATCAATAGCTCGCGTTTTGCTCCCTGTTTATATTTTGGTATGTTCCTAGAGAAAACTAAGTTGAAAGATGTTAGTAAAAATGATGCGGACTTGGTCCGTGATCCGAGGATTTTCCTCATTGCTGCACAGAAAAATTGTGTCCTTGATGCACCGCTAGGTGACAGAACTATTGCAGGAGCAGATGCAGACGTTATGAACGTTTTGACAAAGCTCGGTATGATGACTACTTGATAGTTTAGTGCACCATGCTTTACGGCTTAGAACCGAGACTTCAAAAACGTTTTGAACGCCATGGAGCATATGAGATGTTCCAAGAGTTGAAATTGGTATTTCATACTCACGCCCGTGTCGAGAGGTATGAGACCTCTGACAGTACTTTGCCTACAAGATGGAGGAGAATAGCTCAACCAGTGAGCATGTGCTCAGATTGTCTGGGTACTACAATTGCTTGAATCGAGTGGGAGTTAATCTTCCAGATAAGATAGTGATTGACAGAATTCTCTAGTCACCACCACCAAGTTAGTAGAACTTCGTGATGAACTATAGTATGCAAGGGATGACAAAAATGATTCCCGAACTTTTCATGATGATGAAATTGATGAAGGTAGAAATCAAGAAAGAACATCAAGTGTTGATGATTAACAAGACCACTAGTTTCAAGAAAAGGGCAAAGGGATAAAAGGGGAACTTCAAAAAGAACGGCAAGCAAGTTGCTGCTCAAGTGAAAAAGCCCAAGTCTTGACCTAAGCCTGAAACTGAGTGCTTCTACTGCAAAGGGACTAGTCACTGGAAACGGAATTGCCCCAAGTATTTGGTGGGTAAGAAGGATGGCAAAGTGAACAAAGCTATATTTGATATATAGGTTATTGATGTGTACCTTACTAGTGTTTATAGTAGCCCCTGGGTATTTGATACTTGTTCGGTTGCTAAAAATTAGTAACTCGAAACAGGAGTTACAGAATAAACAGAGACTAGTTGAGGGTGAGGTGACGATGTGTGTTGGAAGTAGTTCCAAAATTGATATGATCATCATCGCACACTCCCTATACTTTCGGGATTAGTGTTGAACCTAAATAAGTGTTATTTGGTGTTTGCGTTGAGCATGAATATGATTTGATCATGTTTATTGCAATACAGTTATTCATGTAAGTTAGAGAATAATTGTTGTTCTGTTTACATGAATAAAACCTTCTATGGTCATACACCCAATGAAAATGGTTTGTTGGATCTCGATCGTGTGATAAACATATCATAATATTGATGCCAAAAGATGCAAAGTTAATAATGATAGTGCAACATATTTGTGGCACTGCCGTTTAGGTCATATTGGTGTAAAGCGCGTGAAGAAACTCCATCCTGATGGATTTTTGGAATCACTTGAATATGAATCACTTGATGCTTGCGAACCATGCCGCATGGGCAAGATGACTAAAACGCCGTTCTCCGGAACAATGGAGCGAGCAACTGACTTATTGGAAATAATACAAACTGATGTATGTGGTCCGATGAGTGTTAAGGCTCGCGGCAAGTATCGTTATTTTCTGACCTTCACAGGTGATTTGAGCAGATATGGGTATATCTACTTGATGAAACACAAGTCTGAAACATTTGTAAAGTTCAAATAATTTCAGAGTGAAGTGGAGAATCATCGTAACAAGAAAATAAAAGTTTCTACGATATGATCGCAGAGGTAAAATATTTGAGTTAACGAGTTTGGCCTTCAGTAAAAACAATGTGAAATAGTTTCACTACTCACGCACCTGGAACACCACAGTGTAATGGTGTGTCCGAACATCGTAACCGTACTTTATTAGATATGGTGTGATCTATGATGTCTCTTACCGATCTACCACTATCGTTGTGGGGTTATGCATTAGAGATAGCTACATTCACGTTAAATAGGGCACCATCTAAATCCGTGGAGATGACACCGTATGAACAGCGGTTTGGCGAGAAACCTAAGCTGTCGTTTCTTAAAAGTTTGGAACTGTGATGCTTATGTGAAAAAATTTCAACATGATAAGCTCGAACCCAAATCGGAGAAGTAAATCTTCATAGGATACCCAAAAGTAACTGTTGGGTACACCTTCTATCACAGATCTGAAGGGAAGATATTCGTTGCTGAGAATGGATCCTTTCTAGAGAAGAAGTTTCTCTCGAAAGAAGTGAGTGGGAGGAAAGTAAAACTTGATAAGGTAATTGTACCTTCTCCCGCATTGGAAAGTAGTTCATCACAGAAAGCAGTTCCAGTGATGCCTACACCAATTAGTGAGGAAGTTAATGATGATGATGATCATGAAACTTCAGATCAAGTTACTACTGAACCTCGTAGGTCAACCAGAGTAAGATCTGCACCAGAATGGTACGGTAATCCTGTTCTGGAGGTCATGTTACTTGACCATGACGAACCTACGAACTATGAGGAAGTGATAATGAGCCCAGATTCCGCGAAATGGTTTGAGGCCATGAAATCTGAGATAGGATCCATGTATGAGAACAAAGTGTGGACTTTGATTGATTTGCCCGATGATCAGCAAGCCATAGAAAATAAATGGATCTTCAAGAGGAAGACGGACGCTGATAGTAGTGTTACTATCTACAAAGCTAGACTTGTCGAAAAAGTTTTTTTTGACAAAGTTCAAGGTGTTGACTACGATGAGATTTTCTCACTCGTAGCGATGCTTAAGTCTGTCCGAATCATGTTAGCAAATTGCCACATTTTATGAAATCTGGCAAATGGATGTCAAAACTACATTTCTTAATGGATTTCTTAAAGAAGAGTTCTATATGATGCAACCAGAAGGTTTTGTCGATCCTAAAGGTGCTAACAAAGTGTGCAAGCTCCAGCGATCCATCTATGGACTAGTGCAAGCATCTCGGAGTTGGAATATACGCTTTGATGAGTTGATCAAAGCATATAGTTTTATACAGACTTGTGGTGAAGCCTGTATTTACAAGAAAGTGAGTGGGAGCACTACAACATTTCTGATAAATATATGTATGACGTATTGTTGATCAAAAATAATGTAGAATTTTCTAGAAAGCATAAAGGAGTATTTGAAAGGAGTTGTTCAAAGAAAGACCTCGGTAAAGTTGCTTACATATTGAGCATCAAGATCTATAGAGATAGATCAAGATGCTTGATAAGTGTTTTCAATGAGTACATACCTTGACAAGATTTTGAAGTGGTTCAAAATGCATCAGTCAAAGAAAGAGTTCTTGCCTGTGTTACAAGGTGTGAAATTGAGTAAGACTCAAAGCCCGACCACGGCAGAAGATAGAAAGAGAATGAAAAGTCATTCCCTATGCCTCAGCCATAGGTTCTATAAAGTATGCCATGCTGTGTACCAGATCTATTGTATACCCTACACTGATTTCGGCAAGGGAGTACAATAGTGATCTAGGAGTAGATCACTGGACAGCGGTCAAAAGTTATCCTTAGTGGAATAAGGATATGTTTCTCGATTATGGAGGTGACAAAAGGTTCGTCGTAAAGAGTTACGTCGAGCAAGCTTTGACACAAATCTGGATGACTATAAGTCTCGATCTAGATACATATTGAAAGTGGGAGCAATTAGCTAGAGTAGCTCCGTGCAGAGCACTGTTGACATAGAAATTTGCATAATACATACGGATCTGAATTTGGCAGACCCGTTGACTAAAATTATCTCACAAGCAAAACATGATCACACCTTAGTACTCTTTGGGTATTAATCACATAGCGATGTGAAATAGATTACTGACTCTAGTAAACCCTTTGGGTGTTGGTCACATGTCGATGTGAACTATGGGTGTTAACCACATAAAGATGTGAACAATTGATGTTAAATCACATGGCGATGTGAACTAGATTACTGACTCTAGTGCAAGTGGGAGACTGAAGGAAATATTCCCTAGAGGCAATAATAAAGCTATTATTTATTTCCTTATTTCATGGTAAATGTTTATTATTCATGCTAGAATTGTATTAACCGGAAACATAATACATGTGTGAATACATAGACAAATAGAGTGTCTCTAGTATGCCTCTACTTGACTAGCTCGTTGATCAAAGATGGTTATGTTTCCTAGCCATAGACATGAGTTGTCATTTGATTAACGGGATCACATCATTAGGAGAATGATGTGATTGAATTGACCCATTCCGTTAGCTTAGCACACGATCGTTTAGTATTCTGCTATTGCTTTCTTCATGACTTATACATGTTCCTATGACTATGAGATTATGCAACTCCCGTTTACCGGAGGAACACTTTGGGTGCTACCAAATGTCACAACGTAACTGGGTGATTATAAAGGTGCTCTACAGGTGTCTCCAAAGGTACTTGTTGGGTTGGCGTATTTCAAGATTAGGATTTGTCACTCCGATTGTCGAAGAGGTATCTCTGGGCCCACTCGGTAATGCACATCACTATAAGCCATGCAAGCATTGCAACTAATGAGTTAGTTGCGGAATGATGTATTACAGAACGAGTAAAGAGACTTGCCGGTAACGAGATTGAACTAGGTATTAAGATACCGACGATCGAATCTCGGGCAAGTAACATACCGATGACAAAGGGAACAACGTATGTTGTTATGCGGTTCGACCGATAAAGATCTTCGTAGAATATGTAGGAGCCAATATGGGCATCCAGGTTCTGCTATTGGTTATTTACCAGAGAAGTGTCTCGGTCATGTCTACATAGTTCTCGAACCCGTAGGGTCCGCACGCTTAACGTTCGTTGACGATATAGTATTTATAAGTTATGTATGTTGGTAACCGAATGTTGTTCGGAGTTCCGGATAAGATCACGGACATGACGAGGAACTCCGGAATGGTCCGGAGATAAATATTGATATATGGGATAATAGTGTTTGGACTCCGGAAGGGGTTCCGGATGCTTCCCGAAATGTTTGGGTACGAGAACACTTTATTTGGGCCAAAGGGGAAAGCCCACAAGGTTTTTGGAAAGCGCAAAAGGAAGTTTTGCAGAATCCAGGGGCCAGACGCCAGGAACCCTGGCGTCTGGCCCTGGAGTCCGAGAAGGACTCTTGCCTTTCGGGTGAAACCGACTTTGTGGAGGCTTTTACTCCAAGTTTCGACCCCAAGGCTCAACATATAAATAGATGGGTAGGGCTAGCACCCAAGACACATCAAGAAACACCAAGCCGTGTGCCGGCAACCCCGTCCCCTCTAGTTTATCCTCCGTCATAGTTTTCGTAGTGCTTAGGCGAAGCCCTGCGAAGATTGTTCTTCACTAACACCGTCGCCACACCGTCGTGCTGCCGTAACTCATCTACTACTTCGCCCCTCTTGCTGGATTGAGAAGGCGAGGATGTCATCGAGCCGAACATGTGCAGAACTCGGAGGTGCCGTGCTTTCGGTACTTGGATCGGTCGGATCGTGAAGACATACGACTACATCAACCGCGTTGATATAACGCTTCTGCGAACGGTCTACGAGGGTACGTAGACTACACTCTCCCCTCTCGTTGCTATGCATCACCATGATCCTGCGTGTGCGTAGGAAATTTTTGAAATTACTACGTTCCCCAACAGTGGTTAGTGCATCCGCTGTCCATAATCCATTCTGAAGACTTTGGTGTCATACCCTACAGTACAGTTAGGGGGATAGGCTTCACCAAGAGTTTTGTGAAGCATAAACATTTGACGAGCAAGCGGATTATGAAAGCTTAGGTCCAAGTTAGGACTGATAGGATGACTGGCAAGCAATTCAGGAACAAAATACATAATAATTCCATTTGGGCATTTTATCTTGCACCCTACAAGATGTTTTAGGTCCCCAGCAATAGCATCGGACGCCTTTGATTCCCGGCTGGAGACCCTTCCCTGCAAAAGAGAGTTAAGTTTTCTTAACCACCCACATTTTCAGGGGTGGCTTCGAAGCAATGAGTCTAAGTGCAGCATATGAGAACTTAGGCTTTGGAGCCCTAGCAAATAGCCTTGCAGGAGGAGAATAATACTCATAAGAATAAGCAGAAAAGTTCTTGGTTCTATGAACATGGCGGTTTGAGGAAACGCGCTCATATTCATGGGTCTGAGTATGATTTCCCTGCAAAACATTGGCGTTAGGGTGACTCAGGTGAGTCCTCTGTCTGTATGAAGCCTTTGGACCATATGAAGCCTTTGGTCTGGGGTTTGTCTTCTTCCCAGGTAGTGTCATGATGACATTCACCGGAATATTCTCGAGACAACTTTTGGGTACCCAGATCTTCTTCATAGGTGGTCCATTCCTGCAGTTAGTACAAATGTACCTGGCAAACACTTCACCATTCTGATTCTTAAACAGTTTATAGTTTGCATCAAAGGATTCATCAATGATAATAGGGTTAGCACAAGTGAAGCCAGATAAGGTGGATGGATCCACTGTAGGTTCCTTAGCAGCAACCCATGTGGTTTTGGGGTACTGCTCAGGCTTCCAGTAAGAACCATCAACATTCATTTTCCTCTCGAACCCAACACCCTCTTTCCTAGGGTTTCGGTTCAGAATATGCTTTTTGAGGACATCACATAATGTTTGATGCCCTTTGAGACTTTTGTACATCCCAGTCTCAAGCAATGTCTTCAACCTAGCATTTTCATCAGCAATAGTAGTGGTATCCTCAGCAGAGGGGTTAGTTACCACATCAGGAGTTGAAGATATTGCAACAGTAGCAGCAGTGGAACATTCAGCAACAGATGTAGCATTATCATGCTCAACGCATTTTAGACATGGTGGTTCAAATCCTTCCTGAGTGTGACTGATCTGTTGAGCGCGGAGTGACTCGTTCTCCTTTTTAAGATCTTCATGAATCGTTCTCAATTTCTCAAGTTCTTGCTTCCTTTGAAGATAATCGTAGGAAAGCTTTTCATGAGTTGTTGAGAGCACTTCATGATGACTTTCAAGTTCCTCGTACTTAACATGAAGATTTTTAATCTCTTCAGTTAAGGACTGAGATCGGGTCATTTCCGCGTCCAACAGGTCATCGCTTTTGTCTAACAATTTTTGAATATGTTCCATAGCTTTCTGTTATTCAGTTGGAATTTTAGCAAGTGTTTTGTAGCTAGGTTTGGATTCACAATCAGAGTCATCTTCACTTGATGTTTGGAAGTAAGCATCGCGTGATTTTACCTTGGCACCGCGTGCCATGAAGCAGTAGGTGGGAGCAGAGTCATCCTTGTCATTAGCATTGGCGTTGGTGACGGAGCCATTGTCTTCAGTGTTGAAGATGGACTTGGCAACGTAGGCAGTAGCTAGAGCCAGACTTGCAATGCCAGAGTTGGACTCCTCCTCAGACTCCACCTCCGTCTCCTCAGAAGCAGACTCCTCCTCTGAATCCATCTCCTTGCCAACAAACGCACGAGCCTTGCCAGATGAACTCTTCTTGTGTGATGAAGACTTCAATGTAGACTTGGAAGAAGACTTTGAGGATTTCTTCTTTTTCTTGTCATCAGAATCATATTCCTTGCTCTTCTTCTTCTTCTTCTCATTGTCCCACTGTGGACACTCAGAGATGTAGTGACCAGGTTTCTTGCACTTCTGGCATGTTCTCTTCTTGTGGTCATGGGTAGAAGCTTCATCATTTCTTGAGCTGGATCGTGAAGACTTTCTGAAGCCTTTCTTCTTAGTGAATTTCTGGAAATTCTTCACAAGCATAGCAAGCTCCTTTCCAATGTCTTCGGGATCACCAGAACTGCAGTCAGATTCTTCTTCAGATGAGGAAACAACCTTTGCCTTCAAAGCGCGAGTTCGGCCATAGTTGGGACCATAGATATCTCGTTTCTCAGATAGCTGAAACTCATGTGTGTTGAGCCTCTCAAGTATGTCAGACGGATCGAGAGCCTTGAAGTCGGGGCGCTCTTGAATCATCCGGGATAGGGTGTCAAACGAGCTGTCAAGTGATCTCAGGAGTGTCTTGACGATTTCATGCTTGGTGATCTCAGTGGCACCAAGTGCCTGAAGCTCATTTGTGATGTCAGTGAGGCGATCGAATGTGAGCTGGACGTTCTCATTGTCGTGTCTCTTGAAGCGATTGAAGAGGTTGCAAAGGACACTGATCCTTTGATCTCTCTGGGTTGAGACGCCTTCATTGACCTTGGAGAGCCAGTCCCAGACTAGCTTCGATGTTTCCAAAGCACTCACACGGCCATACTGTCCTTTGGTTAAATGACCACAGATGATGTTCTTGGCAGTAGAATCCAGTTGAACGAACTTCTTGACATCAGCGGGTGTGACACCTTCACCGGTCTTGGGAACGCCGTTCTTGACGACATACCAGAGGTCGACATCAATGGCTTCAAGGTGCATACGCATCTTGTTCTTCCAGTAGGGGTATTCAGTGTCATCGATTATCTTTGATTATCCCTGCAGTCGACATAGCTAAAACTCCAGTGGTTAAACCGAATCACACAGAACAAGGTAGTACCTTGCTCTGATACCAATTGAAAGAGCTGGATATCGACTAGAGGGGGGGTGAATAGGCGATTTTTATGAAAGTCTTCAAAACATGGGAGTTTCGAAGACAAACAATAGAAATGATCCTATTGATATGCAGCGGAAGGTAGACTACACTAGGCAAGCCATAGTCAAGTATTCAATGAAGTGAATGCACGAAGACTATTAGCAGCTAGGCAGTATGGATCAGGATGGAAGATAGTATGAAGCCAATCAGAACAAGTAGTCACACAGTGAAGTCAAATAGATAATGCAAGCAGGCAATGACTTCGCGAAGTCAAACAGTAAGTAAAGAGAAGGAAGAGATAGAACCAGTAGCTTGGAGAAGACAGTGATTTGTTCGACCAATTCCAGTTGATGTGACAACTGTACATCTGGTTAGGGAGGCTGAGATTTAACTCAGAATACCGTGTCTTCACCTTATTCCCCTTGAGCTAAGGACACCCAATCCTCGCCCAATCACTCTCGTAAGTCTTCAAGGTAGACTTCTGAACCTTCACAGACTTTGTTCACCGGCAATCCACAATGACTCTTGGATGCTCAGAACGCGGCGCCTAACCGGCTGGAGGATTCACAGTCCTCAAGTGTAACAAGTCTTCAAATCACGCGGACATAAAGACTTCAATGATGCCTAACACTCTTTGGCTCTAGGTGTTTTGGGCTTTGTCCTCGCAAGGATCTCTCTCTCAAATGCTTCGGAGGTGGGTTGCTCTCAAACGACAAAAACCGTGCACTAACTCTGAGCAGCCACCAATTTATGGTGTAGGGGGTGGGCTATTTTCCGAAATGACCCTGGGTCAGTAAGGAACTGACAGTGTCCCAACAGTCAGATTTCAAACACACGCGGCAGCTTGACTTGGGCTACAAGTAAAGCTGACTTATCCGACTCTGGATAAGATTTGCTCTCATTGTCTTCGCTCGAAGACATAGGATTTGGTTGAGCATCACTTCAGTCACTCTGACTTTGTTCACTTGGACCCCACTTAACAGTACGGTGGTTCCTATGACTCAACAAAGAAGAAAAGGAAACAAGGAAACAACTAAGTCTTCGCGCTCCATAGTCTTCATGCGATGTCTTCTCATGTCATAGTCTTCAATGTGAATATCTTCACATACCACCATTGTCTTCAATGTCTTCACACATTTTTAGGGGTCATCTCCGGTAGGTAAACCGAATCAATGAGGAACTACTACCTGTGTTATCCTGCAATTCTCACAAACACATTAGTCCCTCAACCAGGTTTGTCGTCAATACTCCAAAACCAACTAGGGGTGGCACTAGATGCACTTACAATCTCTCCCTTTTTGGTGATTGATGACAAACTGGTTGAAGTTTTCAACGGGGATAAAAGTATGTGAAATTGTAAAGGATTAAGGTATTGTCTTCACAAGTAGCAAAAGGCTCCCCCTGAAGATGTGCATATAAGTATTTTTGCTTTTGGAATGCAAATGCACATGGCAGGTTGTACTTGTGGAGATCCTCTTCAACTTATGAAGGCAATTCATGATGCATAAAAGATGTAATGAAGATAATGATATGCATAATGAAAAATGGACGTCTGCAATATGACTTCGTGTGGGATTTATCATCACGCATGCGGAATTTATCATCGCATCACAGAATAGCAGAAAAAGTAGCAGACGACCATCAAGTTTAAGTGTTACAACTCAAAGAACCAAATGTATCAAAAGCGAGAGTTGTAAACACTTGGCAAAAGTATAGCAACCACCCATATGGACCCGCTTGAAGACTATCAACTCATATGCTTCTCCCCCTTTTGTCAGTAAGGACCAAAAAGGTGTGAAGACATAGAGCCTCTACTCGTTCCCATGAGGAGTAGGTGAAGCAGCAGGGTCGTCGTTGAGGTTTGGTCGTGCAGAAGAACTTGGTGCACTGTCGGCACGCGCCGAAGTTGGAGGTGGTGAAGTAGCATCATCTTCATCATCAATGACTCTGGCATCAACTGTTGCTGCGAAGGAAGAATACTCGGAGTCTTCGAGTGAGGGAGTTCGACGCAGTACAACATTTCTGGGAGGAGTGGAGTCAAACTTGAATCTTTCAGTGAAGCCATGGTCTTGAAGATCAGCTTCAGCACTGAGCAAGGTCAAACTCTTCCACGATCTCCTACAGGTTTCATGAGTGACAAAGGCATTCTTGGTGGCAAGGTTGCGAATGCAGTTGACATCCACCAAGAGGCTTTGCATCTGATGCTTTAGCCAGTAGTGATGCTTATCCTGTTTTTGATGCAGGGCGACGAGAAGCTCCCAGTCATTGAGAACACGAGATACCTTCCGATGCCTTTGAGCAATGGTGCTATCAGTGGCTTCAGTATGGGCACGGTGAGGTGCACGTGTATTGCCAGCCAAAGGATAAACACGAGTGGCAGCCAGAACTCCTTCAATAGGCTGAGTGAAGCTTTGATGATCAACATTGTGAAGATAAACAGGCTCCTTGGCAGGTTTTGGGTAGATGGCTTCGACAGACATATCAATCTCTGGCAAGAATATCAAATGGTTGCGAGCAGAAGGTTGATAGTTGACAGCTGAATGAAACTTGATAAGTCGCATAACCCATGGAGCGTAGAACTTCAGACCAAAGATGTCAGATCTAGATGGAGCCAATTGCCTGATGAATAAGTCTTGAGCATTGAAGCTGATGCCATTGAGAATGTAGAAAACCAATGTCTTCATTGCTCCTTCAAGCTTCGCTGCAGGAGAATGTCCTTTGATAGGCCATAGAGTTCGCCGGATGATATGATAAATGGTGCGGGGCAGATACTCTAGGTCTTCAACAAAGAATTCCTTTGGATATTCAGCGTCGCGAGGCAGAGGCTTCATCATGCTCAGCATTTGGCTCATGTTGGGCTCAGGCTTCTGGAAGATGCTCTCCAAAGCATTGCGGTGAAGCTGACAACCAGGCTCGAAGAGTTCACCTGGAGTGGGCGGGCCAGTTAGCTCAATGATATCAAGAGCTTTGGCTTCGTGATGGACATTGCCTGTCATCCACTCAAGGATCCAAGTCTTCGGATCCCTGTTGTGGCCGCGAATGTGGAGGGTAGCATAGAATTGTACCAGAAGCTCTTCATTCCAATGCTCTTTATCAGTCACAAACTTCAGCAGACCAGCATCTCTGAAACAATCAAGGGCTTCTTCTAGGCAGGGCAGGCCAGCAATGGCTTCACGGTCTAGACGCATATGGGGGAAAATGCGCCCTTGATCATAAAGAACACACGAGTAGTAACTGCACTGCTGATAGCTCCAGAACCGATCAGATGAAATTCTTGGCTTGGTGTAGGGGTTCTTGGCACTATTGAAGAAGGTATTGTGCGCAATGAAGCCATTTGCATTGAAAGATCCTGGGGAAGTTGCAGCACCTGGAAACCTTGGCAACCTTGGCTTAGGCTTCTGGACCTGAGTCCTGTGCTCGACATGATAGTCAAATTGTGGACCGGCAGCAGGTGGAGGAACCAGAATGGGCCATCTACTAACCAACTAACCACGATCAAATGCTTGCTCGATGGTGTGTGGCCTTGGAGGCGGTACAGGAGCAGTGGCAGTGGCATTAACTTCAGGCTGCAGATTTGCATCAGGTGCAGCATTGACTTCAGGTGCATTTACTTCTGATACCACATTGGCTTCAGGCACCACATTAGCTTCAGGCGCCACAGAGATTTCAGGCGCCACATTAGCTTCAGCCATGACCACGTCATTGGCTTCGGTATTGGTGGTGGTGGCCGCCTCAATGTTACGAACCTCCACTCAAGTAGCTGGAGGGTCGGACACGTTCTCCTCGAGAACAACTTCTGGGTTGGATGGGGGTGTAGCAACACGTTCTTCTTCTTCTCTTGGTTCTTCTTGTTCATCGGCTGATGCAGCCGGAATGTCTTCAGCCGCATTGGCTTCAAACACAGCGACGTTCGCAGATGGAGAGGCTTCAGAAAACACTTGGTTTGATACTGAGTGGTTGTGCTCTTCTTCTTCTGAACGCTTGACTGAGCGACTTGTGGCCTTGGTCCTTTGCGAAGCCTGCGAAATGCGGGCGACGCTTGTGGAGAGGGAGTTGGATGGGCCACAAAGTCGTCATCATCAAGCACCGGAGAGGTGACTTGAGTTGGGGGAGTACTTGGAGATTCTTCTTCACGGGTGGAGTCTTGTGGGTGATCAGCCCATGAGGCATTCTGTGCAATTGGCATCAGAGGACGACCAATGCTGATGAGTTCGCTGTTCGTGAGAACAGGCGATGATACCAGTTGGTGCTCGATCTGAGGAAGGACTTCATCATCAGCTACATTGTCTTGGGGACCAATGTCTTCAGCTTCGGTGTGGTCAGCAGCTAGATCTTCTTGAGCTTCATGAGCCTCTGAGGTAGCAGGCTCGTGAACTATCAATCGACGCTCTTGATGTGCAGACGCAGGACGAGCAACTGAAATTGGCTCGACGACAAGGGGCTCAGTGGGAGCAGCCCGAACTTTCTTTGTTTTTCTCTTCTTGGTTGGTGGCGCATCATCAGTGGTGTTCTTGTTCTTGCGCTTTCTGGCTTCGGCTCCGGCAGATCTTGTTTTCTTGAGATCAGAAGCCACAGTGGGGACCTTAGGCTTCACGCCTGTCATGCTGGCGGGGAAGACAATGCGAGGTTCTTCCCGCCTTGATGCTTCGGTTGGGGCTACAGTTGGCTTCTTCTTCTTGGCAGCCATTTTGGGGTCGATGCCAGGACGCCCAAGTGCCTTGCGCTTCTCAGCTTCATTGTAAGCTTGAACACATTTGGCAGCGAGATGTTTCACGCGCTCTCGTGAACATTTGGCTTCGTCACGTTTCTTGTGAAACGCCTCATTGAGCTCATGCATCATTTGCTTGAAGTTTTGGACATCTGTCACACTGAGCTTGGCCATATGCTTCTTGAACTGGGCTTTTTCATGGTCAATCTTGTGCTTCAGTTCAACAATTCTCTGAGCTAGAGCCATGTGTGAATACATAGACAAAACTGAGTGTCCCTAGTATGCCTCTACTTGACTAGCTCATTGATCAAAGATGGTTATGTTTCCTGACCATAGACATGTGTTGTCATTTGATGAACGAGATCACATCATTAGAGAATGATGTGATGGACAAGACCCATCCGTTAGCTTAGCATAATGATCGTTTAGTTTTATTGCTATTGCTTTCTTCATGACTTATACATGTTCCTCTGACTATGAGATTATGCAACTCCCAATACCGGAGGAACACCTTGTGTGCTATCAAACGTCACAAAGTAACTGGATGATTATAAAGATCCTCTACAGGTGTCTCCGAAGGTGTTTGTTGGGTTGGCATAGATCAAGATTAGGATTTGTCACTCTGTGTATCGGAGAGGTGTCTCTGGGCCCTCTTGGTAATGCACATCACTATAGGCCTTGCAAGCAATGTGACTAATGAGTTAGTTGCGGGATGGTGCATTACAGAACGAGTAAAGAGACTTGCCGGTAACGAGATTGAACTATGTATGATGATACCGACGATCCAATCTCAGGCAAGTAACATACCGATGACAAAGGGAATAACTTATGTTGTTATGCGGTTTGACCGATAAAGATCTTTGAAGAATATGTAGGAGCCAATATGAGCATCCAGGTTCCGCTATTGGTTATGGACCGGAGATGTGTCTCGGTCATGTCTACATAGTTCTCGAACCCGTAGGGTACGCACGCTTAACATTCAATGACGATTTGTATTATGAGTTATGTGTTTTGGTGACCGAAGTTTGTACGGAGTCCCGGATGAGATCACGGACATGACGAGGAGTCTCGAAATGGTCGAGAGCTAAAGATTAATATTTTGGAAGGTTATATTTGGACATCGGAATGGTTCCGAGTGATTCAGGTATTTTACCGGAGTACCGAGGGGTTACCGGAACCCCCCGGGGGAAATATGGGCCATAGCGGGCCTTAGTGGAGAGAGAGGAGGGCCGAAGGGGTGGCCGCCCACCCCCCCCATGGCAGTCTGAATTGGACTAGGGGAGGGGGCGGCGCCCCCCTTTCCCTCTCCCTCTCCCTCTCCTTCCTTTTCCCTCCGGTGGAAGAAAGGACTCCCCCCATGGCGCGCCCCTCCTGGCCACCGGCCTCTCTCCCCCCTCCTTTATATACGTGGGCAAGGGGCACCCCAAAGGCACACCAAGATTTCTCTTAGCCGTGTGCGGTGCCCCCCTCCACAGTTTACGCCTCCGGTCATAGCGTCGAAGTGCTTAGGCGAAGCCCTGCGCGGATCACATCACCAACACCGTCGCCATGCCGTCGTGCTGACGGAACTTTCCCTCGACCCTCTACTGGATCAAGAGTTTGAGGGACGTCATCGAGCTGAACGTGTGCTGAACATGGAGGTGACGTACGTTCGGTACTTGAATCAGTTGGATCGTGAAGACGTTCGACTACATCAACCGTGTTAACATAACACTTCCGCTTTTGGTCTATGAGGGTACATGGGCACACTCTCCCCCTCTCGTTGCTATGCATCTCCTAGATAGATCTTGCGTGTTCGTAGGAATTTTTTTGAAATTGAATGCTACGTTCCCCAACAGTAGCATCTGATACGTCTCCAACGTATCTATGATTTATGAAGTATTCATGATGTTATTTTATCATTATTGGGTGTTTTACAATCATTTTATGGCAACTTTATATCATTTCTTGGGACTAACCTATTGACCAAGTGCCCAGTGCCAGTTGCTGTTTTTTGCTTGTTTTTTACATCGCAGGAAATCAATATCAAACGGAGTCCAAACGCAACAAAACTTTACGGAGATTTTTTTGGACCAGAGGGAACCCAATGGGACTGAGCTGCACCTAGGGGGTGCCCGAGGGGGGCATATCCCACCAGGGCGCGCCAGGCCCCCCTGGCGCGCCGAGGTGGGTTGTGCCCACCTCGGTGGCCTCCCGCACCCCCTGTTTGTCCTATAAATTCACAAATATTCCGAAACCCTTCGGGGTTAACCTAGACGAGAAGTTCCGCCGCTGCAAGGCTGTGTAGCCATCGAAAACCAATCTAGACCCCGTTCCGGCACCCTGCCGGAGGGGGGAATCATCTCCGGTGTCCATCTTCATCATCCCCGCGGCCACCACGATGAGGAGGGAGTAGTCCACCATCGGGGCCGAGGGTTTGTACCAGTAGCTATGTGTTTGATCTCTCTCTCGTGATCTATATCATGGGCTTTGTTAATATAGTTGAATCATATGATGTTTCTCCCCTCTATACTCTTGTTATGATGAATTGAATCTTTACCCTTCAAAGTTTTGTCTTGTCAGATTGAATATTCAGAGATGAGAACACATGATATATGTCTTGCAATATGAATACTTGAGGTGACAATGAGGTATCCTATTGATACACTTGATATGTGTTATGGCATTCAACTCGCGGATTCCCGCGGTGATATTGGGGTAATCTATGCATAGGGGTTGATGCACGTTTTTCTTCGACGGAAACTTTGGGGTCTGTTTATAGTTCTTTGTGTGGATTGAGTATTATGAATATGCATTTGCTTTGGTGTTATTCTAGTACGAACTCTAGGATAGATCAAACGGAAAAAATAGCTTTGTGTTATTTTCGTACGAACTCTTGAATAGATCGAACGAAAAAATAGCTTTGAGGTGGTTTCGTGACCTACAAACAATTCCTATCTTTTGGTCTCCGCTAATACAAACTCGGGAGTGATTCTTTATTGCACTTTGAGGGATAATCATATGATCCAACTATGTTAGCATTGTTGAGAGGTTGCACTAGTGAAAGTACGGACCCTAGGCCTCATTTTTAAGCATTGCAACATACCGTTTTTGTGCCCGTTTACTATTTGCTACCTTGCTGTTTTTATTTATTCAGATTATAAATATATATTTATACCATCAATATTACACTTGTATCACCATCTCTTCACCGAACTAGTGCACCTATACAATTTGCCATTGTATTGGGTGTGTTGGGGACACGAGATTTCTTGTATTTGGTTGCAGGGTCGTTTGAGAGAGACCATCTTCATCCTACACCTCCCATGGATTGATAAACCTTAGGTCATCCACTTGAGGTAAAATTGCTACTGTCCTACAAAACTCCGCGCTTGGAGGCCCAACACGTGTCTACAAGAATAAAGTTGCATAGTAGACATCAAGCTCTTTTCTGGCGCCGTTGCCGGGGAGGTGAGTGCTTGAAGGTATATCTTTAGATCTTGCAATTGAATCTTTTAGTTTCTTGTTTTATCACTAGTTTGGTTAATAAAAGAAAACTAAAAATGGAATTGAGGTTGCATCATATTATTGATCATCTTTATAATATATTTCTTGAAAATGTTGGATCGGAAAATTGTGCTCAATTGTTAGAAGAAGAAGTCAATAAAATGTTTGGCACAAAATATTTGAATGATGAACATGATTGCAATGTTGTTAGTATAAATTCTTTGAATATCCATGATGCTAATGATATGCAAAGGCATAAGCTTGGGGATGCTATATTTGATAAAGATGATATTTTTAGTCCCTCAAGTTTCGATGAGAAAATTTATTATGATGAAAGCATGCCTCCTATCTATGATGATTATGGTGATGACATGTATGATATATTGAATAATGATAATCATGAAACTTGTCATCATGATTTTAATTTTCAATCTCATGATAGTTATTTTGTTGAGTTTGCTCACACTACCATTCATGAGACTAAATTTGCTTATGTGGAGAGTAATAAAATTTCTATGCTTATGGATCATGAAAAGAATGCTTTATGTGATAGCTATATTGTTGAATTCATTCATGATGCTACTGAAAATTATTATGAGGGAGGAACTTATGCTTGTAGGAATTGCAATAATATCAAGTTTCCTCTCTATGTGTTGAAAATTTGAAGTTATGCTTGTTTTGCCTTCCTATGCTAGTAGATTCTTGTTCCCATAAGTTGTTTGCTCACAAAATCCCTATGCATAGGAAGTGGGTTAGACTTAAATGCTTGCCATGTGATTTATGATGCTCTTGTTATGTTTCAATTCATATCTTTTATGCGAGCATCATTGAAATCATCATGTCTAGCTTAAAAGGCATTAAAGAAAAGCGCTTGTTGGGAGACAACCCAACACTTTTACCTACTGTTTTTGTGTGTTCATATGATTATGCTACTGTAGTGATCATGTGTTATAGCTTTTTTTAAAATAAAGTGCCAAGTAAAGCCTTTGAGATCATGTTGGGTGATAGTAGATTTGATCTTGCTGGAAAACAGAAACTTTTGCGCTCACGAAAATAAGTCTCATTTTTTTACAGAAGAGTGCTTTTGAGTTGATTATTTTTTCAGAAGTTTAATATACAAATTTCTCGCGTGGTCCTAATTTTTTCATAATTTTTGGAGTAGCAGAAGTATGGTTTTAGGACAGATTAGAACAGACTGTTCTGTTTTTGACAGATTCTGTTTTCAATGCATAGTTTGCTTGTTTTCTAGTTTCTATGGCTTATATTGCTCACTATAAATTGTAGAAATGATATGCTACAGTAGTCATTGTGTGAGAATAATTATGAATCTTGTCTTTGACAGTACCAAAGTGAATGGTTTGCTCTTTACCATACTAACATATCTCACAAGTTCTTGTTGAGTTTTGTGTGGATGAAGTTTTTGAGATTTAGGAAAACCGTGATATGAGAGGAATTAAGGAGACAAAAAAGCTCAAGCTTGGGGATGCCCAAGGCATCCCAAAATAATATTTCAAGAAGTCTCAAGCATCTAGGCTTGGGGATGCCCCGGTAGGTATCCCACCTTTCTTCTTCAACAATTATGGGTTAGTATCGGTTGAGCCTAAGTTTTTACTTCTTCACATGATGTGTGCTATCCTTGAAGTGTCATTTTGTTTTGTTTTGCTTGCTGTTTTAATAAAATACTTAGATCTGAAAGTTCTTAAATAAAAGAGAGTCCACAATTAGCTACTTATTTACTTAACTACTCGCATGATCTTCACTTATATCTTTTTGGAGTAGTTTGTCATTTACTCTTGTGCTTCACTTATATCCTATGAGTAAATTGCTGAATAAATTGAATGTAATGAAGTTGAAATCATATCATGCCTAGTGGTAGCTTCACATTGGGTTTAGAAAGTGAAATATTTTGAGGCTTGACAATCACAATATTGGCCATACAAGCAATTCACGATTAATTAGTATAAGGAAGAGAACTTTCACATGCAAATACATTATCATGGAAATATTTTGTGATTGTGAGCCCCCATCAGAATATTATATGCCAAAATTGTTGACGTTGGACAAGGAAGACAACGTAATGATTTACGTTTGTTCATATTCACATAGAAGTTATATTGTTATAGATCCTTCAACATGTGGTGCTTGCCCCCATCTTTGCTAGCCAAAAATTCCGCATTAAGTAGAGATACTACTTGTGCATCCAAAAACCCTTAAACCCAAATCTTATTTTCAAGTGTCCACCATACCTACCTATGGATTGAGCAAGATCCTTCAATTAAGTTGTCATCGGTGCAATAAGGCAATAAAAATTGCTTCTAAAAGTGCTAGATCATTTAGTGTAAGAGAAAATTGAGCGTTGTACGAATTTGGATGGCAAAGAATAAAAGCGACAGACTGCATAATAAAGGTTGCCATCTTAAGGGGCAATACAACGTGACATTCTTTTGCCCTAAGGGATTGAGCATACAAACAAATAAGCGCATGGCAACCTCTGCTTCCCAATGGAAGGGCCTATCTTCTACTTTTATGTATTTACTTTTATGCAAAGAGTCAAAGTTTTTCTCTCTATTCCTTTTTATTTTTCTCTTTTGGCAAGCATCATGTGGTGAGAAAGATCTAGGCACATATGTCCAGTTGAATATGGGTAGCATGAGTTATTATTGTTGACATCACCCTTGAGGTGAATACGTTGGGAGGCAAAACAATAAGCCCCTATCTTTCTATGTGTCCGGTTGAAACGTTTTGCTCATGTGTATGCAGTGAGTGTTAGCAATCATAGAAGACTATATGATGGTTGAGTATGTGGAGCTCTTACTTAAACTCTGTTGAATAAGTTGAATTGCAATTGCTTGGTGACTGAGAACATAGGTTGTTGGGTTTCAAGAGAGTTCATTGTTTGAACCTTAACATGTGAATTGGTTGCTACTATAACATGAGAAGTTTTATAAGAAAGAATTGTTGTTATGATGCTAGAAAAAGTGATTGAAATTATCATTGATCAAATTTATGCACTTGCTAGCATTCACACTTCATAAATTATTTCTTTTATCATTTACCTACTCGAGGACGAGTAGGAATTAAGCTTGGGGATGCTGATACGTCTTCAACGTATCTATAATTTATGAAGTATTCATGCTGTTATTTTATCATTCTTGGGTGTTTTAAAATCATTTTATGGCAACTTTATATCATTTTTTGGGACTGACCTATTGACCAAGTGCCCAGTGCCAGTTGTTATTTTTTGCTTGTTTTTTACATAGCAGGAAATCAATATCAAACGGAGTCCAAACGCAATGAAACTTTACGGAGATTTTTTCTGGACCAGAGGGAACCCAATGGGACTGAGCTGCACCTGGGGGGGCGAGGGGGGCACAGCCCACCAGGGCGCGCCAGGCCCCCCTGGCGCGCCCAGGTGGGTTGTGCCCACCTCGGTGGCCTCCCGCACCCCCGGTTTGTCCTATAAATTCACAAATATTCCGAAACCCTTCGGGGTTAACCTAGACGAGAAGTTCCGCCGCCGCAAGGCTCTGTAGCCACCGAAAACCAATCTAGACCCCGTTCCGGCACCCTGCCGGAGGGGGGAATCATCTCCGGTGTCCATCTTCATCATCCCCGCGGACACCACGATGAGGAGGGAGTAGTCCACCATCGGGGCCGAGGGTTTGTACCAGTAGCTATGTGTTTGATCTCTCTCTCGTGATCTATATCATGGGCTTTGTTAATATAGTCGGATCATATGATGTTTCTCCCCTCTATACTCTTGTTATGATGAATTGAATCTTTACCCTTCAAAGTTTTGTCTTGTCAGATTGATATTCAGAGATGAGAACACATGATATATGTCTTGCAATATGAATACTTGAGGTGACAATGAGGTATCCTATTGATACACTTGATATGTTTTATGGCATTCAACTCGCGGATTCCCGCGGTGATATTGGGGTAATCTATGCATATGGGTTGATGCACGTTTTTCTCCGACAGAAACTTTGGGGTCTCTTTATAGTTCTTTGTGTGGATTGAGTATTATGAATATGAATTTGCTTTGGTGTTATTCTAGTACGAACTCTAGGATAGATCGAACAGAAAAAATAGCTTTGTGTTATTTTCGTACGAACTCTTGAATAGATCGAACGAAAAAATAGCTTTGAGGTGGTTTCGTGACCTACAAACAATTCCTATCTTTTGGTCTCCGTTAATACGAACTCGGGAGTGATTCTTTATTGCACTTTGAGGGATAATCATATGATCCAACTATGTTAGCATTGTTGAGAGGTTGCACTAGTGAAAGTACGGACCCTAGGCCTCATTTTTAAGCATTGCAACATACCGTTTTTGTGCCCGTTTACTATTTGCTACCTTGCTGTTTTTATTTATTCAGATTATAAATATATATTTCTACCATCAATATTACACTTGTATCACCATCTCTTCGCCGAACAAGTGCACCTATACAATTTGCCATTGTATCGGGTGTGTTGGGGACACAAGAGTTTTCTTGTATTTGGTTGCAGGGTCGTTTGAGAGAGACCATCTTCATCCTACACCTCCCACGGATTGATAAACCTTAGGTCATCCACTTGAGGGAAAATTGCTACTGTCCTACAAAACTCTGCGCTTGGAGGCCCAACACGTGTCTACAAGAATAAAGTTGCGTAGTAGACATCAGCATCCGAGCCAGGTCTATGCGTAGATGATATGCACGAGTAGAACACAAAGTGTTGTGGGCGATAATAGTCATACTGCTTACCACCAACGTCTTACTTTGATTCGGCGGTATTGTTGGATGAAGCGGCCCGGACCGACATTACATGACCGCGTTCATGAGACTGGTTCTACCGACATGCTTTGCACACAGGTGGCTGGCGGGTGTCTGTTTCTCCAACTTTAGTTGAATCGAGTTTGACTACGGCCGGTCCTTGTTGAAAGTTAAAACAGCACACTTGACGAAAAATCGTTGTGGTTTTGATGCGTAGGTAAGAACGGTTCTTGCTAGAAGCCCGTAGCAGCCACGTAAAACTTGCAACAACAAAGTAAAGGACGTCTAACTTGTTTTGCAGGGCTTGTTGTGATGTGATATGGTCAATGTGATACAAGTTTTTTGTATGAGATATTCATGTTTTGTAAAAGTTATCAGCAACTGGCAGGAGCCTTATGGTTGTCGCTTTATTATATGAAATGCAATCGCCATGTAATTGCTTTACTTTATCACTAAGCGGTAGCGATAGTCGTAGAAGCAATAGTTGGCGAGACAACAACGATGCTACGATGGAGATCAAGGTGTCAAGCCGGTGACGATGGAGATCATGACAGTGCTTTCGAGATGGAGATCAAAGGCACAAGATGATGATGGCCATATCATGTCACATATTTTGATTACATGTGATGTTTATCTTTTATGAATCTTATTTTGCTTAGTTCGGCGGTAGCATTATAAGATGATCTCTCACTAAATTTCATGGTATGAGTGTTCTCCCTAAGTATGCACCGTTGCTACAGTTCGTCGTGCTGAGACACCACGTGATGATCGGGTGTGATAAGCTCTACGTTCACATACAATGGGTGCAAGCCAGTTTTGCACGTGCAGAATACTCGGGTTAAACTTGACGAGCCTAGCATATGCAGATATGGCCTCGGAACACTGAGACCGAAAGGTCGAACGTGAATCATATAGTAGATATGATCAACATAGAGATGTTCACCATTGAAAACTACTCCATCTCACGTCATGATTGGACATGGTTTAGTTGATGTGGATCACGTGATCATTTAGATGACTAGAGGGATGTCTATCTAAGTGGGAGTTCTTAAGTAATATGATTAATTGAACTTTAATTTATCATGAACTTAGTACCTGATAGTTTTTTTGCATATCTATATTGTTGTAGATCAATGGCCCGTGCTACCGTTCCCTTGAATTTTAATGCGTTCCTAGAGAAAGCTAAGTTGAAAGATGATGGTAGCAATTACACGGACTGGGTTCATAACTTGAGGATTATCCTCATTGCTGCACAGAAGAATTACGTCCTGGAAGCACCGCTAGGTGCAAGACCCGCTACAGGAGCAACTCCGGACGTTATGAACGTCTGGCAGAGCAAAGCTGATGACTACTCGATAGTTCAGTGTGCCATGCTTTACAGCTTAGAATCGGGACTTCAAAGACGTTTTGAACGTCATGGATCATATGAGATGTTTCAGGAGTTGAAGTTAATATTTCAAGCAAATGCCCGAGCTGAGGCATATGAAGTCTCCAACAAGTTCTATAGCTGCAAGATGGAGGAGAATAGTTTTGTTAGTGAACACATACTTAGAATGTCTGGGTACCATAACCACTTGACTCAGCTGGGAGTTAATCTTCCTGATGATAGTGTGATTGACAGAGTTCTTCAATCACTGCCACCAAGCTATAAAGGCTTTGTGATGAACTATAATATGTGATACGTCTCCAACGTATCTATAATTTTTTATTGTTCCATGCTATATTATATTCTGTTTTGGATGTTTATTGGGCTTTATTATACACTTTTATATTATTTTTGGGACTAACCTATTAACTGGAGGCCCAGCCCAGATTGCTGTTTTTTTGCCTATTTCAGTGTTTCGCAGAAAAGGAATATCAAACGAAGTCCAAACGGAATGAAACCTTCGTGAACGTGATTTTCGGAACGAACGTGATCCAGAGGACTTGGAGTCCACGTCAAGAAAGCAACGAGGAGGGCATGAGGCAGGGGGGCGCGCCTACCCCCCTGGGCGCGCCCTCCACCCTCGTGGGCCCCTCGTGGCTCCCCTGCCCGACTTCTTTCGCCTATATATACCTACGTACCCCCAAATGATCAGAACAAGAGCCAAAACCCTATTTCCACCGCCGCAACCTTCTGTACCCGTGAGATCCCATCTTGGGGCCTTTTCCGGCGCTCCGCCGGAGGGGGCATTGATCACGGAGGGCTTCTACATCAACACCATAGCCCCTTCGATGATGTGTGAGTAGTTTACCTCAGACCTTCGGGTCCATAGTTATTAGCTAGATGGCTTCTTCTCTCTCTTTGGATCTCAATACCATGTTCTCCTCGATCTTCTTGGAGATCTATTGGATGTAATCTTCTTTTGCGGTGTGTTTGTCGAGATCCGATGAATTGTGGGTTTATGATCAAGTTTATCTATGAACAATATTTGAATCTCCTCTGAATTCTTTTATGTATGATTGGTTATCTTTGCAAGTCTCTTCGAATTATCAGTTTGGTTTGGCCTACTAGATTGATCCTTCTTGCAATGGGAGAAGTGCTTAGCTTTGGGTTCAATCTTGCGGTGTCCTTTCCCAGTGACGGCGGGGCAGCAAGGCACGTATTGTATTGTTGCCATCGAGGATAAAAGGATGGGGTTTATATCATATTGCATGAGTTTATCCCTCTACATCATGTCATCTTACTTAAAGCATTACTCTGTTCTTATGAACTTAATACTCTAGATGCATGCTGGATAGCGGTCGATGTGTGGAGTAATAGTAGTAGATGCAGAATCGTTTCAGTCTACTTGTCGCGGACGTGATGCCTATATACATGATCATACCTAGATATTCTCATAAATATGCTCAATTCTATCAATTGCTCGACACTAATTCGTTTACCCACCGTAATACTTATGCTCTTGAGAGAAGCCACTAGTGAAACCTATGGCCCCCGAGTCTATTTTCCATCATATTATCTTCCAACACTTAGTTATTTCCATTGTCGTTTATTTACTTTGCATCTTTATTTACTCTCTATTATAAAAAGACCAAAAATATTATCTTATCATATCTATCAGATCTCACTCTCGTAAGTGACCGTGAAGGGATTGACAACCCCTTTATTGCGTTGGTTGCGAGGTTCTTGTTTGTTTGTGTAGGTGCGTGGGACTCGCGCGTGGTCTCCTACTGGATTGATACCTTGCTTCTCAAAAACTGAGGGAAATACTTACGCTACTTTACTGCATCACCCTTTCCTCTTCAAGGGAAAACCAACGCAGTGCTCAAGAGGTAGCAATATGCAAGGGATGGAAAAGACAATTCCCGAGCTCTTCGCGATGCTAAAGGCCGCGGAGGTAGAAATCAAGAAGGAGCATCATGTGTTGATGGTTAATAAGACCACTAGTTTCAAGAAAAAGGGCAAAAGGAAGAAGGGGAACTTCAAGAAGAATAGCAAGCAAGTTGCTGCTCCCGGGAAGAAGCCCAAGTCTGGACCTAAGCCTGAAACTGAGTGCTTCTACTGCAAAGGGACTGGTCACTGGAAGCGGAACTGCCCCAAGTATTTGGCGGATAAGAAGGATGGCAAAGTGAAAGGTATATTTGATATACATGTTATTGATTTGTACCTTACTAATGCTTGTAGTAGCGCCTGGGTATTTGATACTGGTTCTGTTGCTCATAGCTGCAACTCGAAACAGGGGCTACGGATTAAACGAGGATTGGCTAAGGACGAGGTGACGGAAATGGTTCCAAAGTCGATGTGATCGCCGTCGGCACGCTACCGTCGGGATAAGTTTTAGACCTGAATAATTTTTATTTGGTGCCAGCGTTGAGCATGAACATTATATCTGGATCTTGTTTGATGCGAGACGGTTATTCATTTAAATCAGATAATAATGGTTGTTCTATTTATATGAGTAATATCTTTTATGGTCATGCACCCTTGATGAGTGGTCTATTTTTGTTGAATCGATTGTAGTGATACACATATTCATAATATTGAAGCCAAAAGATGCAAATTTAATAATGATAGTGCAACTTATTTGTGGCACTGCCGTTTAGGTCATATTGGTGTAAAGAGCATGAAGAAACTCCATGCTGATGGGCTTTTGGAATCACTTGATTATGAATCACTTGATGCTTGCGAACCATGCCTCATGGGCAAGATGACTAAAACTACGTTCTCCGGAACAATGGAGCGAGCAACTGACTTATTGGAAATAGTACATACTGATGTATGTGGTTCGATGAGTGTTGAGTCTCGCGGCGGGTATCGTTATTTTCTGACCTTCACAGATGATTTGAGCAGATATGGGTATATCTACTTGATGAACATAAGTCTGAAACATTTGAAAAGTTCAAAGAATTTCAGAGTGAAGTGGAAAATCATCGTAACAAGAAAATAAAGTTTCTATGATCTGATCGTGGTGGTGAATATTTGAGTTACGAGTTTGGTCTTCATTTGAAACAATGTGGAATAGTTTCGCAACTCACGCCACCTGGAACACCACAACGTAATGGTGTGTCCGAACATCGTAACCGTACTTTATTAGATATGGTGCGATCTATGATGTCTCTTACCGATTTACCACTATCGTTTTGGGGTTATGCTTTAGAGACGGCTGCATTCACGTTAAATAGAGCACCATCTAATCCGTTGAGACGACACCATATGAACTATGGTTTGGCAAGAAACCTAAGCTGTCGTTTCTTAAAGTTTGAGGCTGCGATGCTTATGTGAAAAAGCTTCAACCTGATAAGCTCGAACCCAAATTAGAGAAATGCGTCTTCATAGGATACCCAAAGGAGACTGTTGGGTACACCTTCTATCACAGATCCGAAGGCAAGATTTTCGTTGCTAAGAATGGATCCTTTCTAGAGAAGGAGTTTCTCTCGAAAGAAGTGAGTGGGAGGAAAGTAGAACTTGATGAGGTAATTGTACCTTCTCCCGAATTGGAAAGTAGTTCATTACAAAAATCAGTTCCAGTGATGCCTACACCAATTAGTGAGGAAGTTAATGATGATGATCGTGAAACTTCGGATCAAGTTACTACCGAACCTCGTACGTCAACCAGAGTACGTTCCGCACCAGAGTGGTACGGTAATCCTGTTCTGGAAGTCATGTTACTAGACTGACGAACCTACGAACTATGAGGAAGCGATGATGAGCCCAGATTCCGCGAAATGGCTTGAGGCCATGAAATCTGAGATGGGATCCATGTATGAGAACAAAGTGTGGACTTTGGTTGACTTGCCCGATGATCGGCAAGCCATAGAGAATAAATGGATCTTCAAGAAGAAGACTGACGCTGACGGTAATGTTACTATCTACAAAGCTCGACTTGTTGCGAAAGGTTTTCGACAAGTTCAAGGAGTTGACTACGATGAGACCTTCTCACCCGTAGCGATGCTTAAGTCTGTCCGAATCATGTTATCAATTGCCGCATTTTATGATTATGAAATCTGGCAAATGGATGTCAAAATTGCATTCCTTAATGGATATCTTAAAGAAGAGTTGTATATGATGCAACCAAAAGGTTTTGTCGATCCTAAAGGTGCTAACAAAGTGTGCAAGCTCCAGTGATCCATTTATGGACTGGTGCAAGCCTCTCGAGTTGGAATATATGCTTTGATAGTGTGATCAAAGCATATGGTTTTATATAGACTTTTGGAGAAGCCTGTATTTACAAGAAAGTGAGTGGGAGCTCTGTAGCATTTCTAATATTATATGTGGATGACATATTGTTGATTGGAAATGATACAGAATTTCTGGATAGCATAAAAGGATACTTGAATAACAATTTTTCAATGAAAGACCTCGGTGAAGCTGCTTATATATTGGTCATCAAGATCTATAGAGATAGATCAAGACGCTTAATTGGACTTTCACAAAGCACATACCTTGATAAAGTTTTGAAGAAGTTCAAAATGGATCAGTCAAAGAAAGGATTCTTGCCTGTGTTACAACGTGTGACATTGAGTCAGACTCAATGCCCGACCATTGCAGAAGATAGAGAGAAAATGAAAGTCATTCCCTGTGCCTCAGCCATAGGTTCTATCATGTATGCAATGCTGTGTACCAGACCTGATGTGTGCCTTGCTATAAGTTTAGCAGGGAGGTACCAAAGTAATCCTGATGTGTGACAGCGGTCAAGAACATCCTGAAATACCTGAAAAGGACTAAGGATATGTTTCTCATTTATGGAGGTGACAAAGAGCTTGTCGTAAATGGTTACGTCGATGCAAGCTTTGACACTAATCCGGATAACTCTAAGTCGCAAACTGGATACGTATTTATATTTAATGGTGGAGCTGTAAGTTGGTGCAGTTCCAAGCAGAGCGTCGTGGCAGGATCTACGTGTGAAGCGGAGTACATAGCTGCTTCGGAAGCAGCAAATGAAGGAGTCTGGATGAAGGAGTTCATATCCGATCTAGGTGTAATACCTAGTGCATCGGGTCCAATGAAAATCTTTTGTGACAATACTGGAGCAATAGCCTTAGCGAAGGAATCCATATTTCACAAAAGAACCAAACACATCAAGAGACGCTTCAATTCCATCCGTGATCAAGTCAAGGAGGGAGACATAGAGATTTGCAAAATACATATGGATCTGAATGTTGCAGGCCCATTGACTAAGCCTCTTCCACGAGCAAAACATGATCAACACCAAGACTCCATGGGCGTTAGAATCATTACTATGTAATCTAGATTATTGACTCTAGTGCAAGTGGGAGACTGAAGGAAATATGCCCTAGAGGCAATAATAAAGTTGTTATTTATATTTCCTTATTTCATGATAAATGTTTATTATTCATGCTAGAATTGTATTAACCGGAAACTTAGTACATGTGTGAATACATAGACAAAACAGAGTGTCCCTAGTATGCCTCTACTTGACTAGCTCGTTGATCAAAGATGGTTATGTTTCCTGACCATAGACATGTGTTGTCATTTGATGAACGAGATCACATCATTAGAGAATGATGTGATGGACAAGACCCATCCGTTAGCTTAGCATAATGATCATTTAGTTTTATTGCTATTGCTTTCTTCATGACTTATACATGTTCCTCTGACTATGAGATTATGCAACTCCCGAATACCAGAGGAACACCTTGTGTGCTATCAAACGTCACAACATAACTGGGTGATTATAAAGATGCTCTACAGGGGTCTCCGAAGGTGTTTGTTGGGTTGGCATAGATCAAGATTAGGATTTGTCACTCTGTGTATCGGAGAGGTATCTCTGGGCCCTCTCGGTAATGCACATCACTATAAGCCTTGCAAGCAATGTGACTAATGAGTTAGTTGCGGGATGATGCATTACGGAACGATTAAAGAGACTTGCCGGTAACGAGATTGAACTAGGTATGATGATACCGACGATCGAATCTCGGGCAAGTAACATACCGATGACAAAGGGAACAACGTTTGTTGTTATGCGGTTCGACCGATAAAGATCTTCATAGAATATGTAGGAGCCAATATGAGCATCCAGGTTCCGCTATTGGTTATTGACCGGAGATGTGTCTCGGTCATGTCTACATAGTTCTCAAACCAGTAGGGTCCGCACGCTTAACGTTCAATGACGATTTGTATTATGAGTTATGTGTTTTGGTGACTGAAGTTTGTTCGGAGTCCTGGACGAGATCACGGACATGACGAGGAGTCTCGAAATGGTCGAGAGGTAAAGATTCATATATTGGAAGGTTATATTTGGACATCGGAATGGTTCCGAATGATTCGGGTATTTTACCGGAGTACCGAGGGGTTACCGGAACCCCCGGGTGGAAATATGGGCCTTAGTGGGCCTTAGTGGAGAGAGAGGAGGGCCGCAAGGGTTGGCTGCCCCCCTTTCCCTCTCCCTCTCCTTCCTTTTACCTCCCGTGGAAGAAAGGAAAATGGGGGGTGAATCCTACTTGGACTAGGAGTCCAAGTAGGCTAGTCCAAGTAGGATTCACCCCATGGCGCGCCCCTCCTGGCCGCCGGCCTCTCTCCCCCCTCCTTTATATACTTGGGCAGGGGGCACCCCAAAGGCACACCAAGATTTCTCTTAGCCGTGTGCGGTGCCCCCTCCACAGTTTACGCCTCCGGTCATAGCGTCATAGTGCTTAGGCGAAGCCCTGCGCGGATCACATCACCAACACCGTCGCCACGCTGTCGTGCTGACGGAACTCTCCCTCGACCCTCTACTAGATCAAGAGTTCGAGGGACGTCATCGAGCTGAACGTGTGCTGAACACGGAGGTGCCGTACATTCGATACTTGGATCGTGAAGACGTTCGACTACATCAACCGCGTTAACATAACGCTTCCGCTTTCGGTCTACGAGGGTACGTGGACACACTCTCCCCCTCTCGTTGCTATGCATCTCCTAGATAGATCTTGCGTGTTCGTAGGAATTTTTTTCAAATTACATGCTACGTTCCCCAACAAGACTAGCCGCCGCCGCTCCCGTGATCCTCCAATGCCACCTCCCTGAGCTCGGGCGTGCGGGCTCACGACGGTGGCCGGTGGCAGGGCGCTACTGCGGCAAGGTCTCTGCGTGATACGTCTCCGTCGTATCTACTTTTCCAAACACTTTTGCCCTTGTTTTGGACTCTAACTTGCATGATTTGAATGGAACTAACCCGGACTGACGCTGTTTTCAGCAGAATTGCCATGGTGTTATCTTTGTGCAGAAAAAAACATTCTCGGAATGACCTGAAACTCCATGGAGATTATTTTTGGAAATAATAAAAAAATACTGGCAAAAGAATCAAGACCAGGGGGCCCTCACCCTGTCCACGAGGGTGGGAGGCGCGCCCCCTGCCTCATGGGCCCCCTGGAGCTCCACCGACCTCAACTCCAACTCCATATATTCGTGTTCGGGGAGAAAAAAATCAGAGAGAAGGATTCATCGCGTTTTACGATACAGAGCCGCCGCCAAGCCCTAAACTCTCTCGGGAGGGCTGATCTGGAGTCCGTTCGGGGCTCCGGAGAGGGGAAACTGTCGCCGTTGTCATCATCAACCATCCTCCATCACCAATTTCATGATGCTCATCGCCGTGCGTGAGTAATTCCAACGTAGGCTTGCTAGACGGTGATGGGTTGGATGAGATCTATCATGTAATCAAGTTAGTTTTGTTAGGGTTTGATCCCTAGTATCCATTATGTTCTGAGATTGATGTTGCTATGACTTTGCTATGCTTAATGCTTGACACTAGGGCCCGAGTGCCATGATTTCAGATCTGAACCTATTATGTTTTCATGAATATATGTGAGTTCTTGATCCTATCTTGCATGTCAATAGTCACCTACTATGTGTTATGATCCGGCAACCCCGAAGTGACAATAATCGGGACCACTCCCGGTGATGACCGTAGTTTGAGGAGTTCATGTATTCACTATGTGTTAATGCTTTGGTCCGGTACTCTATTAAAAGGAGGCCTTAATATCCCTTAGTTTCCAATAGGACCCCGCTGCCACGGGAGGGTAGGACAAAAGATGTCATGCAAGTTCTTTTCCATAAGCACGTATGACTATATTCGGAATACATGCCTACATTACATTGATGAATTGGAGCTAGTTCTGTGTCACCCTATGTTACGACTGTTACATGATAAACCGCATCCGACATAACTATCCATCACCGATCCAATGCCTACGAGCTTTCCACATATTGTTCTTCGCTTATTTACTTTTCTGTTGCTACTGCTACAATCACTACAAAACCCAAAAATATTAATTTTGCTACCGTTATCACTATTATCATATTACTTTGCTGCAGATATTAAGTTATCCAGGTGTGATTGAAATGACAACTCAACTGCTAATACTTGAGAATATTCTTTGGCTCCCCTTGTGTCGAATCAATAAATTTGGGTTGAATACTCTACCCTCGAAAACTGTTGTGATCCCCTATACTTGTGGGTTATCAAGACTATTTTCTGGCGCCGTTGCCCAGGGGCATAGCTCTACTCTTTGAGTCACTTGGGATTTATATCAGCTAGTCACTATGAAGAACTTGAAAGACGAGAAAACAAAAATTTATCCCTCAACTACGAGGGGAGGTAAGGAACTGCCATCTAGCTCTGCACTTGATTCACCTTCTGTTTTGAGTAAGCTTGCGACACCTAAACCTGCTTCTGCTATTAATTCTGATATGTCGCATGTTATTGATGATGCCACTTCTGCTATGCACGATACTTATGATGAAACTACTTCTATGCTTGATAATACTGTACCACTTGGTGAATTTCTTGATGAACAACTTGCTAGGGCTAGAGAGAATGAAATTATTGAAACTGATAATTTTGATGAAAGTGATGATGAAGGCTCTCCCCCTAAATATGAATTACCTGTTGTGCATGAGGGCTATGTTATGGATGAAGAAACTGCTAGAGACTTTCTTGCTTGCAATGATAGGAGAGATCTTAAGAAATTATTAGTTAAGCTGAAACAAAGATCTTTGAATGCTAGAATGAAATATGATCCTGCTTATGCTACTTCACCTATCTTTGTTACTGATAAGGATTATGAATTCTCTATTGATCCTGAGATAATTACCTTGGTTGAATCTGATCCTTTCTATGGCTATGAATCTGAAACTGTTGTGGCACATCTTACTAAATTAAATGATATAGCCACCCTATTCACGAATGACTAGAGAACTCGCTACTTTTATATCCTTAAATTATTTCTGTTCTCATTAAAGGGTGATGCTAAGACATTGTTTAATTCTCTTGATCCTGGTTGTGTGCGTAGTCCCCAGGATATGATTTATTACTTCTCTGCTAAATATTTCCCCGCTCATAAGAAACAAGCTGCTTTAAGGGAAATATATAATTTTGTGCAAATTGAAGAAGAGAGTCTCCCACAAGCTTGGGGGAGGCTTCTCCAATTACTTAATGCTTTGCCTGATCATCCTCTTAAGAAAAATGAAATACTTGATATCTTTTATAATGGACTAACCGTTACTTCCAAGGACCACTTGGATAGTTGTGATGGTTGTGTTTTCAAGGAAAGAACACCGGATGAAGCTGAAATTCTATTGAATAATATGTTGACCAATGAAAATAATTGGACACTTCCTGAGCCAACTCCTGAGCTTATTCCTAAACCAACTCCGAAGAAAAGGGGTGTTCTATTTCTCAGTCCTGAAGATATGCAAGAGGCAAAGAAATCTATGAAAGAAAAAGGTAATAAAGCTAAAGATGTTAAGAGTTTACCTCCTGTTGAAGAAATACATGGTCTTAATTTACCGCCTGTGGAAGAAATACATTGTTTTAATCTATCACCTATTGAAGAAACACATGGTCTTGATAACCCGACACAGGTAGTAAAGGTAAATTCTCTCTATAAATTTGGTGAAGGTGATATTCCTCGTTATAAGTCTGCTAGCCAATGCTTAGATGAGTTTGATAATTTTTGTAAAACAAGAAAACTTTAATGCTTATGTTGGTAGACAATTGCAACGCAATTCTTATATGATTGAACACTTGAGTGATTATATGTCTAGAGTTAAAGGTGAACTTAAACTCATTAGTAAACATGCTTCTATGGTTACCACTCAAGTAGAACAAGTACTTAAAGCTCAAAATGATTTGCTCAATGAATTGAATAGTAAGAAAAATGATTTTGCTGTTAGAGTGGCTACTAGAACTAGTAAAATGACTCAGGAACCTTTGTATACTGAAGGCCACCCTAAGAGAATTGAGCAAGATTCTCAGAGAACTAATGTTGATGTACCTAGTCCTTCTAAAAGGAAGAAAAAGAAAAATGATAGGACTTTGCATGCTTCTAGTGAACCTGTTGTAGACACACCTGAGAATCCCAATGATATTTCTATTTCTGATGCTGAAACACAATCTGGTAATGAACATGAACCTAGTGATAATGTTAATGATGATGTTCATGTTGATGCTCAACCTAGCAATGACAATGATGTAGAGATTGAACCCGATGTTGATCTTGATAACCCACAATCAAAGAATCAACTGTTGGAAATATGCCCTAGAGGCAATAATAAATGGTTATTATTATATTTCTTTGTTCATGATAATTGTCTATTGTTCATGCTATAATTGTGTTATCCGGAAATCGTAATACATGTGTGAATACATAGACCACAATGTGTCCCTAGTAAGCCTCTAGTTGACTGGCTCGTTGATCAACAGATAGTCATGGTTTCCTGACTATGGACATTGGATGTCATTGATAACGGGATCACATCATTAGGAGAATGATGTGATGGACAAGACCCAATCCTAAGCATAGCTCAAAGATCGTGTAGTTCGTTTGCTAGAGCTTTTCCAATGTCAAGTATCTTTTCCTTAGACCATGAGATTGTGCAACTCCCGGATACCGTAGGAGTGCTTTGGGTGTGCCAAACGTCACAACGTAACTGGGTGACTATAAAGGTACACTATGGGTATCTCCGAAAGTGTCTGTTGAGTTGGCACGGATCGAGACTGGGATTTGTCACTCCGTATGACGGAGAGGTATCTCTGGGCCCACTCGGTGATGCATCATCATAATGAGCTCAATGTGACTAAGGAGTTAGCCACGGGATCATGCATTATGGTACGAGTAAAGAGACTTGCCGATAACGAGATTGAACAAGGTATTGGGATACCGACGATCGAATCTCGGGTAAGTAACATACCGATTGACAAAGAGAATTGTATGCGGGATTGATTGAATCCTCGACATCGTGTTTCATCCGATGAGATCATCGTGGAACATGTGGGAGCCAACATGGGTATCCAGATCCCGCTGTTGGTTATTGACCGAAGAGGCGTCTCGGTCATGTCTGCATGTCTCCCGAACCCGTAGGGTCTACACACTTAAGGTTCGGTGACGCTAGGGTTGTAGAGATGTTAGTATGCGGAAACCCGAAAGTTGTTCAAAGTCCCGGATGAGATCCCGACGTCACGAGGAGTTCCGGAATGGTCCGGAGGTGAAGAATTATATATAGGAAGTCCAGTTTCGGCCACCGGGAAAGTTTCGGGGGTTATCGGTATTGTACCGGGACCACCGGAAGGGTCCCGGGGGTCCACCGGGTGGGGCCACCTGTACCGGAGGGCCCCATGGGCTGAAGTGGGAAGGGAACCAGCCCTTAGTGGGCTGGGGCGCCCCCCTTGGGCCTCCCCCTGCGCCTAGGGTTGGAAACCCTAGGGGTGGGGGCGCCCCACTTGGCTTGGGGGGGAAGCCACCCCCCCTTCCCCCTTGGCCGCCCCCCCCATGTAGATGGGTTCCAGGGCCGGCGCCCCCCCCCCCTCCAGGGGTCCTATAAATAGTGGGGGGAGGGAGGGCAGCAGCACCACAGCCCCTGGCGCCTCCCTCTCCCCCTGCAACACCTCTCCCTCTCGCAGAAGCTTGGCGAAGCCCTGCCGAGATCCCGCTACTTCCACCACCATGCCGTCGTGCTGCTGGATCTCCATCAACCTATACTTCCCCCTTGCTGGATCAAGAAGGAGGAGACGTCGCTGCTCCGTACGTGTGTTGAACGCGGAGGTGCCGTTCGTTCGGCACTCGGTCATCGGTGATTTGGATCACGGCGAGTACGACTCCATCAACCCCGTTCATTGGAACGCTTCCGCTCGCGATCTACAAGGGTATGTAGATGCACTCCTTTCCCCTCGTTGCTAGTATACTCCATAGATGGATCTTGGTGATGCGTAGGAATTTTTTTTAAATTCTGCTACGATCCCCAACAGTGGCATCATGAGCCAGGTCTATGCGTAGTTACTATGCACGAGTAGAACACAAAGCAGTTGTGGGCGTAGATGTTGCCAATTCTTCTTGCCGCTACTAGTCTTATCTTTTTTCGGCGGTATTGTGGGATGAAGCGGCCGGACCGACCTTACACGTACGCTTACGTGAGACAGGTTCCACCGACTGACATGCACTAGTTGCATAAGGTGGCTAGCGGGTGTCTGTCTCTCCCACTTTAGTCGGAACGGATTCGATGAAAAGGGTCCTTATGAAGGGTAAATAGAAATTGGCATATCACGTTGTGGTTTTACGTAGGTAAGAAACGTTCTTGCTAGAAACCTATACAAGCCACGTAAAAACTTGCAACAACAATTAGAGGACGTCTAACTTGTTTTTGCAGCATGTGCTATGTGATGTGATATGGCCAGAAGATGTGATGAATGATATATGTGATGTATGAGATTGATCATATTCTTGCAATAGGAATCACGACTTGCATGTCGATGAGTATGACAACCGGCAGGAGCCATAGGAGTTGTCTTTATTTTTTGTATGACCTGCGTGTCATTGAATAACGCCATGTAAATTACTTTACTTTATTGCTAAACGCGTTAGCCATAGAAGTAGAAGTAATCGTTGGCGTGACAACTTCATGAAGACACAATGATGGAGATCATGATGATGGAGATCATGGTGTCATGCCGGTGACGAAGATGATCATGGTGCCCCGAAGATGGAGATCAAAGGAGCAAAATGATATTGGCCATATCATGTCACTATTTGATTGCATGTGATGTTTATCATGTTTTGCATCTTATTTGCTTAGAACGACGGTAGTAAGTAAGATGATCCCTTATAATAATTTCAAGATAGTGTTCCCCCTAACTGTGCACCATTGCGAAGGTTCGTTGTTTCGAAGCACCACGTGATGATCGGGTGTGATAGATTCTAACGTTCGCATACAACGGGTGTTGACGAGCCTAGCATGTACAGACATGGCCTCGGAACACACGCAATACACTTAGGTTGACTTGACGAGCCTAGCATGTACAGACATGGCCTCGGAACACGGAGGACCGAAAGGTCGAGCATGAGTCGTATAGAAGATACGATCAACATGGAGATGTTCACCGATCTTGACTAGTCTGTCTCACGTGATGATCGAACACGGCCTAGTTAACTCGGATCATGTTTCACTTAGATGACTAGAGGGATGTCTATCTGAGTGGGAGTTCATTGAATAATTTGATTATATGAACTTAATTATCATGAACTTAGTCTAAAATCTTTACAATATGTCTTGTAGATCAAATGGCCCACGTTGTCCTCAACTTCAACGCGTTCCTAGAGAAAACCAAGCTGAAAGATGATGGCAGCAACTATACGGACTGGGTCCGGAACCTGAGGATCATCCTCATAGGGCCAAGAAAGATTATGTCCTAGAAGCACCGCTAGGTGAAGCACCCATCCCAGAGAACCAAGACGTTATGAACGCTTGGCAATCACGTGCTGATGATTACTCCCTCGTTCAGTGCGGCATGCTTTACAGCTTAGAACCGGGTCTCCAAAAGCGTTTTGAGAAACATGGAGCATATGAGATGTTCGAAGAGCTGAAAATGGTTTTCCAAGCTCATGCCCGGGTCGAGAGATATGAAGTCTCCGACAAGTTCTTCAGCTGTAAAATGGAGGAGAATAGTTCTGTTAGTGAGCACATACTCAGAATGTCTGGGTTGCACAACCGCTTGTCTCAGCTGGGAGTTAATCTCCCGGATGACGCGGTCATTGACAGAATCCTTCAGTCGCTTCCACCAAGCTACAAGAGCTTTGTGATGAACTTCAATATGTAGGGGATGGAAAAGACCATTCCCGAGGTATATTCAATGCTGAAATCAGCGGAGGTGGAGATCAAAAAGGAACATCAAGTGTTGATGGTGAATAAAACCACTAAGTTCAAGAAAGGCAAGGGCAAGAAGAACTTCAAGAAGGACGGCAAGGGAGTTGCCGCGCCCGTAAGCCAGTTACTGGGAAGAAGTCAAAGAATGGACACAAGCCTGAGACTGAGTGCTTTTATTGCAAGGGAAGTGGTCACTGGAAGCGGAACTGCCCCAAATACTTAGCGGACAAGAAGGCCGGCAACACCAAAGGTATATGTGATATACATGTAATTGATGTGTACCTTACCAGTACTCGTAGTAGCTCCTGGGTATTTGATACCGGTGCGGTTGCTCATATTTGTAACTCAAAACAGGAACTGCGGAATAAACGGAGACTGGCAAAGGACGAGGTGATGATGCGCGTCGGGAATGGTTCCAAGGTCGATGTGATCGCTGTCGGCACGCTACCTCTGCATTTACCTACGGGATTAGTTTTAAACCTCAATAATTGTTATTTAGTGCCAGCTCTGAGCATGAACATTGTATCTGGATCTCGTTTAATTCGAGATGGCTACTCATTTAAATCCGAGAATAATGGTTGTTCTATTATATGAGAGATATGTTTTATGGTCATGCCCCGCTGGTCAATGGTTTATTCTTGATGAATCTCGAACGTGATGTTACACATATTCATAGTGTGAATACCAAAAGATGTAAAGTTGATAACGATAGTCCCACATACTTGTGGCACTGCCGCCTTGGTCACATTGGTGTCAAGCGCATGAAGAAGCTCCATGCAGATGGACTTTTGGAGTCTCTTGATTATGAATCATTTGACACGTGCGAACCATGCCTCATGGGTAAGATGACCAAGACTCCGTTCTCCGGAACAATGGAGCGAGCAACCAACTTATTGGAAATCATACATACCGATGTGTGCAGTCCAATGAGTGTTGAGGCTCGCGGAGGATATCGTTATGTTCTCACTGTCACTGATGACTTAAGTAGATATGGGTATGTCTACCTAATGAAACACAAGTCTGAAACCTTTGAAAAGTTCAAGGAATTTCAGAGTGAGGTTGAGAATCAACGTGACAGGAAAATAAAATTCTTACGATCAGATCGTGGTGGAGAATATTTAAGTCACGAATTTGGTACGCACTTAAGGAAATGTGGAATCGTTTCACAACTCACGCCGCCTGGAACACTGCAGCGAAACGGTGTGTCCGAACGTCGTAATCGCACTCTATTGGATATGGTGCGATCTATGATGTCTCTTACCGATCTACCGCTCTCATTTTGGGGCTATGCTTTAGAGACTGCCGCATTCACTTTAAATAGGGCTCCGTCAAAATCCGCTGAGACGACACCGTATGAATTATGGTTTGGGAAGAAACCTAAGCTGTCGTTTCTAAAAGTTTGGGGATGCGATGCTTATGTCAAGAAACTTCAACCTGAAAAGCTCGAACCCAAGTCGGAAAAATGCGTCTTCATAGGATACCCCAAGGAAACTATTGGGTATACCTTCTACCTCAGATCCGAAGGCAAGATCTTTGTTGCCAAGAACGGGTCCTTTTTGGAGAAAGAGTTTCTCTCGAAAGAATTGAGTGGGAGGAAAGTGGAACTTGATGAGGTGATAGTCACCCCTTCCGAACCGGAAAGTAGCGCAGCGCGGGAAGATGTTCCTGTGGTGCCTACACCAACTGGGGAGGAAGTTAATGATGATGATCATGAAGCTTCGGATCAAGTTACTGCTGAACTTCGTAGGTCCACAAGGACACGTTCCGCACCAGAGTGGTACGGCAACCCTGTCCTGGAAATCATGTTGTTAGACAACGGTGAACCTTCGAACTATGAAGAAGCGATGGCGGGCCCGGATTCCGACAAATGGCTAGAAGCCATGAAATCCGAGATAGGATCCATGTATGAAAACGAAGTATGGACTTTGACTGACTTGCCCGATGATCGGCGAGCCATAGAAAATAAATGGATCTTTAAGAAGAAGACAGACGCGGATGGTAATGTGACCATCTATAAGGCTCGACTTGTCGCTAAGGGTTATCGACAAGTTCAAGGGGTTGACTACGATGAGACTTTCTCACCCGTAGCGAAGCTGAAGTCCGTCTGAATCATGTTAGCAATTGCCGCATACTATGATTATGAGATATGGCAGCTGGACGTCAAAATGGCATTCCTTAATGGCTTCCTTAAGGAAGAATTGTATATGATGCAGCCGGAAGGTTTTGTCGATCCTAAGAATGCTGACAAAGTATGCAAGCTCCAGCGCTCAATCTATGGGCTGGTGCAAGCACCTCGGAGTTGGAACATTCGTTTTGATGAGATGATCAAAGCGTTTGGGTTTACACAGACTTATGGAGAAGCCTGTGTTTACAAGAAAGTGAGTGGGAGCTCTGTAGCATTTCTCTTATTATATGTGGATGACATACTATTGATGGGAAATGATATAGAATTCTTGGAAAGTATAAAGGCCTATTTGAATAAGTGTTTTTCAATGAAGGACCTTGGAGAAGCTGCTTATATATTAGGCATCAAGATCTATAGAGATAGATCGAGACGCCTCATTGGTCTTTCACAGAGTACGTACCTTGACAAGATATTGAAGAAGTTCAATATGGATCAGTCCAAGAAGGGGTTCTTGTTGGGGAATGTAGCGGAAATTCAAAATTTTCTACGCATCACCAAGATCAATCTATGGAGTAATCTAGCAACGAGGGGAAGGGGAGTGCATCTACATACCCTTGTAGATCGCGATGCGGAAGCGTTGCAAGAACGCGGATGAAGGAGTCGTACTCGTAGCGATTCAGATCGCGGTTGATTCCGATCTAAGCACCGAAGAACGGTGCCTCCGCGTTCAACACACGTGCAGCCCGGTGACGTCTCCCACGCCTTGATCCAGCAAGGAGAGAGGGAGAGGTTGGGGAAGACTCCGTCCAGCAGCAGCACGACGGCGTGGTGGTGATGGAGGAGCGTGGCAATCCTGCAGGGCTCCGCCAAGCACCGCGGGAGAGGAGGAAGAAGAGGGGTAGGGCTGCGCTATGAGGGTGACGTTCTCGTGTGTATGGCAGCCCCAAAACCTCAAGTATATATAGGGGAGGGGGAGGGGCTGCGCCCCCATCTAGGGTTCCCCCCCCCCCAAGGGGTGCAGCCAGCCCTAGATGGGACTTGGGGGCGGCCAAGGGGGGAAGAGAGGGGGGCGCCCCACTAGATGGGCCTTAGGCCCATCTAAGCCTAGGGTTTCCCCCTTCCCCCCTTCCTGCGCCCTGGGCCTCTTGTGGGGGGGCGCACCAGCCCACCTGGGGCTGGTCCCCTCCCACACTTGGCCCACGCAGCCCTTTGGGGCCGATGGCCCCACCTGGTGGACCCCCGGGACCCTCCCGGTGGTCCCGGTACATTACCGATAGCACCCGAAACTTTTCCGGTGACCAAAACATGACTTCCCATATATAAATCTTTACCTCCGGACCATTCCGAAACTCCTCGTGACGTCCGGGATCTCATCCGGGACTCCGAACAACATTTGGTAACCACGTACATACTTTCCCTATAACCCTAGCGTCATTGAACCTTAAGTGTGTAGACCCTACGGGTTCGGGAACCATGCAGACATGACCAAGACGTTCTCCGGCCAATAACCAACAGCGGGATCTGGATACCCATGTTGGCTCCCACATGTTCCACGATGATCTCATCGGATGAACCACGATGTCGGGGATTCAATCAATCTCGTATTCAATTCCCTTTGTCTATCGGTATGCTACTTGCCCGAGATTCGATCGTCGGTATCCCGATACCTTGTTCAATCTCGTTACCGGCAAGTCTCTTTACTCGTTCCGTAACTCACATCATCCCGTGATCAACTCCTTGGTCACATTGTGCACATTATGATGATGTCCTACCGAGTGGGCCCAGAGATACCTCTCCGTTTACACGGAGTGACAAATCCCAGTCTCGATTCGTGCCAACCCAACAGACACTTTCGGAGATACCTGTAGTGCACCTTTATAGCCACCCAGTTACGTTGTGACGTTTGGTACACCCAAAGCATTCCTACGGTATCCGGGAGTTGCACAATCTCATGGTCTAAGGAAATGATACTTGACATTAGAAAAGCTCTGAGCAAACGAACTACACGATCTTGTGCTAGGCTTAGGATTGGGTCTTGTCCATCACATCATTCTCCTAATGATGTGATCCCGTTATCAACGACATCCAATATCCATGGTCAGGAAACCGTAACCATCTATTGATCAACGAGCTAGTCAACTAGAGGCTTACTAGGGACATGGTGTTGTCTATGTATCCACACATGTATCTGAGTTTCCTATCAATACAATTCTAGCATGGATAATAAACGATTATCATGAACAAGGAAATATAATAATAACCTATTTATTATTGCCTCTAGGGCATATTTCCAACAGTTCTTGCCTGTATCGCAAGGTGTGCAATTGAGCACGGCTCAATGCCCGACCACGGCAGAAGATAGAGAAAAGATGAGTGTCATCCCCTATGCCTCGGCCATAGGGTCTATTATGTATGCCATGCTGTGTACCAGACCTGATGTAAACCTTGCCATAAGTTTGGTAGGAAGGTACCAAAGTAATCCCGGCATGGAACACTGGACAGCGGTCAAGAATATCCTGAAGTACCTGAAGAGGACTAAGGATATGTTTCTCGTTTATGGAGGTGACAAAGAGCTCGTCGTAAAGGGTTACGTCGACGCTAGCTTCGACACAGATCTGGATGACTCGAAGTCACAAACCGGATACGTGTATATTTTGAATGGAGGAGCAGTAAGCTGGTGCAGTTGCAAGCAAAGCGTCGTGGCGGGATCTACATGTGAAGCGGAGTACATGGCAGCCTCAGAGGCAGCGCAAGAAGCAATCTGGATGAAGGAGTTCATTATCAACTTAGGGGTGATTCCCAATGCGTCGGGCCCGATGACCCTCTTCTGTGATAACACTGGAGCTATTGCCCTTGCGAAGGAGCCCAGGTTTCACAGGAAGACCAGGCATATCAAGCGTCGCTTCAACTCCATTCATGAAAGTGTTCAAAATGGAGACATAGATATTTGTAAAGTACATACGGACCTGAATGTAGCAGATCCATTGACTAAACCTCTCCCTAGAGCAAAACATGATCAACACCAGGACGCCATGGTTGTTCGATTCATCACAATGTAACTAGATTATTGACTCTAGTGCAAGTGGGAGACTGTTGGAAATATGCCCTAGAGGCAATAATAAATGGTTATTATTATATTTCTTTGTTCATGATAATTGTCTATTGTTCATGCTATAATTGTGTTATCCGGAAATCGTAATACATGTGTGAATACATAGACCACAATGTGTCCCTAGTAAGCCTCTAGTTGACTGGCTCGTTGATCAACAGATAGTCATGGTTTCCTGACTATGGACATTGGATGTCATTGATAACGGGATCACATCATTAGGAGAATGATGTGATGGACAAGACCCAATCCTAAGCATAGCTCAAAGATCGTGTAGTTCGTTTGCTAGAGCTTTTCCAATGTCAAGTATCTTTTCCTTAGACCATGAGATCGTGCAAATCCCGGATACCGTAGGAGTGCTTTGGGTGTGCCAAACGTCACAACGTAACTGGGTGACTATAAAGGTACACTACGGGTATCTCCGAAAGTGTCTGTTGAGTTGGCACGGATCGAGACTGGGATTTGTCACTCCGTATGACGGAGAGGTCTCTCTGGGCCCACTCGGTGATGCATCATCATAATGAGCTCAATGTGACTAAGGAGTTTGCCACGGGATCATGCATTGCGGTACGAGTAAAGAGACTTGCCGGTAACGAGATTGAACAAGGTATTGGGATACCGACGATCGAATCTCGGGCAAGTAACATACCGATTGACAAAGGGAATTGTATGCGGGATTGATTGAATCCTCGACATCGTGGTTCATCCGATGAGATCATCGTGGAACATGTGGGAGCCAACATGGGTATCCAGATCCCGCTATTGGTTATTGACCGGAGAGGCGTCTCGCTCATGTCTGCATGTCTCCCGAACCCGTAGGGTCTACACACTTAAGGTTCGGTGACGCTAGGGTTGTAGAGATGTTAGTATGCGGAAACCCGAAAGTTGTTCGGAGTCCCGGATGAGATCCCGGACGTCACGAGGAGTTCCGGAATGGTCCGGAGGTGAAGAATTATATATAGGAAGTCCAGTTTCGGCCACCGGGAAAGTTTCAGGGGTTATCGGTATTGTACCGGGACCACCGGAAGGGTCCCGGGGGTCCACCGGGTGGGGCCACCTGTCCCGGAGGGCCCCATGGGCTGAAGTGGGAAGGGAACCAGCCCTTAGTGGGCTGGGGCGCCCCCCTTGGGCCTCCCCCTGTGCCTAGGGTTGGAAACCCTAGGGGTGGGGGCGCCCCACTTGGCTTGGGGGGGAAGCCACCCCCCCTTCCCCCTTGGCCGCCCCCCCCCCCATGTAGATGGGTTCCAGGGCCGGCGCCCCCCCCCCCCTCCAGGGGTCCTATAAATAGTGGGGGGAGGGAGGGCAGCAGCACCACAGCCCCTGGCGCCTCCCTCTCCCCCTGCAACACCTCTCCCTCTCGCAGAAGCTTGGCGAAGCCCTGCCGAGATCCCGCTACTTCCACCACCACGCCGTCGTGCTGCTGGATCTCCATCAACCTCTCCTTCCCCCTTGCTGGATCAAGAAGGAGGAGACGTCGCTGCTCCGTACGTGTGTTGAACGCGGAGGTGCCGTCCGTTCCGCACTCGGTCATCGGTGATTTGGATCACGGCGAGTACGAGTCCATCAACCCCGTTCATTGGAACGCTTCCGCTCGCGATCTACAAGGGTATGTAGATGCACTCCTTTCCCCTCGTTGCTAGTATACTCCATAGATGGATCTTGGTGATGCGTAGGAAATTTTTTAAAATTCTGCTACGATCCCCAACATCAACGTTATGATAAGAGAGACTTTGTTTCTAGGAAGCACGGTAAAGAAAGGGAGCCATGGGTTCAGAAACCCATGCCTTTTCCTCCCAAACCATCCAAGAAAAAGGATGAGGAGGATTTAGAGCGCTTTGCTGAAATGATTAGACCTATCTTCTTGCGTATGCGTTTAACTGATATGCTCAAAATGAATCCTTATGCTAAGTACATGAAAGAAATTGTTACAAATAAAAGAAAGATACCGGAAGCTGAAATTTCCACCATGCTTGCTAATTATACATTTAAGGGTGGAATACCAAAGAAACTAGGAGATCCAGGAGTACCAACTATACCATGCTCCATTAAAAGAAACTATGTTAAAACTGCTTTATGTGATCTTGGGGCTGGTGTTAGTGTTATGCCTCTCTCTTTGTATCATAGACTTGATTTGAATAAGTTGACACCTACTGAAATATCTTTGCAAATGGCCGATAAATCAACTGCTATACCTGTCGGTATTTGTGAGGATGTGCCTGTTGTGGTTGCAAACGTTACTATTCTAACGGACTTTGTTATTCTTGGTATTCCCGAGGACGATAGTATGTCTATCATCCTTGGTAGACCCTTTTTGAATACTGCAGGGGCTGTTATTGATTGCAACAAAGGCAATGTCACTTTTCATGTTAATGGTAACGAGCATACGGTACACTTTTCGAGGAAACAACCTCAAGTCCATAGTATCAATTCTATTGAAAAAATTCCAACTATTATTATTGGAGGTTTTGAATTTTATCTTCCTACTGTCAAGAAGAAATATGATATACTTATTGTTGGGGATGTGCATATCCCCGTTGAGGTAACCTAGTGCTATTCGAAAATTCTCCGGTTTCATGTTATTCGAAATGAGTTTGTTAACAAGACCTGGTCAACCTTGTTAGTGGATTCCTTTTGATGAGCATGAGATGGATGAAGTTAGAAAGCACAACTCTCTGTACCCTTCTTTTACTTTCTGTTATTTAGTTGAAATAAAGTAAAATTAGTATTTTCTGTCTGTTTTCTGATTTATCCGTGCAATAAAAAATACCCCAAAAATAAAAGTTCTCCAAATGCCCCGAAATTAAAGTATGATTTCTTCTGGAATATTTGAGAATATCTGGCACTAAGAACACAGCAGGGGGAGCTGGCACCTGGCCATGAGGGTCCAGGGCGCGCCCCCTGCCTCGTGGGCCCATGGTGGCTCCCCTCCACTTATTCCTGCACCCACATACTCCTTCTTCCTCCCAAAAAAATCACCAACCAGCTCAAGCATGAGTTCTAGCTCATTTTGCTGCGATTTTCGATCTCCTTGCTCAAAGCACCTCTCACAAAACTGCTTTGGGGGATTGATCTTTGGTATGTGACTCCTCCAATGGTCCAATTAGTTTTTGTTCTAGTGCTTTATTCATTGCATATTTGTGCTGCCTAGGTGACCATGTTCTTGAGCTTGCATGTCAAATTTATATGGTTCCAAGTAGTTCTAATGCATGATATAGTCTCTAGGCACTTGTGGAGTAGTTGCTATCAATATTGTTGAGTTTGGTTCACTTTTATTTGAAGTTACTAAATTTCAGAAATTTTCAGAAAATGATGAAGAGATTTTTGAGGGGCTCTTCGAGCCGAAGCTCGAAAGATAAGCAAAGTGAAGAAGAAGAGAGGCCTAAATATAATCTGCCTCGTACCGCGGAGGTTCGGCCGTGCGAATGGCCTTGTGATGATTTCTTGAGAGCAGCCGGGATTTATGATGATTTTTATGAGTTGGCTAAGAATGCAGGCCTCATCGACTTCCTCCACGACCAACGCGAACAGTATCTCTTACTCACCAATACCTTTGTGCAAAATTTTCATTTCCATTCTAGGAGGTCACCACCTATGGTGGATTTTTATTTATATGATGAGTATAAGGAGATGACCCTTCGAGAATTCTGTGAGGTTTGCAAGTTACCTTTTCCGGGTTTCATAGAGGAACCACATAGTAACGATGTGGAGGGGTTTATTGATACAATTGCTGTAGGGGAAACGAGGAAAGTTTCCGATGCACGAATCACTAGCATACATTTTCCTGTTCTACGTTACTTTGCTATATTTGCTAGTAGATGCTTAATTGGTCGCGAAAACTGTGGAAACCTGAGTGTCCCTGATATTATTATTTTGTTCCATGCCTTGTTTCGAGATGACACATTCAGTATGGGCGCTATTGTTGCAAGGCGGTTAAATCTTAACCGTACTAAGGGCCCCATCTTGGGAGGCATCTTCGCCTCGCGCCTCGCTGCATACTATAACATACCTATTAGGCACTATGAGAAAGAAGAAAAATTGCTGCCTACTGTTTTTCTAGACTATAAGAGTATGGTAGCGCATGATTTTATTGTTAAGAATAGGGAAAGGGCGCTTAAATACAGACTGTTATTTGATAAAAATCACCCTGAGATTATTACTTTGCCTGGTCCTTCCTTGTTTGATTTATCTGCAGGCCAGTATCTCGTTTCGTTGGCGACCATCCAAGCCTACCCGAACCCTACATCAGCTACAGAGCCAGAGCCGGGACCACAATTTGATCCTCCACGACAGTCTGATTACCAGTGGGATCCGGAGATGATTGCCAGCCAGTGGCAATCCGAGGCTTCTTCTCAGTATGACCCCAGTTATAACTACAGATATCCGCCCGGCCAGCCGTGGCAATAGACCAACTTAGGCCAAAAGCCTAAGCTTGGGGGAGTACGTATTTCTCACCGACATTACATTCATGTCCACACACTCATTGCTAGTTGTCGGTGCTCATACTTTTTCATTGTACTATCCATGCTAGTTTATTTCCCTTTTTATGCTTTCTTCTTGTGTGTTTGAAGAACCTTAAGAAAAACAAAAAAATAGTTGTAGCTTTTAGCTAGTTTACTTTTCATGTTCGTAGTAGTAGTAATTAAAAGAAAACCCAAAAAGATTTACCATTCTTCTTTTGCTTCTTGGGAGCTTTCCCGTGTAAATAGGCTTTTTTCTTTTCTTTTCTTTGGGGGTCGATAGGAGAAGACCATGATGAAATTGTTAAAGTGGCTCTTATATGGATTATTGTTGATCTAACCAAGAGCCCATATTACCTTGTCTTCTCCCTTGAATTAAATGCTTGCAGATTCCAGCTTAGTCCAATGCACGTGCACTCTTATTATTATCCACACCGTTCGGTCGTGCAAGTGAAAGGCAATAATGACGATATATGATGGGCTGATTGAGATGAGAGAAGCTGGTATGAACTCGACCTATCTTGTTTTTGTAAATATGATTAGTTCATCGTTCCTGATTCAGCCTATTATGAATAAACATGTTTGCAATGACAATTAGAGATTATAGTTGCTTATGCCATGCTTAATTAGCTAGGAGTTTATAATGGTTTACCTTCACTAGTAGAAAACGAAGCTTTATCACCCGTTCGTAAGGGCCTTTAGTGCCGGTTCTGCAACCGGCACTAAAGAGTGGAGACTAAAGCCCCCCCCTTTAGTACCGGTTCGGCACGAACCGCCACTAAAGGCCCACCACGTGGCGTGAGCTCGCGCTGTGGTATGGGGGACCTTTAGTACCGGTTGGTGGTGTTACCAACCGGTACTAAAGGTTTTTTTTTGAAAAAAAAATCTGAAAATTTTGGGAAAAAATTTAAATTTTTTTCGATTTTCAATTTTCTAAATTATTTGATGATTTAGTCTCTAATCACCCCTCTTAACTACTCAAGTGTGGATCACTCATTCCAAATCGTCTAACTTCCCGGCCGGTCACCCATCCTCTCACTCCCTCAGCCTGAGCACGCTTAATTTCGGAGTTCTATTCCCTCTACTTTCCAAGTCTGCACTTGTTGTTTTCCTGACAAATGTAAGCTGACAATCCTATTAACCCTCAGCAGTTTAGCTTGAGCATTAGGTCACACGTTTCACCGTTTGAGTTTGAAACTATTATTCTAAAAAACAGTAATTATTTAGTAACACTAATATTTTTTGAATAAGTTTGACCACAGTTTGACCAGATTTGACCAAAATTCAAAAAATTGAAATAATTATTTAGTAACACTAATATTCTTGAATAATTATGTAGTAACATTAATACTTCTTGAATAAGTAGTTTGACCATAGTTTGACCAGATTTAACCAAAAAAACTGAAATTTGAGCATATCTTTTTTTCCTTTTGGAATCTGAGGATTCTAAAAAATTGCAAACATGCCATAGGCAGTCAAAATCGTATGCGGATTTTCGTGCTGAATTTTTTGATATATTATACTTTTTTTCTGACATCGTATGCAAAAGTTATAGTCGTTTTACATTTTCCCTACACTTTTTGCAAAACTTGTCCAAATTGAAGTTTTTAAATTTTCCTAACTAGTAGATGTAGTAATATAACTACCTCTCGAAGGATTTTATTTTTGAAGTTTTTATCATTTTATTTTGATTTTTTCAAAACTGAAATGGCGATACACGGGGGGGTAGAGTTTGAAAATTGCCCTATAGTCCCGGTTTGTGTCTCCAACCGGGACTATAGGTCAGACCCCTTTAGTCCCGGTTCATGGCACGAACCGGTACTAAAGGTTAGCCCTTTAGTACCGGTTTGTGCCATGAACCGGTACTAAAGGTGATCGTGGGGCCCCGGCCTGACGCCAGCCTGCCACCACCCCATTAGTACCGGTTCGTGGCACGAACCGGTACTAAAGGTTCAACACGAACCGGCATTAATGGATAGTCGTTCGAACCGGCACTAGTGGTACCATTAGTACCGGGCCAAAATCAAACCAGGACTAATGTGTCTCACATTAGGTCCTTTTTCTACTAGTGCTTGCGTGCCAACATGCTATTAAAATGGTTGTAATGTGGTATAGTAGGGTGGTATCCTCCTTTGAATGATTCGAGTGGCTTGACTTGGCACATGTTCACGCATGTAGTTGAAACAAAATCAACATAGCCTCCACGATATTTATGTTCATGGTGGATTATATCCTACTCATGCTTGCACTCAATGTTTATTAATTTTAATGCATGTTCATGACTGTTGTCGCTCTCTAGCTGGTTGCTTCCCAGTCTTTTGCTAGCCTTCACTTGTACTAAGAGGGAATACTGCTTGTGCATCCAATCCCTTAAACCCCAAAGTTATGCCATAAGAGTCCACCATACCTTCCTATATGTGGTATTTACCTGCCGTTCCAAGTAAATTTGTATGTGCCAAACTCTAAACCTTCAAATGAAATTCTGTTTTGTATGCTCGAATAGCTCATGTATCAACTAGGGTTGTTTGTATCTTCCATGTTAGGCGGGTTATTCTCAAGAGGAGTGGACTCCGCTCCTCACTCACGAGAACATGGCTGGTCATCGGGATGCCCAGTCTCATGCTTTAAGCAAATCAAATCGAAATAATTGCAAACAAAACTCCCCCAGGGCTGTTGCTAGTTGGAGGCACTCGTTGTTTCGAGCAAGCCATGGGTTGATGCTTGTTGGTGGAGGGGGAGTATAAACTTTACCATTCTGTTTGGGAAGCGCCTATAATGTGTGTAGCATGGAAGATATCACCATCTCTTGGTTGTTATGTTGACAATGAAAGTATGCCGCTCAAAATATTATTTATCTCTATTTCAAAAATCGAGCTCTGGCACCTCTACAAATCTCTGCTTCCCTCTGTGAAGGGCCTATCTATTTACTTTTATGTTGAGTCATCACCCTCTTATTAAAAAGCACCAGTTGGAGAGCACCGCTGTCATTTGCATCCATTACTATTAATTTATATTGGGTATGACTATGACCGGATCTCTTTTACCATGAATTACAATGTCTAGTCAGTCCTTGATCTTCAAAGGTGCTCAGCATTTATGTTTTGCGGTCTCAGAAAGGGCTAGCGAGATACCATCTTGTTATATCATATTATGATTGTTTTGAGAAAGTGTTGTCATCCGAGATTTATTATTATTGCTCGATAGTTGATTATGCCATTGATATGAGTAAACATGAGACCTAAGTGTTATTGTGAATATGGTTAGTCATAATCTTTGCTGAAAACTTGAATGCTGGCTTTACATATTTACAACAACAAGAGCAAACATAGTTTGTAAAAGTTTTTCTTTGTCACTTTCAGTTTGTCAACTGAATTGCTTGAGGACAAGCAAAGGTTTAAGCTTGGGGGAGTTGATACGTCTCCGTCGTAGTCTCCGTCGTTTCTACTTTTCCAAACAGTTTTGCCCTTGTTTTGGACTCTAACTTGCATGATTTGAATGGAACTAACCCGGACTGACGCTGTTTTCAGCAGAATTGCCATGGTGTTATCTTTGTGCAGAAACAAACGTTCTCGAAATGACCTGAAACTCCACGGAGATTATTTTTGGAAATAATAAAAACAACTGGCGAAAGAATCAAGACCAGGGGGCCCACACCCTGTCCACGAGGGTGGGAGGCGCGCCCCCCTGCCTCATGGGCCCCCCTGGAGCTCCACCGACCTCAACTCCAACTCCATATATTCGTGTTCGGGGAGAAAAAATCAGAGAGAAGGATTCATCGCGTTTTACGATACGGAGCCGCTGCCAAGCCCTAAACTCTCTCGGGAGGGCTGATCTGGAGTCCGTTCGGGGCTCCGGAGAGGGGAATCCGCCGCCGTCGTCATCATCAACCATCCTCCATCACCAATTTCATGATGCTCACCGCCGTGCGTGAGTAATTCTATCGTAGGCTTGCTGGACGGTGATGGGTTGGATGAGATCTATCATGTAATTGAGTTAGTTTTGTTAGGGTTTGATCCCTAGTATCCATTATGTTCTGAGATTGATGTTGCTATGACTTTGCTATGCTTAATGCTTGTCACTAGGGCCCGAGTGCCATGATTTCGGATCTGAACCTATTATGTTTTCATGAATATATGTGAGTTCTTGATCCTATCTTGCAAGTCAATAGTCACCTACTATGTGTTATGATCTGGCAACCCCGAAGTGACAATAATCGGGACCACTCCCGGTGATGACCGTAGTTTGAGGAGTTCATGTATTCACTATGTGTTAATGCTTTGGTCCGATACTCTATTAAAAGGAGGCATTAATATCCCTTAGTTTCCAATAGGACCCCGCTGCCACGGGAGGGTAGGACAAAAGATGTCATGCAAGTTCTTTTCCATAAGCACGTATGACTATATTCGGAATACATGTCTACATTACATTGATGAATTGGAGCTAGTTTTGTGTCACCCTATGTTATGACTGTTACATGATGAACCGCATCCGACATAATTATCCATCACCGATCCAATGCCTACAAGCTTTCCACATATTGTTCTTCGCTTATTTACTTTTCTGTTGCTACTGCTACAATCATTACAAAACCCAAAAATATTACTTTTGCTACCGTTATCACTATTATCATATTACTTTGCTACTAAATACTTTGCTGCAGATATTAAGTTATCCAGGTGTGGTTGAATTGACAACTCAACTGCTAATACTTGAGAATATTCTTTGGCTCCCCTTGTGTCGAATCAATAAATTTGGGTTGAATACTCTACCCTCGAAAACTGTTGCGATCCCCTATACTTGTGGGTTATCACTGCGGCAGACAAGAGGGGACCATACACATGCAATCATCTCGACGGCGAGCTTGCTCCGGCGCGGGCGACCTCGCGTCGTCATCGCCATCGCCGGCGGATCCGCGGGCCACCTTCTGTACCGGCGTGAGAATGCCCACCGCGCTGATGCTCCATGGCTGCTCCGCCTACCCCGCCTGCGCTCGACGGAGAGGCGGACGAGCTACCGCTGCTATCCATGACCCCTCATGTGGCCAGTCGTAGGGTGGTGACCACGGCGAGGTCGCTGCGGCGGAGAGGGGAAGGACCACCCGCAGGCAAGCAGCAGCCAACGGCGGCGGAAGCAAGAACACACGGGGCGAGGTCTCCTGTAGTCGTGCTCCTTTCCGACTCAACGCTAGCGCCAGGCAGCGATCTGGGCGACATGGCGGATCCTTGCCGGATCTGGGCGGGACAAGTGCTGGAGGTGCGGCTGGGGCTGGATCCACGCGGGCCAGTGGCTTGTGGCGGCGGTTGGTAGGTGGTTGGGGCGGCGGGGAGGCTCGCCGGGGTTGGGTGGCTCGCTGGGGTAAGGCTCCGGTGGCGGTGCTGGATATGGTGTTTGTGTCGGGGCTGCTGAAGGTGACTTGGGGAGAGAGAGGGGGAAATAAGAGAGAGGCCGACAGGCGGGCCCTCCAGCCACCTCAGCGAACTATCCATGTAGGCATGCCACATCAGCCCGACAAGTGGGCCCAACCGGTCAGATCCACTGTTTTCGCGACCAAATTTGAGCATCGGTGCTCCGCGTTACAGATTAGGCGCAATTTTGGTGGTTTTTTGTGCCCTGACACAAATGTGATATCAAGTTGTTACCCTAGCCCCAAGTGTGGTGATTTTGGGTAAATAACTCTCATGTTTTACACATCGAAATGCTAGTATTTTCAGAGTTGTGACATGCCAATAATTCGGGCTCACAAATTATTGCCAGTTCTACAGACAACATGTGATAAAATTACAGAACGATGGCCACATTTGATACTACTATCAAGGGCTTTCTTCTCCACCTGCCACGTCTTTTTTCTAGAGGGGCGTACCAGTTAATTTGATAATGCAAGAAAACAAACTAGGTTAGCAAATCAATGACGTGATTGGGATCAGATGACATAGTTTTAACCTTACTTGTATGTGTTTGGTACACCTAATGACGTAACATACGAGTATTTTAAAGTGGAACGGTCGACTAACTTGGCTGATTGAATATACATACCACAGACAGATGTCCATACTCTGCATGTGTTGAGTACACTGACACCCCTGCTCCAACGTTACTTTATGTTAATATTATGTTAATCATCGGGGGTCTCCATCGAGACCACATTGACGTGTGATCGGAGCCGCTTCATATTGCTTCTTTTGCTCCATAATATCAAAAAGATCTCCCTCATCAATTCCCAGCGAATGAGTACAAGACAGTGTTTGACGTTGATGTTAATATTCCTACAGAAACAAAAACTATTGTAAAACAGTAATAGTCCTACAAAAACAAGAGTGTGACTCAAAAGAAGTTAAGAAAATCCCAAAAACTCAGCCTCATTTGCCGTGGGAAGATGTCGGCCTGCCTCGTTGATGTTGATATCCCTATTAGCACGTTGAATGTGTTTAGCAAGCATGGCAAATCCTTGCCGTGTTCAGTTTTTTGTCATGCTTGCTAAACGAAATTGTCGTCACCACAAAAACTACAATTGTCATAAAAATGCTCGATTTTTCATGATTAAAAATCTAACTTTAATTTTTTTAACATTACTGAATAATAAAACACGGTAAATACAAGGATTTGCCGTGTTTAGATAGCTAGTTAATTCGTAGTGGTCAACTTGAGAGCCAAGTGTAGATAAGGACGGGTGTCCTTGACTGACTGGAACTGGATTGCGTACGTGTTGTTTGTGTTGATCATTGGTCACAACTCACAAGGCGGTATCGATCGGTTCATTCAGACAATTCATACCACGGCAACATATGAAGGACAAGACATTAAGGGAAAATATCTGGTGCTCCAGGAGCACCTAAGCTTAGGTGCTCCCGTGCGAGCTCGGCCGTTGGATCTCAGATTCAAGAGCTCCTATGAAATGATGCACTTCTTTTTTGCAAAAAAAAACCCTTGTAGAATCTGAAAAATGTGCGCAAGTACAGCAGCTCCTCCTATGCCGTTGGATCTGAGATCCAAGGGCCCAGAAGTCTGTATCATGGGAGGACCTATGCTCATGTATCACAGGATACTCCAAGACATTAGGCCAATTCCAATGCTAGACCCCAAACGGACAGCTCCAGGGGTGCGGATGGTCGAGCGACGCATCTGCACTCAACGTGCAGCAGGACCAAACGGACGAAAAAATGAAGCCGCGGGGCTCGCACACGGGAGCAGCAGCAGCCGGAGCTCCCCAGCTGCGCCTTCCCGCTCGCTCCGGAAGCAGCACCAGCCAGAGTTCCCCAGCCACGCCTTGCCGCTCGCCCCGGAAGCAGCAACAGTCGGAGCGTCGTGCCTTGTCGCGCGCCGCCGTTGGAGCAGCTGCCCAACCTTGCACCTACGTCGAGGTGGAGTCCCTGTCCCTGTTCACTAGAATAGAGGGGCGGGGAGCCCAAGGAATAGAGCGACGACAGCGTGCTGCTCCGGTTGCTAGTGCCTGCGGTGGCAGGGAGCGAGTAACTTCGGTGCACCAACGGCGGTGGGGCTGCGGCGGCGCGAGCGTCCAGCGGGGTAGCAGAGCAGGGAGGCAGAGAGGTCACTGATTTCTGGGCCAGCCAACGGACGCATCGGACAAGAGCAACTAGTGAGAGTGTCTGTTTATGTCCTCACAAACCCATTTGTGGCCCAAATTTGTTTCAGATTTGGAGTTGGGCCAGACAAAAAAAAAAGACACCTGCGGACAATTTGTCTGTTTGGGCACGTCCCGTTTGGGCCAAGTTCGGCTCTAAACAGATGCGGCCGGACGATTTATCGTCTAGCGAGTTCTCAAAGAAAGAAAAAAAGGAAAATGTCGTCTAGCGTTGGAGTTGGCCTTACTTTTTCCCAATATATATTGTCTAAAAATTAGTTCTTCACTAGGAAGTCCAGAAGGTGTGAAGGGCGGACGGACGGTGGTCATGCACTGAACGTGACACAGTTTTAAACATTTGGCTAAGCTGCTGGAGGTTGCAGAGAGAGCCATGACAGATCGGGCACCAGTGCCAGAGCACACGGTGTGCGTCGACCGACCGCAGGAGTTGACTCGATCGAGTCGAGTTAATTGCCTGGCCTGGCCGGACCGGAAATTTGGTGGAGCCGTCGTCGTCGTGGTTGACCGACGAGGCTGGCCGGGAGTGAGGTGGAGCGGATATTCCCCCCTCCGATCCCTGCCGTGTGCAATCTACACTTTGCGTGGCCTCCATAAATAGGGCCTCCCCGCCGGCGGCCTCCTCCAACCATTCCTTGGACAATCTTCTTCCTCTTCCCCTGCTATACACTCTAGCCCTTCTTGTCCGTGCATTTCTCCCTGGCTTTGACTGGTTGTTGATGAAGCTGCAGGAGCCAGCCCCCTAGCTATCTGTCTGTCTAGCTGCTTCGTCGGTGAGTCCTGTTTCCTTGCTCGCTCGCCGGACTTGTATTACTAGCATTAATTATTTTCTTTCTCAGTTAGTGATCGATTTTCATTCAGTTTGGTAGTAGCTAGCTCTGCTCCGGTGACGCTCATAGCCATATAATCATCTTCACACACACATAAAAAGAGGAGTCTGGATTAGTATCACGCGCGCACACACACGGGTCCCATTTGATTCGAGTAACTCGAATACATGCATGCATCACGCATCACGGGCTACTGCCCTCTCCCTACCTCCATCCTCCATCGTAGCATTCGGAGTGAGTGGTACCCCGAAGTCCAGAAAAGCCAAGAGAATCTTCCAAATTTCGTCTTTCTTTCTAACTACTCAAGTGGAGGCAAGTTGTGGTGAGTGGAGGCAAGTATCCTCCGGAACTGAAGCTCAACTCAAAAGGCAGGCGGATCAAATCAACCCAACCCCACCTGCACCTGCAGCGAACTGACTCACTGACTCACTGCCTCTGTTTACTTGTCTTGTTCAAAAATATCACATCAGCCATCGATCCATCACGAAACTCGATCGCTCCATAGCCACGTCGCACTCCTTTTCCCTTCCTTTTCTTTTGAAAACTAGCCCAGGCAAGGCAACATATTTTTTCCCCGCAAAAAAAAGGCAATATATTTACACTTGCAACTAGTACTAGTACTCATTTTTTTTCTCCGTTGAAAAGTCCACAGTCTCCCATGCATGCGATGGAGTGCGAGCGTCAAGCCGTGTAAACCCATCCAGGGAGCCCCGTCACGTCACCTTATAACTTGCCCCGTATTTCTTCCTGCCTGCATGCCTCCTTGATCGTGACAACAGCCTTCATTGGTTTCCTCTTTTCCAACCCCACCCCCTCAACAACCACAACCGCACGCACGCACGAATATCTCATCTCATCTCACCCAAATAAAAAATACTAACAGATTTTTCTTTTATTACTATTAGAATTAGAAAGCAAAAATGCAGATATGATTTTCTCGCCAACAAAACTGGAACAAGATTACTTACCACGCGAATATTCCCCAGGAGAGTTGAACAAAAACAACTGTCAGCCGGTTCGACTCGCCAGTAAAATCGTAACAGCCAAGGTTTATTCCCAACGATCCCACCAAAATACCTTTGATCCCAGCAGTCAACAACCAAGCCCAAGAGTCCCGGGGAAGCAGGAGCCGCACTATTTATCTCCTCCAACCCGACGCCCTCCCTCCTCGTCTCATCCCACCCTAAAATCTCCAATCTTCTCATCTTCTCTCAACAGGAACGAACGAGAGAGCACCGGCGACGATCCCCGGCGAGAGATCAATCAAGGAGGGCTTGCCGCGATGGCGCGCGAGCAGCTGGAGGTGCTGACGGCGCTGGACGCGGCCAAGACGCAGTGGTACCACTTCACGGCCATCGTCATCGCCGGCATGGGCTTCTTCACCGACGCCTACGACCTCTTCTGCATCTCCCTCGTCACCAAGCTGCTCGGCCGCATCTACTACTACCGGGAGGGCGCCGACGCCCCCGGCTCGCTCCCGCCCAACGTCGCCGCCGCCGTCAACGGCGTCGCCTTCTGCGGCACGCTCTCCGGCCAGCTCTTCTTCGGCTGGCTCGGCGACCGCATGGGCCGCAAGCGCGTCTACGGCATGACGCTCATGTGCATGGTGCTCTGCTCCATCGCCTCCGGGCTGTCCTTCGGGTCCACCCCCGGCTCCGTCATGGCCACGCTCTGCTTCTTCCGCTTCTGGCTCGGCTTCGGCATCGGCGGCGACTACCCGCTCTCCGCCACCATCATGTCCGAGTACGCCAACAAGAAGACGAGGGGCGCCTTCATCGCCGCCGTCTTTGCGATGCAGGGCTTCGGCATCCTCACCGGCGGCGTCGTCACGCTCATCGTCTCCGCCGCCTTCCGCGCCGCCTTCCCCACGCCCGCCTACCAGGACGGCGCGCTCGCCTCCACGCCGCCGCAGGCCGACTTCGTGTGGCGCTTCATCCTCATGTTCGGCGCCGTCCCGGCCCTGATGACCTACTACTGGCGGATGAAGATGCCCGAGACTGCGCGCTACACGGCGCTCGTCGCCAAGAACGCCAAGCAGGCCGCGGCCGACATGTCCAAGGTGCTCCAGGTGGAGATCGGCGCCGAGGAAGAGGACCCCAAGGCCAACGACGGCGGCGCCGGAGCCGCCGACGACCGCAACTCGTTCGGGCTCTTCTCCGGCGAGTTCCTGCGCCGGCACGGGCTGCACCTCCTCGGCACGGCCACCTGCTGGTTCCTGCTCGACATCGCCTTCTACTCGCAGAACCTGTTCCAGAAGGACATCTTCACGGCGATCAACTGGATCCCCAAGGCCAAGACGATGAGCGCCCTCGAGGAGGTGCACCGCATCGCGCGCGCGCAGACGCTCATCGCGCTCTGCGGCACGGTGCCGGGCTACTGGTTCACGGTGGCGCTGATCGACCGGATCGGGCGGTTCTGGATCCAGCTGGGCGGCTTCTTCTTCATGGCCGTCTTCATGCTGGGCCTCGCCTTCCCGTATCACCACTGGACGACGCCGGGGAACCACATCGGGTTCGTGGTGCTGTACGCGCTCACCTTCTTCTTCGCCAACTTCGGGCCCAACTCCACCACCTTCATCGTGCCGGCGGAGATCTTCCCGGCGAGGCTACGGTCGACGTGCCACGGCATCTCCGCCGCCGCCGGGAAGCTGGGGGCCATCGTGGGGTCGTTCGGGTTCCTGTACCTGGCGCAGAACAAGGACCCGGCCAAGGTGGACCACGGGTACAAGGCCGGCATCGGGGTGAGGAACTCGCTCTTCATCCTCGCCGCCTGCAACTTCCTGGGCATGGGCTTCACCTTCTGCGCGCCCGAGTCCAACGGCATCTCGCTCGAGGAGCTCTCCGGCGAGAACGACGACGGCGAGGCGGCCGCGCCGGCGCACGCCAGGACGGTGCCCGTCTGAGACAGTCGTCGTCAGATAGTATATTCTGCAGGTTTGGATGGATGTATGGATCATTTTAATGGTTGGAGCGTTCCAACTCAGGAGTCAGAGTACAAGAATAATCGTGTGATGGGTCGAGTTGTCCAGGTTAATTCATTAGAGTTGCTGGTCGGGTTAGCAGTAATAGGGAGTGATACAAGTTAAGAGTGTAGTAGTGCATCAAAGAGGCACGCATATGTACGCGATATGATGGAAAACTTTCATGCATTTTGGCCTGTGTGGACTGGACAATATATTATACAGTACTAAATTCTATCGCTAGCTCCTACTACCTACCTTGAAATTTCATTTTCTATTTATTTATTTATTTAATTAATTTTCACACAGTAGCTACACACGAGTATATAAGTTGACTGAATTTGCAATTTGATTAAGAATCGATTTTATGAGAGGAGCGGTGGAGGAAGAGAAAGGAGGGCCATTGGATCTTAACCCAATGGCTAGGAAAATCGACTTACCCAAAATAAATTTCAGGTAGCCAGTCTTACTTTCATCAGCCGTGACATGTACTACTAGCAGTGTTTGCCTCTCTTGGGCTGGAAAAGGTAGCGTCTCATGTTAACGGATCACAAGTTTCCGATGATCTCCCTAACAAAAAAAAAAACAAGTTTCAGATGAGACGATCGATCACGCACGCACGGGCACGGGATACCCGAGAGGTGCAAACAAGAATCTGGATGGATCGGGGCAGCTTCCTTCCTCGCTTCAAGTCCACACTTGGTCGACTTGTGATGCGATGTTGGGCTGTTTGATGACAAGTACCGGTTGGTCATGTGGAGACTTGAGAGTCGTACGTAGTACTACCATGAGACTATGAGAGGAGAGCCGAGAGCGACGTGCATGTGCTAGTTTCCTGCTGGTCCGTCACCTTCTTCTGCAGTTCTTCTTGGTTTCACACAGGGGCCAGGCCAGACGGGTCGACGGCGACGCTGCGCTCGTCGGCCTACCAAGGTTGAACATCTTGATCGCTCGCCCGCGCTAGGCACCAAGGGGGACCTCGCTTTCTGCCTGATACATCGGCGATCGTCTGATCTGATTCTGATCGATGTGGATGCCGTTGGCAGGCCGGTCAGACTCGTTGCTTGTACCGATACCGTGCATTGCTTTCTTAACCCTTGTCAGGCTGAGCTGGGTTGATGGATGCATTGCATGCGTACATGGCTGACTGACCGGAGCATACTTCACTCACTAGTTCAGCTGGCTACAACTACAAGTTCACTCTTCTTCCATATCCATCAACAAGTGTGAACTGCAGCAGCTAGTTCTACATGCAAAGAAGAGGCGCAAGAGAATCAGCTGCGGTCGACTTGCCACACTTGGTCAACCCCACGCTCATTATTCCCGTATTTTAAGCCCATCAGCTCAAGGTCACATGCATTGCATTCCTCGGGGTCTCGTTCGTTTCCACGCATCGCATGCACCTACCTAACCTACTACTCGTACTTCAACCAGACCCCGCCTCTGACTCTAAAGCTTATATATATGTTCTTTGCTCTTTATAGAAATATAAAACCATTCACGCCGTACAAGGAAAAAAAAAAGCATGCTGGAAACCTGGTTTTATCAAAAGATAAGAAAATTACAGCGTCGATTTTAACACTGCCTTTTTTTTAAACACAGTACATATGCACGTGCATACACTCACCCCTATGAACGCACACACGCACACCCTACCACCTATGAGCACCTCCGAAAGACTGAGCCGGCATATCATCTTTAAATTTACGAAGTCGCCGTAGGCACCTCGTCGTCGACGAGAACGGTTCCTTCCACTGAATGTGCATCGCCGGAAATCCTGAAATAAATCCAGGAATAAATGCGAGCACCAGGACTTAAACCCTGGTGGGCTGGGATACCACCATCCCTCTAACCATCCAACTACAGGTATGTATCGTGGTAATAAGCACTTCCTCCGTACCAGTGCATCGCGACAAGGCCAAGGAGAAAACTAAAGAACTTAATGTTCATTTGGTAATTAATATCATTGCATGCAATGAACCAGCCACTGCATATGCCGTGCTAGGTAGTCTCAAGTCATTGAAGCATATACGTCATACATCTTTTATTGGTCGATTTCTTTGTTCGTGATCAAGAAATAAGTAACGAGGTGAGAGTTAGTACACCACACGCCTAAGCATTTTGTGATGATTTGGTTTTCATAATGTGTCCAATGCACCGGTACGGAGGAAGTAATTATTATTATTTCACCTTAATGCATTCTAGGATAACATCACCAAATCACACTTAACAATGCCGCTTCCACAGAAACAGAGGAATCTGTTACTGAGCAAGATGATGGATTTGTGCGCACATCCATCTCTACATGCCAAACACAAAAGATTCTACTGTATATGACTATTATCAGGGAAGCATTGTCCAAAGCATATATATATGATCCCAGGATGCAAAGTTCAACAACATTCCTCTAAAACATCGCCTCGCAATTTTTACAGGCACAGCCGCACAAAACAGCTCCCCGGGTAATTTGGTTGCAGACAAGACAAACTGTTGGTTGTATTTGGCCTCTGGAGCAAGGCGCAGACTCTCAAGTGCTGGATAGGAGCCATACCACCAGTAAAAACAATCTAAGGGAAAAAGAACAAAACAATGGGGCTGAAGCAGCCGAGCGGGGCGGTTTCTCTCTAGACTGAATGAATCAATTGGCAGTTCAGCGACCCATCCTCATAGCGTCGAAGTCTAAAAATATCACCGATGTGTTGTCCTTCGTCCGCAGATTCCTGGCTTCACTAAGCACATGGTCTGCTACTCCGTCCGCTGAGATTTCTTGGCCCATGTTCCTCTCCTTATACTGCAAACACAGGGCACAGTAAAACTAGCATCACATGACTACCAAAAAAAAATTAAAAAAAATTGAGACTAATATGAACAAATGCCGATTGATATCTTACATCGAGGACAAGCTGTGCTGCCTTTTTCGCGGTAATGACATCCCATAGGCCATCGCTGCAGCGTCACAAAGCATGTCAGGCAATGGATGCATCGCATCAGTGAGAATGAGCATTAGCAGATATGGGAATTTGTGTTACCTAGCGATAAGCGCAAAAGCTGAGCACGATTTCGAGATCTGAACTACTGGGCTCACATATGGTTCCTTACTGAACCTTGGATCTTGCTCTTTGAGAAACTTGTCTCCAAGCATCCTGCAAAGATTCAGTCCTGCAGAAATAAAGACAGTAATTTGAGATCATTGCTGGTCAAGTCAGCATCATCACAATACAAGTAAAGGTAACATACCACATATACGGCTTTCGCCATCTTTCAGGGGATTCCCTAATTTCGCTATCCTCGCTCGTTCTGTGGTACTGACTACTCGATGATCCTCTGTCATCGCAATTGGTTTCCCCTCGACACTGACAGAGAGGTATACATATGATTATAGTGAGACAGAGCTTGAGAAATAAAGACACAAGCATGTCCCATGTATGTTTATGCTATCAATTCCTTAAAATAGAATGGAGGCATTAGTTGATTTTGAATTATAAAGGGTAGAGAAATGCAAGTTTCACACATAACAAGCGAATACTGATTTACTACTCAAGGAAAATGCTGAAATATTTTTTAGAGATGAATAGATGTTATTACTTCATAATACATGCCGAGTCACCAAGATTAGCGCACTGGGCAAAGCAATCTTTGTTCTGATCAAACCAAATAAGAAGGACAGTTGCTGTACAACCCTGTAAAACATAGACAGACATGAGCCATAAAAGTTCATTGCATCAGATTCCCTAAATAAGGGGTAATTCAAGAAATGGTGAAGCGTATTTCTATGCCTTGTATGTATGTTCGCTAATTAAAAAGCCCATTTAGAGCCTAGACATTGCTAACCAAAGTGTTTGTCAGATATTTGAAACCCATGAAATTGGTAAATCTTTACCCAGGGTCCAACAAAGTGTATTTCTGCTACTGATTTACTACTCAAGGGGCACACCAAGGACTTCCGGACCCAAAGTTGCTTTTTTGGTAGATATAGAGAACCAATATGAACATCAAAGGAAGGTTAAAAGATGGAAAACTAGATAGCATAATCAGATTGGCAAGATAGGCTCACAAGACATTTAGGATTCCTGAAAGTTTCATCAACCAATTACACCAAGCAAATGTGTGGATAAACCTTGACTTGATTTTTTGCATCACATTCATAGACTAGCGAGCAATATGATTAATAGCAACATTGAAAATACTAAAATGCGGGTAAGAAAGCCAGATTAAAAGAAAAACCTCATACTGATGATTGAGTGCAGCTTCTGTCAAGTCAAATGCACACTTAAGAACATCAGAAGCATTGCTGCATGTGAGAACTCTTTCTATTGTTCCCTTCTGAGAAAGAATTTTCGCAACATTCTCTGGAAGAATCCTACACAACAAAGGCAGTCATCAGTTCAACATATAGGTCATCGTATCAACCCAAGTCAAGCATATGATAAAGTAACTCGTACAGGAAAAAATAATATGATGTGGACTTTAACAAACGGATAGGCACAAATAATTTACCTGCTGGCAGCTTTTGCAGCCCCATCCCCTCCATGGCCATCAAAAATGGCAAACAGCCCAAACTGTAAAAAAAAATTGGAATGAGAATGAATCCAACTCTTTCGAAAATTTATGACATTATTTCCATACCTGTTGAGCACCAGTAAGAGGATACTGGTAGCAGCTGACATCCTCCATGGGAAGTTTCTTTCCAGTTCGACGGGTTATCATTGCATCAGATACCATACCAACTCCTACTGGCACTTGTTGATTTTGTAGTGAAATTTGAACCTAGCGAGGTAGCATTATTAGAAGATTATTTTCTGTACGAACATGGATTCAGCCAAATAGTCCAATAAATAAAAGAATGATTTGCTTAAATGATAGAGTTCAAATATGATGAAGATTTATTTTTATTTTTTTGCATCCATATGTTTCAAAATGTTATAAGTTTATAACAGGTAGGCAAGCTTTTTCAACTGAATTGGTAACAAGAAATATAACTGAGCATGCTGACATATCTGAGTATCTGTATATCATGCCATTTTGAACAGGATATAGTTTGATTTATATGTGCACAAATGCACAGGAGATTCCTATTGAGCAGAAGGATACAGTTTGAATGCTTTGTACACCAAAATATTGGAAGCCTGAACCACCATATGATTAACAATTGTGGGCCCATGGCCAGTCAACGATTTTTCAAGCTAATGATAACAAAAAAAGCAGCCAAGACTTACAGATACTTTTGATGAACTCCCAAGTGTTATAATATCACCATCAGCAAGTTCGGCAGGCGCACTCCAACGCCTAGAACCAACATCAGGATGGGTAACTGCCTGGGAATTCAAGAAGGTTCCATTCAAACTGCCCATATCCACAAGTTCCCATCTGAGTGTCTGCAATTTAAGAGTAATGATTTACTGAATGGGAATGGAAGAAGGCTAGCTATATTCACATGTACATATGCATTGTAATGATATGAATTGAATATATTGTGATTTATGAACCAAAGACACCCACTATAATCTATGATATTCCTTTGTATAATGTGAAATCTGAAAATGCCCCACGAAATCATATTTACAGCCAACAGAAATGCCCTAAATATGTACTGCAGCATCAAGCTAAGAATAGCATCATAACTGGCAACAGAAATGGCAGCTGCAAACTCCACAAACAGGTAGCAAAAAATGAAAATTAGAAGCACTAAGAGTTCCAGCAGAAGCAAGCAGACACTCCGGCAATTACATCCAAAGATATCTCAATTTTCGAAACAATCTAGGGTTCGAATACAGTAGCATGCTGAAGGTGAAAAAGATTGGAAAGTACGTGAAACTTACCTTTGGATTCCAGTCAATCCGTGCATGCTTTCCTGACACCTCAGAATCCTTTAACACCAAATCGCTTTGAGGAATCCTTCCAAGAGTCATTGGGAGCATGGACGTATTACCTGACTGCAGGTAGCGGTTTATTCCATGAGATGGGCCAGCTATGACTTCCAAGGCTAGGTGGCTTCCTGCACTCCTAGCAAATGATTATACATCATGAGCATATGCATGTATAATATTTGCAACATGTGGACCACTAGGACATCCAGCTAATGAAAGGACGTTTTACCAACTGTAATATCCTTCACAGGAATGCCGCCATTATTATTCTCTCCAGAAGCCCTTCTTGTGTGCTTCGCCTCAGATGCTCGCACACTTGCTTCTGCTGTACGCTTCAGCGTACTTCCCAGATGGAGCTCTTCCGGTGTACCATTTGTAACATCAATCACATGAACTTCTCCTACAAATTTAAATATATATATATTTACAAATTTATGATGATGGTTAATAGAGAAGCTGAGTACTCCGAAAAACACCACACAAAATCAAATGTTCCGCTGCTGTATAATGCAATGATGAAAGACCGAGTGTAAATATGTGCACCTTCAATAGGATGAGATTCAGTGGGATGAGTATGCGTCCTTGGTGAAGTGGTACTCCTATTTGTCCACATTGTAGACTCACCAGCATTATTGCTACCAAGGTTATTGCTTGGACCCGAGTAGTCATCCAACTTGTCTGATATTAGAGGCCTGTTGATATCGTCGTCCTGCAAGCAAACAGCAATCAGACATACAACCTCCACCTTCCATCTGTGAAAACAAAATTATATTTGCTTTTTCCTATCCATTACACCCGCTCTGATAATATATGCATATAGGGCCTGTTTGGATTCAGCCCCTTTCAGCCATACCAAATTATTGGCATGAACAAATGAAAGGCATGACCAAAATATTGATAAGTTGTGGCTGTTTGGTTTGTAGGCCATAGTACTTGTCAATTTTTTGGCAAACCATTGATCATTTGGTTTTAAGCCAAATGGCTTGCCAAATATTTGGCAATTTTGGTTGGCTTGTGTTTGGTCGGTCCATAATTCGGAATTTGCATGCCAGCCAATAAAACAACATATAGGTGTAAACCAACACTGATACAACTTGATTATTCTCTAGTTCAGACTAAACAAAAAAGGCATGATCTTAAAGAGTATAAAGACACCATAAGTTGCATGGAGTTACTTTGGTCTCCAGGAACATCATGCTAAACATTGTGGAATATAAATAGCTAGCATCAATGATGAGCTACTCGACAGAACAGAATACATGTTTGCACCAGACAAAAAGATATTCCACACAATGTTGCTTACTACAAAAAATAAAATAAAATAATATAGCCCAGTCATGTTCATATTAGCTACTCCATGGAATCAGATCTGTGTGAACTACAAACACATAAGACAATGATTTGTTAAACACACACGACATCTAGTACTAGTTACACACAAGTGCATCTGCAGCTAAATGGACAAGAGTGAGGCAAATCACACCATTGGAAAAGGCAAACTGTATAGAGTTGAGGACGATTCGGGTGCTGGGCTTTGGATGCAATGTGATTCCATTGATTGAGGGTGGGGGGAGGAAGGCCGTCGGAGCAGAGCAGGTCGACGCAAGACCACTATGGCCGGTGGGACCTGCAGATCTGACAATGGTTTTCTGCTTGGGGCTTGTGGTGTGCGGGCGAGAAGAGGAAGTGGGAAATGACCGTATAAGAGAGGAGACAGTGCGGAGGATTTGGCTGCCAAATCTTTGACGGACGATATCCATGCCCTCGCTTCGCCCGTGGTTTGGCGAAAATCAGGAGCGGCGCACCTGGTTTGAGCCAAAATTGACGTGGATCCAAACAACCTCCAAAATACGCCAATTTTGGCTCACCCTGGTATTGGTGTCCATCCAAACATACCCATAGTTGCATTACCACAGCCAAAGTTTTTTTTTTCAAGTAAATAAACAGCATGTAGGATTAAATGAAAACATAATATCCCATGCTCTTCACAAGAAAGCAAGATAATGGGGGTTTTATGACCCTAGTACAAGTTGTTTGAGTGGATCAGAAGCTAGTTGTACTCATGCCCAACCATATGAGATGCAATGTATCATTCAAATCAACACAAAAATAATTCCATAAAGCATTTAGCTTACTGAGGTAGAAGTGGCTGGTGACAAAAAAGGGTCTACAGAAGTAAACAGAATGTGACCAAAAAAAAGGTCTACTGAGGTAAGTAAAGGCCAATAATGATACATCGCGTTGAGAGGCATTGAGTAATGACCATGGTTCTTCGCAAAAAAAAAAGTAATGACCATGGTTAAAAAATGCGCGCCTAGGCTCCAGGCCATAGCAAAACGCCTAGTGCTTAATCTGCGCATAAGCGTGTGATTTGGTCAGAAAAACGGAAAGACAGTGGCCAACCGCACAATTAACGCCTAGCGCTTTTCTACCTATGGTAATGACTGGTAAGCTTAGAGAGGCAAGATGATCATAGTTTGTCCAATTGTCTCCGTTGTACAGAAGTGCGTGGCAGCTGAGCCAATAAACAAATCAGCGTGTTAGGTCGATAATGGCGAAGGCTGATAATCCAATCAAGCCTCAAAGTTGCTGAAATACCATGTCCTCCGAGTCACCACGGGCCAGTCTAGCGCGGGGAACAGGCATGTTATTGCAGTACCAACATCGCCCCTCGTCCGCTGCAATCAATCTTGCCGAAATGTTCGACGCGACGCAACACCAAGAACGCCCCGGTATCCCAAATCCCTCGAAACCAAATCGCCGACCTAGCGGAGGCCCCCTCGAACCAACCGCGCCATCGAGATTCCCCGCGCGCCCCGGAAACGACGGGGGCAGCCGGCCGCGCGGCCGCCCCCCGCGGCAGATCCGCGCCGTGATCGAGGGGAACGGGAAGGAGCCGAAGGGAGATTTGCAGGGGTGCTGGGGGTCTGACCTGGGAGGACGAGGGAGGCGGGGGCGCGGCGGGGGGCGCGCCCCGGCACCAGCGGCGGCAGGCGTAGACGGCGAGGCCGAGGACGGCGAGCGTGGCGACGGCGGCCCCGCTGACGACGAGGGGGGAAATGGCCATGGGCGGGCGGGGGAGGCCGGTGGCGGTGGCCGCGGACGGGGGCGTGGCGTCGTCGCTTTTTTTTTTTTTCTTTCAATGTTTGCCCCCTTTTCACACGCAGGGGCCGCCTCTGTTTCCTCCCCGCGAGTTGCATCGGTTTTTAGGTCTTTTTCACATGTTTTGCGTTTCGTGTCGACGGCCGGGGGATCCAGCAGAGATTATCCGACGGTGATGGCGATGGTGACGCCGTTGGTGCCAAAAATCAGCGGCAGATTCATCCTTCTGCCGTTATAATCATGTACTAATAAACATCGTATCTAAAACGTCTTATAAGAGCTTATTATAGAGGGAGTATATCATGTTAGGTTTTATATTGAACATCGTATCTAAAACGTCTTATAAAAGTTTATGAAAAGGGGGTGTATCATGTTAGATTTTCTATATTTAATGGGTATATTTATGTGTGGTGTCAATGTGTAATCTTCTTTTTTTAAACAATGTCAGTATGTAATCTTTGTTATACGTGAAATTAATAATATGGTAGTCTAGTTGATAGAACTGTAAAGCCTCTATCCCTACTTCTCCGTCTCTTCTCTACTACCTATAAACTGGACATTCCCCTTGATGGCCACCGTCATGAGCACATGGTCACGACCCAACCAACGTTCACTCACCAACTTCAACAAGGGTGTCCCCCATTGATCTATTCTTTCTTGCACATTCGCACAATGGCTTTCTAAAGGCCAATCACGAAACAAAATCGGCGGCGCGCATGGCTACTAGCGACAAAACGCATCTAAGGAAAACAATATCAAGCCCCAAATCAACGTTGTGTGTGGCAATCAGCGTTTGTGCATGGCAAAAATATCAGTTCTGCTTGCCACCTAATCTGCTATTCCGCTGAGTCGTACATATAGCAAGCACACCAAAGATTGCATATGTACAAAACCACAACAAAGTTGTCGTGATCTAGAAAAAAAAAACACTACAAGCCCAAACATTATAAAAAGCTCGCACGCAAACAAGTTGACAAGGTCTTGAGGGTGGGGATGCACTTCTAAAACATGCCAAATTTCGAAAATGTCCGTAATGGTTACATCACAAGTTTTAGAAGGAAAATGTTCCCTAAATGACGTCGAATTTAGAAATTTTTGTGATGATCACATCGCAAATTTAAAAAATATAGGTATGTAACAACATGGCAACTTTTTGGAAATTTGTAATGGTGTCCTTAACCAATTAAGTTTTTGGAAAAATAATTGTGTAAATCATGACAATTATATTTTTGTATATACTAGCAAGAAGCCCATACATTGCAACAGGCATACATATTCTAATAAATCAACATCAATATTGTCCGGCATATACCTTACATTCACCATATTCTAGATTTTAGGAACATTTAATTTGATTTTAGTATATGTAGGGGAGGCAAGGAAAGTTTTGATTTAGTTGAGATTTTGGTGAGATTGATTTGATTTGATTTGATTGAGTTGATGCAAAACGTGATTTTGGGAAGTATCAATTTGGTTTAAATTATTTTAAGGTACTATATTTATATTGGTTAATATTTTGTGAGGCGTCAGTTGGGGTTACCAAAAAAAACCAGTTGGAAACCAAATGGGGGAGGGAACATGGATAGGAAAAACCGAAAAAGAGGGGAGGCAACGGAATCAACTCCTCTACTAGAGATTTTTATTTTTGTACGACGTTGGTTAGGGTTAAAAAAGCAATACGAACCCAAATGAGGGAGGGGGACACGGGGAGGAAAAAACCCGGGAAGGAGGCGACAGAACCAACTCCCCTTTAATACTAGAGATATATTCCAGAAAAAATGAAAACATGGAAACTTGTGAAAAAATTGTTATAAATTGAAGCAACTATATGTAAATGTATGTGCAAAATTCTGAATATATGCTTACATTGCAAATTATAGAAACAAAATTTGGTATAACATGGAAAATTAGGAAATTTGGTTCCATAGAACATGACAAATTTTTAAAATGTTTATAATGATCAAATGGAAAATTTAGAATTTTTTGTTTGCTACATCATGGAAAAAAATAGAAAATCTGTAATTGTCACAATGGCAAATTTATGAAAAGTGTTCTCTAGAACATGGAAAATTTTGAAATGTTTGGACTGATCACATGGTAAATTCAGAAAAGTTGTTCCATACGTCATGGAAAAATTTAGAACAATCTTAGTAGTCACATGGCAAATTTATGGAAAAAATTCTACAAAACATGTCAAATTGTGAAGTGTTTGGACTAGTCACATGTCAATTTTAGGGAAATTATGTTCACTAGAACATGCATCTTAGTTGTCGCTATGCTATCACTTATGCATGGTCACTTATCCATGAGATTATGGCCACTGGATCTATAGTAATCATGGCAAATTTGCGTTAACTTTCTAGGTTGGCAACTTTGTGTTTATCTTCATTCACGTCGAAAAAATTGTAGCATTTATTTTGATTTTAGTATATGTAGGGGGAAGGAAAGTTTTAATTTAGTTAAAGATTCCGGTAAGGTTGATTTCATTGAGTTAATGTAGGACATGGTTTTGGTAAAGTGTCAATTTGGTTTAAATTATTTCAAGTTACTATATTTATGTTGGTTAATACTTTGTGAGGCATTGGTCGGGGTTACCAAAAAGATTGGGAACCAAAGGGGGGGGACTCGGGTAGGAAAAATTCAGAAAGAAAGGGTGACAAGGGAACCAACTCCTCATTAATAGTAGAGATTTTTATTTTGTGCGGCATCGGTTGGGGTTAAAAAAATATGACACCAAATGAGGTAGGGGAACACGGGGAGGAAAATACCCGTAAGGAGGGGAGGTGACGGAACCAATTCCCCTTTAATACCAGAATATATTCCAGAAAAAATGAAAACATGGCAGCAAAGATTGCTATAAATTAAGACAAATATATGTAAATGTATGTGCTAAATCCTGAAATATGACAGTGCTGCAAATTATAGAAAAAAATTAGTATAACATGGAAAATTAAGACATTTGGTTCTCTATTTTGAAGATGTTCATACTAATCAAATGGAAAATTTAGAAAAAGTTTGTTTACTACATCATGGGAAAATTTGGAAATCCGTATTTGTCACATGGAAAATTTATGAAAAAATGTTCTCTCCAGCATGGAAAAAATTGAAATGTTTGGCCTGGTCACATGGTTAATTTAGATAAGTTTGTTTCATACGTCATGGGAAAATTTGAAAAAAATTGTAATAGTCACATGGCAAATTGATGGAAAATTGTTTTACAAAACATGGCAAATTGTGAATTGTTTGGACTGGTCACATGGCAATTTTGGGTAAATTTTGTTCACTAGAACATGGACCTTATGTTGTCACTATGCTATCACTTATGCATGGTCACTTATCCAGGAGATCATGGCCACTGGATCTGTAGTAATCACAGGGAATTTGTGTTAATTTTCTAGGCTGGCAACTTTGTGTTCATCTTAATTCACCTCAATTTTTTTGGGCATCGACTATATGTGTGCATATGGCAAATCTTGCAAATGTGGTAGGTTTTATTCATAGACAATGGCAAGTTTGCATTGGAAGCCATACGACAAGCAAAAAGTATGTGTCATTTCCAAAAATAAAGGTTGGCAAACTTAGTTGACAACTCTGTTTTTAGGATGCTTTATTATTATAATATGCCGGCTTAAATTATACCAAGTTTCCATGTTTAAGGACAAAGCTTTGCCATGTGATAAAGTTAAATAAAGAAACCAGAAGTCATGTTCCAAAAAAAGGTTTGCCATGTGACAAGAAAAGGTTTTTTGGAAATATTTGTCGTGCTACTTTTGCTTACTATACTTAACTACATGTCATTTCTTAAATTCACTAGATTATCGTGACGATTCAAAAAACTTGGCATGTGGCAAAGCAGGAGAAATAAAAGTAATTTTCACCTTAATTGTACCAATTGCAGTGATGATTCAAAAAAAATACTTGCCATGTGTTATTTACAGAAGTCATGGGGCTGGTAACTCACACGCGTGTCTGGGCGTGCAGTTTCAACTAGCTGCCTAGCCGAATCAGAGCATGGTTAATGGTATAACCAGCTGCTAGCTATAACATGATGTCATCTATAGCAAATGTAATAGCCAACATGTATACTAATTAGTTAATTAGGTACAAGAAACTTCTACTCCCTCCGTCCCATAATATAAGGTTGTTTTTCAAGCTATGTTAGCTTGAAATGATCTTATATCGTGGGATGGAGGGAGTACTTTATTAACGTATGACTCATCTTTCACTCTCACAAAGCTTCTTGAAGCCCATGCTACAACCGATTGTAACTCTGCAGCACTCTTCTCTTCTCTCTCTTCTAACTCAGTAACAATATAATATTTAAATCCTTATAGCTCACTTACAACATCTTATTATACTTGCTCTTAGGCAATGCCTTAGTAGTCTTTCTACCTTTTCCAACTGGTCCTAATTACCATGCATGCAATGTGTGAGCCCCACACATGCAGCTTCTTGCCCCCGGTGGAATCAACAGGGCCACAATTAAATCAGAGGGGAGAGGAATAAATTATTGGGCCCCACGGTTAATTGGGAGGGAGGGAGACTGGACCCCACAGTTGAATGGGGAGATTAATTATCGGGCCCATGGCTGAAAATGGGGTCACGGGATTTTTGGGTCTGGTCCCCAAGAGGGTTGCGTCTTGCAATGCATGCTCGCATAAGAGTCGTTCGAATCTTAGGAGTTATTGTATAATCTGGACAAATAGGGAAAATCTCTGAAAACACAAACTTGCCATCCTTGTAACAACAACTAACCATTGCAGTTTTGGGGATGTTGGCAACAACAAAACTTCCATTCAAATATGTGGATCATAGTAGGGGCAAAAATACTAACCGAAGAGCAAAATTGCCAAGTATCCATCTCCCGCATCCTTGCTTGCTCCTCCTCCCAGCTTCGCATGTCCTCTGCTGCACAAGCTTGATTCCCTGCCGGAGACGACATTGATGGCCCCATTGAAGGAGCAAGGTCAAAGCGTTGCCATAAAAAAGAGTAAACATCATCAGAGCATGTAATATAATTTGTTCACGGCAACAAGATCGATCGACTCCCGGAAAATTTCCAAGTCCATGCCCCACCAATCTTTATGTTCCTTAAGAAAAAGCAAAATTGCACGTATTGGCACCGGAAATCAACATGCACCGTGCCCCCACGACCCACCGACCCCTCTTTTCCTTCATCAAAGCAAAAACATATGTGTGGTGGCTAGAGAAAAGGCTTGCCCTGCTGCTAAATTCAGGTCGCAATTTGGACGCCCTTTGGTGGAAAATCGAACGAACACCCTAGAGAACCTGTCGATTACGCTAGAACGTAACACATAGAGCAATAAGGCAACCGAACCCCACCCCCGTCGCTTGAACCAAAATGTGTGCTTGTCTTCACATCGCCGAACCCCTAAAAAATCCGAACCAGAAATCCATCATGAATAGGTGAGGAAGAGGAGGAACGATGACCATACCTGGCCCAAAGGAGCGCGTCGGTAGATTTCAGGGAGGGCGTCGGTGATCCTCTAGATGCTCACAAAGGGGCGTTGGCACAACGAGAAAATGTGGTTGGATGCGATGCTGGGGATATAGTAGTGGGATGCGGCGATGGAGATATAGCGGTGAGCGAGAGAGAAGAAGTCAGAGTATGAGAAATAAATGCAAGGGTGTAGACTCTCTGACCCATGACACCAGCTTCATGATTCGTGCTGCCAAACGGACGTCGATCTTTGCGTTGCACGGGTACACGCTGGAGTGAACGGTGACTCACTGCACCGCACTGAGTGGTGCCACGCTGGCAATGCACGGAGACTCGTGTGAGGTGTCATGCTGAGAGGTCAGTGCCGTGTCACGCTAGAAATCAGTAGGTTACCTTTTTCGTCTTTCCAACTAGTTTGTCCAACCCCATTCGTTCGCCCTCGTGCTTGTCTGTCCTCCCCATTTCCCTCCTTTAGCAATTTTTTTGCCGTCCAGCCCCCATTCCACCATTTTTTCCATCCCCTCAACTGGTTTCTTCTCATCCCTTTGTTTTTAGATCAAAAGATGCAAGGAGAACCCAGATTTAAATTAATAAAGCGAACAAAGACCAGCATACACAAACGGTAATACCATTACAAGTAAACTGAGCGAGAGAAAATATTGCATGCCATCTCATGACAAGAAGCGAGAGCAAGAAACTAGGAGGTCATGCACCCCTTTGTCTCAGTGTTTCTCCCGCCCTCGTTCGCCCCCTCCCAAGTGGTGGAGCCAGAAATTTGCTCCTTGGTATTACTCCTATAACGGATGGTGGCGTACCTGTTGGGAAACGTTGCATGGAAAACAACAAAATTTCTACGCACACGCAAGATCTATCCATGGAGATGCATAGCAACGAGAGGGGGGAGTGTGTCTACGTACCCTCGTAGACCGTAAGCGGAAGCGTTTAGTAACACGGTTGATGTAGTCGAACTTCTTCGCGATCCAACTGATCGAGTACCGAACGTACGACACCTCCGCCTTCAGCACACGTTCAGCTCGGTAACGTCCACGCCTTCTTGATCCAGCAAGATGGCGAGGTAGTGGATGAGTTCCGGCAACACGATGGGGTGGGTACAGTGATGGTGATGCTATCTCCGCAGGGCTTCGCCTAAGCACTACGAAAATATGACCGAGGGTGTAAACGGTGGAGGGGGCGCCACACACGGCTAAACAATTGTCGTCGTTATGTGTGGCGCCCCCCTCCCACATATATATATATATATATATATATATATATATATATATATATATATATATATATATATATATATATATATATATATATATATATAGGTGGGGGAGAGGGCAGAGGCCAAGGGGCGCCCCAAGTAGGGCCGAATCCTACTTGGGGACTTCCCCAAGCCATGCCCCCCTTCCATATATGAGTGCGGGAGGAAGGCAGGAGGAGGAGGCCCCTCCCTTTCCTTTCTCTCACGAGGAGGGAAAGGCAGGAGGGGCCACCCCTCCTCTTTCCTTCCCCTAGGGCCGGCCTGCCAAGGAGAGGAGCGCGCCAGCCCCCTAGTGGGCTGGTATGTCCCCTCCTTTGGCCCATTAGGCCCATTCACTTACCGGGAGTGTCCGGAACCCCTTCCGGCGACCCGATGACTACCTGGTGCACTCCGAAACTCTTCCGGTGTCCGAATACCATCGTCCTATATATCAATCTTTACCCCTTGACCATTTCGAGACTCCTCGTCATGTCCGTGATCTCATCCGGGACTCCTGACAACATTCGGTCACCAAATCATATAACTCATATAACACTATATTGTCAATGAACGTTAAGCGTGCGGACCCTACGGGTTCGAGAACTATGTCGACATGACCGAGACACCTCTCCGGTCAATAACCAACAGCGGAACCTGGATGTCCATATTAGCTCCTACATATTCTACGAAGATCTTTATCGGTCAAACCGTTATGACAACATACATAATTCCCTTTGTCTGTCGGTATGTTACTTGCCAGAGATTCGACCATCGCTATCTTCATACCTAGTTCAATCTCGTTACTGGCAAGTCTCTTTACTCGTTCCGTAATACATCATCCCGTAACTAACTCCTTAGTCATTTGTTTGCAAGCTTATGCTGTGTATTACCGAGAGGGCCCAGAGATACCTCTCCGATACTCGAAGTGACAAATCCCAATCTCGATCCATGCCAACTCAACAAACACCTTCGGAGATACCTGTAGAGCATCTTTATGATCACTCAGTTACGTTGTGACATTTGATAGCCCACAAGGTATTCCTCCGGTATTCGGGAGCTGCATGATCTCATGGTCGAAGGAACATGTATTTGACATTCAAGAAAGCAGTAGCAATAAACTGAACGATCATATGCTAAGATAACGGATGGGTCTTGTCCATCACATCATTCTCTTAATGATGTGATTCTGTTATCAAATGACAACACATGTCTATGGTTAGGAAACATTAACCATCTTTGATCAACGAGCTAGTCTAACAGAGGCTTAGTAGGGACACGGTATTTGTTTATGTACTCACACATGTATTTAAGTTTCCGATTAATACAATTCTAGCATGAATAATAAACCTTTATCATGAATAAGGAAATATAAAATAACAACTTTATTATTGCCTCTAGGGCATATTTCCTTCAATACCCACCTTGTCAGGCTACTCGCTGGCGGACAGAGCCTCCTGGCCATCTGTTAGGGCATATTTCTCCCTTAGTGGTTTTGGTGATTGATGACAATGCATTTGCGGACTAATCATGTGCATTGAGCATTCAGATAATCTATCTTATGGCACAAGACGATTTGAACCCCTCTGGATATTTATGAAGACAGTGTTTTCTTGTGTTTTGTTTTCGGTGGACTTGATTCGTAGGAACACCATACTATTAAGAGGGGGTCCGCTTCGGAAAGGTTTGGGTGGAATCAACACGTACACTATATCTTTGCACCCTCGTTCTTTCCCGGCAATTGAGCTTGTCCCTCCTTAGTGTTTGAACCTTGTCAGAACAGGCTAAGCGGTAGTACCGCTCTGCTCAACGGCAGTACCGCTCCAGCGGTACTGCCACTTTGCAGTACGGCTCCTACTTCCGCTTAATTTGTTGGTTTTGTAAACGGGCGGTAGTAGAGCGGCGGTTCGCCACGGTAGTACCGCTCCTGCGGTACTACGGGGCTAACGGCCTCTCAACTATTGCGGGCTTACTAGACACCTACAAGCTAAGCAGAAGTACCACTGCTAGCTACGGTAGTACCGCTCCAGCGGAACTGCCGCTGGCTAGTACCACGGGGAGTGATACGTCTCCAATGTATCTATAATTTTTTATTGTTCCATGCTATTATATTATCTGTTTTGGATGTTTTATATGCATTAATATGCTATTTTATATTAGTTTTGGGACTAACCTATTAACCTAGAGCCTAGTGCCAGTTTCTGTTTTTTCCTTGTTTTTGAGTTTTACAGAAAAGGAATATCAAACGGAGTCCAAACGGAATAAAACTTTTGCGATGTTTTTCCTTGGACTAGAAGATATCCATGGAGCTTGGAGAAGGGGCCAGAAGGTTCCCGAGGAGGCCACAAGCCTCCTAGGCGCGCCCCAGGGGGGCACGCCCTAAGGGCTTGTGGGCCCCTTGGGAGTCCTCCAACCCTAATCTTTGCACTATAAATTCCCAAATATTCCCAAACCATTAGAGGCATCCACCAAAATACTTTTCTGGCGCCGCAAGCCTCTGTTCCTGTGAGATCCCATCTTGGGGACTTTTCCGGCGATCTGCCGGAGGGGGATTCAATCACGGAGGGCCTCTACATCAACCTTGCTGCCCTACCGATGATGCGTGAGTAGTTTACCAGAGACCTACCGGTCCATAGCTAGTAGCTAGATGTCTTCTTCTCTCTCTTTGATCTTTAATACAATGTTCTCCTCAATGTTCTTGGAGATCTATTCGATGTAATACTTTTTCGCAGTGTGTTTGTTGAGATCCGATGAATTGTGGATTTATGATAAGATTATCTATGAATATTATTTGAGTCTTCTCTGAACTCTTTTATGCATGATTAAGATATCTTTGTGTTTCTCTTCGAACTATTGATTTGGTTTGGCCAACTAGATTGGTTTTTCTTGCAATGGGAGAGGTGCTTAGTTTTGGGTTCAATCTTGCGGTGTCCTCGCCTAGTGACATAGTAGGGTAGCGAGGCACGTATTGTATTGTTTCCATCAAGGATAAAAAATGGGGTTTATATCATATTGCTTGAGTTTATCCCTCTACATCATGTCATCTTACTTAAGGCGTTACTCCGTTCTTATGAACTTAATACTCTAGATGCATGCTGGATAGCGGTCGATGTGTGGAGTAATAGTAGTAGATGAAGGCAGGAGTCGGTCTACTTGTCACCGACGTGATGCCTATATTCATGATCATTGCCTTAGATATCATCATAACTTTGCGCTTTTCTATCAATTGCTCAACAGTAATTCGTTTACTCACCGTATGCTTTCTTCAAGAGAGAAGCCTCTAGTGAAACCTATGGCCCCCAGGTCTATTTTCCATCATATATTTTCAGATCTATAAATCAAAAAACCCTAAAATACCTTGCTGCAATTTATTTACTTTTACTTTGTTTTATGTTTTAGTAATCTTTATATCCATCTCTATCAGATCTCATCCTTGCAAGTGACCGTGAAGGGATTGACAACCCCTTTATCGCGTTGGGTGCAAGTGCTTGATTGTTTGTGCGGGTGCATAGATTGGAGACTTGCTTGTACCTCCTACTGGATTGATACCTTGGTTCTCAAACTGAGGGAAATACTTATCTCTAGTTTGCTGCATCACCCTTTCTCTTCAAGGGAAAAACCAAGGCAAGCTCAAGAAGTAGCAGGAAGAATTTCTGGCGCCGTTGCCGGGGAGGTCTACATCAAGCCTACCAAGTACCCATCATAAACTCTCATCTCTTGCATTACATTATTTTCCATTTGCCTCTCGTTTTCCTCTCCCCCACTTCTAAAATGTTTTCAGAAAAACGCAAAAATATTTGCCTTCTTTTCGTTTGTTTTTATGTCTTACTTGGTTTGTCTGCTTGTTCGCTTAGTATAATTGTGTGTTTATTTAAAATCATAAAGCAAAAGGTTTATGGATCCTCATCCACTTGCTAATCTTTTTAAACGATCCAATTATGATGAACCAATTGCTAGTGAGTTGAGTGCACTAGATTATCTTTATGAAGTTTTGATTGAAATTCGTGAATCGGAAAATTGTGATGAAGTGTTAAAAGAAGAAATTTATGAAGTGATCCACGATAGCTCCTTGAAAGAAAGCATGATTGCAATGATGTTGTTATAAATTCTACTAATGTCAATTGTGCTAATAATATGCAAAACCCCAAGCTTGGGGATGCTAATTTTGCTATGTCCACTACTTATTGCAATGATCATGATTGGGGTGATAATGCTTCTTGTGATCTTGAAATTTATTTAAGCCTCATGATGAATATGCTTTCGATAATATTAAAAGTGGGTTTGGAAGAGTGTCAACTTTAGGAAATAATGATCCCACTACTTCGGAGATTGATCAATCTTATGAAATTTTTGATAAAAGTGGGATTGGAGAAGTAATGACTTTATTTTATGTTAATCCCACTATTTTGGAAGGGTGTCAACTTTGCTTGCATGTGGAACAATTAGAAAATGTGTTATGTGATAGCTATATTGTTGAATTTGAATATGACCCCACATGCAATTATTATGAGAGAGGAAAATATGGTTGTAGAAATCTCCATGATACTAAATTACCTCTCGTTATGTTGAGATTGCTATTGTTTCTTTCTTCTTCCTTGCATGTGCTAGTTTTTGCTTGTCTTAATAATTTGTTTGCTTATAAAATGCCTATGCATAGGAAATATGTTAGACTTAAATTTTCTTTTCACATGCTACATGATGCTCTCTTCATGTTTCAATTGTTATCTTTCATGTGAGCATCATTAAAATTATCAACGCCTAGCTAAAAGGCTTTAAAGAAAAGCGCTTGTTGGGAGACAACCCAATATTTTTTCTTCTATTTTTATGAAAATACACATTATTACCTCTCTAGTAATTGTGTTTTGGTGTTTTAATTAGTGTTTGAGCCAAGTAAGACCTTTGGGATGGTCTATGGTGGTAGTTGATTTGATCTTGCTGAAAAACAGAAACTTTTGCGCTCATTGTTAGAATTTTAAAAAATCACAGAAACGTATTGTATTGTTGCCATCGAGGATAAAAAGATGGGGTTTATATCATATTGCTTGAGTTTATCCCTCTACATCATGTCATCTTGCCTAATGCGTTACTCCGTTCTTATGATCTTAATACTCTAGATGCATGCTGGATAGCGGTCGATGTGTGGAGTAATAGTAGTAGATGCATGCAGGAGTCGGTCTACTTGTCGCGGACGTGATGCCTATATTCATGATCATTGCCTTAGATATCATCATAACTTTGCGCTTTTCTATCAATTGCTCAACAGTAATTTGTTTACCCACCGTATGCTTGATTCAAGAGAGAAGCCTCTAGTGAAACCTATGGCCCTCGGGTCTATTTTCCATCGTATATTTTCAGATCTATAAACCAAAAAACCCAAAATACCTTGCTGCAATTTATTTACTTTTAATTTGTTTTATGTTTTAGTAATCTTTTATACCCATCTCTATCAGGTCTCATCCTTGCAAGTGACCGTGAAGGGATTGACAACCCCTTTATCGCGTTGGGTGCAAGTGTTTGATTGTTTGTGCGGGTGCATAGATTGGAGACTTGATTGTACCTCCTACTGGATTGATACCTTGGTTCTCAAACTGAGGGAAATACTTATCTCTACTTTGCTGCATCACCCTTTCCTCTTCAAGGGAAAACCAATGCAAGCTCAAGAAGTAGCAGGGAGTACCACTTATTTTCCTGGTTATGGACTGATCTGTTCCATGGGCGGAAGTAGAGCGGCAGTTCTACGCGGTAGTACCACCTGCTACCGTGAGTTTCTTCTGCTATTCAATACCGTGTGGTAGTATCGCTGGTGGGCGCGGTAGTACCGCTCCGGCGGCACTACCGTCCCCCTGACTTGCTCAGGTTGAACTACGTAGCCGGCACTTCCGTGCCAGTTGAAGTACCGCTCACCCGAGCGGTACTACCACTTATGGACGAGCTGTGGGAGCATAACGGTTGAATCCACTCTCCCACTATATAGAGGAGTCATCTTTCTTCTAGTTAACCACCTCTTCCTCCCCAAGCTCCATTGTTGCTCTGAAGCTCATTCTTGCCCGATCTCTCTCCCTATCCAATCGATCTTGTTGGTTCTTTAGGGATTGCTTGAGAAGGCCTAGATCTACACTTCCACCAAGAGAAATTTGATTCCCCCTACTAATCCCTTGTGGATCTTGTTACTCTTGGGATTTTGAGCACCCTAGACGGTTGAGGTCACCTCGGAGCCACAATCCATTGTGGTGAAGCTTCGTGGTGTTGTTGGGAGCCTCTAATTCGGTTGTGGAGAGAGCTCCAACCTTGTTTGTAAAGGTCCGATCGCCGCCTTCAAGGGCACCACTAGTGGAATCACGACATCTTACATTGTGTGAGGCGTGAGGAGGATACGGTGGCCCTAGTGGCTTCTTGGGGAGCATTGTGCCTCCACACAGCTCCAACGGAGACGTACTTCCCCTCAAAGGGAAGGAACTTTGATAACACATCCTCGTCTCCATCGTCTCCACTTGTGGTTATCTCTTACTTTTACTTTGTGCAAGCTTTACTTGTGTTGTATCCTTTGCTTGCTTGTGTTGCTTGTATTGCTAGAATCATATAGGTTGCTCACCTAGTTGCATATCTAGACAACTTATTTGTTGCTAACCCTAATTTGTTAAGAAAACTTAAAAATTGGTAGTTGCCTATTCACCCCCCTCTAGTCAACCATATCGATCCTTTCAATTGGTATGAGAACCTCGTCTCTTTATTAAGGGTTTCACCATCCGAAGAGTATGGTTGACGACGATGGTATTGGGGATGAAGTGTCCGAGGCTGTGGAGTTGACTTCGATCACCCGAGACGACTTAAATGAAGCTATGGCTTCACTTAAGACGTCTATGACGGCCTGATACGTCTCCAACGTACCTATAATTTTTGATTGTTCCATGCTATTATATTATCTGTTTTGGATGTTTAATGGGCTTTATTATACACTTTTATATTATTTTTGGGACTAACCTACTAACCGGAGGCCCAATCCAAATTGCTGTTTTTTTGCCTATTTCAGTGTTTCGCAGAAAAGGAATATCAAACGGAATGAAACCTTTGAGAGAGTTATTTTTGGAACAAATGCAATCCAGGGGACTTGGAGTGGACGTCAAGAAAGAAACGAGGCGGCCACGAGGCAGGGAGGCGCGCCTGCCCCCTGGGCGCGCCCCCACCCTCGTGGGCCCCTCGTGGCTCCCCTGACCGACTTCCTTCGCCTATATATACTCTTATACCCCGAAAACATCCGAGAGCACCACGAAACCCTATTTACACCGCTGCAACCTTCTGTACCCGTGAGATACCATCTTGGGGCCTTTTCCGGTGCTCCGCCGGAGGGGGAATCGATCACGGAGGGCTTCTACATCAACACCATAGCCTCTCCGATGATGTGTGAGTAGTTTACCTCAGACCTTCGGGTCCATAGTTATTAGCTAGATGGCTTCTTCTCTCTCTTTGGATCTCAATACAAAGTTCTCCTCGATTCTCTTGGAGATCTATTCGATGTAACTCTTTTTGCGGTGTGTTTGTTGAGATCCGATGAATTGTGGGTTTATGATCAAGATTATCTATGAACAATTTGAATCTCCTCTGAATTCTTTTATGTATGATTTTTTATCTTTGCAAGTCTCTTCGAATTATCAGTTTGGTTTGGCCTACTAGATTGATCTTTCTTGCAATGGGAGAAGTGCTTAGCCTTGGGTTCAATCTTGCGGTGTTCGATCCCAGTGACAGAAGGGGAACCGATACGTATTGTATTGTTGCCATCGAGGGTAAAAAGATGGGGTTTATATCATATTATCCCTCTACATCATGTCATCTTGCCTAATGCGTTACTCTGTTCTTATGAACTTAATACTCTAGATGCATGCTAGATAGCGGTCGATGTGTGGAGTAATAGTAGTAGATGCAGAATCGTTTCGGTCTACTTGTCGCAGACGTGATGCCTATATACATGATCATGCCTAGATATTCTCATAATTATGCACTTTTCTATCAATTGCTCGACAGTAATTTGTTCACCCACCGTAGTACTTATGCTATCTTGAGAGAAGCCACTAGTGAAACCTATGGCCCCCGGGTCTATTTTCCATTATATTAATCTTCCATCAACTCGCCAATTTCTGTCGCCGTTTATTTTGCAATCTATACAACAAAAATACAAAAAATATTTATGTTATCATCTCTATTAGATCTCACTTTTGCAAGTGGCCGTGAAGGGATTGGCAACCCCTTTATCGCGTTGGTTGCAAGGTTCTTATTTGTTTGTGCAGGTACGAGGGATTTGCGTGTAGCCTCCTACTGGATTGATACCTTGGTTGTAAAAAACTAAGGGAAATACTTACGCTACTTTGCTGCATCAGCCTTTCCTCTTCAAGGGAAAACCAACGCAGTGCTCAAGAGGTAGTAAGAAGGATTTCTGGCGCCGTTGCCGAGGAGACTGCGCACAAGTCAAGACATACCAAGTACCCATTACAAACTCTTATCCCTCGCATTACATTATTTGCCATTTGCCTCTCATTTTCCTCTCCCCCACTTCACCCTTGCCGTTTTATTCGCCCTCTTTTCCGTTCGCCTCTTTTTGCTTGCTTCTTGTGTCGCCATTCGTCGTTATGGCTAGTCCTTCTATCATTATTAGTACTCCCGATCATGAAGTTCTCAATTTTAAACAAAGGGAGGGAGAAAATCTAAAAGATGCTTGGCATAGAATTTGCAATGCTCAGAATAGATCTACTAGGAAGCAATCTACTTCCGTTCTTCTACGCAATTTTTATGTAGGCATCACTCCTTGGAACAGATATATTCTTGATACCATTACCGGAGGGAATTTCTTGGGTAGCCATACTTTTGATTCTTATAATGCTATGATAGATTTGTTTGGGCCACCACCTCTTTTGGTTAATGGAGCTATTTTAACTTTGGAACATGTGATGCAAACACTTGAAATTATTGAAAATAAAGTTGCTACTGTAGAGTTGATTGAAAATTTGGATAAAAAGATCCACAACCAAATTACCCAATATGGATCTAAGGTAGGAGTCACTCTGAATTTTTTTAAAGAAAAGGAACCTATAGTTAACGATAGAATAGATCAAGATTCCACAAGAATTGGTAAACTTGAGGATATCATTACCAACTTAGGGTCTGCCTTTTCATCCGTAAAAAATACTCCAAATCCTCCTCCTACCAAAGTTTCCAAGTTAATGTACGTTCCTAAAAATAAGGGTGAATCTTCTAATAAGGAAAATGTGGATCTCAAATCAATAAGTGTTCACCCCAACTTTTTCACTATCATTAAGGAACCTTTTGCTACAAATGAATTTCTTGATTTCTTGCCTAGGAGTTTGATCTTTAATAAAAAGAAGGAAACACCTAAGGGTTATAAGTGTTTTATTGAAGAATTGCATACCAAAGATGATGATACTTAGATCTATCCTTGCTTTTATGCCTAGCTAGGGCCGTTAAACGATAACACTTGTTGGGAGGCAACCCAATTTTATTTTTGTTTCTTGCTTTTTGTTCCTGTTTAGTAATAAATATTTCATCTAGCCTCTGGTTAGATGTGGTTTTGTGTTTTAATTAGTTTTTGTTCCAAGTAGAACCTTTGGGAAGACTTGGGTGAAGTCTTTGCGATCTTGCTGTAAAAAACAGAAACTTTTGTGCTCACGAGATTAGCTGCCATTTTTTACCCCTGAGTGCTTTTAGGTTGATTCTTTTTGCAGATGATTAATAGACAAATTCCTCACGTCCAACAATTTATTTCATAATTTTCGGAGTTTCAGAAGTATTCAAAACTTACAGATTACTACAGACTGTTCTATTTTGATGAATCTATGGCTAGTATCGGAGGTTATGAACCATAGAGAAGTTGGAATACATTAGTTTTAACACCAATATAAATAAAGAATGAGTTCATTACAGTACCTTAAAGTGGCGGTTTGTTTTATTTCGCTAACGGAGCTCATGAGATTTTCTGTTGAGTTTTGTGTTGTGAAGTTTTCAAGTTTTTGGGTAAAGATTTGATGGATTATGGAATAAGGAGTGGCAAGAGCCTAAGCTTGGGGATTCCAAAGGCACCCCAAGGTAAAATTCAAGGACAACCAAAAGCCTAAGCTTGGGGATGCCCCGGAAGGCATCCCCTCTTTCGTCTTCGTCCATCGGTAACTTTACTTGATGATATATTTTTATTCACCACATGATATGTGTTTTGCTTGGAGCGTCTTGTATGATTTGAGTCTTTGATTTTTAGTTACCACAATCATACTTGCTGTACACACCTTTTGGGAGAGACACACATGAATCGGAATTTATTAGAATACTCTATGTGCTTCACTTATATCTTTTGAGCTAGATAATTTTGCTCTAGTGCTTCGCTTATATCTTTTTAGAGCACGGTGGTGGTTTTATTTAATAGAAATTATTGATCTCTTATGCTTCACTTATATTATTTTGGGAGTCTTTTAGAACAGCATGGTAATTTGCTTTGGTTAAAATTTTAGTCCTAAAATTGATGAGCATCCAAGATAGGTATAATAAAAACTATCATAATAAGTGCATTGAATACTATGAGAAGTTTCATGCTTGATGATTGTTTTGAGATATGAGGATGGTGATATTAGAGTCATGCTAGTTGAGTAGTTACGAATTTGAGAAATACTTGTGTTGAAGTTTGTGATTCCCGTAGCATGCACGTATGGTGAACCGTTATGTGATGAAGTTGGAGCATAATTTATTTATTAACCGTCTTCCTTATGTGTGGAGGTCGGGATCGCGCGATGGTTAACTCCTACCAACCCTTCCCCTAGGAGCATGCGTGTAGTACTTTGTTTTGATGACTTGTAGATTTTTGCAATAAGTATGTGAGTTCTTTATGCCTAATGTTGAGTCCATGGATTATACGCACTCTCACCCTTCCACCATTGCTAGCCTCTCTAATACCGCGCAACTTTCGCCAGTATCATACACCCACCATATACCTTCCTCAAAACAGCCACCATACCTACCTATAATGGCATTTCCATAGCCATTCCGAGATATATTGCCATGCAACTTTCCACTATTTCGTTTATTATGGCACATTCCATCATTGTCATATTGATTTGCATGATCATGTAGTTGACATCGTATTTGTGGCAAAGCCACCATTCATAATTCTTTCATACATGTCAATCTTGACTCATTGCATATCCCGGTACACCGTCGGAGGCATACACATAGAGTCATATTTTGTTTTAAGTATCGAGTTGTAATTCTTGAGTTGTAAGTAAATAAAAGCGTGATGATCACCATTATTAGAGCATTGTCCCAAGTGAGGAAAGGATGATGGAGACTATGATTCCCCCACAAGTCGAGATGAGACTCCGGATGAAAAATAAAAAAAAAGAGGCCATAAAAAAGGAAAAGGCCCAAATAAAAAAAAGATGAGAGAAAAAGAGAGAAGGGACAATGTTACTATCCTTTTACCGCACTTGTGCTTCAAAGTAGCACCATGATGTTCATGATAGAGAGTCTCCTATATTGTCACTTTCATATACTAGTGGGAATTTTTCATTATAGAACTTGGCTTGTATATTCCAATGATGGGCTTCCTCAAAGTGCCCTAGGTCTTCGTGAGCAAGCAAGTTGGATGCACACCCACTTAGTTTCTTTTGTTGAGCTTTCATACACTTATAGCTCTACTGCATCCGTTGCATGGCAATCCCTACTCACTCACATTGATATCTATTGATGGGCATCTCCATAGCCCGTTGATACGCCTAGTTGATGTGAGACTATCTTCTCCTTTTTGTCTTCTCCACAACCACCATATTCTATTCCACATATAGTGCTATGTCCATGGCTCACGCTCATGTATTGCGTGAAGATTGAAAAAGTTTGAGAATACTAAAGTATGAAACAATTGCTTGGCTGAAACCGGGGTTGTGCATGATTTAAATATTTTGTGTGATGAAGATAGAGCATAGCCAGACTATATGATTTTGTAGGGATAACTTTCTTTGGTCATGTTATTTTGAGAAGACATGATTGCTTTGTTAGTATGCTTGAAGTATTATTATTCTTATGTAAATATTAAACTTTTATCTTGAATCCTTTGGATCTGAATATTCATGCCACAATAAAGAAAATTACATTGAGAATATGCTAGGTAGCATTCCACATCAAAAATTCTATTTTTATCATTTACCTACTCGAGGACGAGCAGGAATTAAGCTTGGGGATGCTTGATACGTCTCCAGCGTATCTCGGCCGAGGTCAAGTCCATGCTTAAAGATTTACATGAGGGGTTGAAAACTTCTCCCGACCCATTGCTTGTGGTTAATCCCACCGCATCAGAGTCGGAGGCCAATTCCGGCAAGGAAGCGGCTAAAGGTACTCAAACCTCCTCCCCTCATAACAAGAATAGGACGGGAACCTATACAGCGGTTCCCCCTCCCCCGGTCTATGGAGGGTCGGTCCCTACACCGCATATTAACCACCTTGGTCCTCCTCCTAAACTTGTGAAGATTGATTATGCTAATTGGATTTTTTGTATCAAGTCTCATTTGAATCACAGCTCAACGAATCTTTGGAGAATCGTTGAGCAAGGCTTCTACCCACATGATCCAAACAATTTCACTCCAAGAGAAGAAGCGGACAATCAATACAATCACTCTGCATTATTCATCCTCCAAGCCTCGGTGCCTCCCGAAGATATATTTCACTTGCGTCCCTTCACCCATGCAAAGGATTGTTGGGAGCACATCATATCTTTGTACAAGGGGAGCTCAAGCATACAACGATCCAACTTTGAGGTGGTCCTTGATGAGACCGATGAGTTTGTGATGATTGAAGATGAGGATCCTCGCGATCTCTACCGGAGGTTGACAACACTTGCAGTCACTCTCCAAGATCATGGGAGAAAGGATATGGATGACAATTGGATCAAGCGTAGTTTATCAAGGCTATCATGCCCTTCAACAAGGCCATGTCCCATGAACATCATGAACAAGACCGCGGACATTGCTCTAGCTCGGGTCCAGTCAAAGAAAGCCTCTCCCACCCTTGCTTTGAATGCCAAGGCCATTACGGAAGAAGAAGAGGAGGAAGAAGAAGAGAGTTGTCCCGAAGATACCAAGTATGCTTACCACGAGCACATGGCTCTTGCGTCTAGGCAATTTTGGGGCAACAAGAGAAACTCAAGGCCAAATTTCTCCAAGAACAACTCAAGTGGCCCAAAGAGCAAGCAACAAGTGAGGACGTGCCACAATTGCGGCAATGTGAGTCACTTTGTGGTGGATTGTCCTTATGAGAAGTGGGAGGACAACAATGGCAAGCTCATTCGCAAAGACAAAGCCAAGGCCTTCCCTAACAAGAGCAACTTCACCAAGAAGATACCTCAAAAGGGCTTGGTGGCACATGAAGAGTACACCGCCAACGATGATGATGAAGATACAAGTGGTGAAGGAATGGCAACGGCAACCGTGGCCATTGCCACCTCTTCCCCTTCCAAGGTGTCTCTCTTCGATGCCCCTAACTGGAACCTCATCGCCAAGTGCCTTATGGCCAAAGGTATCAACAAGGTAACCCCCAACATCAAGACCACCATCAGTACTACCCCTCCTTGTTAGATTGTGTAAATGATAGTGAGGTGGTGAAAGTTGATGAGAATGAGTTTGACAAACTCTTGAACAAGCTCAAGGGTGAAACCAAGAAGCACTTTGTTGCTCTCTTGGAGCAACTCGGTGAGGCCAATGATATCATTGAGTCTCATGAGGACACTATCTCCAAGTTGGAGGGGCATAGTCGTGATTATGCTGATGAGATTGCGGATCTTTCCATGCTCTTGAGGAAGAGCGAGGACTTCATTTGACTCTTGAGGAGTCACACAATGTTGTTCTTGCTAAATTGCAAAAAGATCTTGATCATGCTAATGTTCTTTCTCGTGTGCTTAAATCCGAGAAAGTTGCACTTGGGATTGGCCATGAGAAACTCAAAGAGGAGTTTGATATACTCGACAAGGCTCACAAGGTCTTGAAGGGTGTTTACACTTCCTTCAAGGAGTCTCATGATCAACTCCAAGTGAAGCTAACCAAGTAGATAAAAACATGTCCTCCTTTCGTTCTAATTGATAACGCAAATGCTACTAACCCTTGTGTGAGCATGTGCAACTTGTGGAGGAAAATGCCAAGTTGAAAGAGCAACTTGAGAAAGGCCTTGTGACGTGCAAACAAGGTGAGAAGTATCTCAATGACCTTTCGAGCAATCAAAAGGAAGGTGTGGCCAAGGAAGGAGTTGGGTTTGTACCCAAGTCGAAGGCGAAGAAGAAGAAGAACAAGACCAAGCAACCTCTCCCACTCAAAGAAGTATTTGTAGAAGCCGGAGAGGGAGCTCATGAGAAGAAGAAAAGACATGGGTATAGGTGGTAGTGCCAAGAAGGGCAAGACCACACCTTCTAACAAAGCTAGCGACTTTAATGCTTCCTATGTTTTGAGTCGTGCTAGTGATGGGCATGTTTATGCCAAATTTGTTGGTTCTTCTTATGAGTACATTGAATGTTCTATTTGGGTTCCTAAGACCCTTGTTGCTAACCTCAGAGGACCCATTTAAAAATGGGTACCTACACTACAAAAAAAAAGACACATTTGTGACAATTTGGGCAAACCAAAAAAATTTCTGTCATGCTTATGACACTTCTATGACGATAAAAAACCCAGTATGATCATAGATGTGGTGGGCTCCTACTTCTATGACAAAAAATCATGACAGAAAATGGGCTTTTCGTCCTGGTCGGGCCGGAGACGCACCTGCATGACATTCTTTGGGTCGTCCATGACGAAAAAATCATGGTAGAAGCGAGGGTGAGGAAAATTTCGGGGAGTTCCCGGTTACGGTGGGTGGTCGGGGCCGAGCGATGCACAGAGCGATTGCGTGTTTCTCTTGTACACGTACGCGCGTGTGTGCGAGGCGTTGGGTGATACGTCCATTTTGCATCATGTTTACCTACTGTTATTTATGATGTTTCTGTGCATAATAATGCTTTTTGGAGTAATTCTAATGCCTTTTCTTTCATAATATGCAAGGTACACACAAAGAGGGAGAATTCCGGCAGCTAGAAATCTGGACCTGAAAAAGCTACGTCAGGCCACCTATTCTGCACAACTCCAAATAAGCTGAAACTTCACGAGGATTTTTTATGGAATAAATGATAAATATTGGAGCCAATAAGTACCAGAGGGGGCCCACCAGGTGGGCACAACCCACCTGGGCGCACCAGGGAGCCCAGGCGTGCCCTTGTGGGTTGTGCTCCCCTCGGCCCACCACCGGTGCGCATCTTCTGGTATATAAGTCATTTTGACCTATAAAAAATAAGGAGAGGACTTTTGAGACGGAGCGCCGCCGTCTCGAGGCGGAACTTGGGCAGGAGCACTTTTGCCCTCCGGCGGAGCGATTCCGCCGGGGGAACTTCCCTCCTGGAGGGGGAAATCATCGTCATCATCATCACCAACAACTCTCCCATCTTGGGGAGGGCAATCTCCATCAACATCTTCAACAGAACCATCTCCTCTCAAACCCTAGCTCATCTCTTGTGTTCAATCTTTGTACCGGAACTATAGATTGGTGCTTGTGGGTGACTAGTAGTGTTGATTACATCTTGTAGTTGATTACTATATGGTTTATTTGGTGGAAGATTATATGTTCAGATCTAATATGCTATTTAATACCCCTCTGATCTTGAGCATGATTATCATTTGTGAGTAGTTACTTTTGTTCTTGAGGTCATGGGAGAAATCATGTTGCAAGTAATCATGTGAACTTGATATGTGTTCGATATTTTGATAGTATGTATGTTGTGATTCCCTTAGTGGTGTCATGTGAACATCGACTACATGGCAGTTCACCATATTTGAGCCTAAGGGAATGCATTGTGGAGTAGTTATTAGATGATGGGTTGCGAGAGTGACAGAAGCTTAAACCCTAGTTTATGCGCTATTCCGTAAGGGACCGATTGGATCCGAAAATTTAATGCCACGGTTAGAATTTATTCTTAATACTTTTTTCGTAGTTGCGGATGCTTGCGAGGGGGTTAATCATAAGTAGGAGGTTTGTTCAAGTAAGAACAACACCTAAGCACCGATCCACCCACATATCAAATTATCAAAGTAGCGAACACGAATGGAACCAACATGGAAAGTGACTAGATGAAATTCCCATGTACCCTCAAGAACGCTTTGCTTATTATAAGAGACCGTTTTGGCCTATCCTTTGCCTCAAAAGGATTGGGCCACCTTGCTGCATTTTTGTTACTACTATCATTACTTGCTCGTTACAAATTATCTTGCTATCATACTACTCTGTTACTTACAATTTCAGCACTTGCAGACATTACCTTGCTGAAAACCATTTGTCATTTCCTTCTGCTCCTCGTTGGGTTCGACACTCTTACTTATCAGAAAGGATAAAATTGATCCCATATACTTGTGGGTCATCAAGGCTATTTTCTGGCGCAGTTGCCGGGGAGTGAAGCGCTCTTGGTAAGTGGAAATTAGTAAGGAAAAATTATTACTACGTGCTGAAATTTATTGTCACTTGTTACTATGGAAAACAATCCTTTGAGGGGTTTGTTCGGGGTATCTTCACGTCGACCGGAACCACAATTAGTTACCCCTCAACCTATTGCACCTACTGAAAATATTGAATATGAAATTCCTTCGGGTATGATAGAACAACTGCTAGCTAATCCTTATGCAGGAGATGGAACCGAACATCCTGATATGCACTTGATATATGTGGAAGAAATTTGTGGATTGTTTAAGCTTGCAGGTTTACCCGGAGATGAAGTTAATAAGAAGGTTTTCCCTTCATCTTTGAAGGGAAAAGCATTGGCATGGTGAAAGTGCTAGTTATCGACTAGAGGGGGGGGGGGGTGAATAGGCGATTTTTATGAAAGTCTTCAAAACATGAGAGTTTCGAAGACAAACAATAGAAATGAACCTATTGATATGCAGCGGAAGGTAGACTACACTAGGCAAGCCATAGTCAAGTATTCAATGAAGTGAAAGTGTGAAGACTAATAGCAGCTAGGTAGTGCGGATCAGGATGGAAGATGGTATGAAGCCAAACAACGATAGAAGTCACACAGTGAAGACAAATAGGTAAAGCAAACAAGCAATGACTTCACGAAGACAAACTTTAAGTAAAGAGAGGGAGAGGATAGAACCAGTCACTTGTTGAGGACACATGATTTGTTGGACCAGTTCCAGTTGCTGTGACAACTGTACATCTGGTTAGGGAGGCTGAGATTTAACTCAGAAGACCGCGTCTTCACCTTATTCCCCTTGAGCTAAGGACACCCAGTCCTCGCCCAATTACTCTGGTAAGTCTTCAAGGTAGACTTCCAAACCTTCACAGACTTCATTCACCGGCGATCCACAATGACTCTTGGATGCTCAGAACGCGACGCCTAACCGGCTGGAGGATTCACAGTCCTCAAGTGTAACAAGTCTTCAGGTCACGCGGACAGAAAGACTTCAGTGATGCCTAACACTCTTTGGCTCTGGGTGTTTGGGCTTTGTCCTCGCAAGGATTTCTCTCTCTCAAAAGCTTCGGAGGTGGGTTGCTATCAAACGACAAAAGCGGTGCACTAACTCTGAGCAGCCACCAATTTATGGTGTAGGGGGTGGGCTATTTATAGCCACTAGGCAACCCGACCTGATTTGTCCGAAATGACCCTGGGTCACTAAGGAGCTGACACGTGTTCCAACGATCAGATTTCAAACACACGCGTCAACTTTACTTGGGCTACAAGTAAAGCTGACTCATCCAGCTCTGGATAAGATTTGCTCTCATTGTCTTCGCTCGAAGACATAGGATTTTGGTTGAGCATCACTTCACTCACTCTGACTTTGTTCACTGGGACCCCACTTAACAGTACGGTGGTTCCTACGACTCAACAAAGTAGAAAAGGAAACAACGAAACAACTAGGTCTTCGCGCTCCATAGTCTTCACGCAATGCCTTCTCTTGTCATAGTCTTCAATGTGAATATCTTCACATACCACCATCGTCTTCAATGTCTTCATACATTTTTAGGGGTCATCTCCGGTAGGTAAACCGAATCAATGAGGGGCTACTACCTGTGTTATCCTGCAATTCTCACAAACACATTAGTCCCTCAACCAGGTTTGTCGTCAATACTCCAAAACCAACTAGGGGTGGCACTAGATGCACTTACACATGGTATAGGCTATGCGATGATATTGGATCTTGGAATTGGAATCGATTGAAATTGGAGTTTCACCAAAAAAATCCTATGCATCTTGTTCATCATGATCGGAATTATATATATAATTTTTGGCCTCATGAAGGAGAAAGTATCGCTATAGCTTGGGGGAGGCTTAAGTCAATGTTACATTCATGGCCCAATCATGAGCTCTCAAGAGAAATTATTTCCACAAATTTTATGCTCGGCTTAATTTTAATGATTGATCCATGCTTGAAAGCACAAGTGCTCCCTGGGTGATATTGGTAATTAATGTCAACATATCTCTTGTTGGACTAATTCTTTTATCTAGTATATTTCAGATGAGTTCAACAGTGGAGTGGCATGGACAAGAGGATGTGGAACCCCTTCAAGATGCTAAGGACAGAAGATTGGCAAAAGCTCAAAAGCTCGGGACTCTACATTTTCTATTTGAGTGATCCAAGATCACATTGAGTCCATAGGAAAGCCAATACTATTAAAAGGGGATGAGGTGTTGCTTAATGGCTTGCTTGCTCAAAGTGCTTAGTGATATGCTCCAAAGCCCTCAACCACTTTCTCATTTCCACATATGTCCTAAACCTAAAGTCAAACTCAGCCCCACCGATTTGATCTATCTGGCGCCATTGAGTTCACTTGTCATAGCCACTGCCAGAAACCCTAATCAGTTCGATCTCACTGATGGGATCTCGGTCTCACAGAGATGGGCTTGCAAACTCTCTGTTGTCTGTTGCAATTATTTCGGTCCCACCGAGATGTGCTATCGGCCCCACCGAGTTTGCTTGACCAACTCTCTGTTTGCTCATTACCAAAATTGATCCCATCGAGTTTGTGTAATCGGTCAAACCGAGTTGAGGTTTTACCCTAACCCTAGCACATCGGTCCCACCGAGTTGATCATGTCGGTCAAATCCTAACGTTCAGATTTTGAACTAAATCGGTCCGACCGAGTTTCTCGATTCGGTCCCACCGAATTTGGTAAATTGTGTGTAACGGTTAGATTTTGTGTGGATGCTATATATACCCCTCCACCCCTTCTTCATTCATGGAGAAAGCCATTAGAACGTGCCTGCACTTCCAACATTCATTTTCTGAGAGAGAACCACCTACTCATGTGTTGAGACCAAGATATTCCAATCCAACCACAAGAATCTTGATCTCTAGCCTTCCCCAAGTTGCTTTCCACTCAAATCATCTTTCCACCATATCCAAATCTGTGAGAGAGAGTTGAGTGTTGGGGAGACTATCATTTGAAGCACAAGAGCAAGGAGTTCATCATCAACACACCATCTATTACCTTTTGGAGAGTGGTGTCTCCTAGATTGGTTAGGTGTCACTTGGGAGCCTCCGTCAAAATTGTGGAGTTGAACCAAGGAGTTTGTACGGGCAAGGAGATCGCCTACTTCGTGAAGATCTACCCTAGTGAGGCAAGTCCTTCGTGGGCGATGGCCATGATGGGATAGACAAGGTTGCTTCTTCGTTGACCCTTCGTGGGTGCTGCCCTCCGTGGAATCGTGCAGCCGTTACCCTTCGTGGGTTGAAGTCTCCATCAACATGGATGTACGATAGCACCACCTATCAGAACCACACCAAAAATCCACGTGTCTCTAATTGCGTTTGCACACTCCAATCCCATCCCTTTACTTTCTTGCAAATTACATGCTTTACTTTCCGCTGCTCATATACTCTTGCCATGCTTGCTTGAAATGTATCGAGAATGTTTAAACTTGTGTTAAAACTCCACCTTAACTTGAAGAACTTAAACACTGCTACTTTTCTTTGTTGAGGGTCTAATCACCCCCCTCTAGACACCTCTTCTCGATCCTTTCAATTGGTATCAGAGCATTGGTCTCCATTGGTTTGGTTTAATCACCATTGGAGGAAGATGGATGAGTCTACATTGGAGAGTCTTAGACATAGTGTCACACCCTGATTTTCATGCCACAACACTTAATCTAATAAACATGATAAAATGTGGTTTGACAAAAACTTTTGAGTGTTTTGTCTTTGCTTTGATTGAATGTTTGACTGTTGTTTGCAAGTGCTCTAAAAATCAAATAAATTCTCCAACTCTTATACTCCTTCTCCTTGATCCAGAAACCTTTCCCAATGATCATGCCATGTGTATAGGACATAAAAATAATTTCTTACAAAAATAATTTGGCCAAATAGTATTTTCAAAAATTAGTTTTCCAAAAACCCCTGAATTGAGATTTGCACTGCAAGTACTTAATTAAGGGCAGTAAAAATCTTTCCAAAAATATATTTGATTCCTATTAGATATAGGACACCCAGAAACCACAAAAACATAATTTTAAAAGTTATTTTCCTATTTTATTTAAAGGCTTTTTCTTAAGTCCAGAAATGGTCTTTAATAGGTTAAAATTATTTTAATGCTTTAAAAATATTTGGGAAAAACCTAGGGAAACTCAGTGGACATATATTGTCCATATATAAGAGTTTCAACACATGGTCATGTTCAAAATATTGGTAAAATCTCTCAAAAACCCTTTCTGGATATTTTAAGCTTTTGAAATATTTAGAAAGGAAATATTCCCCAAAAATACCAAGAAAATTCTAGCATGTCACATATGACATGTTTTATGATCTTGCCAAGTCTCATGTCATGGAGAATAGTATAACCCCATGAAATCCTCTCAAAACCACTTCTGTTCGTTTTCAAGTTTGAACAACTTTGCACTGTCAAACATGTCCAAATGCTCTCAAACTTGGTGCACATGCTCAAATGGTGTAATAATGCATCTAGACCAAATGGCACAAGTTGGAGAGAATGTTATCTTGATCAAAGTGCCCCAAAACCCTCTCTGTCCAGAACCAAATTTGAACAACTTTACATTGGCAACTTTCTCCTTTTGATCTCAACTTTTGTGGACATGTTCAGAACCTCAAATGATGACACTACACTAAGTGGTGCATCAAGGAGAACAGATTTGCATGACTAAATCTTGGAAAGTCCATTTCTGTTGATTTCTAGGGTTTACAAAAGTTGCATTGGCAACTTTGCCCAAATGAGCTCAAACTTGGTGGAACACCCTACTTCTATGTGCCATTTCATCCTGTTAAGTTTCATGTCAAGTGAAATTAAATTTCTTACCCAAACCACCATCAAACTCCTTCTGACAGAAACTCAAAATCCCTGTTTAGGCCCTTTCCACTAATCTCCATGAGCTGAACTTTTTCCCACGGCCTCCCCTGATCCTTCTCTAACTCCTACATGCTTTTCTGCCCAAGGAGCAATGATTAAGGGGGGCAGAGACCCATTTTTCTTCTCTGGACAGCCACTTTCCCCTCCCTTTCTCATCTCTCTCCCGCTCCTGGCAAGTTCCAGAGCATCCGAAGCCTCCCTCCCCATTGTTTACTCCCACCTGCAGCCATTAGACACAAGTGGACGCATGAGTGCGCGCGGGAAAGCCGCGGATGCCGGCCAAAGACGCGCTCTGGAGCGCGAGGCAGAGCGGGCGACCGTTGACGCCGCTTCCCCCGACCACCTCGAGCCTCCCCCTTGCGCCAGTCGAGGTGCCTCGACGTCCGCAACACGGCACCACCCTTTCCCCCTCCTCTCTCTTCCTCCTGCTACCTCCTCTCGCACGCGCACCGGCCGCCCGAGGGCTCCAATGGGCAGCCTCACACGCGCGATGCCTCTGTCCCATCCCCGCTCCCTCTTTTCTCCCCCTTGACCTGGACCACGCCCATGAGCACCTCAGACACGCCCCAAAGCGCCCGTTCGGCCCCTGCCGTTGCCTAGGCCGCGACCGTGGTCGTCGTCCACGGTGATCCGTGGCCTCGCCATATGGAGCCACCCCCGAGCTCTATCTCGACTCTCCTGGACCCTCCTCTCTCCCTTTCACCTCCAGGACCAACCCACTCCCCCTCCCGTTCCTTCTTCCTCCTCCTCTGCCGCCATTGCCGCCCCGGACCCCCCGCTCAAATTCGAGCCGCCCAGGCCTCCCTTCCTCCTCTGAACTAGTCCACTACACCCCACAAGCCTCCACGGACCTCCCCAATACCCCAGAACCCCTCCTCCGTAGCCAAAATGGGCACCACCACCAAGCCCGCCGCCGCCATCCGCTGCACCCGAAGCCCTGCTCAACTCCGAGCACCGGCGCATGCGTGCAGCACATGGACAGGTGCGCCTAGTCGCGCTGAGTCCGCCGGTGTGCCGGGCGCCGCCGGAGGTGGCCCGTGCCGCTCGGAAGAGCGCCGATGCTCGCTCGGCCTTGCCTCTCCTGCCTCTGCTCTGTTCGAGCGGGAGGTAGGCGAAGGCCTGAGCGCTGGGTCCCGCGCGTCAGAGACCGCTGGACGGGACCTGCCATTTTAAGTGGAGACGGACAACAGAAGATCCGCCTCCCCCAGGCGAAGGCGCACTTTGGTAAAGCCGCCATCGACGTCACCTCCTATGCCCGCGCAACCGAGCCGCTGGGCCGGCCCACTGCTATTCCGCGCTCAGTGCCCAGGTCCAGCCCGTTTGGGTAAAAACCTTTTCCTTTTTCTTTTCTGTACAATTTGTAAAATCCATAAATAATTCAAATTAACTCCAAACTTGATGATTCAAATTTCTAGTAGTTTCTAAATTCATGCCCTATCTCATGGTGCTATTTGCACATTTTTCCAGAAATATTTCTTTCACAAATAATTATCAAATACCATTTTCCCATTTCTATCATAAACTTTAGAAACTCACAGAGGGCTCAGATTTGATCCAAATGCCATGATTCAAATTCTTGGATGCTTCTAAGTTCATAACTTAGTTTATGCACATTTTTCTTAATACTTTCTGTACCACACAATATAATGAGCCATTTCTTCATATTTGTCAACTTTGCAAATTCATAGGAAATTCATTTGAATTCCAAATCCAGTGAAACCAACTCCTAGATGCTTCTAAAATCATGATTTGTTAAATGGGTGCCTTTGCTCATTTTTCAAAAATATAGTTATGTACACTTCTTGCAAATCCATAAATCCATTGATTCTATCATATTGAAATACTCAAAAATATCCACTGATCTAGTCTCAATGAAACCACTCTGATTATTTTCCATATAACCAGAGAAGTCCTAGAAAATTCAACTTCGTATTTTTAGAGCACTTTTACTTTTGCCTTGTTGTGTTGCTTATTGTGTTTGTTTCCGACGTTAGTTGACGAAGTAGACGGAGTACTTGGAAGGAATTCAAGACTCTGATGAAACCAGGCAAGTAGCCCTTTGACCATGTCTATGAAACCCTTTTTATGCATGTCATATAGCACCATATTGTTGTTGCAACGAAATCATGATGAGGTGGTAACCACCTTGATGGCTTGCCTCTGTTACTTCCTCATTGATACTGGCATGGTGCATGACCCTACCTTCTTATGAGGGTTATGCCGGTGGGAGTAGATAGGATGCTATAGTAGTGGCTACGCAAATGGGACGGGAATATGCATGGTGATGGAGACAAAGTATTTACAAAAAGACTTTTCGAAAACCCTGTCGGGTGCCACTTATGCCCGAGGGAGATAATGAGTTGGGTAACCACTTGATGATAAAGTGGTGTACCGAGGCAAGTGTGTGTGTTGTTTTCAAAACGGATTGGTTTAAGTTGCGACCGTTATTCCAACCTTACATGCGCAACCACTCTACCCTTATATGGGAAAGGACATTATTGATTACCTAGGCTGATACTAGCTTGGAGCCCACATTACTAGTGATGGGAGAGTTGTTGTTGCGCTCTCTCGGGACGGGGTCGTGCCAGGTAGGGCGGCCAAGAACATTTTTATGGGGCACCGGACACACCGTTGGTACCCCGTGCCAGTGGTATGTGATGAATATGGGAGAGAGGCTCCACAATGTTAAGTTGTGAAATGTTGGGAACGGGGGTTACTACCAATCGAGTGGACTCTATGTTAGTGTCGTCTAGGGAAAGATAGTGATCGGGTGCTTACCCCGGGTACTTGAGGTACCGCGGGTCGTGGATGACACGGAAGTTCCCCGGATGTTGTGGGTAAAGTGTGCAACCTCTGCAGAGTGTAAAACTATTCGAATAGCCGTGTCCACGGTCAAGGACAGTTGGGTAACCGCTCTTGGGCTACGTCCACATGTTTACAAACCAGTGTGTGTGTTTGGATAAGTGGGGAGGACTACTTGGGTCAAGTCAAAGGACTTGACATGATTGAGTTGGGTTGATGCCCACTCTATTTATGTTGATATCTGTAACCTGACCTCATGGTCACTTGAATTCTCCTGATGCATGTCTTACAAGTTGTTGAACATGTCATCGCACTCAAAACTAGCTTTCTGCAAAAATTTACCTATATCATGCATTGTTGTATCTTGAACCAAAACATGGGTTGCTTGCGAGTACATTCAAAGTACTCATTGGCTTGCCACTGGTTATTTTATTGGCCAGGCATGAAAGAACATGATATGAAGAAGAATACTTCGGTGACGAACATCCGAGCTAGGACGCTTCCCAGTCAGAATGCCTGTAGGGTTAAGGCAGATGGCATGGGTCCAAGTTATCGACGAAGATTTCCGCTGCGAAGTTATACTCAAGACTTGACCATAATGGTCATAATTTATGTAAGACGGTATGTATGGGTGTAAGACTCTTGTTATTCAGCTTCTGTGTGTTCAGTGAGCATTGATCTATGGGATCACTATACACGTGCATTCGGTGATCACGACTTATGAGTCGGGGTCCCCACAGAGCTGGTATCAGAGCCATCCTGACTGTAGGAAGCCTTAGCTAGCATGGTCGTTAGTTAGGGTAAAACTATTTCGAAAACTACTACTAGTTTTTGAAACTATCTGTACTTCTCTTCCCTTCTCAGTTTTTCAAAAACTAAGGTATACTTTCCTTGTTGGTCTCTTCCCCTTCAAAACCTTTGGTCGCTAGAACCCTTATGCCCCTGACCACTGGATTCCTTGTAATCCTCGTGGATAATCTAGAAGGACGACGCCTAGCCAGACATTCATCCACATCTTCTGAACACAAGATTGGCGACACCACAACAAGACGATACCAACAGAATATACATCCTCGAGGAATGAGGATATGAAGACCCAGAAGATGGTGACAACCTCGACACTGCCCAGGATGATGCAACCTTAGCCTATGATGATCAGGGCATAGGATATGCAAGATCATGATATACATCGCTAATAGAGTAACCCTGTCACTACCGTTGTTGTATCGGCAACCACCGGTGGATGAGAACCTCGCCATTTGGTCCGCCTTACTATAGTGAGCAGGAAAACGGTTCTCTTCATCCCCCGCTCTTGGTTACGATGTTGTCATCAACGTAACCGACATGTTGGACCTCTACTATGCCTTGTTAATGTCATTGCATAATGGATTACCTACCTGGTACCATCGACGCCTTAGAAGACAAAAAAGGGATCATCATGACTAAGAAGACAATAGAAGACCAAGTCAATGCCTACTACGAGGAGCGACCTTCACCCCATCACTTCAACGGGCGAGAAGTTGTTGAAGAATCTTCAGGCTTAACCTGGATCGTTTCATCGAACAACTACAAGAGACGTAGCAACACCTGAGGAAAACTCAGAAGACTGCACGAGGCACAAGGCACGACTACTGAGTCCGAGAACCCCTAGGGTAGGATGAGTCGTGTACGCCCTATGCGCAGTTGAGTCCGTATGATGGTTCAAATAGAACCATGATTGTGTGTTGCTTGTTTTTATTTGTTTGTGTTTTAAGATAGGTCGCAACCTTTGCCCTAGGCAACAAGTACGCGACTATATCACCTTCTTTACCTTGTTTCTTTTGTTTGGCCCTTTCGGCACTTGTTTGTTTGCACTTGCACTATAGAACCCCCTTTAGGCATCCCCCTCCTCTATGATAATTTTCCCTCTCATCTCTCTCCTCAACTGAAGGCCGGCAAGACAAGATACACGAAGGGTTCTATTTTGGAACCAACTAGCACTAAGGACTTTTGCTACAACCTCCATGACCGAGTGCTACCCCGTAGAGTTATGTTTAACCCTCCATACTAGAAACCCATTCCTAGACCCTTTGAGACCTCACAAGACACCCCAACTCGAATCCTTAACCATGTGCTTAACCCACAGAATTGCAAGAAAGCAAGTTAAGCTACAGAAGTCCTTGCTTATCACTGGGTTCATTATGGAACTAATGGGCATAGTGAACGAGCACATTATCATCCTAAGATAGCACCAGAACTGACGATGCCATAGGAAAGACCAAATTGAGGGTATAGGAATAAAGGACAAATGACTTGATGAGTTTATATCAGAGACCTTGAGGAATTTTCAGAGACTCTTCGGTGGATTATAAGGCTTTCATGTTGGTAGATGAACTTGGTGGGATCAGTCAATAGAGTAGCATGACTCTCATTGCCCCTGAGTAAATTGGATTTAGTAGGACAATTATGATCGCAAGCTAAAATTCTTGGAAGTATAAGGATTTGACTTAGCCAGGGATATTGATAGGAGATAGTTGTTACGATAATGACTTGGGGTAAACATATAGGAATTCTCGTTGGGCATGAGATTTGGATTTAAGTAGGTGATCCTAGTTGAGTATAGATGCTGAGTAAGTCTACATGGTTCGGAGTAAATTGGATTTAGATTAAAGATCTCGATCATGATACCATGTTCTCGGTGGACGGTAAACTAGGAGATTGGATAAATTGTTGGAGTTGATCTAGGGATCTATATACGCCTGACCTTGGAGTTTACTTGACCATGATAATGGAAATTGGTGGACTGACTATAGTAGGGGTAGCCCTTTCAAGCATTTGGGGATTGTATGACATAAGAAGATCATGTGGAACACCATAAACATTGGATTTGTAGAATTAATGGATGGTGTAATAATTGATGGTAGATAATGGGCTGTTAGAGTTGATTCATAGGAAGGAAACAAGATCTTGGAGTGGCATACGATGTGTTTCCTTAGGGTAGAAATGCCTTAGACCTTGGAAGAGTAGGCTGAGCACTTGGATTGTCACGTTCAAGCTTAGTAGCTTGTATGTTCTACCCATGGATTTTTAGGGGTAGACATACATATGAGTTTGGGGATTGTAGACATATATGATTTTGTTAGACCTCCTCTCGAGAGTCATAAGGATAGGAATACAATGAGTGATGATTGGAGTTGACCTATACGAGATGATTCTTTCGGTAAAACAATGTGGTTTGTTTGGAGGACTACGTAGAACTGTTGGCATCTCAGAAACTGTGCTCAAGGATAGGATGATAAACGTTTACACGCACCCTAGAATCCTTGAAACCCTGAAACGCTACCAAGACACAACATGGTCGGATCATGACCACGAGCTTTGGTTCTAGGTCAAGAAGACCTTGGTAAACACTCAACCGTGACCACCACCAATGCCCCAGCCTACTTTACGTACCTCGTGAACAAGTCATCACGGAGTACTTGGAAAATTTGGGTGCCTTCATTATATGATGACATACTTTTCTACCCGAAGACAGAAGAAGAGCCATTCAGTTGGTTAAGGAACATCTGAAGACCGCCATGTCAAGGGGGAAGAACTAAACCAACCACCATCGTGAAAAGTTAACTACTGCGTCGAAGACCATGTGTACCAATGGGTCACTCCTCTCAGAAGAACCAAGCATTTCCATGTCAAGCAGAAGCTCACTCCAAGATTTAACAACCCCCTCTGAGATCGCTACAAGACGAAGAGAAGACAGTTACCAGCTGGAGTTACCACTTGAGTTACCCACTGTGCACAGCATTTTTCCACGCGACACACCCCGGAAGTGTTTCCAACTTCCTAACTAGCCCGATCTCTACGAGGGCATCGACCACTGAGCCATCGACCCCTAGCCCAATCTAACCTACCGCGGGCTACCCATTAGCAACCTGGATCAAGAAGAACGTCATACACGAAGCCACACCATCAAGTCCTTCAAGTTCAATGGAGCACCACACGGAAGTAGAAGCATCATGAGGACTTGAAGACTACCCCAGATCCAAGTTTCTCTATCCCTTTCCGCGCCTAGTCTGGGAATCTCGGGGACGAGATTCTTGTAAGGGGGGTAGGTCTGTCACACCCTGATTTTCATGCCACAACACTTAATCTAATAAACATGATAAAATGTGGCCTCACAAAAACTTTTGAGTGTTTTGTCTTTGCTTTGATTGAATGTTTGACTGTTGTTTGCAAGTGCTCTAAAAATCAAATAAATTCTCCAACTCTTATACTCCTTCTCCTTGATCCAAAAACCTTTCCCAATGATCATGCCATGTGTATAGGACATAAAAATAATTTCTTACAAAAATAATTTGGCCAAATAGTATTTTCAAAAATTAGTTTTCCAAAAACCCCTGAATTGAGATTTGCACTGCAAGTACTTAATTAAGGGCAGTAAAAATCTTTCCAAAAATATATTTGATTCCTATTAGATATAGGACACCCAGAAACCACAAAAACATAATTTTAAAAGTTATTTTCCTATTTTATTTAAAGGCTTTTTCTTAAGTCCAGAAATGGTCTTTAATAGGTTAAAATTATTTTAATGCTTTAAAAATATTTGGGAAAAACCTAGGGAAACTCAGTGGACATATATTGTCCATATATAAGAGTTTCAACACATGGTCATGTTCAAAATATTGGTAAAATCTCTCAAAAACCCTTTCTGGATATTTTAAGCTTTTGAAATATTTAGAAAGGAAATATTCCCCAAAAATACCAAGAAAATTCTAGCATGTCACATATGACATGTTTTATGATCTTGCCAAGTCTCATGTCATGGAGAATAGTATAACCCCATGAAATCCTCTCAAAACCACTTCTGTTCGTTTTCAAGTTTGAACAACTTTGCACTGTCAAACATGTCCAAATGCTCTCAAACTTGGTGCACATGCTCAAATGGTGTAATAATGCATCTAGACCAAATGGCACAAGTTGGAGAGAATGTTATCTTGATCAAAGTGCCCCAAAACCCTCTCTGTCCAGAACCAAATTTGAACAACTTTACATTGGCAACTTTCTCCTTTTGATCTCAACTTTTGTGGACATGTTCAGAACCTCAAATGATGACACTACACTAAGTGGTGCATCAAGGAGAACAAATTTGCATGACTAAATCTTGGAAAGTCCATTTCTGTTGATTTCTAGGGTTTACAAAAGTTGCATTGGCAACTTTGCCCAAATGAGCTCAAACTTGGTGGAACACCCTACTTCTATGTGCCATTTCATCCTGTTAAGTTTCATGTCAAGTGAAATTAAATTTCTTACCCAAACCACCATCAAACTCCTTCTGACAGAAACTCAAAATCCCTGTTTAGGCCCTTTCCACTAATCTCCATGAGCTGAACTTTTTCCCACGGCCTCCCCTGATCCTTCTCTAACTCCTACATGCTTTTCTGCCCAAGGAGCAATGATTAAGGGGGGCAGAGACCCATTTTCTTCTCTGGACAGCCACTTTCCCCTCCCTTTCTCATCTCTCTCCCGCTCCTGGCAAGTTCCAGAGCATCCGAAGCCTCCCTCCCCATTGTTTACTCCCACCTGCAGCCATTAGACACAAGTGGACGCATGAGTGCGCGCGGGAAAGCCGCGGATGCCGGCCAAAGACGCGCTCTGGAGCGCGAGGCAGAGCGGGCGACCGTTGACGCCGCTTCCCCCGACCACCTCGAGCCTCCCCCTTGCGCCAGTCGAGGTGCCTCAACATCCGCAACACGCCACCACCCTTCCCCCTCCTCTCTCTTCCTCCTGCTACCTCCTCTCGCACGCGCACCGGCCGCCCGAGGGCTCCAATGGGCAGCCTCACACGCGCGATGCCTCTAGCCCATCCCCGCTCCCTCTTTTCTCCCCCTTGACCCGGACCACGCCCACGAGCACCTCAGACACGCCCGTTGCCTAGGCCGCGGCCGTGGTTGTCGTCCACGGTGATCCGTGGCCTCGCCATATGGAGCCACCCCCGAGCTCTATCTCGACTCTCCTGGACCCTCCTCTCTCCCTTTCACCTCCAGGACAAACCCACTCCCCCTCCCGTTGCTTCTTCCTCCTCCTCTGCCGCCATTGCCGCCCCGGACCCCCCGCTCAAATTCGAGCCGCCCCGGCCTCCCTTCCTCCTCTGAACTAGTCCACTACACCCCACAAGCCTCCACGGACCTCCCCAATACCCCAGAACCCCTCCTCCGCAGCCAAAACGGGCACCACCACCATGCCCGCCGCCGCCATCCGCTGCTCCCGAAGCCCTGCTCAAATCCGAGCACCGGCGCGTGCGTGCAGCACATGGACAGGTGCGCCTAGTCGCGCTGAGTCCGCCGGTGTGCCGGGCGCCGCCAGAGGTGGCCCGTGCCGCTCAGAAGAGCGCCGACGCTCGCTCGGCCTCGCCTCGCCTGCCTCTGCTCTGTTCGAGCGGGAGGTAGGCGAAGGCCTGAGCGCTGGGTCCCGCGCGTCAGCGACCGCCGGACGGGATCCGCCATTTTAAGTGGAGACGGACAACGGAAGATCCACATCCCCCAGGCGAAGGCACACTTTGGTAAAGCCGCCATCTACGTCACCTCCTATGCCCGCGCAACCGAGCCGCTGGGCCGGCCCACTGCTATTCCGCGCTCAGTGCGCGCTGTCGCCGCCCAGGTCCAACCCGTTTGGGTAAAAACCTTTTCCTTTTTCTTTTCTGTACAATTTGTAAAATCCATAAATAATTCAAATTAACTACAAACTTGATGATTCAAATTTCTAGTAGTTTCTAAATTCATGCCCTATCTCATGGTGCTATTTGCACATTTTTCCAGAAATATTTCTTTCACAAATAATTATCAAATACCATTTTTCTATTTCTGTCATAAACTTTAGAAACTCACAGAGGGCTCAGATTTGATCCAAATGTCGTGATTCAAATTCTTGGATGCTTCTAAGTTCATAACTTAGTTTATGCACATTTTTCTTAATACCTTTTGTACCACACAATATAATGAGCCATTTCTTCATATTTGTCAACTTTGCAAATTCATAGGAAATTCATTTGAACTCCAAATCCAGTGAAACCAACTCCTAGATGCTTCTAAAATCATGATTTGTTAAATGGGTGCCTTTGCTCATTTTTCAAAAATATATTTATGTACACTTCTTGCAAATCCATAAATCCATTGATTCTATCAGATTGAAATACTCAAAAATATCCACTGATCCAGTCTCAATGAAACCACTCTGATTATTTTCCATATAACCAGAGAAGTCCTAGAAAATTCAACTTCATATTCTTAAAGCACTTTTACTTTTGTCTTGTTGTGTTGCTTATTGTGTTTGTTTCCGACGTTAGTTGACGAAGTAGATGGAGTACTTGGAAGGAATTCAAGACTCTGATGAAACCAGGCAAGCAGCCCTTTGACCATGTCTATGAAACCCTTTTTATGCAAGTCATATAGCACCATATTGTTGTTGCAACGAAATCATGATGAGGTGGTAACCACCTTGATGGCTTGCCTCTGTTACTTCCTCGTTGATACTGGCATGGTGCATGACCCTACCTCCTTATGAGGGTGATGCCGGTGGGAGTAGATAGGATGCTATAGTAGTGGCTACGCAAATGGGACGGGAATATGCATGGTGATGGAGACAAAGTATTTACAAAAAGACTTTTCGAAAACCCTGTCGGGTGCCAATTATGCCCGAGGGAGATAATGAGTTGGGTAACCACTTGATGACAAAGTGGTGTACCGAGGCAAGTGTGTGTGTTGTTTTCAAAACGGATTGGTTTAAGTTGCGACCATTATTCCAACCTTACATGCGCAACCACTCTACCCTTATATGGGAAAGGGCATTATTGATTACCTAGGCCGATACTAGCTTGGAGCCCACATTACTAGTGACGGGAGAGTTGTTGTTGCGCTCTCTCGAGACGGGGTCGTGCCAGGTAGGGCGGCCAAGAACATTTTTATGGGGCACCGGACACACCGTTGGTACCCTGTGCCAGTGGTATGTGATGAATATGGGAGCGAGGCTCCACAATTTTAAGTTGTGAAATGTTGGGCATGGGGGTTACTACCAATTGAGTGGACTCTATGTTAGTGTCGTCTAGGGAAAGATAGTGATCGGGTGCTTACCCCGGGTACTTGAGGTACCGCGGGTCGTGGATGACACGGAAGTTCCCCGGATGTTGTGGGTAAAGTGTGCAACCTCTGCAGAGTGTAAAACTATTCGAATAGCCGTGTCCACGGTCAAGGACAGTTGGGTAACCGCTCTTGGGCTAAGTCCACATGTTTACAAACCAGTGTGTGTGTTTGGATAAGTGGGGAGGACTACTTGGGTTAAGTCAAAGGACTTGACATGATTGAGTTGGGTTGATGCCCACTCTATTTATGTTGATATCTGTAACCTGACCTCATGGTCACTTGAATTCTCATGATGCATGTATTACAAGTTGTTGAACATGTCATCGCACTCAAAACTAGCTTTCTGCAAAAATTTACCTATATCATGCATTGTTGTATCTTGAACCAAAACATGGGTTGCTTGCGAGTACATTCAAAGTACTCATTGGCTTGCCACTGGTCATTTTATTGGCCAGGCATGAAAGAACATGATATGAAGAAGAATACTTCGGTGACGAACATGCGAGCTAGGACGCTTCCCAGTCAGAATGCCTGTAGGGTTAAGGCAGATGGCATGGGTCCAAGTTATCGATGAAGATTTCCGCTGCGAAGTTATACTCAAGACTTGACCATAATGGTCATAATTTATGTAAGACGGTATGTATGGGTGTAAGACTCTTGTTATTCAGCTTCTGTGTGTTCAGTGAGCATTGATCTCTGGGATCACTGTACACGTGCATTCGGTGATCACGACTTATGAGTCGGGGTCCCCACACATAGAGTGCCTATACTTGATGGAGAGTTCTTTCATGAGTGGAAAAATGAGATGCTTGAGATTTTCAATGAATATCACTTGAACAAGTACATTACTACCCCTTGTGATCGCCTTGTTCACCCCTTGCATCCTACCCTTGATGAGTCTATTGACACGATCTGTAATCTTAGAACTGCCAATTTAATCACTAGAGGATTGCCTAGAAACTTGATTGCTAGCTTGCCTGCTCTTGATTGTGCTTACACCATATGGAGATTTCTTGAGGAACGATTTCGAAATTATTCCTTGCAAAACTTAGACGAGATTCTTCACAAGTCTATTGCTTCAAGTAAGATGAATTCCAATTATCCTAAGTTTGGTGATTGTTTATTTGAACTTCGTAACCTCATGCGTGCCAATGGAGATGTTGTAATCATTAGTAATATCATCTCCGAAGCCATTAGAATTCATAAAGATGAACATTGTGATGATCATTTATCTAATGAATCACTCTCTCTAGGAATTGATCAATCACAAGCCGATGTTGAACATGGGTACTATGATGAGGATGATGATATTGACTTTGATCTCGATGAGTCTATGAGACACTTTGGTCTTATGGCTAATCTTTGCGGCTACATGGCTGGAGGAAAGGAATGGGTTCTTGATAGTGGATGTACCGATCACATGACTGGAGATAAGGATATGTTTCGTGAGCTTGCTGAAAACAACGGCCCTCAAAAGTATGTCACCTTTGGTGATAACTCAAAGCGTAAGGTGGTTGGCCTTGGTAAGGTGGCCATCTCACATGATAGCTCCATACAAAATGTCATGCTCATTGAATCTCTTGGCTATAATTTACTTTCTGTATCTAGACTACCCGATTTCGGTTTCAATGTCCTATTTACTAAAGTAGATTGCCAAGTGTTTCGAAGAGACAATCATAAAATGGTCTTTACCGATATACGCAGAGGTGATCTATACATTGTTGATTTCACTAAAAAGGCTCAACCTAGAACTTGCTTAATTGCTAAATCTTCTAAAGGTTGGTTATGGCATAGAAGGTTAGGTCATGTGGGCATGCGAAATCTTGATAAGCTTATTAAAGGTGATCATATCCTTGGAGTAAAAGATGTTATATTTGAGAAGGATAGACTTTGTAGTGCTTGCCAAGCAGGAAAACAGGTTGGCGGAAGTCACCCCGTGAAGAACATCATGACCACAAGAAGACCGCTCGAGCTACTTCATATGGATCTCTTTGGTCCCAACGCCTATAAGAGTCTCGGTGGAAACTTATTTGGTTTAGTCATAGTCGATGATTTTTCAAGATTTACGTGGGTGTTCTTTCTTGATGATAAATCGCGGGTCCAGAAGATCTTCAAGAACTTCGCTAGGAAGGCCCAAAATCAATTTGAAGTGAAGATCAAGAAGGTTCGCAGCGACAATGGAACGGAGTTCAAGAATGCCAATGTGGACACCTTTCTTGACGAAGAAGGGATTTCACATGAGTTCTCGGCTACGTACACATCTCAACAAAATGGAGTTGTTGAGAGGAAGAACCGGACGCTCAACAAAATGGCAAGAACGATGCTTGATGAATACAAGACACCAAAACACTTTTGGGCAGAAGCGGTTGGGACAGCTTGTCATGCAACGAATCGTCTATATCTTCACAAGCTACTCGGCAAGACGGCATACGAGCTTCTCACAGGTAACAAACCCCAAGTTGGATACTTTTGAGTATTCGGCTCAAAGTGCTACATTCTTGATAAGCATCGTCGTTCGAAATTTGCTCCTAAATCTCATGAAGGTTTCCTACTTGGTTATGGCTCAAACTCTCACACTTACCGTGTCTACAACAATTTCACCCGAAAGGTTGAAGAGACGGTAGATGTGAAGTTTGATGAATCTAACGGCTCGCAAGTAGAGCAATTGCCAATTGATGTAGGTGAAAAAGATCCTTTGGAAGCAATCCAAGACTTGTCTATTGGCAAGATTCGTCCAACGGAGGTGAAGGAGAGTACCTCATCCGTCCAAGTGGAAGCTTCTACCTCACGATAAGGTGAACCACGAGTTGACACGGAGGCATCCACGAGTGGAACGCATCAAGACGATGGGAACGAGGATGTACAACAAGATGAACCTCATCGACCTCCTTCTCCACCTCCACAAGAGAACAACAGCACCAACAACTAAGAAGGCCAAGAGGAAGAACAAGATGAAGAAGAAGATGTTCCACCCCGACCCAAACAAAAGCTCTCACGAGTTAGAGCAAGAGTTTCACGAGACCATCCCGTCGAACAAATCTTTGATGATATCCAAACCGAGAGAATCACTCGCTCTAAAAGTCATTTGGCTAATTTTTGTGAACATTATTCATTCATCTCTAGCATTGAACCTATGAAGGTTGAAGAAGCATTGGAAGATCCGGATTGGATAAATGCCATGCATGAAGAGCTACACAACTTTGAGAGAAACCAAGTGTGGACATTGGTCGAGAAGCCCGATGTCAGGGAAACGACACCTATGGGATCACAAGGATCCCTTCTATGGTTGGCGGGCGCGAGGTTGTGCAAAGAGCGGGTCTAGTAATCAGTACAAGGAGATTTTACCCAGGTTCGGGCTGCGAGGATGCGTAATACCCTAGTCCTGCTTTGCTGTATATTTAAGTGTTCTTGAGTTCTTGAACTAGCTGCGGTGCATGCCTAGCCAAAAAGTCCGAATCCTTCCTCAGTACGCCTCGGGCCTCCTTTTATAGGTTAAAAGGGTTGCCACAGTGGCACACAGGAGGTGGAAAGTATGTACAGTGTACAAGCTTATCGCCTGGCATCACAGGACAAAACACATTTAATGCGCTACTTAGGTGTCCTCTTGCTTTATCGGGGACGACAACGAAGCTCGTCCCGTCCATCGCCGCTTCGCCTTGCTTCGACACGCGTCCAGGCCAACGAGGCATGTAGTGCCATGTAGGCTGGCAGGCTGCTGAGCTGGTGCGGTGGCAGTGTCTTCACGAAGATTTGCATGCGACCACGCAGGTGCTTGACTAGTTGGTCTAGAAGACACGCACTGCCACGTGGGTACTTGCTCAGTTGGTGGGTCGGCGACGGGGCGGCAAAGCCTTGCCGCAGTCTTGCTGATATTCCCGGCAAGGGTCTTGCCGGAGCCTTGCGGGCGCCTTCGGCAGGAGCCTTGCCGGGGCCTCATGGGCATCCTCGGCAAGGAGCCTCGATGTTGTCTTGTCTTCTGGTTCCCATCTAGGCCTCGCAGGCCCTTTGTCTTCACAAAGATCTGCATGCCACTATGCAGGCGCCTCCGAGCCTTGGTTCCAATGTTGTCGATGGTGTCGGAACTCTCAGGCTCAAGGGTGGTGGCCTTGCTGGTGTTGGGTAAGCTGCCTCGGCAAGGCTCTTGCCGGGGCTACGTAGGCCGCCCCGGCAAGGGTCTTGCCGGGGGAAGCCCATCTTGTCGCTTTGTCCTTCTGCGCCCCTGGTTTGAGCGCTGCTCTGGTAGTCTTGTGTTTCTGCTTCCTTCCTCTGCCCCGCTAAGCATGGCCACAGGTGCGGCTCTGATTGCCCGCCCACAAGTAAAGGGGTACAAAGAGGGCCCCTACTTTTGTACACCGACACCCGACAACAACCACAACATCATCGGCACCAAATGGGTGTTTCGCAACAAGCAAGATGAAGATGGACAAGTCGTTCGCAACAAAGCACGTCTCGTCACCCAAGGCTACACTCAAGTCGAAGGTATGGACTATGGTGAGACATATGCCCCCGTTGCTAGACTTGAGTCCATTCGCATCTTACTTGCCTATGCAAATCACCATGATATTACCTTGTACCAAATGGACATTAAAATGCTTTTCTAGAAGGTGAAATTCAGGAGGAAGTTTATGTTAAAAAACCTCCCGGCTTTGTTAATCCTAAGAAACCCGACCATGTTTACAAACTTCACAAAGCTCTTTATGGTCTTAAACAAGCTCCTAGAGCGTGGTATAAATGCTTGACCAAGTTCCTGATTGAAAAAGGCTTTGAGATTGGAAAAATTGATTCCACTCTTTTTACTAAAAGGGTTAATGGTGAATTATTTGTGTGCCAAATTTATGTTGATGATATCATATTTGGTTCGACTAACCCTCATTTTAGTGAAAAGTTTGGAAGGCTAATATCGGAGAAGTTTGAGATGTCTATGATGAGTGAACTAAAATTCTTTCTTGGTTTGCAAATCAAGCAAACTAAGGAGGGTACCTTTGTTTCTCAAACAAAGTACACCAAGGACTTATTCAAGAAGTTCAACATGCAAGAATGCAAAGGTATGAATACACCCATGCCTACTAGTGGACACCTTGACTTGACTAAGGATGGCGAACCAGTTGATCAAAAGGTTTACCGCTCTATGGTTGGTTCATTGTTGTATCTATGTGCCTCCCGTCCCGATATCTTGCTAAGTGTGTGCATGTGTGCACGATATCAAGCGGACCCCAAAGAATGTCATCTTAAGGCTGTGAAAAGGATAGTGAGATACTTAATTCATACACCAAATTTTGGCATTTGGTGTCCCAAGAGGTCTTCTTTTGATCTTGTTGGCTACTCCGATTCGGACTATGCCGGAGACAAGGTTGATAGAAAGTCCACTTCGGGTACTTATCAATTTCTTGGTAGATCTCTTGTGTCTTGGTCCTCCAAGAAATAAAACTCGGTATCCTTATCCACCGCCGAAGCGGAATACATTGCCGCCGGTTCATGTTGTGCTCAATTACTTTGGATGACCCAAACTCTTAAAGATTATGGGATCTATGTGAAACATGTTCCATTGCTTTGTGATAATGAAAGTGCTATTAAGATTTCTCATAATCCCATGCAACATTCTCAAACTAAGCATATTGAAGTTCGTCATCATTTCATTCGAGATCATGTTGCCAAAGGAGACATTGATATTAAGCATGTTCGTACCAATAAGCAATTGGCGGATATCTTCACGAAACCGCTTGATGAGAAAGTATTTTGCCGTTTGAGAGGTGAATTGAACATCATTGATGCCTCAAACTTGGAGTAGAAACTCCATTTGGATACATGCAAGGCATGAACCTTTGACTAATCCTTGATATTTCTCTGATGATGATGATCATATGTCATTGATCTATACTTGTACCCTTGCATGTTATCTAACCCTTGTAGGTACTTGGATAAGCCTAATTCTATGAGATTGCAACTCACTCACATCTTGAGCAATCTCTACATCACCAAATCTCTACAATATGGTGGTTGAAGACAAGGAAGCATGAAACCCTTCAACATATCCTTTGACAATTTCTATATATCAAATTTATTTGGTATCAAACTTCATGATTGTCACTTTGGATACACAAGTACTCTTCCTTGCAAGACTAACCCATGTAGGTAGATGAACTCAAACTACAAGTGGTGCTCCCAACCATTGATGAGCTACATCAATCTTGAGCGTCCCACACAAGTTCAACTACATGATCAAGATCAACACCACCACTCAAGGTATGTCATTCCATCTTAGAGAAGCTTTACCCCAAGTCATGGGTCAAAGTAGCTCAACAAGATGCGAATAAATCAAAATGCTGAAAAATGGTAACCCCATTTTGAGCTTAAATGATGAGTATGACCTATGATCAAGTGTCTTCACTTGACTCCTAAGTCAATATACTCTAACATAGGTGACTTTGTCGCCGACCAATTCTAGATGAAGTTCTGTAGTGTTTCTCTGTGCTCTTGCATTTGTCTCATGCATGTTTGTTCCCCTTCTTTATTAAAAAAACTTCATCTAGATTTATTTTCTTTTATTCTCTACATTCCCTGCATCCAATTCATTGCAAATCCTTCAGTTAATCCTTGCAAATCTTTGTGAGATCTTATTTGCCTAGTGAGCTGAGATGACAATTGTTCTCTCTCTGTGTTGAACTCGGACTCACCGGTTTGTCTCTTTCGGTCAAACCGAACCACCTCGGTGCCACCGATGAAGACAACTCGGAGTTAGCGATTTCAATGATGAGAAGACACTTTGCCATTTGCATCCTGCATATTTGTTCCAGCTCCACTCGATGATTCTTATCCTCTACCAGCATCTTATATTACATGTTGCTTTGTACTATGACTCAAGGACCAAACCCACTTGACTCATAAACCTTCTTGGAAATTGATGTCAAAGGGGGGGGGGAGAGAGAGATCACATCAAAGCTTACTCACATCAAAGGGAGAGAGAGACCCTATGGGAGAGAGAGATTTCTTAGTCTTCCCAGATGCTTCGTATTAAAAGAGGAGAGAAGTTACATGTCTTTAAGAGGGGAAAAGACATGTTAGTATATGTTATGATTGTTTGTTTTGCTCTAATTTTCTTTTCCCTATCTTCTCCCATTATCAAATATAAGATTCAGGGGGAGAAAGACATCTAAGGGAAGGAAATCTTTGAATTCATTGCATATCTTTACTCTATGGGGACATGTCTATACTCAAATAGAGTACCTAGTACTCACTCACTACATGTCATCCAAATCTTGGTACTCTTGTGGTTTGCTATTCTTGCTCTGTTTAGTAGATGTTTCTGTGTTATCTAACCTTATTTACTCAGGTTCATCTTTTCCAAAGCCAGCTCAAGACCACAAGGTAAGTATATGCATCACACTCATGTGCATGATGATCTCTTGCTGATGTACATATTGTTTGCAAGAAGGACTCATGAACATGAAGGTACATTTCCTATATTCACACCATTTGCTTTGATGCATATAGCCAAGATACATGTAACTCATTACTTGCTCTGTCATGATTGTCCATTCACATGCTCTTATATTCCATATTTACATGATTGCATACATGTAGGGGGAGCCTATGTATGTTACATGTCTTTCCAAAGCTTTACTTGTTATTCTTCATATCTTTATCTAAAGCTTTGATGTATGTTGTCATCAATTACCAAAAAGGGGGAGATTGAAAGCTGAAAGTGCAACTATCCCTGGGTGGTTTTGGTAATTCCTAACAACATATAGCTCATTGAGCTAATGCTATTTCAAGATGAATATTTCAGGAAAGATCAATGATTGGCATGGCATGGATTAGAAAGTGGACCCTTCAAAATGCTAAGGACAAAAGATTGGCTCAAGCTCAAAGCACAAGACTCTACATTTTCTATTTTAGTGATCCAATATCACATTGAGTCTATAGGAAAAGCCAATACTATTAAGAAGGGATGAGGTGTTGCTTAATGAGGTTCTTGCTCAAAATGCTTAGTGATATGCTCCAAAACCCTCCACTACTTTCTCATATCCACATATGTCCCAAACCAAATATCCAACTCAGCCCCACCGATTCTTTCTATCTGGAGCCACCGAGTTCAGTTGACATAGCCACTGCCAGAAACCCTAGTCTTTTCGGTCTCACGGATAGTGTTGGGGATGTTACTACTAGGTGTAAACCGGCCAAGGAAGCCGAGTTATCCCTATAATGGATTGTTTATACTTAAAGCCCATGAAGACAAGGGATAAAGCGGTTTACTACAAAGACTCGAAGGCCCAAGGCCCAAAGGTAGATTAAGGCATGTAGCTATAAACCTCCATGTAATTCATGACTTGCATTGTAAGGTATGACGAAGTAGAGACCGAGCCGGTATGTGTATAAACCGGCATCGGGACTCTGTAAGCCGGCGGGCGTCGACCTGTGTATATAAAGGCACGACCCGGTGGCGGTTCATGGACGAGAAACAACAACTCAAGATCTAGGTAAAGCGATTCCGCTCCTTGATCCTCGAGGCCACAACAATTCCACCACAACTGGACATAGGCATTTACCTTCACCGCAAGGGGCCGAACCAGTATAAACCTCTCGTGTCCTTTGTCCTTTAACCCCTTTAAGCAAACCCGTTGCGATGGCTCCACGACTAAGTCCTTTCTCTAGGACATCTGCCGTGACAAACCCATGACAGTTGGCGCCCACCGTGGGGCTATCGCGCGATGGTTTCGAGTTCTTGAAGGGCAACTTTGAAGGGCTCAAGGGATACGCCGTGGGCCGGATGACCAAGAGTCGTCGCGGCAAGCTCTACATTGACGACGCAGGCTAGGGCCCCGAGGCCGGCTCAATCGAGTATGGGTACCGGGTCCCCTTTGGAGGAATTCACGTCTTCATCGTCAAGATCGGCGAGCCAGGCCCTGAGCCGGACGCCTGCACCGACCTCGTCGAGACGGCTCAGCGTGCAGGCCCTGCCCGGGTTCAGCCCGCCGTGAAGCGTGCGTTCGTAGGATTCATTAATGGTGCAGAACTTGAACCGGCGTTCGATGGTGAGACCGTCGTCTACTCAGACGGCGAGTCGTCCACTAGGGAGACCGAGTCACTGTACCAACTGCAAGCTGGCCAGTTTGGGGGCTATTCCGATGGCGACAGTATTCTGGACCCCTTCGATCTGCCAAACCGGGTGGCGATCTTCATGGCTGGCACGCAACCAGCGCTCCACTCTTCAACTGCAGCAGCGATAATTTCCGGATCAACAGCGGCGGCAGCAGCCGGGGCAGGAGGCCCTATGCGATCGCCAGCTCAGGTTCTTTCTGATTTGTTTGATGTGCTGGCAACGCTGATGGCAGAGGTTAACCCTGCGGATCAGGATGCACACAATGCGGAAGTTCCAAAAGTGAAAGATCATATCTCTCAGGCAAAAGCCGACTTAGCTGCTGAGGATACCAGGATAGCCGCTTTAGAGGCACAAGCACAACGGATTCAGGCGGAAAATTATCGACTCCTGTTGGATCAGAATGCTTCAAACGACGTGTTAAGGAGAAGGCATCGGTCACGACTACCACCGGTTTATGAGGCAATGAATCTCTTTGGCACGCCAGGAGCAGGAACCAGTAATCCGGCAGTGGTGAACTGGATTGAGACGCCGAGGACCGGAGCACCGGATCAGCCACGGGTGACGGATCCCCCTCGACGGACCCATAACCCGCTGCAGTATGTACCGGCGCCGCCGGGTCACTTCTCCACCCCTTTGGATAATATGATCGCCGCCGCATCATGATTAGCCGCTATTCCCATGGAGGGTGAATTCCCAGCGGCGGTTGAGACGCGGCGTGCTAGGGATCTTCTTCAGACAGCTATGGTGCAGCAGCAGGCTTATTCATATAGCCGAGACAGAATTCATTCAACCCCACGCCTAAGCTGGAGTTATAGCAGGCACATCAATGAACCGGCTGTGTCAAGCAGTGCGCGGAACCGAGACGCTCCTCGAGGACCTGATCCGGCGCGTGGTGGTGCAAATGCTCAGGATGTGGTGAACAGCGGGGCACGTCGAGAGGCCGAGTTAGCAGCGCAGGACCGTCAGCTCACTCCGGTTCGTCCGGTGGCTTCTGTAGAACAAGGCCTTACTTTCAGCTCTTGGGGGTGCCCTGCCTCGTCCCGGCTTTGCGAAATATACGGCTGCCCAAGGATTTCAAGGGCCCCCGTAAGGTGCCCAATTACACCGCTGATGTGCCTCCCGGGTCATGGATTGAGAGTTATGAGATGGCCATGGAGATGTTAGATGTGGATGAAGCGGCCTGCGCGAAATATTTCGCTATGATGTTGGATGGAACAACTCGCACGTGGTTGAAAAGCTTACCAGTTAATTCCATTGGGTCATGGGCTGAGTTAAAAGCCCGGTTTATAGCAAACTTCAAAGACACGTGCAAGCAACCTATGTCAATTGTGGACTTAGCCGCCCGCGTCCAGGGAGAAGGCGAGTCGACAACCCGTTGGGTGCGCCGGGTCTCAGAGATCTTACATTCTTCGGATCGCATCAATGCCGACTCGGCGATTATAACATTGGAGGGTAATTGTCGGTTTCAGCCTTTAAAGTTGAAGTTGGGACATCTCAAGCGTCACTGCAATGACATGGGAACACTTATGGCTGCTCTGGTTAAGTATGCTGATTTTGATAGTACCAAGGACCCCGAGTCTGACGATGACAAACCGGGGAAGGGAAAGAAGAACGGCAACGCCAAGGGGCAGCAGCATAACCCGACGGGCCACAATAATAATGGTAAGCGGAAAGCAGATCATAATTCAGATTTCGTGGCTAACACCAATGCATAGAGTAATGGTCAGCGTCGTAAAGGAAAGCCGCCCCCAAGAAGGGCAGAGCCCAGTCCTAATCCGGAGCGCCTGAATTACCTATTGAACCAGCCCTGCCCGAAGCATGGAACGCAGGACAAACCGGCCACGCACCTCCAGAAAGATTGTTATATCATGCGAGAATTCAAAAATTCATATTTCTTCCGGAATGATCATGGACCATCTGGCGGTTCAGGATCCGGGTCCTATGGGCCGGGTTATGGAGGAGGCAACTCCGGTTCAGGATTTCAAGGCAATCAGGGTGGACATGGCAATCAAAGCAATCAGAGCAACCGGGGTGGTTATAACCAACAGGGATCGCAACAGCAGCAGTCAGGGTACCAAAGTCACCCAAAGCAGTTGAATAGTGGACAGTACCACGTTTTCACCACCAGCTTATGCAAACACGATCAGAAGCTTCATAAACGAGCGGTGAACTCGGTTGAACCAGCAGTACCTTGTTATTTGCGATGGTCTGAGTAGCCTATTATCTGGAGCCGAGAGGATCACCCGCCCCGGGTTGACAATCCGGGTCATTTGGCGTTGGTGGTCGTGCCTCAGGTTGGGGGTTATAAGTTCACTAAGGTGCTCATGGATGGAGGCAGCAGTATCAACATCTTATATTATGACACCTTCCGTCGTATGGGGTTGACAGATAAGAATCTTAAACCGTCGAACACTGTTTTCCATGGTGTGGTGCCTGGCAAATCAGCTTATCCGGTTGGTAAGATAGCTCTGGAAGTCACTTTTGGAGATGAGTATGACTCAAGATCAGAGACATTGACTTTCGAAGTGGTGAAAATTCAAAGCCCGTATCATGCCCTGTTTGGACGGCCGGCTTATGCTAAGTTCATGGCACGACCCTGTTATGTTTATCTGCAGCTCAAGATGCCGGGTCATAAAGGGACTATCACAGTACATGGAAGCCGCAAGATCGCTTTGGAGTGTGAGGAAGGTGATGCGGCTATGCTGAGTCGGTTTGTGCAACAGAGGAGTTGAAGTTCTATAAGGACAACGTTGATCCGGCGGACATGACTTCTTTGAAGAAGCCAACCACGGAGCATGATCCGGCCTTGAAGTTTAAATCGGCTAGTGAGACTAAGATGGTTGATTTTGTGCCCGACGATTCATCCAAACAGTTCATCATCAGTGCAAATCTGGATCCGAAATAGGAAAGCGCGCTCATCGAGTTCATCCATGAGAATCGGGATATCTTTGCATGGAAGCCTTCTGACATGCCAGGTGTACCGAGGGAACTCGCTGAGCACACCCTTAATATTGATCCCAAGTTTAAACCGGTCCGACAATTCCGTCGCCGGTTCAATGAAGAGAGGCGCATGGCTATTGGCGAGGAGGTAGCCCGGCTCTTGGCAGCAGGGTTCATTATTGAAGTTTTTCATCCGGAGTGGTTGGCTAATCCGGTGCTGGTGCTTAAGAAGAATGGCACCTGGCGTATGTGTGTGGATTACATGGATTTGAACAAAGCATGTCCGGCTGATCCTTTTGCCCTCCCCCGTATCGATCAAATCATTGATGCTACGGCGGGTTGTGAGCGTTTGAGTTTTCTGGATGCTTATTCAGGTTGTCATCAGATTAAGATGGCAGTTAAGGACCAGGAGAAGACAGCTTTTATAACTCCCTTTGGAGCCTTCTGCTATGTGTCTATGCCCTTTGGGCTCAAGAGTGCCCAGGCAACTTATCAGCGTTGTGTTCAGAATTGTCTTCATAACCAGATTGGGCGCAATGTCCATGCTTATGTGGATGATATTGTGGTGAAGTCCAGGAAGGAGGAAACATTAATAGATGACTTAAAGGAGACCTTTGATAACCTCCGAGTTTATAAGATGATGCTCAACCCAGCCAAGTGTGTTTTTGGTGTGCCAGCAGGCAAGCTTTTGGGTTTTCTGGTGTCTAACAGGGGCATTGAAGCTAATCCGGAGAAGATCAAGGCTATTACTTCACTGGCTAAACTGAAGTGCGTCAATGATGTTCAGCGACTGGCAGGCCGGATTGCAGCATTGAGCCGGTTTATAAGTCGTCTCGGGGAGAAGGCCATCCCTTTATATCAAATGCTGAAGAAAACGAACAACTTTGTCTGGAGTGATGCAGCTAATGAAGCGTTTGAGGCTCTAAAGCGGCAGCTTGCCGAACCACCTGTTCTTGTTGCTCCCATTGACAAGGAACCATTGCTGTTATATGTGGCTGCTAATGCTCGGGCTGTCAGTGTGGCTATTGTGGTGGAGCGCAAGGAGGCAGGAAAGGAGTATCCGGTTCAACGGCCGGTTTATTATATCAGTGAGGTGCTCATTGAGTCAAAACAGAGATATCCACATTGGCAGAAGCTTGTATATGGGGTTTTTATGGCGAGCCGGAAGCTGAAGCAATACTTTCAGGGCCATCCCATTACTGTGGTCAGTTCTGCTCCTTTGGGAGATATCATCCAAAACAGAGAAGCGACTGGCCGGGTTGCTAAGTGGGCTATTGAGCTTGGGCCTCACGGATTAAAATATATGCCTCGCACGACCATCAAGTCTCAAGCACTCATGGATTTCATCAATGACTGGACAGAGTTGCAGGCGCCGGAGGATAGACCGGATAACACATACTGGACGATTCATTTCGACGGATCCAGGCAATTGGAGGGATCGGGGGCTGGAGTGGTCCTTACTTCCCCTCGAGGTGACAAATTTTGTTATGTTCTCCACTTGATGTTTCCTTGTACTAATAATGCAGCTGAGTACGAGGCTCTGCTCCATGGTCTTCGAATGGCTAAGGAGATGAATCTAAGTTGGGTTAAATGTTTTGGTGACTCGGACCTCGTGGCTCAACAAGTTTCTGGTACTTGGGATTCCAAGGACCCCCTCATGGCAGCGTATCGTCGAGAGGTGGATATTGTTGCAGGTCATTTCAAGGGTTATCAGGTTGATCATGTGGACCGGCGAAAGAATGAAGCGGCGGACGCCTTAAGCCGGTTGGGCTCCCAGCGTAAACCGGTGCCGCCCAATGTTTTTCTTGATGTTTTGCATAACCCGTCGGTCAAGCTACCCACGGAGGAGGACTTAGCTATTCCTGATCTGGAGGCTCAGTTGGTGGCGGCGCTTCATGTCACCCCGGATTGGACGATCCCATATTTGGCGTATATGAACCGGGGTGAGTTACCAGAGGATGAAGTTCTGGCCAGGCAGATAATCCGGCGTTCCAAGTCCATGACTATTTTCAATGGCGAGCTATATCATTGCAGTGTCTCAGGGGCTTTTCAACGTTTTGTTTCTCCTGAAGAAGGCCATGAAATTTTACGTGAAATTCACGAAGGTGATTGTGGTCATCATGCCGGTTCAAAGTCCCTGGTGGCTAAGGCTTTTCTTCATGGTTTCTATTGGCTGACGGCTCATGCTAATGCTGAGGACTTGGTAAAAAGGTGCGATGGCTGTCAGAAGTTTGCACGCCGGGCTCATGTTCCGGCTCAGGAGCTGTGGATGATTCCAATTACCTGGCCATTTGCAACCCGGGGGCTTGATATTGTTGGACCCTTTAAGAGGTCTAAGGATAAGAAGACCCACCTCTTGGTGGCGGTTGATAAATTTACCAAGTGGGTGGAGGCAGAGCCAGTTAGCAAGTGTGATGCAGCCACGGCGGTTCAATTTATGAAAAAAGTGATATTCCGTTTTGGTTTTCCACACAGCATTATAACAGACAATGGCACGAATCTTTCCAAGGGTGCTATGGAGGAGTTCTGTCAAAGAGAGCACATCCGGCTTGATGTATCTTCAGTAGCCCACCCGCAGTCTAATGGTCAAGCGGAGAGAGCTAATCAGGAAATCTTGAAGGGGATCAAGCCCCGGCTTATGGTTCCTTGGCAGAGGACGCCGGGTTGTTGGGTTGAAGAGTTGCCTTCCGTTTTATGGAGCATTAACACCACCCCCAATAGATCTACGGGTTATACACCCTTCTTCATGGTTTATGGAGCGGAAGCTGTCCTTCCAAGTGATATTCGTCATGACTCACCATGAGTGGCAGCTTATGTTGAAGCAGATAATGAAAGAGCACGCCAGGATGCGTTGGACCTGTTGGATGAGAAACGGGACGTAGCGGCAGCTCGCTTGGCGATTTATCAGCAAGACCTACGGCGTTATCACAGTCGCCGGGTTAAAACCAGAGCTTTTCAAGAAGGCGACCTAGTGCTCCGGCTTATCCAAAATCTGACCGATATGCACAAGTTATCCCCACCTTGGGAAGGGCCCTTTGTAGTCAGCAAGAATCTGAACAACGGATCATATTACCTCATTGATGTTCGAGAGCATAAAGACTCACGCAAGTCAGAGGAGGAGACGATCCGGCCGTGGAACATAGCTCATCTACGGCCTTACTACACCTGAGCCATAGGCTCCTATCATGTACATATTTTGACGATGTATATATTATGATCAATATAATAAACCGGAGCCCCAGCTAAAGCGGGGTATCTGCTGTTCTCATATCATGAGTGGTTACACGGAGGTTTCTGTCTGGAAGGCAACATCCGGTTTACCCTTTGATTCAGCTTCTACAGCTGTCTATCAATATAAGTCACTTGGGGGCTTGGTCATATTTGCACCATAGCTATACCTCTTGGCTGGCTCAAGGCCACAAAAGAAAGTCACTTGGGGGCTTGGTCATATTTGAACCATAGCTACACCTCTTGGCTGGCTCAAAAGCCACGACAGTAAGTCACTTGGGGGCTTGGTTGTCTTCAACCATAGCTACACCTTTTGGCTGGCGCAATTGAAGGAAATATGCCCTAGAGACAATAATAAAGTATTATTTATTTCCTTGTATCATGATAAATGTTTATTATTCATGCTATAATTGTATTAACCAGGAAACATAATACATGTGTGAATACATAGAGAAACAGAATGTCACTAGTATGCCTCTACTTGACTAGCTCGTTAATCAAAGATGGTTATGTTTCCTAGCCATAGAAATAAGTTGTCATTTGATTAACGAGATCACCTCATTAGGAGAATGACGTGATTGACTTGACCCATTCCGTTAGCTTAGCACTCGATCGTTTAGTATGTTGCTATTGCTTTCTTCATGACTTATACATGTTCCTATGACTATGAGATTATGCAACTCCCGTTTACCGGAGGAACACTTTGTGTGCTACCAAACGTCACAACGTAAATGGGTGATTATAAAGGTGCTCTACAGGTGTCTCCAAAGGTACTTGTTGGGTTGGCGTATTTCGAGATTAGGATTTGTCACTCCAATTGTCGGAGAGGTATCTCTGGGCCCACTCGGTAATGCACATCACTATAAGCCTTGCAAGCATTGTGACTAATGAGTTAGTTGCGGGATGATGTGTTACGGAACGAGTAAAGAGACTTGCCGGTAACGAGATTGAACTAGGTATCGAGATACCGACGATCAAATCTCGGGCAAGTAACATACCGGTGACAAAGGGAACAACGTATGTTGTTATGCGGTCTGACCGATAAAGATCTTCGTAGAATATGTGGGAGCCAATATGGGCATCCAGGTCCCGCTATTGGTTATTGACCGGAGACGTGTCTCGGTCATGTCTACATAGTTCTCGAACCCGTAGGGTCCGCACGCTTAACGTTACGATGACAGTTTTATTGAGTTTTGATGTACCGAAGGAGTTCGGAGTCATGGATGAGATCGGGGACATGACAAGGAGTCTCGAAATGGCCGAGACGTAAAGATCGATATATTGGACGACTATATTCGGACTTCGGAAAGGTTCCGAGTGATTCGGGTATTTTTCGGAGTACCGAAGAGTTACAGGAATACGTATTGGGCCTTATGGGGCCATACGGGAAAGAAGGAAAAGGGCCTCAAGGGTGGCCGCACCCCTCCCCTTGGTCTGGTCCGAATTGGAATAGGGAAGGGGGGCGCCCCCTTCCTTCCTTCTCTTTTTCCCTTCCTCTTTTCCTATTCCATATGGGAGGTGGAATCCTACTAGGACTAGGGAGTCCTAGTAGGACTCCACACTTGGTGCGCCCCCTCCTAGGGCCGGCCTCCTCCTCCCTTACTCCTTTATATATGGGGGCAGGGGGCACCCCATAGAAACAACAATTGATCCTTGAGATCTCTTAGCCGTGTGCGGTGCCCCCCTCCACCATATTACACCTCGATAATACCGTTGCGGAGCTTAGGCGAAGCCCTGCGTCGGTGGAACATCATCATCGTCACCACGCCGTCGTGCTGACGAAACTCTCCCTCAACACTCGGCTGGATCGGAGTTCGAGGGACGTCATCGAGCTGAACGTGTGTAGAACTCGGAGGTGCCGTACGTTCGGTACTTGATCGGTCGGATCGTGAAGACGTACGACTACATCAACCGCATTGTTATAACGCTTCCGCTTTCGGTCTACGAGGGTACGTGGACAACACTCTCCCATCTCGTTGCTATGCATCACCATGATCTTGCGTGTGCGTAGGATTTTTTTTGAAATTACTACGTTCCCCAACAGTGGCATCCGAGGCTGGTTTTATGCGTTGATGCTATGCACGAGTAGAACACAAGTGAGTTGTGGGCGATATAAGTCATACTGCTTACCAGCATGTCATACTTTGGTTCAGCTGTATTGTGAGATGAAGCGGCCCGGACCGACATTACGCGTACGCTTACGCGAGACTGGTTTCACCATTCGGAGCACTTGTTGCTTAAAGGTGACTGGCGGGTGTCTGTCTCTCTCACTTTAGTTGAACCGAGTGTGGCTACGCCCGGTCCTTGCGAAGGTTAAAACAACACCAACTTGACAAACTATCGTTGTGGTTTTGATGCGTAGGTAAGAACGGTTCTTGCTAAGCCCGTAGCAGCCACGTAAAACATGCAACAACAAAGTAGAGGATGTCTAACTTGTTTTTGCAGGGCATGTTGTGATGTGATATGGTCAAGACATGATGTGATATAATGTGTTGTATGAGATGATCATGTTTTGTAACCGAGTTATCGGCAACTGGCAGGAGCCATATGGTTGTCGCTTTATTGTATGAGATGCAATCGCCATGTAATAGTTTTACTTTATCACTAAGCGGTAGCGATAGTCGTAAAAGCAATAAGTTGGCGAGACGACAACGATACTACGATGGAGATCAAGGTGTCGAGCCGGTGACGATGGTGATCATGACGGTGCTTCGGAGATGGAGATCACGAGCACGGTGCTTCGGAGATGGAGATCACAAGCACGGTGCTTCGGAGATGGAGATCACAAGCACAAGATGATGATGGCCATATCATATCACTTATATTGATTGCATGTGATGTTAATCCTTTATGCATCTTATCTTGCTTTGATTGACGGTAGCATTATAAGATGATCTCTCACTAAAATTTCAAGATAGAAGTGTTCTCCCTGAGTATGCACCGTTGCAAAAGTTCTTCGTGCTGAGACACCACGTGTTAATCGGGTGTGATAGGCTCTATGTTCAAATACAACGGGTGCAAAACAGTTGCACACGCGGAATACTCAGGTTAAACTTGACGAGCCTAGCATATACAGATATGGCCTCGGAACACAGAGACCGAAAGGTCGAGCGCGAATCATATAGTAGATATGATCAACATAGTGATGTTCACCATTGAAACTACTCCATCTCACGTGTTAATCGGACATGGTTTAGTTGCTTTGGAACACGTAATCAGTTAGATGATTAGAGGGATGTCTATCTAAGTGGGAGTTCTTAAGTAATATGATTAATTGAACTTAAATTTATCATGAACTTAGTCCTGATAGTATTTGGAAAATTATGTTGTAGATCAATAGCTCGCGTTGTTGCTTCCCTGTTTTATTTGGATATGTTCCTAGAGAAAATTATGTTGGAAGATGTTAGTAGCAAAGATAAGGATTGGATCCGTGATCTGAGGATTATCCTCATTGCTGCACAGAAAAATTATGTCCTTGATGCACCGCTAGGTGACAGACTTATTGCAGGAGCAGATGCAGACGTTATGAACGTTTGGCTAGCTCAATATGATGACTACTTGATAGTTTAGTGCACCATGCTTAACGGCTTAGAATCGGGACTTCAAAGACGTTTTGAACGTCATGGACCATATAAGATGTTCCAGGAGTTGAAGTTAATATTTCAAGCAAATACCCGAGTTGAGAGATATGAAGTCTCCAACAAGTTCTATAGCTAAAAGATGGAGGAGAATCGCTCAACTAGTGAGCATGTGCTCAGATTGTCTGGGTACTACAATCGCTTGAATCAAGTGGGAGTTAATCTTCCAGATAAAATAGTGATTGACAGAATTCTCTAGTCACCATCACCAAGTTAGTAGAACTTCGTGATGAACTATAGTATGCAAGGGATGACGAAAGTAATTCCCGAGCTCTTCGTGATGCTGAAATCGACGAAGGTAGAAATCAAGAAAAACATCAAGTGTTGATGGTTGACAAGACCACTTCAAGTGTTGATGGTTGACGAGACCACTTGTTTCAAGAAAAGGGCAAAGGGATAGAAGGGGAACTTCAAAAAGAACGGCAAGCAAGTTGCTACTCAAGTGAAGAAGCCCAAGTCTGTACCTAAGCCTGAGACTAAGTGCTTCTACTGCAAAGGGACTGGTCACTGGAAGCGGAACTACCCCAAGTATTTGGTGGATAAGAAAGATGGCAAAGTGAACAAAGGTATATTGGATATACATGTTATTGATGTGTACTTACTAGTGTTTATAGCAACCCCTCAGTATTTGATACTGGTTCAGTTGCTAAAGAGTAGTAACTCGAAAACGGGAGTAGCAGAATAAACAGAGACTAGTAAAAGGCGAGGTGACGATGTGTGTTGGAAGTAGTTCCAAGATTGATATGATCATCATCGCATACTCCCTATACTTTCGGGATTAGTGTTGAAACTAAATAAGTGTTATTTGGTGTTTGCGTTGAGCATGAATATGATTTGATCATGTTTATTGCAATACGGTTATTCATTTAAGTTAGAGAACAATTGTTGTTCTGTTTACATGAATAAAAACCTTCTATGGTCATACACACCAACGAAAATGGTTTGTTGGATCTCGATCGTAGTGATACACATAATCATAATATTGAAGCCAAAAGATGCAAAGTTAATAATGATAGTGCAACCTATTTGTGGCACTGCCGTTTAGGTCATATTGGTGTAAAGCGCATGAAGAAACTCCATACTGATGGGATTTTGGAATCACTTGATTATGAATCACTTGATGCTTGCGAACCGTGCCTCATGGGCAAGATGACTGAAACGCCGTTCTCCGGAACTATGGAGAGAGCAACAGATTTGTTGGAAATCATACATACAGATGTATGTGGTCCGATGAATATTGAGGCTCGTAGCAGGTATCATTATTTTCTGACCTTCACAGATGATTTGAGCAGATATGGGTATATCTACTTAATGAAACAAGAGTCTGAAACATTTGAAAAGTTCATATAATTTCAGAGTGAAGCGGAAAATCATCATAACAAGAAAATAAAGTTTCTACGATATGATCGTGGAGAAGAGTATTTGAGTTACGAGTTTGGCCTTCAGTTAAAACAATGTGAAATAGTTTCACTACTCACGCCACCTGGAACACCACAGCATAATGGTGTGTCCGAACGTCATAACCGTACTTTATTAGATATGGTGCGATATATGATGTCTCTTACCGATCTACCACTATCGTTTTTGGGGTTATGCATTAGAGACAGCTGCATTCACGTTAAATAGGGCACCATCAAAATCCGTTGAGACGACACCTTATGAACTGTGGTTTGGCAAGAAACCAAAGTTGTCGTTTCTTAAAGTTTGGGGTTGCGATGCTTATGTGAAAAAGTTTCATCCTGATAAGCTCAAACCCAAATCGGAGAAATGTGTCTTCATAGGATACCCAAAGGAGACAGTTGGGTACACCTTCTATCACAGATCCGAAGGCAAGACATTCGTTGCTTAGTATGGATCCTTTCTAGAGAAGGAGTTTCTCTCGAAAGAAGTGAGTGGGAGGAAAGTAAAACTTGATGAGGTAAATGTACCTGCTCCCTTATTGGAAAGTAGTTCATCACAGAAATCTGTTCGGGTGACTTCTACACCAATTAGTGAGGAAGTTAATGATGATGATCATGTAACTTCAGATCAAGTTACTACCAAACCTCGTAGGTAAACCAGAGTAAGATCCGCACCAGAGTGGTGCGGTAATCCTGTTTTGGAGGTTATGTTACTAGACCATGACGAACCTACGAACTATGAAGAAGCGATGGTGAGCCCAGATTCCACGAAATTGCTTGAGGCCATGAAATCTGAGATAAGATCCATATATGAGAACAAAGTGTGGACTTTGGTTGACTTGCCCGATGATCGGCAAGCAATAAAAAATAAATGGATCTTCAAGAGGAAGACGGACGCTGATAGTAGTGTTACTATCTACAAAGCTAGAATTGTCGCAAAAATGTTTTCGACAAGTTCAAAGTGTTGACTACGATGAGAGTTTCTCACTCGTATCTATGCTTAAGTCTGTCTGAATCATGTTAGCAATTGCCGCATTTTATGAAATCTGGCAAATGGATAAACAAAACTGCATTCCTTAATGGATTTATTAAAGAAGAGTTGTATATGATGCAACTAGGAGGTTTTGTCAATCCTAAAAGTGCTAACAAAATATGCAAGCTCCAGCGATCCATTTATGGACTGGTGCAAGCATCTCGGAGTTGGAATATACGCTTTGATAAGTTGATCAAAGGATATAGTTTTATACAGACTTGCGGTGAAGCCTGTATTTACAAGAAAGTGAGTGGGAGCACTACAACATTTCTGATAAGTATATGTGAATGACATATTGTTGATCGGAAATAATGTAGAATTATTCTGCAAAGCATAAAGGAGTGTTTGAAAGGAGTTTTTCAAAAGAAAGACCTCGGTGAAGCTGCTTACATATTGAGCATCAAGATCTATAGAGATAGATCAAGACGCTTGATAAGTTTTTTCAATGAGTACATACCTTAATAAGATTTTGAAGTAGTTCAAAATACAACAGTCAAAGAAAGAAGTTCTTGACTGTATTACAAGGTATGAAATTGAGTAAGACTCAAAGCCCGACCACGGCAGAAGATAGAACGAGAATGAAAGTCATTCCCTATGCTATGGCCATAGGTTGTATAAAGTATGCCATGCTGTGTACCAAATCTATTGTATACCCTACACTAATTTTGGCAAGGGAGTACAATAGTGATCTAGGAGTAGATCACTGGACAGCGGTCAAAATTATGCTTAGTGGAATAAGGAAATGTTTCTCGATTATGGAAGTGACAAAAGGTTCGTCGTAAAGGGTTACGTCGATCCAAGTTTTGACACTAAATCTAGATGACTCTAAGTCTCGGTCTAGATACATATTGAAAGTGGGAGCAATTAGCTAGAGTAGCTCCATACAAAGCATTGTAGACATAGAAATTTGCAAAATACTTACGGATCAGAATGTGACAGACCCGTTGACTAAAATTATCTCACAAGCAAAACATGATCACACCTTAGTACTCTTTGGGTGTTAATCACATAGCGATGTGAACTAGATTACTGACTCTAGTAAACCCTTTGGGTGTTGATCACATGACGATGTGAACTATGGGTGTTAATCACATGGTGATGTGAACTATTGATGTTAAATCACATGGCAATGTGAACTAGATTATTGACTCTAGTGCAAGTGGGAGACTGAAGGAAATATGCCCTAGAGGCAATAATAAAGTATTATTTATTTCCTTGTATCATGATAAATGTTTATTATTCATGCTAGAATTGTATTAACCAGGAAACATAATACATGTGTGAATACATAGACAAACAGAATGTCACTAGTATGCCTATACTTGACTAGCTCGTTAATCAAAGATGGTTATGTTTCCTAGCCATAGACATAAGTTTTCATTTGATTAACGAGATCACCTCATTAGGAGAATGACGTGATTGACTTGACCCATTCCGTTAGCTTAGCACTCGATCGTTTAGTATGTTGCTATTGCTTTCTTCATGACTTATACATGTTCCTATGACTATGAGATTATGCAACTCCCGTTTACCGGAGGAACACTTTGTGTGCTACCAAACGTCACAACATAAATGGGTGATTATAAAGATGCTCTACAGGTGTCTCCAAAGGTACTTGTTGGGTTGGCGTATTTCGAGATTAGGATTTGTCACTCCAATTGTCGGAGAGGTATCTCTGGGCCCACTCGGTAATGCACATCACTATAAGCCTTGCAAGCATTGTGACTAATGAGTTAGTTGCGGGACGATGTGTTACGGAACGAGTAAAGAGACTTGCCGGTAACGAGATTGAACTAGGTATCGAGATACCGACGATCAAATCTCGGGCAAGTAACATACCGGTGACAAAGGGAACAACGTATGTTGTTATGCGGTCTGACCGATAAAGATCTTCGTAGAATATGTGGGAGCCAATATGGGCATCCAGGTCCCGCTATTGGTTATTGACCGGAGACGTGTCTCGGTCATGTCTACATAGTTCTCGAACCCGTAGGGTCCGCACGCTTAACGTTACGATGACAGTTTTATTGAGTTTTGATGTACCTAAGGAGTTCGGAGTCATGGATGAGATCGGGGACATGACGAGGAGTCTCGAAATGGCCGAGACGTAAAGATCGATATATTGGACGACTATATTCGGACTTCGGAAAGGTTCCGAGTGATTCGGGTATTTTTCGGAGTACCGGAGAGTTACGGGAATACGTATTGGGCCTTATGGGGCCATACGGGAAAGAAGGAAAAGGGCCTGAAGGGTGGCCGCACCCCTCCCCTTGGTCTGGTCCGAATTGGAATAGGGAAGGGGGGCGCCCTCTTCCTTCCTTCTCTTTTTCCCTTCCTCTTTTCCTATTCCATATGGGAGGTGGAATCCTACTAGGACTAGGGAGTCCTAGTAGGACTCCACACTTGGTGCGCCCCCTCCTAGGGCCAGCCTCCTCCTCCCTTGCTCCTTTATATACGGGGGCAGGGGGCACCCCATAGACACAACAATTGATCCTTGAGATCTCTTAGCCGTGTGCGGTGCCCCCTCCACCATATTACACCTCGATAATACCGTTGCGGAGCTTAGGCGAAGCCCTGCGTCGGTGGAACATCATCATCGTCACCACGCCGTCGTGCTGACGAAACTCTCCCTCAACACTCGGCTGGATCGGAGTTCGAGGGACGTCATCGAGCTGAACGTGTGTAGAACTCGGAGGTGCCGTACGTTCGGTACTTGATCGGTCGGATCGTGAAGACGTACGACTACATCAACCGCGTTGTTATAACGCTTCCGCTTTCGGTCTACGAGGGTACATGGACAACACTCTCCCATCTCGTTGCTATGCATCACCATGATCTTGCGTGTGCGTAGGAATTTTTTTGAAATTACTACGTTCCCCAACAGCAATGCCATTACTTAGGGGCCAAAGAGTGTTGTCAAGAACAACTCAAACATAGGCACCCGTTGAGCACAGCTCAAAATGTTGCTTGGGGATTCTTTGCTATCGCAATGAACAAAGAAATCTACACTTGCAATAGGCTATCAAGCCATGGCTTGGAAGCCTGGTGTATACACCTAAAACCCCGGGTTAACCTGCCTTCATTAAGAAAGTCACTCAACCCAGGTAAGCCTGGTATGACCCGCCAACTTGACAAGTCAATCGCATATGACCCTGAACTTGTCAATGATAGACTAGCGATTGGTTAAAGATTGAGGACCATCTTAAAAGGCTTTGTAAAACGGTTTAACTCAGTGGCCTGGCAGCCCATGAAAAGCCTCGCATTTGGGCCTGGCAGCCCTTGAAAAGCCTCGACTACAAGTTTTTTCTCTGGTTTTTATTGGTCAGTTTTTCTCCCTTGTTAAAGTTTTGAGCTAAACCGCGTCTAATGGCCCGGCCTGATTATAAGTCATCCGTATAAACCGGTGTTTATTTAACCCGGCCTGGAGTTAACTATAAGTTGCCAGGATAATCATCCGGTGTTTATGATAACCCGACATCACTTATTATATACCAGCATAGCATGGTTTGAGTTATCAATACTCAGTATTTGGGTCGTCACCCTTATTACAAGAATGGTGGTAAACCACCAAAGTGATTCAGTATCACAGGTATGATATGTTTCATATTTCATTATTTAAAGCTATGGTTATCAACCTTGGCTGTATATTGGGCATTATGACCCGACCGGCGGTAAACCGCCAGGACAGTTTTCACTTTGTTTTATGCAGAAACAGGGCTGTATAAAACCAATAAAGATCATAAGCAAATATAGCATGACGGATTAACAATATTGTGTGCAACAAGTATGCACGATGGCATATCAGAAAAGCTGTTCAAACTAGCCTATTACAAGGCGTTTCGACTGCCCAAAAGAATGATTGTTTTTCACAAGGATGACAATGTGCACAAGTTAAAATGGCTTCCAGATTATGGTTCTGCCTCAGGTTGATGTGAAGGTTGCGGATCTTCCTGCGCCGGTTCATCCTCCTTCTCTCCACCCAGTGGCTGGAAGTCAATAGTTGTCCAATCAATCCCTGTTAAGGCTTGAAAGACAGCTTCGTCGTGTATAAGATCAGACGGTTCAACGTCAGGAGCGTAAGTGTGCTTACGGATCGGCAGGATTAGATTTTCCACGTCATAAGTTGGAGCACTTATTCGCTTGCCGCTGGCATCATATACATTCTAGTAAATTGACAAGTTAGTATCTTCAGCCAACTTACTTGCCAGTGGTCGCATCTCTCTTGTGATAGCCCGGAGATCATCATTGCTGAATTCTGAACCGTCCTCTTTTTGGCTTGGGTAACCATTTCCAACGTCTTCCGGATCAAGGTCAGAGATCCAGGCCTTGGCGCACGTCAGTGCAGTAAGGGCACCGGATCTAGCAGCGGATTTTGTCAATTCCACAATCCGGGCAGGCATCATAGACAATTTTTCCAGTGTTTCCTTGATTAGCGACGGGGGCGGATGGTTATTGGAAGCTGTGCAGATGGCCCGTTGCGCGCCGGTATAAAGTTGCTCTACCAAAGTATAGACGGCCTTCAATTTTTTGCGCATATCTGCGCCAAGATGGGTAACACGGCTACCTGCAAAGGATCAAATTATTATTAAACCAGAAGTTTTTATAACTGGTGTTGTTACATATTGGTGAAGAGATTGTTACCAAAGATGGCAGAGGTCATGGCATCAATCTTCCGCTTCAGACTGTTCAACTCTTCTATGGCCGGTTTAAGGGCGTTTTCCGCATCTTCTGCCCGCTTTAACAAGGTGGCTTTTTCAGTTTCCCAATCCGCCTGTTCGCCTTTGAAGAATTCCTTCAGCTGCTCCATGGTTGTTAATGCGGTGGTCAGCTCGCTCTTAACTTTGCAAGTTTCGTCAATCTGAGACTTGATGTTTCCTTGGAGATCAGTGATTTGGGAGTCTTTTCTGGACAACTCAGCCTGCAAAATACAGATAATAAGTTAGCATTGCAACATTGAAGTCCCAACCACATAACAAGTTATCTACTTGGCACTTGGGGGCTAATGCGGATTGCTTCTTATCAGCTATTAATTTAAAGTCTCAAGCACATAACAAGTTATCTACTTGACACTTGGGGCTAATGCGTATTCGTTCAGATTCAGATGGATTGTCATCATTATAAGTGGTGAGATTAATAGGATGTACCGGTTCATTCTAAAAAGATATAAGCCGGTTCATGGGGGCTACACTAGCAAAATGCAAAATATCGATTCAAGACCCGGTTCAAAACCAATGTTATGAACCGGCCCTTGGGGGCTATTGGAGTTGATACGTTAGACCTGTTCTAACAAAAGGAATATTGGAATATTTATGCAAAGGGAAAGTGACATTTACCTCATACCGCTCCTTCATCAGGCCTACTAAACCGGCTTCAAAGTCGTGGCTTGTATACAGGCGGTTTAAAAAACCAGAATGAAGCTCTTGAGCGCTGAGGTTGGTATAGTTGGATAACTCGGATTTCCATTTCCCTTTGTCCATAGCAGAGATTTCTTCTTTGGCGCTATGCTTTGATAAAGCGACAGGACGACCAGGGGAGCTGAAACCAAGGCCAGTTACGACAACATCGTCGTCTGTAGTCTTGGCAGGGCTTGGCGGTTTATCGGATGCTTTAGCCGGACTCGACGGATCAACAGTCAGACTTGGTATCAGCTGACTGGCTTGTTGGATTATTTTCTACCGGTTCAACAAGCGGGTCGGTTGCTTGAGGTTCCGGATTATCAACAACAGTGTTAGCCTCCGGGTCAATAGCCTCTGGGGTTTTCTCCGGCTCAGTAGTTGGTTCATGGTCGGTTGGCCTATTCAATCTAGCCTTCTTGCTTGGTCTAGCTTTAGCACTGAGAAAGAGCAGACACGAAGATCAATATGACAATATAGTACAAGACCAAAAAGTTGAAAGTATGTTATGCTTACCCAGGGACGGTTTTCAGAGGAGGAAGTTGTGTCGCTGACGACTCACCAGAAGATGAATGGGAAGTTCCCTGATAATTTGAGTTATACAGATTAAGAGGATATCGGATGTAACCCGCTTTAGGGTAAAGGGTGTCAGGAGTATAAGCAACCTCTTGGCGGCGTTTGCGAACTGGCGAATTTGGTAAACCGGAGGAGGTCACTACTTGGCCGCTATGTCGAGTTGTGCGGCGAGCTTCATGCTGCTGCGTCTTTAAAAGAAAATGCGGGTCCAAGTAAGAAAGAGGGCATGAAAATTTTACTTTCCGAATGGCTCGATGGATTCTTGGTACTGGCGCAGGATCAGAATCAGAAGAAAGAATAATTACCTCATCAACATGGCTGGCTTCCGCTTCATCCTGATAATGATCATTGTCAATAAGGTGTATAAAAAATGAACCGAGAGAGTCAAGTTCTACCTCTGAATCTGGATTATCCAGAGCATCATCAATAATGGGCTCGGACGGTTCAACGTTCCTTCTTTTCATAGGATTTTTTGAAGCCTTGGTCTTAAGCCGAGGATTCTTTACCAGTTTATCTTGTGATTTTTTCTTTGAGAATGGATCATCGGCCTGCACAGACAAGTAGTAAGTCATCAAAGGAGAAAATTATCAAAGGATGGATAAAGGTAGAAATACGGTAGATTATACCTTTGGCGGTTTATTGGCAGCGTAGAAAGGACTGAGCCCGGTTTTCCTGCATACATCTATTGGCTCATTAAGCATCTTTTTAACAGCTTCGGTGACTTCATCATCAGTCAGCTGGATGTCAATATGGCGTTGCGGGTCTTTCAGATCCCATGTGTATTCACACATTAAACCGGCCGCCGGCTTAAAGGTAAAATGCTCCATGAAACCCAGCATCGGACAAAATCCACGCCTATCAACCCATTTGCAACAAAGGCTCTGAGCTTTGCCAGTTGAGGGGCATATTTTGCTCGCTCTTGGGCGGTCAACCGTTGAGGAAAGGGATGAGCTTGGGTAAGCCGGTGTGGACGGTAACCCGGCAAAGGATTTTCATTGGCTGGGGCTGTGTTGCGGCAGTAGAACCAAGTCTGATTCCAGTCCTTAGGATGACTATGAAGCTTGGCATGAGGGAAATCAACATCTCTCCTCTTCTGAATTGAAACCCCGCCTAATTCAGTATTGGGGCCATCCGTAAACTCAGTACGGCGGTTTAGATAAAAGAAGTCCCGGAACAGATCAACAGTAGGTTCTTCTTGCAGATACACTTCACAGAATACTTGCCAGTCACAAATATTGGATATGGAGTTTGGGCCGAGATCTCGGGGATGGATTTGAAAGTCGGCGAGCACGTCACGGAAGAATTTTGATCCGGGAGGAGTGAAGCCTCGGCTCAGGTGATCAGCAAATACAATAACTTCTCCATCTTGGGGTTCAGGAGGAAATTCTGGACTGGGGACTCGCCAATGGATAGTGTCTTTATTTGCTAAAGCGCCCGTTGCAACACAACCAGCCAGCTGCGCTTCCGTAACCCGGGAAGGAACCCAATTACAGGAACAAAATTGTTTGTCCATTTCTGGTGACAAGCTGGAGAAAAGCATGATATCCGGTTTAAAGTTCATGGTTACAACTTACAAACCGGTGCAATGATGGAAGACGATGATATTTCAATTATTTGAGTGTACTAAACCGGATTTCAGCATTTAAAGCAGGTTGGCGGTTTAACAGAGGGCTAATGGTATATGATGAGTTATCAAAGTTTAAAGGATAAACCGCCCACAATGGTATAGAGGCTACAGATTTACAAAAAATTCGAAGTATGGCGCAAACAGGTTTCACAGATCGGTGGTATAAATTTAGATCTACCATAGTTCTAAAAAGAGGAAATAAGTTTAACCTAAAGCCGTGATAGCGGAAGAACACATATGCTTGGATGGGATCTTATGCAGGAAAGGGTAATTTCTGAGGTTTAAAAGGGGTGCTACACTACTATAGCTCGCCTTTGCTATCAGATTCGGATCAAACTATGCAATCTAGGAAAGAAAAAGACGAACAACGAGGAACACCGATGAACAGTGGAAACCCTAATGCAGATCTGACATTCGAGAAGAGGAATACTTACTGGTGCTGCTGAACAGCGGAGGTGCGTCGTAGTTCTCTGGTCAAAACAAGTTGATGCAGCGGCCTTGGTTGGTGCAGACACGAAGGTCGACGGCGGCGGCGGAGTTCGGGCTCTGAGGCGTCGCGAGGAAGAAGAAGAGTCGAAGAGGCAAGGGGGGGAAATGGAAAGGACCCTCGGCCTTATTTATAAAGGTGAAAGGATAAGTGCCAGACGTGAGAATCGAGGAGCCTAAAGGTTGGATATGTGACAGTTGTCGCCTCGATTGTCGGAGGCTCATTAATGAAGGTGAGGTATATACCATTTTAAATAACAGGTGACGTCATGACGGTTTATCATGATACTGGATGGTGATGTCATGGCGGTTTACAAGATTTATGCGAAGACATGGAAGAAGAAATTTTCTCAAGGTTTTGGAGATTGACATGAACCAGTTCAAATCAATCTGGGGCCTAATGTTGGGGATGTTACTACAAGGTGTAAACCGGCCAAGGAAGCCAGGTTATCCCTATAATGGATTGTATATACTTAAAGCCCATGAAGACAAGGGATAAATCGGTTTACTACAGAGACTCGAAGGCCCAAGGCCCAAAGGTAGATTAAGGCATGTAGCTACAAACCGCCATGTAATTCATGACTTGTATTGTAAGGTATGACAAAGTAGAGACCGAGCCGGTATGTGTATAAACCGGCATCGGGACTCTGTAAGCCGGCGGGCGTCGACCTGTGTATATAAAGGCACGACCCGGCGGCGGTTCATGGACGAGAAACAACAACTCGAGATCTAGGTAAAGCGATTCCGCTCCTTGATCCTCGTGGCCACAACAATTCGACCACAACTGGACGTAGGCTTTTACCTTCACCGCAAGGGGCCAAACCAGTATAAACCTCTCGTGTCCTTTGTCCGTTTTAACCCCTTTAAGCTAACATGTTGCGATGGCTCCACGACTAAGTCCTTTCGCTAGGACATCTGCCGTGACATACCCACGATAGATAGGGATCTCGGTCTCACCGAGATGGGATTGTAATCTCTCTGTTTCCCTTCGTAACATTTCGGTCAAACCGAGATGAGCGATCGGTCCCACCGAGATTGCAATGCAAACACTCCGTTTCCTTTTCGTAACATTTCGGTCCAACCGAGATGAGCGAATCGGTCCCACCGAGTTTGCCTGACCAACTCTCTGTTTGACTTTTACCAAAATCGGTCTCACCGAGTTTGTGTAATCGGTCTCACCGAGATTACGTTATGCCCTAACCCTAATGGTATCAGTCCCACCGAGTTGACAGTCGGTCCCACCGAAATGCCTAACGGTCACATTATGAACCAAATCGGTCTGACCGAGTTCTCTGAATCGGTCCCACCGAGTTTGGTGATTTGTGTGTAACGGTTAGATTTTGTGTGGAGGCTATATATACCCCTCCACCCACTCTTCATTCGTGGAGAGAGCCATCAGAACATGCCTACACTTCTAACATATATTTTCTGAGAGAGAACCACCTACACTTGTGTTGAGATCAAGATATCCCATTCCAACCACATAAATCTTGATCTCTAGCCTTCCCCAAGTTGCTTTCCACTCAAATCTTCTTTCTACCAAATCCAATCCTATGAGAGAGTTGAGTGTTGGGGAGACTATCATTTGAAGCACAAGAGCAAGGAGTTCATCATAAACACACCATTTGTTACTTCTTGGAGAGTGGTGTCTCCTAGATTGGCTAGGTGTCACTTGGGAGCCTCCGTCAAGATTGTGGAGTTGAACCAAGGAGTTTGTAAGGGCAAGGAGATCGCCTACTTCATGAAGATCTACCCTAGTGAGGCAAGTCCTTCGTGGGCGACGGACATGGTGGGATAGACAAGGTTGCTTCTTCGTGGACCCTTCATGGGTGGAGCCCTCCGTGGACTCGCGCAACCGTTACCCTTCGTGGGTTGAAGTCTCCATCAACGTGGATGTACGATAGCACCACCTATCGGAACCATGGATAAAAAATCTCCGTGTCAACATTGTGTTTGCTCCCTCAATCTCCTCCCTTTACCTTCATATGCAATTGTTTTACATTCCGCTGCTATACTCTTAGAATTGCATGTGTAGGTTGATTGCTTGACTTGTGCTAAGTTGCTAAAATCTGCCAATAACTAAAATTGGGAAAAGGCTAGATTTTTATTTGGTCAAGTAGTCTAATCACCCCCCCTCTAGACATACTTTCGATCCTACAGGTGGTATCAGAGCTTTGGTCTCCATTTGCTTTGATTTCCATAGATTTTGGTGGTCATAGTCTAGCGAGGGAAATTACCACCATAGAGGTCCTTACTTTGATGGTACAAATTTTGCTAGTTGGAAGCATAAGATGAAAATGCATATTCTTGGACATAACCCCGCCGTTTGGGCTATTGTGTGTATTGGCTTGCAAGGTGAATTCTTCGATGGGAAAGAACCTAACCGTGAAGCTACCACGGAAGAGTTGAAGATGCTACAATACAATGCTCAAGCTTGTGACATTATCTTCAATGGATTGTGCCCCGAAGAATTCAACAAAATCAGCCGTCTTGAGAATGCAAAGGAAATTTGGGATACTTTGATTGATATGCATGAAGGTACCGACTCCGTCAAGGAATCCAAATTGGATGTGCTTCAAAGTCAACTTGACAAGTTCAAAATGAAGGATGGTGAAGGTGTCGCCAAAATGTACTCTAGGCTTGCTCTCATCACAAACGAGATTGCCGGCTTAGGAAGTGAAGAGATGACCGACAAATTCATTATCAAGAAGATCCTAAGAGCCTTGGATGGAAAATATGATACCGTGTGCACATTGATCCAAATGATGCCCAATTACAAAGATCTCAAGCCAACGGAAGTCATTGGAAGAATTGTTGCTCATGAGATGTCACTCAAGGATAAGGAAGAGCTTCACAATAAGTCAAGTGGTGCTTACAAAGCCTCGTGTGGTGCTCCCATATCATCAAGTGAGAAACAAACCTTCAATGAAGAATTGAGCCTAATGGTAAAGAACTTCAACAAGTTCTACAAGAGTAGAAGCTAGGAAAGAAGTTCCAAGTCAAGGTCCTACAATGACAAAAGATCTTCTAGTCATGAGCGTAATTGCTACAATTGTGGAAGACCCGGACACTACTCCAATGAGTGTACGACCCCCTACAAAAGAAGAGAAGATTCTCCCAAAAGAAGAAGTAGAAGCGAAGAATCACCACCAAGAGAAAGGAGGAGTAGAGATGATCGTTATGAACGAAGATCCTCTCGGAGAAGCAAGGATTCGGAAAGGAAGGAAAAGTCATCAAGGAGCTACACAAAAAGAAGACATAAAGCTCATGTTGGTGAATGGGTATCCGGCTCCGACTCCGACAATCACTCCGAAAGAAGTTATCATTCCGACTGAGAATATACTCAAGATGAAGGTGTTGCTGGTCTAGCACTTGTGTCAACCAACTCCTACGACATTTTAGACTCACCAAATGAAGGAATTGGAAGATGCTTCATGGCCAAAGGTCCAAAGGTAACACATCCCGAGTATGTTGATTTCAATAGTGATGAAGATGATTTGCTAGGTGATGATGATTTACTTGTTGACAACTCTAGTGATGAAGACTATGATGAAACGTCAATTAATCATGCTAATCAAGATAAAACGAATGACGATGATAAGAAGGAGATTGAGCGTCTAACTGAAGAACTAAACACTCTTAAGTTAGCTCATGAAACTACCTTGGAAAATCATCAAGAACTTTTAAAGACTCATGATAAGCTACGCTTTGAAAAGCTCAACCTTGAGCAAGAGCATGAGTTTTTAAAGGCAATCAATGATGATCTTCGCAAGAAAAGCTCTTCTTACATTGCCAAGCGTTTACTCTTGTCTACTTACATGCCACAAGTTAAATCTAGCAACAAGAACAAAAAAGATGCTTCATCTAGTAGTAACAACAATAATGCTAAATCCAATGCTGTTGCTTCTAGTAGTTCTCTTGATTCCACTAATGATTCTCTTAGCCAAGTTACACTTGAGCAAGAAAATAGCTTATTGAAGGGAATTATAGAGAAAGGTGTTTACAAGAGCCTTGCCGGAAGTAAGCAATTTGAGGAAATTGTACGCAAGCAAGGAAGACATCGGGAGAATCAAGGTGTTGGTTTTGAACGAAAGTTCAATGCCAATGGAGTTGAGTGGGAAGAAGATCAATACCCCAAGACGAAGTTTGTTCCTCAATAAGAGAAGTATGATCCTACTTCTTTCAAAGGGACACAAGCTCAAGATGATCTTCCACCACAAGACCACAAGCAAAAAGGCAAGGACAAGCTTCAAAAGGAAATTGATGCATTTGAAGAAGCACCTAAGGCCTTGGTCAAGTGGGTTCCCAAGACTACATCAAGTTCTACTTCATCAAGTACAACTACAACTCCAAGGATTCCCATCAGGATGGTGTGGATCCAGAAGAAGAAGAACTAAAGAGTTCTTGAGGGTGACTTCGCCAACATACTTCACTCTCATCATTTTGGCGAGGACAAGTGCAAACAACTTCCATATCTTGCACTAGTTCAAGGAGTTACAAACCCTCTTGTTGGTAAGACAAGGGACAAGGTAACCTAATGCTTTCATGGACATCATCTTGTGTATGCATCACTCTATGTCTATGGATATCCTTGTTTGTTCCTTGTGGGACTAACCCGTGTAGGTATTGAAAGTGCAACTCACTCCAAAGGATTGCTCCAAATGATCTACATCAACATTGAGCATCTACATCTTCAACACCTACATTAAGTCATCATCGACAAAACCCAAGGTTAGTTCATCCCTCTTAAGGGGGGATATCACATCTAGGGGGAGCTTTACTCTAATCAATTGAGCTAAAGTAACTCTAATGGTGTGAACACAACAATGCTTTATGTAAAAGTGGTAACCCCACTTGTGCTTAAACGATGAGTATGACCTATGATCAAATGTTCTCATTTGACTCCTAAGTCAATATACTCATATATAGATGACCTAGTCATCGCCAAATTGCTTGATAGATGCTAGAGTGTTTGTGCATGCTTTGTCACATATTTCATTTGCCATTTTATTGTGTGAGCATGTTGGTTGCATATTTTACTCATTCGAGGACATCCATTTGTTGTTTTGATTGTTTGGCTCTTTCTCTTTTGCCAAATGGATGGACAAGAATGCCTAAGAACTCCCTCTAGCTATCTATGCTTTTCTCGTCTCAAACTCTATTCATGCTACATCACAAAGTTTGATCAAGTCAGATTCGAACCACTCTGTGTGAGGAGCACTCGGAGTCCCCGATTCGTCATAGACTTAAACCTCCAAAACCTCTTTGTGCATCTCGGTCTGACCGATTCATCCCTTTCGGTCCTACCGAGATCACTAAGTTGATCTAGGGTTTTCAATCTCGGTGCAACTGATTAGAACCTTTCGGTCACACCGAGTTGCAGTAACTGTGCATCTCGGTGCCACCGAGTCGTTCCACTCGGTCACACCGACAGGGTCAGGTTATATATACCGACGGGCCAAATTTTGGAAATTTTTCTGAACCTCCTCGCCCGCGCGTAACCTACTCTGCCTCCTCGGGTCTCCGGATCGTCCTCTCGTCGCCAGTGACCTCCCGCTGCTGGTCTCCGCCACCGTCAACGGAAATCTCCACCGCCGTTGTCGCCGTAGCAAGTTCGTCGCCAAACTAGGGTACGGACTTGAACTTTGTGCTAATCCTTAACTCCGATTCTTAGTACATTGCTTTGCCATGATTCTTGCCACGATTGAAATCATCCTGCCCAGCGAAAACGTCCCGTAGATTAGTTTTGATTTGAAAATTTAGGGTTAGGTCTCTGCCGAATTCATCTCGGACCGAACGAGTTGTAGAAATCGGTCTCACCGATTTTGGCTTAGGCCAGAGCACACGCGTTTTCGGTCTGACCAAAAATTGCAAATTGGTGTGACCGAGTTCGATTCTCTATGAAACCCTAGCAGTCTCGGTACCACCGAACTGTGACTCGGTCTGACCGAGTTCATCAGTTTAGGTTCCAAAAGCAGCTTCGGTATCACCGAGTTTACAAATCGGTAGATCCGAAATGCTTTCTGTGAAGAACTAAAACTAAGTTTTTAAGTCATCCATTTTGCAAAACTCCTGTACTTTGTGATGCTCATCTACTCTACCTCATCTATAACCTATTCATAGGGTCTGCTGTCAGAGTATTTGCAGAGATGTTTGACCAGAGTGATAGTCAGAACAGGTCTGAGCAACAGGTGCAGATGAGTGAGGGTTCAGATCCCTCTAGCAGCTATGATGAAGGCAGCAGGAGCACACCAAGCAATCTGCCAAAGGCTGCTACCAGGACAAGGAAGAAGAAAACTTCTGACCCTGAGGATGAAGATTATGTGGCAGTTGAAGATGAAGCCACTTCAAAGAAGAAGGTGCTTAAGAAAGAGTATGGCACAACTGCTGCAACAAAACCTGGTCTGAAAACAAAGATGCCAGCAAGAAGACAGCCCATGTCAAAAGTCAGAACATCAACTGCTGAAGAAGCTGAAAAAGGGAAGAAGAGGAATGAGAAGGTTAAGAAAACAATGGCCAGAGTCATTGGAAAGCCCTCCATGATGCAAGAACCTTCAGAAGAAGAGGAAGAGGATGCTACACCAGCACCCAAAGCTCAGAAGCTTATGGGAGATGCAGTCAAATCAGGGGCTGCTCCATCAAAGCCCAAAGCTGCTCCCAAGGCTGCTGCTCCAGCTCCAAAACCAAAACCCAAGAGAAGCACTAGGAACATACCTGCTGAAGAGAAGAACAAGGCCCCAGTGCCTCAAGCTGTTGAAGCAGAAGAAGATGACTCTATTGTTTTGAGGAAGCTGAAGCCCAAGATCCCTGACCACACTGATGCACACCCAGTTACAGAAAACATGAAAATCAGGAAGGATGCAGGATTGAGACTATGGAGACAATCTGATCCATATGCTATCTGGAGAAGGACTGCTGTGGACTACAGATTTCACACTAAGGAACAACAGGACTTCTATGAGACAGTTTTGCTTGACAAGAAGCCCATTGTGTGTGATATGAGATGGGTTGACTGAGAATTCATCAAGGAGAATGAGGATCACTTCCCTGAAGTGCTTGATAGCTTTAAGGCATGTGGAGTGGATACTTTTGTTGCCCAGAAGCTCACCAAGTGGAATGATGAGCTCATCATGCAATTCTACTCCACTGCACATTTCTATCCAGATGGAAGGATAGTGTGGATGTATGAGGGTACGAGGTACCAATCTACAGTTGATGAGTGGGCCAAGCTTATAAATGCTCCTGAGGAACATGAGGATGACTTGGATATCTATGCAGAGAAGAAGAAAGACCACAACACTATGGCCAACATGTACAAGGAGATCCCAGATGCTGCTTTGGATACACATAAGTTTGGATCAGTTCACTATCTGTTGTCTGGTCTGCCAACCATTAACTGGATCTTAAGGCACACACTGCTACCCAAGTCAGGTGATCACAAGATGATCAGAGGACATGCCATCAACATGCTGCACATATTTGATGTCCCATAGAAGTTCAAAGTTATGAGCCTGATTGTAGAGACAATCAAGAGGACTGCTGCTGACCAAAAGAGAAGTTGTGGGTATGCCCCACACATTCAGGAGCTCATCAACTCAAAGATGGGCAAAGGCAAGTACATTTTGGATAAGGAGCACCTGCCCATCTATCCTGAATTTGAAGGTAACACTATTGTGATGAATGAGAATGAACCATCTTCAGCTCAAGCACATGAGAAGAGAGAGAAGGCTAAGGCAGAGAAGGCTGCAAAGATGCCAACAGCAGAGGAGGCATCTCAGGTATTCTTGAAGAGCAAGCAAGACCAGCTTGGATACCTGATCCAATCCACCCTGAGGATTGAGAAGGGCTTGGCCACCCTGACCAAGAACTAGGAGAGTCTGGAGAGGATCATTGAGCAGAAATTCTATGACCTTGATGTCAAGGTAACAGAGATCCAAACTGTAGTTGAGCAACTTCAGGAGGAAGCAGAGGAGAAGAAGGGCAAGTCTACCACAGATGCTTTTGCCAGAGTGCCCAGAGGACAGAGATCTGCTGCAGTGACAGACACTAGAGCTACAACATCAGCACCAGCAGCTACAGCTCCAGTTCCACCTCCAGCAACTACTCCACCAGCTCCAGCTACTTCATCTGAAGCCTTCGTTCTTGGAGTTCTCTCGACACCACCTCCCGAAGATCAAGCCTGAGAGTCGTTTAGCACTATGCATTTTTGAACTTTTTGGTAACTTGTTGCCAGAGGGGAGAAAATGTATAGATCACAGGCTTCGAGAGAGAGAGAGAGAGAGTGTTGGTTTTTATCTCTCTTCACACTTATTTGGTTTGGTTTGAAACTTTATTGTGTGCTTGTGTGAGCTACTTATGAGGTACTTGTTTCATCATGTGTTTGATCATATGCTACCCTTAAGGCTTGTTGGATGATATTATTTCTTATATCCTAGATGATCATTCACTTGTTTTGGTGATGAGTGCATGCTTTAACTTCTATCATTTTGAGCGCTCCACCAAGATGTATGTGACATGGAAGAGTAACCCATGATCCTAATCGATTGTGCATTTGCATTCAAAAGCAAATTTTAAATAATGCACAAATTTAGGGGGAGCTCTTGCTTATCACATACTTCTCAAAGTGACGATGTTTTTTCAATCTTACTTATCAATTGTCAAAGCTTTGATCTATATGTTGTCATCAATTACCAAAAAGGGGGAGATTGAAAGTGCAACTATCCCTGGGTGGTTTTGGTAATTCCTAACAACATATAGCTCATTGAGCTCATGCTATTTCAAGATGAATATTTCAGGAAAGCTCAATGATTGGCATGGCATGGATTAGAAAGTGGACCCTTCAAAATGCTAAGGACAAAAGATTGGCTCAAGCTCAAAGCACAAGACTCTACATTTTCTATTTTAGTGATCCAAGATCACATTGAGTCTATAGGAAAAGCCAATACTATTAAGAAGGGATGAGGTGTTGCTTAATGAGGTTCTTGCTCAAAATGCTTAGTGATATGCTCCAAAACCCTCCACTACTTTCTCATATCCACATATGTTCCAAACCAAATATCCAACTCGGCCCCACCGATTCTTTCTATATGGAGCCACCGAGTTCAATTGACATAGCCACTGCCAGAAACCCTAGTCTTTTCGGTCTCACCGATAGGGATCTCTGTCTCACCGAGATGGGATTGTAATCTCTCTGTTTCCCTTCGTAACGTTTCGGTCAAACCGAGATGAGCAATCGGTCCCACTGAGATTGCAATGCAAACACTCTGTTTCCTTTTCCTAACGTTTCGGTCCAACCGAGATGAGCGAATCGGTCCCACCGAGTTTGCCTGACCAACTCTCTGTTTGACTTTTACCAAAATCGGTCTCACCGAGTTTGTGTAATCGGTCTCACCGAGATTACGTTATGCCCTAACCCTAATGGTATCGGTCCCACCGAGTTGACAGTCGGTCCCACCGAAATGCCTAATGGTCACATTATGAACCAAATCGGTCTGACCGAGTTCTCTGAATCGGTCCCACCGAGTTTGGTGATTTGTGTGTAACGGTTAGATTTTGTGTGGAGGCTATATATACCCCTCCACCCACTCTTCATTCGTGGAGAGAGCCATCAGAACATGCCTACACTTCCAACATATATTTTATGAGAGAGAACCACCTACACTTGTGTTGAGGTCAAGATATCCCATTCCAACCACATAAATCTTGATCTCTAGCCTTCCCCAAGTTGCTTTCCACTCAAATCTTCTATCTACCAAATCCAATCCTATGAGAGAGAGTTGAGTGTTGGGGAGACTATCATTTGAAGCACAAGAGCAAGGAGTTCATCATCAACACACCATTTGTTACTTCTTGGAGAGTGGTGTCTCCTAGATTGGCTAGGTGTCACTTGGGAGCCTCCGTCAAGATTGTGGAGTTGAACCAAGGAGTTTGTAAGGGCAAGGAGATCGCCTACTTCGTGAAGATCTACCCTAGTGAGGCAAGTCCTTCGTGGGCGACGGCCATGGTGGGATAGACAAGGTTGCTTCTTCGTGGACCCTTCGTGGGTGGAGCCCTCCGTGGACTCATGCAACCGTTACCCTTCGTGGGTTGAAGTCTCCATCAACGTGGATGTACGATAGCACCACCTATCGGAACCACGGATAAAAAATCTCTGTGTCAACATTGCGTTTGCTCCCTCAATCTCCTCCCTTTACCTTCATATGCAATTGTTTTACATTCCGCTGCTATACTCTTAGAATTGCATGTGTAGGTTGATTGCTTGACTTGTGCTAAGTTGCTAAAATCTGCCAAGAACTAAAATTGGGAAAAGGCTAGATTTTTATTTGGTCAAGTAGTCTAATCACCCCCCTCTAGACATACTTTCGATCCTACAAAAGCACAAGTGCTCCCTTGGTGATTTTGGTAATTAGTGTCAACATATCTCTTGTTGGACTAATTCTTTTATCTAGTATATTTCAGATGATTTCAACAGTGGAGTGGCATGGACAAGAGGATGTGGAACCCCTTCAAGATGCTAAGGACAGAAGATTGGCAAAAGCTCAAAAGCTCAGGACCCTACATTTTCTATTTGAGTGATCCAAGATCACGTTGAGTCCATAGGAAAGCCAATACTATTAAAAGGGGATGAGGTGTTGCTTAGTGGCTTTCTTGCTCAAAGTGCTTAGTGATATGCTCCAAAGCCCTCAACCACTTTCTCATTTCCACATATGTCCTAAACCTAAAGTCAAACTCGGCCCCACCGATTTGATCTATCCGGCGCCACCGAGTTCACTTGTAATAGCCACTGCCAGAAACCCTAATCAATTCGGTCTCACCGATGGGATCTCGGTCTCACCGAGATGGGCTTGCAAACTCTCTGTTGTCTGTTGCAATTATTTCGGTCCCACCGAGATGTGCAATCGGCCCCACCGAATTTGCTTGACCAACTCTCTGTTTGCTCATTACCAAAATCGGTCCCACCGAGTTTGTGTAATCGGTCAAACCGAGTTGAGGTTTTACCCTAACCCTACCACATTGGTCCCACCGAGTTGATCATGTCGGTCCCATCGAAAATCCTAACGTTCACATTTTGAACTAAATCGGTCCGACCGAGTTTCTTGATTCGGTCCCATCGAGTTTGGTAAATTGTGTGTAACGGTTAGATTTTGTGTGGAGGCTATATATACCCCTCCACCCCTTCTTCATTCGTGGAGAAAGCTATCAGAACGTGCCTACACTTACAACATTCATTTTCTGAGAGAGAACCACCTACTGATGTGTTGAGACCAAGATATTCCAATCCAACCACAATAATCTTGATCTCTAGCCTCCCCAAGTTGCTTTCCACTCATATCATCTTTCCACCATATCCAAATCTGTGAGAGAGAGTTGAGTGTTGGGGAGACTATCATTTGAAGCACAAGAGCAAGGAGTTCATCATCAACACACCATCTATTACCTTTTGGAGAGTGGTGTCTCCTAGATTGGTTAGGTGTCACTTGGGAGCCTCCGTCATGATTGTGGAGTTGAACCAAGGAGTTTGTACGGGCAGGGAGATCGCCTACTTCGTGAAGATCTACCCTAGTGAGGCAAGTCCTTCGTGGGAGATGGCCATGGTGGGATTCACAAGGTTGCTTCTTCGTGGACCCTTCGTGGGTGGAGCCCTCTGTGGACTCGCGCAGCCGTTACCCTTCATGGGTTGAAGTCTCCATCAACGTGGATGTACGATAGCACCACCTATCGGAACCACGCCAAAGTTCTCTGTGTCTCCAATTGCGTTTGCATACTCCAATCCCATCCCTTTACTTTCTTGCAAATTGCATGCTTTACTTTCCGCTGCTCATATACTCTTGCCATGCTTGCTTGAAATGTATTGTGAATGCTTAGCTTGTGTTAAAACTCCACCTTAACTTGAAGAACTTAAAAACTGCTACTTTTGTTTGTTGAGGGTCTAATCACCCCCCTCTAGACGCCTTTTCTCGATCCTTTCAATGCTTGATACTTCTTGTGCTAGTTCTTTTATGAAGAAGACTATTGAATTCTGGTGGGATCTTTTGGAAAGAATTAAACGCAACTATGAAGATTGGGAACTTGACGAAGGTAAAGAGTCAGGTATTAAGCTTAAGTATGATTGTGTTAAATCTTTTATGAATACCGATGCTTTTCAAAAGTTCAGCACTAAATATGGACTTGACTCTGAGATAGTAGCTTCCTTTTGTGAATCATTTGCTACTCATGTTGATCTCCCTAAGGATAAGTGGTTTAAATATCACTCACCTATTAAAGAAGAAATTAAAGAACTGGTACCAGTTAAAGAGGAAACTATCATTTATAATGTTGATCCAGTCATTCCTACTGCTTATATTGAGAAACCACCTTTCCCTGTTAGGATAAAGGTACATGCTAAAGTTTCAAGTGTGGTCAACAAAAGCTATATTAGAACACCTAAACCTAATGAAAAAATTAAAGTAGAACCTAGTGTTGCTATGGTTAAAGATCTCCTGGAAGAAAATATAGATGGGCATGTTATTTACTTCTGTAATGAAGCTACTAGAATTGCCAAACCTGCTAAAGAGGATAAACATAGACCCGTTGTTGGCATGCCTGTTGTCTTAGTTAAAATAGGAGATCTCTCTTATCATGGTTTATGTGGCATAGGTGCTAGCGTCAGTGCTATTCCCTTTACCTTATATCAAGAAATTACGAATGACATAGCACCCGCTGAAATAGAAGAAATAGATGCTACTATTAAACTTGCTAATAGAGACACCATCACACCACTTGGGATTGTTAGAGATGTTGAAGTCTTGTGTGGTAAAATAAAATATCCTACTGATTTTCTTGTTCTTGGTTCCCCACAAGATGATTTTTGTCCCATTATCTTTGGTAGACCTTTCTTGAACACCGTCAATGCTAAAATAGATTGTGAGAAACAAACTATCGGTGTTAGCTTTGGTGATGAGTCTCATGAGTTTAATTTTTCCAAGTTTAGTAGAAAACCTCATAAAAAGAATTGCCTAGTAAGGATGAAATAATTGGTCTTGCTTACATTGCTGTGCCTCCTACTGATCCTTTAGAACAATATCTGCAAGACCATGAAAATGATTTAATGATATGTCCATTTTGCATCATGCTTTTATATTGATATTTATTGCATTATGGGCTGTTATTACACATTATATGACAATACTTATGCCTATTCTCTCTTATTTTATAAGGTTTACATGAAGAGGGAGAATGTCGGCAGCTGGAATTCTGGACTGGAAAAGGAGCAAATATTAGAGATCTATTCTGCACAACTCCAAAGTCCTGAAACTTCACGGAGCATGTTTTTGGAATATATAAAAAATATTGGGTGAAGAAAGAACCATAGGGGGGCCACCAGCCAGCCACAAGGGTGGAGGTTTAAAAATCGAGAAGAATCATTCGGGACGAAGCACCGCCGTCTCGAGGAGGAACCTGGGCAGAACCAAACTAGGGCTCCGGCTGAGCTGTTCTGCCGGGGAAACATCCCTCCAGGAGGGGGAAATCGTCGCCATCGTCATCACCATCGATCCTATCATCAAGAGGGGGTCAATCTCCATCAACATCTTCACCAGCACCATCTCCTCTCAAACCCTAGTTCATCTCTTGTATTCGATCTTGGTCCCAAAACCTCAGATTGGTACCTGTGGGTTGCTAGTAGTGTTGATTACTCCTTGTAGTTGATGCTAGTTGGTTTATTCGGTGGAAGATCATATGTTCAGATCCTTAATGATAATTAATACTCCTCTAATTATGAACATGAATATGCTTTGTGAGTAGTTACGTTTGTTCCTGAGGACATGGGAGAAGTGTTGTTATAAGTAATCATGTGAATTTGGTATCCGTTCGTTATTTTGATGAGATGTATGTTGTCTCTCCTCTAGTGGTGTTATGTGAACGTCGACTACATGACACTTCACCATTATTTGGGCCGAGGGGAAGGCATTGGGGAGTAATAAGTAGATGATGGGGTTGCTAGAGTGACAGAAGCTTAAACCCTAGTTTATGCGTTGCTTCGTAAGGGGCTGATTTGGATCCATATGTTTCATGCTATGGTTAGGTTTACCTTAATTCTTCTTTCGTAGTTGCGGATGCTTGCGAGAGGGGTTAATCATAAGTAGGTGGCTTGTCCAAGGAAGGGAAGCACCCAAGCACCGGTCCACCCACATATCAAATTATCAAAGTAATGAACGCGAATCATATGAGCATGATGAAAACTAACTTGACAACAATTCCCATGTCTCCCCGAGAGCGCTTTGCTTTTATATAAGAGTTCGTCCAGGCTTGTCCTTTGCTACAAAAAGGATTGGGCCACCTTGCTGCACCTTAGTTACTTTATTACTTGTTACCCGTTATGATTATCTTATCACAAAACTATCTGTTACCGATAATTTCAGTGCTTGCAGAGAATACCTTGCTGAAAACCGCTTGTCATTTCCTTCTGCTCCTCGTTGGGTTCAACACTCTTACTTATCAAAAGGACTATGATAGATCACCTATACTTGTGGGTCATCATTTACATATGCATGAAAGAAATGAAATAGATAAGATCTTCTTTGAACAACGTCCTCTGCTTAAACACAACTTGCCTATTGAAACTCTAGGAGGTCCTCCTCCACCTAAAGGTGATCCTGTGTTTGAATTAAAACAATTGCCAGACACTTTGAAATATGCTTATCTTGATGAGAAGAAGATATATCCTGTTATTATTAGTGCTAACCTTTCAGAACATGAAGAAGAAAGATTATTGAAAGTTCTAAGGAAGCACCAAGCTGCTATTGGATATACTCTTGATGATTTAAAGGGCATTAGTCCCACTCTATGTCAGCATAAAATTAATATGGAACGTGATGCTAAACCTGTTGTTGATCACCAATGTCGGTTAAACCCGAAGATGAAAGAAGTGGTAAGAATGACGATATTAAAACTTTTGGAAGCAGGTATAATCTATCCTATAGCTAATAGTAGATGGGTAAGTCCTGTTCATTGTGTCCTTAAGAAAGGAGGTATCACTGTTGTTCCTAATGATAAGAATGAACTTATTCCACAAAGAATTGTTACGGGCTATAGAATGGTAATTGATTTTAGAAAATTAAACAAAGCAACTAGAAAAGATCATTACAGTCTGCCTTTTATTGATCAAATGCTAGAAAGATTATCTAAGCACACAAATTTTTGCTTCCGTGATGGATATTCTGGTTTTTCACAAATACCTGTTTCTCAACCTGATCAAGAAAAGACCACTTTCACTTGTTCCTTTGGAACTGATGCTTATAGACGTATGCCTTTTGGTCTATGCAATGCACCTGCTACCTTTCAAAGATGTATGACTGCTATATTCTCTGATTTTTGTGAAAAGATTGTTGAGGTTTTCATGGATGACTTTTCTGTTTACGGGAAGTCTTTTGATGATTGTTTAAGCAATCTTGATCGAGTTTTGCAGAGATGCGAGCAAACAAATCTTGTCTTGAATTGGGATAAGTGCCACTTTATGGATAATGAAGGTATTGTCTTGGGCCATAAAATTTCTGAAAGAGGTATTGAGGTGGACAAAGCTAAGGTTGATGCAATTGAGAAAATGCCATGTCCTAAAGATATCAAAGGTATTCGTAGTTTCTTAGGTCATGCTGGTTTCTATAAGAGATTTATCAAAGACTTTTCTAAAATTTCTAGGCCCCTTACAAATCATTTACAAAAGGATGTTCCTTTTTTTTGATGATGATTGTTTAGAAGCCTTCGAAACACTCAAGAAAGCCTTAATTTCTGCACCTATTGTTCAACCACCTGATTGGAACTTGCCTTTTGAAATTATGTGTGATGCTAGTGATTATGCTGTTGGTGCTGTTCTAGGACAAAGAGTTCATAAGAAACTAAATGTTATTCATTATGCTAGTAAAACTCTGGACAGTGCTCAAAGAAATTATGCTACTACTGAAAAAGAATTTCTAGCAGTGGCGTTTGCTTGTGATAAATTTAGATCCTAAATTGTTGACTCTAAAGTTACCGTTCACACCGACCATGTTGCTATTAAATATCTTATGGAAAAGAAAGATGCTAAACCTAGACTTATTCGATGGGTTCTCTTGCTACAAGAATTTGATTTACATATTACTGATAGAAAAGGAGCAGAGGACCCCATAGCTGATAACTTGTCTAGGCTTGAGAATGTCCTTGATGACCCACTACCTATTGATGATAGTTTTCCTGATGAACAGTTAGCAGCAATAAATGTTTCTAATAACACTGCTTGGTATGCTGACTATGCTAATTACACTATTGCTAAATATTGACCACCTAGCTTTACATACCAACAAAAGAAAAAATTCTTTTATGATTTGAGACATTACTTTTGGGACGACCCTCATCTTTATAAAGAAGGAGTAGATGGTATTATTAGACGTTGTGTACCTGAGCATGAATGGGGACAAATCCTACGGAAATGTCACTCCGAAGCTTATGGAGGGCATCATGCGGGAGGCAGAATTGCTCACAAGGTATTACAATCTGGTTTTTATTGGCCTACTCTTTTCAAGAATGCTCGTAAGTTTGTCTTATCTTGTGATGAATGTCAAAGAATAGGTAATATCGATAAACGTCAAGAAATGCCTATGAATTATTCACTTGCTGTTGAACCATTTGATGTTTGGGGTTTTGATTACATGGGACCTTTTCCTTCCTCTAACGGGTATACACATATTTTGGTTGTTGTTGATTATGTTACTGAGTGGGTAGAAGCTATTCCAACTAGTAGTGCTGATCACAACACCTCTATTAAAATGCTTAAGGAAGTTATTTTCCCAAGGTTTGGAGTCCCTAGATATTTAATGACTGATGGTGGTTCACACTTTATTCATGGTGTTTTCCGTAAAATGCTTGCCAAGTATGATGTTAACCATAGAATTGCATCACCCTATCATCCTCAGTCCAGTGGTCAAGTTGAACTTAGCAATAGAGAAATAAAGTTAATTTTGCAAAAGACTGTCAATAGGTCCAGGAAGAATTGGTCTAAGAAATTAGATGATGCACTTTGGGCTTATAGAATAACATATAAAAATCCTATGCGTATGTCTCCTTATAAAATGGTTTACGGAAAAGCTTGTCATTTGCCTCTTGAGTTAGAACATAAAGCTTATTTGGGCAATCAAAAAACTCAACTATGATTTCAAACTTGCCGGTGAAAAGAGGTTATTTGACATTAGCTCATTAGATGAATGAAGAACCCAAGCTTATGAAAATGCCAAGTTGTTTAAAGAAAAAGTTAAAATATGGCATGATAAAAGAATCTAAAAGCGTGAGTTCAAGGTTGGAGAATATGTTCTTTTGTACAACTCTCATTTCAGATTCTTTGTAGGAAAACTCCTCTCCAAATGGGAAGGACCCTATCTTATCGAGGAGGTTTATCGGTCTGGAGCTATCAAAATAAATAATGCCGAAGGTACTAACCCGAAGGTTGTTAATGGGCGGTGAATAAAAAATTATATCTCAGGTACGCCCAATAATGTTGAAAGTAATATTATCCAAACTATGACACCGGAAGAACACATAAAAGAGACCTTCCGGAACACTCCGGAATTGTGAAAAAGGGGAGGTACGTGATACGGTAAGTTAACGGACTCCAAAAAATCCACAATTTTTTTTGTTAGTTTTGGAATATTTAGAAAATTAGGAAAATAATAAACTACCAGGAAAGTGACCCTGGTGGGCACAAGATACCAGGGAGCACCAGGCTCGCCCAGGTGGGTAGTGCCCACCTCGGGTACCTTCCGGACTCCGTTTTTCTTCCGTTTGCTTGTTTCCCAAGATAAAAAAAAATCTTTATATACCCCCCGAACCTATTGACCACCGTATCACGGAGAAATCTTGTGTTTTCTTTTCTTGCTGTTTTCCTAATAGATCTAAAAATATGTCACCCCAAGACTCGGAGGGTGAGAGCTATGTTGCTGATTTTATCGCAAACCCCAAGTCTTATGGGGATGTGGAGCATTATGGCTGGACTTCGGAGGAAGAGGAAGACTATTATCCTAGGGAGAAAGAGGAGACGAGCTCAAACGAGGACGAGGCCCCATTGCCTCAACCTGGGGACATGGATGTGGAATTCAAGAAGTCAAGCCTCCCCAATAAAGCAAAGAGGCCTAAGGTTCAGTTTATATCCTTCCGCCTTTTGCAGGAAAACAAGCAAGATTTATGCAAAAAGGTGCTGGAGCTTGAGCAGGAGATCGGCGAATTGAAAGAGTAAAATTCCATCATCAAGCGTAAACTGAGGAAGAAGGACAAACCCTCTACTTCATCACCACCACCTCCTTCTTCATCACCAAAAGAAAATTGAGTATCGGTTATGGGCACTCCCCTTGGCTTCCGCCAAGCTTGGGGGAGGTGCCCCGGTATCGTATCACCCCTACTATCTTTTGCCTTTACTTATTTTAGTTCGATCCATAGTTATCTTTTGCTTTAGATGAATAAAAGTTTAGTTTGATCCTTTCTCTTTGAGAATTTGCTTAGTGATCTATCTTTGTAATCGTGTGCGAGATATATAATAAAGTTTAGTTTGCGTTTTTTGCGTTCTTTGCTTTCTTGTTTCAATAAAAAGGAAGGTACTAAATGAAAAAGATCATATGCTAATCTTATGGTAGGTAATGACACCACATAAGGAAAAGTATAAGTAGAAAATTTTATTAGAGATTGACAAACATAGCATTGGTCAATGATGCAACTCATGAAAGAATTAATAAGGGAAGAGAAGATTCATATACAAATACACTATCCTGGAAATCTTTTGTGATTGTGAGCCCCCATCAAAATATTATCTGCCAAAATTGTTGACGTTGGACAAGGAAGACAACTTAATGATTTATGTTTGTTCATATTCACATAGAAGTTATATTGTCATAGATCCTTCAACATGTGGTGCTTGCCCCCCATCTTTGCTAGCCAAAATTCCGCACTAAGTAGAGATACTACTTATGCATCCAAAAACCCTTAAACCCAAATCTTATTTTCAAGAGTCCACCATAACTACCTAAGGATTGAGTAAGATCCTTCAAGTAAGTTGTCATCGGTGCAATAAGGCAATAAAAATTGCTTCTAAAAGTGTGAGATCATTTAGTGTAAGAGAAAATTGAGCGTTGTACGAACTTGTGATGGTAAAGAATAAAAGTGACAGACTGCATAATAAAGGTCGCCATCACAAGGGGCAATACAACGTGACGTTCTTTTGCCCTAAGGGGTTGAGCATACAAACAAATAAGTGCATGGCAACCTCTACTTCCCTCTGCGAAGGGCCTATCTTTTATGTATTTACTTTTATGCAAGAGTCAAAGTTTTTCCCTCTATTCCTTTTTATTTTTCTCCTTTGGCAAGCATCATGTGGTGAGGAAAGATCTAGGCACGTATGTCCAGTTGAATATGGGTAGCATGAGATATTATTATTGACATCACCCTTGAGGTGAATACGTTGGGAGGCGAAACTATAAGCCCCTATCTTTCTATGTGTCCGATTGAAACATTTTGCTCATGTGTATGCGGTGAGTGTTAGCAATCATAGAAGACTATATGATGGTTGAGTATGTGGAATTGCCTAAAGGCTCCGATACATGACCCTTCCTGAAAAGATGATGAATTGTAGTTGCAAAAGTTGACTGAGAACATAGTTTGTTGGTTTCTAATAGAGTTTATGCTTTATACTTCGATAGTGTGATGAACTGTTACTTATTCATGAGAGGTCTATGATAAAAGTTCCGTGATAAAAGTTTTATGTTTAAGTTTGTTGTTGTTATAATAATATACATGATGCTTCTATGTCCGTATTTTTGTTTTTATCGACACCTCTCTCTCTCTAAGCATGTGGACATGTTTTTCGATTTCGGTTTTCGCATGAGGACAAGCGAGGTCTAAGCTTGGGGGAGTTGATACGTCCATCTTGCATCATGTTTACCTACTATTATTTATGATGTTTCTATGCATAATAATTCTTTTTGGAGTAATTCTAATGCCTTTTCTCTCATAATATGCAAGGTACACACAAAGAGGGAGAATTCCGGCAGCTGGAAATCTGGACCTGAAAAACCTACGTCAGGCCACCTATTCTGCACAACTCCAAATAAGCTGAAACTTCACGAGGATTTTTTATGGAATAAATGGGAAATATTGGAGCCAATAAGTACCAGAGGGGGCCCACCAGGTGGGCACAACCCACCTGGGCGCGCCAGGGAGCCCAGGCGCGCCCTGGTGGGTTGTGCTCCCCTCGGCACACCTCCGGTGCCCATCTTCTGGTATATAAGTCATTTCGACCTAGAAAAAAAATAAGGAGAGGACTTTCGGGACGGAGCGCCGCCGTCTCGAGGTGGAACTTGGGTAGGAGCACCTTTGCCCTCCGGTGGAGCGATTCTGCCGGGGGAACTTCCCTCCGGGGGGGGGATCATAGTCATCATCATCACCAACAACTCTCCCACCTCTGGGAGGGCAATCTGCATCAACATCTTCAACAACACCATCTGCTCTCAAACCCTAGTTCATCTCTTGTGTTCAACCTTTGTACCGGAACTATAGATTGGTGCTTGTGGGTGACTAGTAGTGTTGATTACATCTTGTAGTTGATTACTATATGGTTCATTTGGTGGAAGATTATATGTTCAGATCTAATATGCTATTTAATACCCCTCTGATCTTGAGCATGATTATCATTTGTGAGTAGTTACTTTTGTTCTTGAGGTCACGGGAGAAATCATGTTGCAAGTAATCATGTGAACTTGATATGTGTTCGATATTTTGATAGTATGTATGTTGTGATTCCCTTAGTGGTGTCATGTGAACATCGACTACATGACACTTCACCATATTTGGGCCTAAGGGAATGCATTGTGGAGTAGTTATTAGATGATGGGTTGCGAGAGTGACAGAAGCTTAAACCCTAGTTTATGCGCTATTCCGTAAGGGACCGATTGGATCCAAAAGTTTAATGCTACGGTTAGAATTTGTTCTTAATAATTTTCTCGTAGTTGCGGATGCTTGAGGGGGTTAATCATAAGTAGGAGGTTTGTTCAAGTAAGAACAACACATAAGCACCAATCCACCCACATATCAAATTATCAAAGTAGCGAACACAAATCGAACCAACATGATGAAAGTGACTAGATGAAATTCCCGTGTAACCTCAAGAATGCTTTGCTTATTATAAGAGACCGTTTTGGCCTATCCTTTGCCTCAAAAGGATTGGGCTACCTTGCTGCACTTTTGTTACTACTATCATTACTTGCTCGTTAGAAATTATCTTGCTATTAAACTACTCTGTTACTTACAATTTCAGCACTTGCAGACATTACCTTGCTAAAAACCATTTGTCATTTCCTTCTGCTCCTCATTGGTTTCGACACTCTTACTTATCGAAAAGGCTACTATTGATCCCATATACTTGTGGGTCATGATTGGGCTCTAACTGAACCGAGCGAGGCATTCGCTTATTGAACCCGAGCGATTGCACTAGCTACGTTACTGAACCCGAGCGATCGGTCGATCCCTGGCTGTTAACTGAACCCGGTCGAGGGATTCCTTCGCTACTGCTGCTAACTGAAGCCGATCAAACCTGCTGCCTCTTGATGAACAGTGAACATGGGGGTTGGTTGAACGAGTCGAGACGTACGTGGTTGGGGTTGGATGAACAGTTCCTGATGGGGGTTGGATGAACAGGACCCCGTGGTAGTATTAGTAGGTTGTTGCCGCTGGATGAACAGGACCTCGAGAGAAGGCCGCCATAGCCGAGCTAGTTGGGGGTGGATGAACATGACCCCATGGAGGGCTGGTTGAACAGTAGCCCATGGATGAGCAGTAGCCCATGGACGAACAGTAGCTGGTGGAGGCAGGAGGAAGACACGGTGGATGAACAGTGCAGGTGGAGGCTGAAGGAAGTTGACGGTGGGTGAACAGTAGCCCGTGGAGTCCCGTTTTGCGGTATGCCACACCCCTCCGATGAACAAGACCCCCGTTTTGACCGTTGCACTCCAACACAAGTCCGTTTCCTCCGTTTTGCGGTACGCCACCCCCCTCCCGATGAGCAAGACCCCGTTTCAACCGTAGCGCTCCAACACAAGTCCGTTTCCTCCGTTTTCGATACGCCACACCCCTCCCGATCAACAGGATGCCGTTTCGACCGTAGCCAGTCAAACAGAAGGACGTTTCCTCCGTACTACGGTACACCAAACCCCGTTTCGGCTATTTCGTCCAAGCCAGTTGTCTCCCGTTGAACAGGACGCATTCTGACCCAGTCTGTTGCCTCCCGATGCGTTCTAACCCAGCCGGTTGGCTGCCCGATGAACAGGACGCCGTTGCTGCCGTCCATTGCCTCTTCATGTACACAAGCCCTGGCCCGTATGTATGTACGTGGCCGTATTTTTTGGCATGTCGTTGTACGTACGTGTACACAGTTTAGAAGGGACTGCATGAACTGCTACGTCGGGGGCTCTACTACTACACGTGCCGCTGCTTGCTCGGCCACGGTTCATCGTTGCAGAGAGACCGATCGACCAGTATATACGTACACGTTCGCGACAACGCTACGTACGCTTCGACCAGGTGGGTTCCGGCTGTCAGCGATGATAAGGAGGCACTTCCTTGCGTGCGAAGTTATTGATGGTGGGTCCGAGCTGTCAGGGGGAGGATTCATTTTTGTCACGCCTAATATGGAGACACTTTCCTTGCGTCTGAAGATATATCTGGTGGGTCCCAGCTGTTAGGGGGGGAAATGTTTTTTGGCAAGGCCCTTCCGGTAGGTCCCTGCTGTCAGGTGGAGGAATCATTATTTTGCGCGTAATAAGGAGGCACTTCCTTGCTGCGCCCGTGGACCCAGTTGTCAGCCTCCCCACGTATAGTCCTCTTCCGATGTAAGTTGTTGCTTGACCATGTTGACCACGCCGCGCCAAGAGCACCAAGGTGGTGGACAACGGCGAGGCCTAGGAAGGGAATGATCCGGAGCCGGGGAAGACTCGACAGTTGTTTCCCATGCGGAGGGGCGTACAAGGATTTACTGGTTGGGATGCAGTGTGAGGCTGCCATCGCCCAAGAATAACAACATGTTTGGGTGAGTACAAGGATGGCCAGGCCAGCGATGGGAGTAGGGTGGGGCGGTGAGGCCTGCACGGCAGCAGAGCCGGCCAAGGGAGGCAGGAGCAGGCGGCACGACCGGCGCTGGCTTGGGCGGCTGGAGCAAGAAGACCAGAGGTTGAAGAAGCACTACGGCCGTTGGATGGACATCGTACGGTCACTGGAGCTAGAATTGTTCATATTGACAGAGTTGACAAAGCCCTCCCTCCGCGTCAACTTAGTAGGCCCACAAGTCAGCCTCCAACTACGGTGGGTCCCAGATAGCAGGGGGAGTAGTCATTTTTTTATGCGTAATAAGGAGGCACTTCCTTGCGTGCGAAGATATAGCTGGTGGGTTCGAGCTGTCAGCGGGAGGAGCGTTTTTTCACGAAATACAAAGGCTCTTCCGATGGGTCCGTGCTGTCAGGTTGAGGAATCATTATTTTGCGCGTAATAAGGAGGCACTTCCTTGCGTGCGGCCGTGGACCCAGCTATCAGCCTCTCCATGTATGGTCCTCTTCCGATGGTTGTCGTTCGTTGACCACATTGACCACGCCGTCCTGAGAGCACCAGGACGGTGGACGACGGTGAGGCCTAGGAAGGGAACGACCAGGAGCCGGGGAAGACTCGGCATTTCTTGCCCACGCGGTGGGGAGTACGAGGGTTTACTGGTTTGGCTGCCGTTGCCAGAAAATAATAGGAGGTGTGGGTGAGTAGAGGAATGGCCTGGCTAGCTATGGAGTAGGGTGGGGCGGTGCGGCCTGCGCGGTAGCACAACCAGCCATGGGAGGAGGGAGCAGGCAGTCCCATCGGTGCTAGTTTGAGCGGCTGGAGCAGGAAGAGCAGAGATTGAAGAAGCACGACGGCCGTTGGATGGAAATCCAACAATCATTGCTCTCGTGTGTTGACTAAGTTGACACGGTGTTGCGTGTGCGTCAACCTTTTTTAGGAAAGCGTACACGTCAACCTATAGTAGGCGCACAAGTCAGCCTCAGATGTGTGGAAAATAGCATACAACCCATCTGCCATTATTTCTAATAATTTACAGCCCATTTGCTAATTCTTAAGGATTTTTTTGGAGCCCATATTCTTTTTGTTAGCATTACATCCCATATTGTGGCCACGGTTAAACAATTATACGAAATTTTGCATATTTCGGTGCGGTCCCAACTGTTTTTAATCCCAAAATTTTGAGTCACATTCAAACTAATTTGAAAAATAAATTTATATCAATATAAAATCCAAATAATTGTCCACGCATAAAAATCAATGGAATTTAAAATCTCGAAAAAAAAAAGAAATTTGAAACTAATTCCCGGTTTGATGTGTTTTAAAAATGTACACCCCATTTGTCATTACTGATAGCCCATTTTCTGGGCAAGCCGAATGAAACTCTCCTCATCTTGAAAGATTTGCAGCCTAGAAGGGCTGACAAAGCAATTAGGCCTTGATTGAGTATTTCTTAAAAAATGTAGAACTGGGCTAGCCATTTTTAGCAAGAAAAAAATACAGCTGGGCTCATCATGTGGTAAACATAAAATAGAACCCTGGCTAGACGGGCCACAGCCCCCGCACAGCCCCGTTGTTACCCTGATCTGTCTCCAAACTAGTATAAATAACAACTGCTTGTTCCTACAAAAGTAAATAACAACTGCGCGACTTGCTGGGTCCCTGGTGTCAGCCGCTCGTTGTGTAATTCTCTCGTTTGTTGACTATGTTGACAATGGCGTGGGCCCCAGATGTCCGACCATTCGGAGGAACCATTTTTTTGGGGTTGTAATAACGAGGCACTTGCTTGCATACTTACATGACCCTGGTGGGTCCCTACTGTCATCCTCTCCACATACAGTCATCTCCTTGTTCCTCTCGGTTGTTGACGACGTTAACAACGCCAGAGGGCGGCGCACCGCGCACAGCGAGCGAACCAAGGCGGGGGACGATGTCGAGGCCTCGGACGGAACGAACATGAGCTATGGAAGATGCGCCAGTCTATTTGCGGGCGAGGGGGGGTACGAGGGTTGACTGGTTCGGGTGCGCGGGTGCGTGTTGGGGCTGACGTCGCCAGAGAATAACATGATGTGTGGGGGAATAGAGGGAGGGACTGGCCAACGTTTGAGGGTATGGTAGGGCGGCGGAGGCGCAGCCAACCGTGGGAAGCGGGAGCAGGCGGAACCGACGGGGTGGTTTGGTTTGGGCGGCTGGAGGAAGAAGACAAGAGATAGAAGATACACGACAGATGTTGGATGTCAATCCAACGGCTGGTAGACAGAATCATTTGTTGACTAGTAATTAAGTCGACACCACCTTGGATAGGCTTTTTCCTCATGGGTCCCAAATGTCAGAATCCAAATCAGTCATGTAGCCTTTCTTATGAAAATTTACAGCCCATTTGGTGTGCTAGTTCAAAATAAGTTTGTGGGTGCTGGTGGGGGCTAATCACTTGGGTTCTGTAATGCACGATGAGCTCAAGCAGTCGATGAGAGTGATGTTATTTCGCTTGGTTGGGATTCGTTACAATATTTCACTCTTAATTAAACAAATGGCAAGCCATTTGGCTTGTTTCAAAGAAAATATGACAGTCACAGCCGAGTTGGAAAGGGCAACAACATCTAACTCCAGCTTACAAACTGTACAAAAGCATAAGGATTAATTGTTCATCAAGTTTAGACAAAACCCAGATTGAAAAGAGCAACAACATCTAAGTCCAACACTGTTTTCGGCAGTCACAATAAAACGGATCGGTCAGGTCCATAGAATGAACATCCTGGGTCATAAAATTTACCAGATTATGACTACAAGATGTTGTAAATACAAGCCCGACATGTTCAGAAGCCCTTTTGTCCACCTGAAACTCCTTTTTTTGCTCTTCGACATACCCATCCGTCAAAACCATGCTACTGATAAACTTAAGCCTGATGGACAATAGTAACCTCACATTCAGTAGGAAGAATGTGACAAATCTAGTGTTTGCATGGTTGGCTACATATCGTTCCAGCGTTATTGTCTTCAATCGAATGTCATGAGAAGTGAGCAAATCCCGGTGCTTACGAATCCACCGATTGGTTATAAGTTTCTTACCCCGTCCTGTTGCCTAAATAGACATGAAGATTGAAAACAATTAAGGTCTAAAAAAAGTGTGTCGAAAGAGCAACAACTGAACGGTTAATTTGTACACTATATGCGGGCTTCCAATGTGCGTGAAATTATCACCTTTATATACAACTTCTCCAGACATGGAAAGCATTGCAGCAAGCCAATAATCTTGTTCAGTTCAAAACTATTCATTTGGATATATAAGATCTTGACAGAATCCAGCACCATTGATAGGCTATCCATGGAGAAACTCTTCACTGAGCATAGAACATAATATTAGTACAAAATGTGTACTCCAAGATGATATATAACTTATGCGCAGAAATTTAAAATACAGATAATAGTTACAAGTGTAGATGATAATATATAGTACCTGAAGAATTATGGAGCCAAACACCATCTTGAAATGAGCACAGAGATCATGTATTACACCCAAGGTCTCCAGTTTAGGCGCAGAGACGACGGTTATTTGCGACGGTGAATAACTAGAATCAAGGATCAACCTTTGAAGTGAAGGGGCATCTTCGATGATGAGCTGCCTTCCGTCAAAAGAAATTCCAATTCTTACAAGGTTAGGCGACTTTATTTGGAGACAACCGATTCTAACTGTGAAAAAAGCACCAAGCACCCCAGGGCAGGGCAACTGGAGTGGATGATGCTGGGCAATGAGGCCTCCGATATACGAACCCGCATAAGTGAAAGTTTTTTGAGAAATGGGAGTCGAAGGTTTAGTACCAGATTGTCTGGTAGGTAGGACAGCGCAAAGGTGGCGGTGTGGAGAGAGGAGGAAAACCGCGAGATGGACATCGGTGCTGAGGGCACAAGTACATGGCATTCGGTATCTGGTAGGTGATTTCCTGGGGAATAGTAGAACTCAAGCAGCTGTAGTTCTGTGAATTCGGGGAATTTCAGCCAGGCGTCTACCGTGCAGGGCATGCTATGCTTGCTCAGGTAGCATGACGGGATGCAGAGGCTTTCAACGGAACCTTGGTGGGAAGAGATGATGGCTCTGGGGAGTTCAAAATCATTAAAGAGAGATAGCTGACAACAGTCGAGATTAAGGGGCGCGGCGCGCCATAGAGGGCGCCACGAGTTGAGAGGACTTGGGTGCGGTAGCAATCCTTGGTGGGGAGAAGTGAGATGATCTCCCCAAGGATGGCGTTCGGGAGATCGCTGATGCGGTCCACCCGAGATTCTACGGGTTCTTGGGATCTGGTGGGGGCGGGCTCACCGCTTCTCCCCGCACTGCCGGGTGCGGGATCTACAACAGGCGTCGCCGCTGGCGGGAGCCTCATCTTCTTGGTGTTGGGGTCAGCCGACTCCATTTTCCTCGAGGGCGTCGCGTCGAGCTCACAGATTTGAGCAGAGTAACGAATGACGAGCCTAGTTGTAGTGCGAGTGAAGAAGAAGGGGAGCTGAGGTTTTTTGTAGTAGTGAGGAAGAAGGGGAGCTGGGTTTTCTGTAGGAGTGAGGTGAGGAATTTGGGGGTACGAGTGGAGTGAGCTGACGTGAGGTGGGTGGGAGTGAGGAGGAAGAAGAGCACCCAGTTTTTTTGGGGGGCGGTGTGCTGGGTAGCGCCTCTCATTAAGTAAATATATGGGCTTTTGAATTGATTTTATTATTTACTATGGTGGATGGGCTGTTTTGTCTTGGGCCCAGAGAAACAATTACTACTAGTACAGTGGAGACACTCTACAGCTACCCATAAAAACAATTACTACTAGTACAGTGGATACACTACCGCTTCTGGCTCCTCCGAGGTCATCAAAACATCTCCCTCTACTGAATGCCGTTTTACTTTGGTTCACCGACATGCGGGCCATGCAGCGCGCGGGCCCAAATGCCATCCACCAAATTAGAAGGCGGTATGCAGGTGGAGAGTCACCCTGGTCATAGCGCGGCACTAATGAGCTGTCATATCACAAAACCCAACCTCCCCGTAGTCTAAGTTTGACGGACGAAGCAACCATCATTTCACTCTTCGTTGAATCCCCTTCTCCCTCACCGTCTTCAAGAAAGCCAACACTCGCATCTGCCATTGTTCTTCTCTCCCAACGAAGGGAAGGTAAGCGGATCCATGATGTTGGTATATTCTCGTTTAGAAAAAAAGAACTTTTGCAAAGCAGTAACCTATCCTCACTCTCTTTTTTGTTTCATTGTCATTGCGATTGTGTTTTCCTTTCAGATTTCTCCTAGTATTCGTCAGTTTCATGATGGACCAAGGAGAACCAGGCAAAGATCTACCGATGTTGGAGTAGACGCGGGAGGCTGATCCATACGAGACAGAGAGCTCCAAGAAGATGGAGGCAGCCATCGAGTCAACCCCAGATACGCTCACGGCCACTAGTGAGATGGTCAACGCCCCGTTTGAGGTTACAGCCCCTGTGGCCCTACAGGAGTAGTTTTCCCCCTTCGAGGATGTGCCCCCCCCCCCCCCCCCCCCCCCCGCCGAGCTGCCCAAGGTTATTTTCTTCTTGCCGATCTCGATTGTGGATTTTCATCTAAGTATGTGGTGATAACTAATGCAAAATTTTATTAGCTTCGATGCCATGCTACCTTCCCTGTCATGCATACTTTTGACTCTACATACTGGTTGAAAGAACTTGTGTTTCTTATATTGGAAAGTAATTCAGAATTTGTTTCTGTTTCAATTAGAGCCCTGATGCAGACAAGGAGTGTGTGGTTGTACATGTCACTCGCTATGAGGCGGATGACCTGAATATACGCACTGGGAAAACAAAGTTCTTAGGATGTTGGATCTTGGAAGCCATTTGCACTTATACGAATGTCGAGATGTATTCCGGCATCACTGTTGTCAGGTACGTTGTCCAGGGTGTACTGAAGCACAAGAAGTTCAAAGCTACTCCTTCATTTGTGAGGCATACTGTTCTTGTCAAGCTTACGCAGGAAGATGACATGGCATGCCTCCACAAACAAGTTTATGAGTCGCAAGGCCACAAGGTTATCTTCAGGAAGGTTCACAGGATTGAGCTGCTGCCGGACGTCCTCGATGATGTTCATGGCAAGGCCCGTCTTGTGTCCATCCCAAATTAGAACGAGGCATGAAATAGTTGCCCCAGCTAGTGTTTAATAGTAGTTTGGATTGTGTCTAATTATCTGAACCTTGCCTATTATCGTGCCCTGTGGGGCTAGTACTCTGTTTGAATCCGTAGATGGGAACTACTGCTACTTTGCGTGCCCGTGAATCATGTGAGAACCATCCTAATTGTTGCCGAAACAGATGCGTCCTCACTAGTTTTTTTCATGTAATATGGCATGGTAAGACATAAGTTGTCATGGTTTATCATACGAGTAGTGTGTGTTTGATGAAATAGAGTACTCGTTCGAGAATTGTGCGCCGACGTATACATAGGGTACGTAAGGCTGGTTAAGTAGTACTTGTAAACACTGTTGGTGCTACCCCACTTTGTGACACTAGTACGCGTCGGTGCTATACAAACGGTTTTTAACCCCTTTGCGCGATGGCATTTGGAACCGTCGCCTAGTGAGTGACGGCGATAGGGGGGTCCTTCCCACATGACCCAGAAACCGTCGGGGATAGGGACCCTACAGTACTCCTACTCATTTGTGCTCGCATTGCCATCGCAGTCGGTATTCTGGGGTGCTACGTTTATGATGTGCGGCCCATCACAAATGGATCGCTATTATAGAACGTGTATGATAAGCATACAATCACACACATTCGCTTTTCCCAAACCGTATGCGATAACTAATTAAGAAGATTAGCTAATCGGCGTACGAGTGTCAGACAAGATTACGAAACATCGGACCGTCGTAACATCGCCGTACAAGACAACTATCGCACACGCTATTCTGTGGTGCAACATTTATGATGCATACTTCATCAGAAATAGTTCATGGTTGCGAATCGTGTACGATAAGGCAACTAACACAAACATTTAGTTTGCCCGCACCATTTGTGATATTGTCTGACATCGCACACGCTTTGCAAACGACAACTGTGTGCATGCTTGCGCACGTTTCCTCTCTGTGAACCGTCTCGGATTATGGTGTATATCGCAAACGTTTGTGTTTTACCAACCGTGTGTGCCGTAACGGCCTGGAGAGCGTAATTTCACCATAATTTAATTGCTGCTATTTCAAATTGTACCAGATTTGAATTTGAATTTGAAGTTATGCTACAGCTTTATTCATATCCATCAGGTTCAAACAACTAATACATTATTCGATTCATAGGTACATATGTTCAAGAATTACATAAGAACCAAATAAAGAATGATGAACCACAGTTGTGTACTTGTACTATTAAAGATGGTAAACAAAGAGGCGAAATACATTCTGGTTGCTGAACAAGGTGAAGCGGAATGCCCATATTGTGCCCTCCTCCATGCAGAAGGCACACACGACTCTAGTCCAACCCCTTGTGATGGCCGACCGCCCATCCTTCATGGTCTTCATGAAAACATCTAGATAATCATCGTGTTCTGGTAAAATACTTTAACCTTTGCATGCCTACCAATCATGTAGTTTGAGAGGTAATCTTGAGTATACTGCTTTGGCAACCACTGCAAAGGAAAAAGATTCAGACATTGTCATCTAACACAACTGATTATGGGCAGTAAAAAGAAGGCTGCAGAGTTCTTACTTACCATCCTGTAGTTCGTTGTTATCTTGGATAAAGTGTAAACAAATAGTTTAATTGCCATCTTTGGACCCATTTTACTAACAATCTTTATCAGCTTCCTCACTTGATGCTGGTTCATCGATATCTCATTGCCCCATACGCAGAAAGGGTCGAAGCGCGGATCTTTACCAATGACATATGTACCTAAAATCACCAAGTTAACATTAGAAGCTAAACATCAATTGCACAATGATGTAGTAAAACACTTTTATAATACTCCCTTCGTTCCTAAATATTTGTCTTTCTAGCGATTTCAACAAGTGACTACATACGGAGCAAAATGAGTGAATCTACACTAAAATATGTCTATATACATCCGTATGTGGTAGTCCATTTGAAATCTCTAAAAAGACAAATATTTAGGAATGGAGGGAGTATCTTATAACATCTAATATATTCACATATTAGATGAATTAACATCTTATATTATGGGCCGGAAGGAGTTTGGTGCATTCTTACAAATTATCGGTTGATTAACTGCTGCGGTATCCATGGGTTACAGTTAGTTTGAGCTAGTTCGGGCTCAAATAGCCCTAAAGTATATCTAAACATGAGGGCTAGTTTGAGCTAGTTGCATCTATAACCCACCCAAAAAAACTATCCAACCCAAGAGGTGCTAATTGGAGCTAGTTCTCCTAGTGCATTTATTGTCAATCTAACCCTGCCATCCAAACAACTCTTTGGCTGGAGTTAGTTCAGGGTTAGTCATGAGCTAGAAACTAACTCTAACCTCTTGCTAAGTTGAGTATCCAAACAGGGTTGTGTTGTTGTTGTTTCTGCTGCTCTTCTACGTATATCTAGGCATCATTAGAACATTAATGTAACACTCTTCCTTGTTGCTATGTAGCCTAGGATTGCATATTTAGACATTAAGTACAGTGCATGTTGCTATGTAGCCTCAGAATATTACATATGGCCCTAGTTAACCTAACGATAAATGGGTTGCAGATATATTCGGTTAAAAGTTCGATTCACCGATTAGTCCCTTATCAGCCCCCGGCCTATATGGTACCAGCTACCGATATCCTGAACAGTGAGCATATATAAGCCATGCGATGAAACTAACCTCGATGCAAAATAGCAGTGGTTCCCAAAATTGTCTTGTGTAGGTACCTCGAGAAGCATGTTAAGCACAACAGGCTAAACATCAACCAAAATTATCCATGGCAGACAAAATAATCTCCAAAAGATAGCTTCAGTGTGCAGGTTTAAGCACGCTAGTAAAGCAAAACAAGTGGAAAGGTGTGTTAACTGCAACAGGCCTAACATTTAACAACAAGCAAACATAGTCATTCAAACTGGTATTGTGCCGGTCTAAGTACACTGGTTATTGTTAAATAAAAATGGAAAGGCGTGTTAACTACAAGATGCAGCAACCAAATGTAGTCATTCATAGTGGTATTGTTGAAACTGGTAGTGATGAAATTGAACTGCACAGTTCATACTTGCACATATAGAACATCACATTGTGAATTACTGGAATAAACAAGGCATACTACGAACAACCAAAGATAGCATTTGAAACTGGACATATGCTAACTACAAACAACCGAACAATCAAAAAACTTTAAAAGAGGCATATGCTAGCTATAACAGGCTTAACAGCAAGAAAATATGTGCATTCCTATCGGTATGTTTAAAACTGGATTGATGAAATGTACTGCACAGTAAGTAATTGCACATATAGAGCATCACATTGTGAACAACTGAAATAAACAAGGCATACTGCAAACAACCAGATATAGCAATTAAAACTGGACATATTCTCACTACACTACAAAAGGGACTCGACAAAACAAATCATGGGTTTCCCCCTGTGAAGAGGCACGACAAAACAAATCATGGGTTTCCTCACTTGTCACAGATGGGCTCGTTCTCGTGGGAAGAGCACGGACCCTGGATGCGCTCCATGTTGTCGCAGATGGGCTCCTTCCCCTTGGAAGAGCACGGCTGTAGGGTGCCCTCCCTGATGTCGCAGACGGGCGCTTTCCCCTTGGAAGAGCAGATGGGCTCTTTCCCCTTGGAAGAGCAGGAGAGGGTGCCCTCCTCGTGGTCGCCGTCGATGAGGTCTGACTTGGAAGGTGTGGATCCCAAGCCAGCATCGCAGAACGTGTCCTTCAGAAATGACAAAAGGGGCTCGATGGCGATGTAGGATGGCAAATTGTTGACAGCGAGGCAGAGGAGATCAACGGTGGGGCCATGGATGAGATCGACGGCAGTTGAACCCGAGGGGTTGGGGGTGGGCCACTTAACCTGTGACATAGCCCGCCTCAGGCCGTCGCTGTCGATGACCTTGATGTCGTAGCCGGCGGCCGAGACATGCCCGCATACTCTAGCCCGCTGCTTGAGTGTCTGCCGCCAGTAATGGTCGTCAGCTTCCTTGGCGACGTCGGGCAAAGAGACCATGATACACCTATTTTGGGCCATTCGCTCCTCGAGCTCCATGGGAAGCGTAGCCGGGCTTAGGCTACAAAGCTCTGGAGTGGGGGATGGGGATGGGGATCTGTGGGAAAGGGGGCATTTGGCAGGTGTCATCTCAGAAACTCAGGGCGGCCCGGGTATGGAGATCGGTGGGTAAGCTACACAGGCAAACCGGCAGATGTTGACAATGGAGGCCTTGCGGCGGCGGCGACGGCGGCGGCGGGGACCTTGCTAGGGTTTCGAGCGAGGGAGGGGGTGTGTGTGTGCGCACGCCCGAGGAGGTTTTGGTGTGTGTGTGTGTGGAGGGGGCGGGGGTGTTTGAGGAAATGATGCGGGTACTGAAAATTTTACTACGCGGGAGTCAAACGCGGGAGTGAAATGCCGGGGATATTGAAAATTTTGATGATAGTGCATCGCACACGGTCCGGAGATAACAACCGTGTGTTATGAAACAGAAAAACCCTCGAGGCGGGCAGATATTTTGTAGGTATGCAGGCGGGATTGGGAACAAGAAACATCGCACACGGTCCGGAGATAACAACCTTGTGTTATGGAACAGAAAAACCCTCGAGGCAGGTAGATATTTTCTAGGGATGCAGGCGGGATTGGGAACAAGAAACATCGCACACGGTCCAGAGATAACAACCGTGTGTTATGAAACAGAAAAACCCTCAAGGCGGGCAGATATTTTTGAGAGGGGGAGCCTCGTGGAGCCCAATGTACTGTACGGATGTGTGCGTGACAGGGGCACCGGTGTGGCACACGGTTAGTCTGAGTGAACCGTGTCTGTTGCGTCATGCGACTTGTCTAATGTTCATAAATTTGGCAAAAAATGACGCGGGAGAGGGTTAGAGCATGAACACACTTGCATGTGGACCAAATTTATGTATGAAAAGGGTGGTTTGATTTTGAAATACCAAATGCAACTTCGATGTGGCACCTATCTCGGAAAGCGCACGGTATTGCTTGCCCCCACCCCCCTCGTGTCAGCATGAAGGGAATCCTAAGCTATGAATGCATGCCCCCTCCCCCCAACCGAGGTTCACCTAGCAAAGTGCGAAGTAGCTAGCAGCCCCTCTCCTCCCTCGTGTCGGCACGAAGGGAGTCCTAAGCTATGAATGCATGCCCACCCCCAGCCGAGGTTCACCTAGCAAAGTGCGAAGTAGCTAGCAGCCCCCCTCCCTCGTGTCGGCACGAAGGGAATCCTAAGCTATGAATGCATGCCCCCCCAACCGAGGTTCACCCTAGCACTACAAAAAAAAGACACATCTGTGACATTTTGGGCCGAATGAATTTTTTTCTGTCATACATATGACACTTCTATGACGATAATTGTGACCAAACCCGGTATCATCATAGATGTGGTGGGCTCCTACTTCTATGACAAAAAATCATGACAGAAAATGGGCTTTTCGTCCTGCGCGGGCCGGAGACGCAGCTGCATGACATTCTTTGGGCCGTCCATGACGGAAAAAACCGTGGTAGAAGCGAGGGGAAGGAAAATTTCGGGGAGTTCCCGGTTACGGTGGGAGGTCGGGGCCGAGCGATGCGCGTTTCTCTCGTACACGTACGCGCGTGTGTGCGAGGCGTTGGCTCTAACTGAACCCGAGCGAGGCGTTGGGCTCTAACTGAACCCGAGCGATTGCACTGCAGGCTACGCGTTACTGAACCCGAGCGATTGATCGATGGCTGTTAACTGAACCCGATCGAGCGATTCCTTTGCTACTGCTGCTAACTGAAGCTGATCGATTGGATGAACAGTGAGCGTTGCGGGGGGCGGGGGGGGGGGGGGGTTGGATGAACAGTGAGCGGTGGCGTTGCCTCTGGATGAACAGGACCCCGTGGTGTGGAGGGCTGGATGAACAGTAGACGGTGGAGGGGTGACCGTGGAGGGGTGGTTGAACAGGACCCCGTGGTGTGGAGGGCTGGATGAACAGTAGACGGTGGAGGGGTGCCCGTGGAGGGGTGGTTGAACAGTAGCTGGTGGAGTAGCGCGCGGTGGATGCTGGATGAACATGAGCCCGTGGAGGCTGGAGGAGGTCGACGGTAGCCCGTGGAGGCTGGAGGAGGTCGACGGTGGAGATGAACAGTATCCCGTGGAGTCCCGTTTTGCGGTACGCCACACCCCTTCCGATGAATAGGACCCCCGTTTCGACCGTAGGAGGTCCGTTTCGTCCGTTTTGCGGTATGCAACACCCCTCCCGATCAACATGACCCCCGTTTCGACCGTAGGAGGTCCGTTTCGTCCGTTTTGCGGTACGCCACACCCCTCCCGATCAACAGGACCCCCGTTTCGACCGTAGGAGGTCCGTTTCCTCCGTATTGCGGTACGCCACACCCCTCCCGATCAACAGGACCCCGTTCCGAACGTAGGAGGTCCGTTTCCTCCGTTTTGCGGTACGCCAGGCCTCGTTTCCATCGCCTGTTCCGTCCAGCTCCCACGTGTTCCGTTGCCTCCCGATGAACACGACGCATTCCGTTGCCTCCCCATGAACACTACGCATTCTGTTGCCTCCCCATGAACACGACGACGATGCTATTTCTCAGTTCCGACCAGCCATGTACACGAGCCCTGGCCGTACGTATGCGCGAGTAGGCGTTCGAGACCCCGCCCGTATGTACACATACATGGCCGTATTTTCTTTCTTGCACCCTGGCCGTTGTACGTACGTGTACATGCTACGTGCGCGCCTCTACTACGACACGTGCGCCTCTACATCCACCAGTATATATGTACGTACACGTTCGCGACCAGAATGACAACGCTACGTACGCTTCGACCAGGTGGGTCCCGACTGTCAGGCACTTCCTTGCATGCGAAGATGTACCTGGTGGGTCCCAGCAGTCAGGGGGGAAACATTTTTCACAAAATATTGTGGCCCGTCCGGTGGGTCCCCGCTGTCAGGTGGAGGAATAATTATTTTGCACGTAATAAGGAGGCACTTCCTTGCTGCGGCTGTGGACCCAGCTGTCAGCATCTCCACGTACAGTTCACTTCCGATGGAAGCCGTTCCTTGACCACGTTGACCACGCCGCGCCGAGAGCACCAGGGCGGTGGAGGACGGCGAGGCCTAGGAAGGGGACAACGCGGAGCCGGGGAAGACGCGGCAGTGGATGCCCACGCATAGAGGAGTACGAGGGTTCACTGGTTCGCTGCGGTGTAAGGCTGCCATCGTCGCAGAATAACAGGGGGTGTGGGTGAGTAGAGGGATGGCCTGGCCAGCGGTGGGAGTAGTAGGGGGCGGTGAGGCCTCCGCCACATCGCAGCCAGCCACGGGAGGCAGGAGCACGAGGCATGACCGGCGCTGGTTTGGGCGGCTGGAGCAAGAAGACCAGAGGTTGAAGAAGCACTACGGCCGTTGGATGGACATCGTACGGTCACTGGACCTAGAATCGTGCATATTGACTAAGTTGACAAAGCCCTCCGTCCCCGTCAACTTAGTAGGCCCATAAGTCAGCCTGCCACTATACTGGGTCCTAGCTAACAGGGGGAGTATTCATTTTTTTTGTGCGTAATAAGGAGGCACTTCCTTGCGTGCGAAGATATAGCTGGTGGGTCCGAGCTTTCAGCGGTGGTAACGTTTTTTTCGCGTAATACAAAGGCCCTTTCGGTGGGTCCCTGATGTCAGGTGGAGGAATCATTATTTTGCGTGTAATAAGGAGGCATTTCCTTGCGTGCGGCCATGGACCCAGCTGTCGGCCTCTCCACGTACAGTCCACTTCAGATGCATGTCGGTCGTTGACCACGTTGACCAGGCCACGCCGAGAGCACCAGGGCGGTGGACGACGGCGAGGCCTAGGAAGGGAACAACACGGAGGCAGGGAAGACTCGGCAGTTGTTTCCCACGCGGAGGGGAGTACGACTGTACGAGGGTTTACTGGTTCGTCTGCCGTCGCCGGAGAATAACAGCAGGTGTGGGTGAGTAGAGGGATGGCTAGGCCAGCGATGGGAGTACGGTGGGGCGGTGAGGCCTGCGCGGCAGCAAAGCCGGCCGCGGGGAGGGGGGAGCAGGCAGTCCCGCCGGCGCTTGTTTGAGCGGCTGGAGCAGGAAGAGCAGAGATTGAAGAAGCTCGACGGCCGTTGGATGGCCATCCAACAGTCACTGCTTGTGCGTCAACCTTTTTTTTAGGAAAGCCTCAAATCTGTGGAAAACAGCATACATCCCATCTGCCATTATTTCTAATAATTTACAGCCCATTTGCTAATTATTAAGGTTTTTTTGGAGCCCATATTCTTTTTGTTAGCATTATAGCCCATATTGTGGCCACGGTTAAAAAATTATACGAAATTTTGCATATTTCGGTGCGGTCCGAACTGTTTTTAATCCCGAAATTTCGACTCACATTCAAACTGATTTTAAAAATAAATGTATATCAATATAAAATCCAACAAATTCTCCACACATAAAAATTAATGTAATTTAAAATCTCGAAATGAAAAAAAAGATATTTGAAACTAATTGCCGGTTTGATGTGTTTTAAAAATGTACAGCCCATTTCTCATTACTGATGGGCCATTTTCTCGGCCAGCCGAATGAAAGCTCTCCTCGTCTTGAAAGATTTGCGGCCCAACAGGCCTGACAACGCGACTTACTTGGCAAATCACAAAAAAACTGGGCTGTGGCCGTGGACCCAGCTGTCAGCCTCTCCACGTACAGTACTCTTCCGATGGAATGTCGTTGACCACGCCGCGCCGAGAGCACCAAGGCGGTGGATGACGGCGAGGCCTAGGAAGGGGATGACGCGAAGCCAGGGGAAGACGCGGCAGTGGATGCCCACGCGGAGAGGAGTACGAGGGTTCACTGGTTCGGCTGCGGTGTGAGGCTGCCATCGCCGCAGGGCCTGGCTAGCGGTGGGAGTAGTAGGGGGCGATGAGGCCTCAACGGCAGCATAGCCGGCCACTGGAGGCAGGAGCAGGCGGTCTCCCCGGCGCTGGTTTGGGCGGCTGGTGCAAGAAGAGCAGCGATTGAAGAAGCAGCAGGACCGTTCGATTCAAATCCAACGGTTACTGCTGCTAGAATCATTTGTTGACTAAGTTGACAAGCCCTGCGTACGCGTCAACTTAGTAGGCCCACAGGTCAGCCTCCCAACCGGTGTGCCCCAGATGTCAGTGGGAGGAATCATTTTTTCGCGTAATAAGGAGGCAGTTGATTGCGTGCGGCCAGGCCAGCGGAGGGAGTAGGGTGGGCCGGGGAAGCCTGCGCGGCATCACAGCGGGCCGCAAGAGGAGGGAGTAGGCAGTCCCGCCGGCGCTAGTTTAGGCGGCTGGAGCAGGAAGATCAGAGATTGAAGAAGCACGTCGGCCGTTGGATGGATATCCAACAGTCACTGCTGCTAGAATCGTGTGTTCACTGACAAAGCCTTGCGTAAACAAGTCAGCCTCGAAATATGTGGCGTGTACAGCCCATTTGCTATTATTTTTATAATTTTTACTCATTTTCTAATTCATATGGAATTTATTGCAGCCCGTTTTCCATTTTTAGAATTGCTGGCCATTTTCCGGTGAGTACCAGGGTCAAAAATTAACTAAATATGTGGGAAATTTTGAAAATTCGCAAATTTTTGCTGGGGAACGAAATATTCTTAATCCAAAAATTGATAGCCATACTAAAACAAATTTAAAAATAAATTAGTACTATGTCATGTTAAATCCAATGAAATACGTATAAGATATCAGTGAAGAACAAAAACAAAAAAAGAAACTTATATCCCATTTGCTATAAATTTTTTGGAATTTTCAACCCCTTTTGATATTACTTTTAACAGACATTGACCATACTCTTAAGCCAGGCCGGAATGCATCCCTCCTCGTCTTGAAAGATTTGCAGCCCAGTAATTCGGAGAAAACAAATAGGCCTAGCTTGGGTATTCTTCAAAAAGAAATACTGGGCTACCTATTTTCCCAAAGAACTGGTGCATGAGCATTTTGCTTTATTTATTTATTTACTTATTTATGTTTAGGGGACCATGAGCATGTACCTGGGCCGGATTCATGTGAGAGCCTCCCTTCCATTTAATTATGGGCTTCTCTATTGGGCCTTCATCAGTGGGCTGCATGTTATCAACAAGTGGAAAATGTGTTCCGTACGAAAAATAGTATGCGCTACGTACGGTATGGGGCACTAAAGGATCGAACCGTGCAACGACTTCCAAAACATTGTGTTTGTCGTTCTAACAACACATTTATTCAACCAACAGACGAAATATACTACTGATTGTACATTGAAAGCAGCAGCAGCAGCAACCAGGGTTGGGGGTGCAACATAAGCAGTAAGCAGGCCAGAAGAGTGAAGACGCAACTCTCTCTTCCAAACCAAACATCAGCCATCATTACAAAAGGGCTACCAAAAAAGAACAAGTGTATGCATCAAACTAAATAAAGATCCTACTACACCAAGTGCACGCATCTAACTAACTGGCTCAGTTAGACGTTACTATTTATTAAGCTGTGGAGATTGGCTGATGGCTTGAACCAGATGGGTGCCTGACGGGGGAAACTCCAGCCAGCAGGTCGAAGTCTGATACTTGCGACCCTCTCTCCTACTTTGGGCTGCAGAGCGTGGTGGCACATATCAGGGTATGGTGCATGCAGAGACGCATGGTACGCTGTGTACACACAGTTTTGCCTGATGAACGAAACCGCGCTGCCATCATGATCCTTGCCGTCGGTTATCTCCTGGTTAATCGGATAATTCAGTCCGACAAACAGAGAGTGTGTACCAAGGCTACTTACCAGCCTCTAGTCAAAAATTCCTGAAGGCCCAGAGAAGCTGGGATCCTGCTCAAAGACCTTGCAGTGACTGTGATTGTATTCCGCGAAACAACACATCCGGTACGTGCGAATGATCATCAATCTTTCGCCGTCGTCTGATCGAGCCAGGAACCACCTGCAACTGCCATGCCGCTTTTCTTTGAAAGGTTATGGGATTAGGAAGGGTAGGGACACCAGGCAGCCTACAACATCATATCAAGTTGGAGTCAAATAAAAAAGGCCTCTTGATTTAGTCAATCTTAAGAACAGCATGTTATGAGCATGAATATTTTTTCAGCAAATGTTGACAGTAATATAAGCAAGCCATCATGATATCATAGGAAAGTAACATACTGCTGTAACATCCGTTTGTAGCGATGACTGGAGTAGGCCAGCAATACGTCCAGCCATAGAAGGAGTCGACAGCGTAAATGAAGCCCTTGTGTTCAATGGTATCAGAGAACCATGGAGGATGTATGATCCTGCGATGGACGTGCAGATTTATCCACTTACTGCAGTGACCTGTTAGATAGGTGAGACCGTGGTTGAAGAACGCAATTAGCCTGAAGTCTTTATAATTCGCAGATCTCGTGGGCACTTGGCAGATTACAACCTTGAGCAAATCAAACTTGGTATCATGTTGGCTACTGTAACATTCCGAGTATTCTGGGCCGCGGTGCCAAAGTAGTGCAGTGTTAATCGAAGGAAGGGGGGTCAATCGCCGGGTGTAGACCTCCACGAGCATCCAGCTGCCGCGACCGTCGACGAGCACCATCCAAGACGTGTTCATGCCGACCCAGTACATACCGTTAATGTAGTTGAGGCTGACGGGGATCGGATCACAGTCAAGGGGGTTGATGCTCGCCACCCTACGATCGTTATGCTTCATGACACGCCATTTCTGAAGATCAGGCGGCATCAGCAAGCAAGGAGCTGGCTTAAAAAGCTCCGGCCTATGGGCTTTGAGTAAACGGTACAGCCCCGACGAGCACGCAGCGAGCGGCATGGTACTGAGATTGTCCACACGCGAAACAATGAGCTTGATTACCTCTGTGGGGAGCGAATTCCAGCCACTCTTTCGGCGGACGCTGCTCGGTTCTGCCATTGTTAGTGCTTGGGTTTCGGGCGAGGGGGGGGGGGAGGCGCCTTAGCGGGGATGGAAGATTGGACGAGATTATGTGCGGACAAAGATGGAGAAGCGAATATGTGCTGCGGGAAGTGGACAGGTGATGATGACTACAACACACCGCTTGACTTACGAGACACATACCAGCAGCGTAGGGTCATGTCGATGCCAGACAACTTACTTGAGTGATCACAGTACTGGTACTCCCTACAGTGCTATGCCCTAACTTGCTTGAGTAGAGTAGTAGAGTAGGACTCTGCTCTACTACTAGCACCGGAGGAGTAGTATATTCTAATCTAAAATAGTTACAAACTTCAATGCCCGAGCGTGGAACGACTACGAACCATGCTCAAAGACCGTGTCTACGTGGTGTTTGGACATGGGCGACAACCTCAACGCCAACGGTGCTGCTCCCGTTGCACCCTATGTGTTTCTGTCCTTCCTGTTTGAAATCGTGGTAGAATTCATGTTTCTACTCTGTATCCTACTACTATGCTAGTCCACATGATTAGTTTCATCTCTGTTATAGCCGCCATGATTTATGTTGTGCTTATTCGGATTAAATCTCGTAGTAACTTGCTCATATATTCAACTGGCGCAACGTCCCCTACAGCCACTCCCGTTTCATGGACGGCCTGGTCGATGCCTCCAAGGAGCCCTTCGTCCACTGCTATGAGTGCCCGATGTCGTTTTGTGGCTCGCCGGCGGACATGGTGCATCACCTCACGGATGCGTGCAGCGGTCACTGCTGGCCCTTGGTGGAGAACATCAAGTACGAGACGTGCTACCCGTTCACCATGCCAGAGTCGCTGGAGGATCACCGCCGCCTGCTAGTCTCGGAGGAGGACGGCAGCGTCTTCCTCTTGATCGTTTGCACCGGCGAGGCCCGCGCAGGCCGCCGCCCCGTCTCAGTAATGTGCGTCAGGGGCGACGCCGCTGACGCTGACACTGACACGAGGCTGATGTACTGGTGTGTGGTCAGTGTACTACCCCTCCGGGTCACGTGGGCGGTGACACCGGCCTCATCGAACGGACTTGGACTCTGGGGAGCTGGGACTATCCCGCCAATGTGGACTTGGAAAACCCATGGCATCCTTTACCCGCCGACGCGGTGCACGGGGACTCCAAGGAGGTTCACTTGGACATACGCATTATCAAGTTAAATGTTGATCATTAGTCTTCGCTCAATGTAATCCGATGTCTAAGCATGAGGAGACTTCCATGCAGGATATTGCTCTATTGGAGTATCGTGCATGAATAAAAGTGTATCCGTTTATGGTTTAGTCTAGAGTCTTCCATGTATGAATTTTTACTACAGTACTGGTGAAAGACTTACGATGAACCATTTCTTACATCTCCTCTGCCCGCTTGCAAGTCATCTTGATTTAATCCCTTCGTCTAGGTGTATAAGGGCATGGTTAATATTACTTAATAGTATAGCCAACTGTTGACTATAAGAAAGTGCCATGTCATCTGTAGCCAACATGTATAACAATCGATACTCAAAAACTAATTCTTAAAGATCATTTCTTGCAAAGCATAATAAGTGTTATTTCTTCACAAGTTTTGGATGCAGGTTGAACAGTTGAACGCTTTTATTTGCAAAAGATACCTTTTTATCTATTTCACCCGGATGTTTGTGAGCTCTAGAGATGAAATAATATCCGAAGAAACCTATCGATACCCGTTACACATGAGATGACCCCCACATCCTTTGTCAAAATAAACAACTCCCCGATCAATGCATTTCACTCTTCGGTGCAACGCACGGGCACCTTACTACTATAGATTAATACGACAAAAAATTGAACTAACATTATATATAGTATGATAAATGCTGATGCATGTCACCTAAAATTATATCATTCAAAATTATGTTCAAATACGAATCCAACGATATAGTTTTTGTTGACATGCACTAACATTTTGTCAGTTAAATCTTCAGTCAAATTCAATGGGGGACTAATAAACCACGACCGATGTAGTACAAGTGTAGAGGGCGGCGCTGCACGGGAGTCTCACCTCTCACCCCGCTCGTGGCGCGGCAGTAAAGCCGTCATATCAAAAAACCCAACCACTCCCAGTAATAAGTGGCCTGGTAAAATAAACGGAGAAGCAACCATCACATCCCTCCGTCTTTTTTGCATATCATATCTCTGCATTTACTTTCTTCGGTTCATCTCGCACACTCGATCCCTAGCTACTACTCCTAGGGCCAGTTCTTTTGGCGGCTTCCCCAGCTTTTCCCACAAGACTAGTCACAGTGGAGAGTAACAATCAGGCGCCTCACTCATTTATTTGGGCTTCTAAACAACTACTTTGTCCTGGTTTATTCCTCACCATTGTAATTTGTGCTAAATTTTGACCAAAGATTTAACTGGTTTATTCCTCACCATTGTAATCCCTCCGTCTAGGTGTGTCAGTCATCTTGCGAAAACAAAATAATCCCAAAACACTTAGGCGCGGTACATTAACTTCTACCTCGTTTCTTGTTTCTTGACATATCAACCAATAAGAGATAAAGAGTGTGCATGCTTTTAATGACTTGAGATATCAAACACGGCATGCAGTGGTTAGTTCATTGCATGCAATACTATTAATTAGCAAATAAACATTAACGTTTCTCGTTTTCTCCTCCTCCTTGGTCACGGTGCATAGCCTAAGATGACTTACTCACCTAGACGGATGGAGTAGTGCATGTGACATGCACTAACATTTCATTAGTTAAATTTATGATCAAAATTTGACACAGATTACAATGGGGACCAATAAACCAGGACGGAGGTAGTAGTTATGGGATTACTAATCTAGAAGCCTAAAAGAACTGGCCCCTGGTACTCCCACTAGTAGTAGTACTCAAGTTGGAATTCCAATTGCACGGCACAACTTGTTAGGCAAAAAATTCGATACAGGGTGTAGGAAGCGGTTTGGGAATTTGCATGCCTTTCCAACCAGTGAGATACTCCGTACGAAGTACGACAGAGAAATAACCACAGAGAAGGAAGCTAAAAGTAAACAATCAAACGAGCATTTTTGCATTTGTTTTGCATTGAATCGTTTCACAAGCTTGACTAGTGTTGTTTTTCTACTTTTACAAAAACCGCATCATAATGTTAAAACATGCATTTGCACGTACATAAGTAATAGTAGTACTCCCTCCGTCTAGGTGTATAAGTCTTCCCTCCTTCTTGGTCACGGTGCACAACCAAAGATGACTTATTGACCTGGACAGAGGGAGTAGCACAGTCTGCAAGCATATATCGAGAGAGACGTGTAGTGCGATAGTATATAGTAAAGTTTGTGCTATATGCACGTACTTGCAAAATGCGTATGAATACACAAGGTTTCCAAACTTCCCCTTTTACATACTTAATTAAGGACGCTAAAAATTCCTGAACGTTCGGGATTTATCATTTGCGTCCCAAAACTAATGAGACCGCCTTACGAAACAAAAATTACACTCCTCCTAAAAGCCACGGCGCTCGCAGGAGCGCTTGCAGCGCGCCACGAGTGCCCTGGTGCGCGGCCGTTTCCCAGCACGCTGACACAACGCCTTTTCCTCAGCCTCGCAACTTGCGAGGCGCTGATTGGCGGCTTGCCGGCGGGCGAGCGCGATCTCACCGGTGTGGTGATCCGGCGCCAACAGGTACTCCTCCTCGCTGGAAGCGTGCACCCGCTCCACGTACCGCCAAGCGTAGATGAGGCGCTTGGGCCCGACTGCACTCAGGGCGTCCTCCGCCACCCTCACGGCCCTCGCACGAGCCTTCTGCCAAAGAGCCAATTGCCTGACTCTCTCGGACGCGACATAGGCCTCCCAGGCAGCTTGTTCCGCGGCGCGCTTCTCTTCCTCGGCCTTCTTCTCCGCCTCTATTTTGGCGCGATCTGCTGGAGGCAAAGCCTCCCACAAGGCGACATCCATTTCTTTCCAAAGCTCCTCAAGGCTGGGGGGCTCGGCGGGCGGCGCGGCGTTCTCCTCGTAGCGGGGAGCCGACGCGTCCTCCGGCGCGCTTGCTGGCAAGATTGGGAACGCCGACGCGTCCACCTCGACGCGTCGCGGCGAGGAGCGGAACGCCAACGCGTCCTCCTCGACTAGTGGCGGTGAGGAACAGAACGGCGACGCGTCCTCCTCGACTAGTGGCGGCGAGGAACAGAACGGCGACGCGTCGTGTAGCGGCGAGGAGCGGAACACCGACGCGTCCTCCTCGACTAGTGGCGGCGAGGAACGGAACGGCGATGCGTGACCGTCCGCGCGGTGCAGCGAGGGGCTCCTAGGGCTTGGGAGGGGCGATGCCATGGTGGTCGACGTGAGAGGGAGGGGGAGGAGATAGCGATGAACGTGAACGTGAGGGGGAGGAGATAGCAATGTCGTGGGAGGCGCAGTATTTATAGCGAGCAATGGCACACCTACGTAAGATATGGACTGAGCTGCACAGACTTAACTGCAGGTCCAGTTGCGTCACTGACATGTGGGCGAGACCCCTGTTGGGCCCATATGTCAGTGACCCAATGCACCTGTAGTTAAGTAACAGCTACGTGGGCATATTTTTTGGAGTAAATTACGGGGGAGCGAAGGGGTGGAAATATTGCTGGTCACAACGGATTGGACGAGCGTGGGGGGAGGAGAGTCATGCATGCAGATTTTTTCACACGGGGTGGAGTGGTGGGACCGCCGGAGGGAGAAGGAGAGTTTGGCAGGCATATTGTTTCCACACATGGAGAGGAAAAGATTTGGAGACGAACGGGCTTCCTGCAGGTATGGGGAACGGTGCATAATAAGTCATCTTGCATGCCGGGCTAGGTATAGTCTCAAGTCATTAAAAACATACACGCCCCACACATATTCATATTCCAAGGTGCACTAAATTATTGCATGCGATGATTAAGGCTGGCCATAATGGTGGTATCTTAGCTGGTATCATCCACACGGGAATAGCAAACATGCTGATGTGGCAAAGAATTAAAGAAGAGAGGGGGGTTAGAGTAACTAGTGTTCATGCATGCATTGGTAAACACATTTTTTTGTGAAGAACGACAACACTAGTTGAGTACTTTTGCAGACTTCAAAAACTATTCCATCGCCTCTACTATCTTGCTAAGAGTAGGTGAAATTTTTGAATCGAGCCCTTTAAACTAGAAGGGAGGTAGTGGTACTCTAAGGCTGGTCATAGTGGGGAGTAACTTAGACTAGTAACATGCATATGTTACTAGTCTATGTTACTACCTCTATAGTGCATAGTATCATAGATTCGTATCATAGGTGGTCTCATTTATTGCCATGCATGACACATAGTAGCATCACATTTATTATGTTACGGTATCTACCTATGTTACTATAACCATCTCTCTCTTCTTTAATTGCCTACCACATTAGCATGTTTGCGAGTCCCAAGTGCATGATACTACTTATGTTACCCCCACTATGGCCAGCCTAATAGCTAACCTTGTTGTGATGACAAGATAGGACATGGAACGCACGTGGACGGAGGAACTAGTCTGCATTGTGCATTTAAGTTTTGTCTGAAGTCAATGTACCTCTACTTTCACCAGACTTATAGAAAAATGTGTCAACATTCACAATGTCAAATCAATATTTTTACACTCATTATAAAACGTAGTTCTTATACTCATTATAATCAGTATTGTAGATATTGATATTTTTAGTATAAATTTGGTCGTGGGATTTCATTGATGCCTGTCAAAGCGTGGAGGAAGCGGAGATTAGGGCTTGCATTGCCGGTCTCTACATAGGTATTTCTCTTCATAATCCTGTAATTTTAGAGACTGATTGCGCTTTTGTGGTAGCGTCTCTTGCATCGGGGGACTATGACAGGTCTGCTATGCGTGACCTGAAGATGAAAGCGTTGAGCATCTCGAAGTGGATCCACAATCTTCAATTGTCAAAGATTAGCCGTTCGGCCAATAAGGTGGCACACTTAATCGCCAAGTATAGCTTTGACAATAGATTAGATGGTATTCTTGTAAATAACGTACCGCCCTGTGTGGTAAATATTGTATCGAATGAGTGTACTGGTGTGGCTGGTTAATTAATATAAGGTGGTGTTAAAAAAAAAGTATAAATTTGGTCAAACACTTTGCAAACGGATGACGTGAGTAAAAAGGACCAGAGGGAGCATCATGCATGCGGAGTAGGCAAAAAAAATGCTTGTCTAAAAAAAGGCCAAAAAATTGCTCATTTATAGCCGGTCGAAGTCTCAAAGGGCGCGACCGTGCGAGGGAGGCGAAGGTCATGGGAGGCGCGACGTTTGACAGAATTAAGTGAAGTTACATCCACGCGCCGGCATGGCGTGCGAACAGGCAGAAGCTATACCGTCAGGCCTACGATATGGGTCTAGTAGACATGACATCTAATGGGTCCCACATAGTTCTCGAGAACTCTTTGGGGGCTTGCAGCCGTTTATCCACCGGGCAAGCCAGCAACCCCACGCCGTTCGCACGCCCTACTCGTCCCCGTCTTCTACCTTACAACAGTTCGCTCCCAGTCGTCCCGTCCTTTCACATTAGTTCGCTCCCAGTTTTTTTGCGGGGTACAACAGTTCAACTTCTCCTAACCCTCCTCCAAAATCCATGGCCTCCCAAATCTCCATGGTCGCCGCTGAGTACCAGGTTAGAGCCATCACCGGCGATCAGTTCATCGTCATCTACACATGTGGATCCGAGACGGTGAAAGCATGGCTTGCTCGCTTCCTACGCATGTTCAACAGTTCAACGGATGAGTGGGTCGCTGGGCTAGATGTTGAGTACACCACAGTCCTGGGACGAGAGAAGGATCTAAAGGACGAAGAGAGGAAGAAGCCCGCCATGATCCAGGTTTGCGTACATAACGTTTGCTTGGTCTACCACATATGCCATGCCGACGTTGAGTGCCAGGATTTTAAGAACTTCCTCAAGGACAAAAGAGTGAAATTCGTTAATGTAGGCTTTAAGAACGACAGGGATGTCCTGCGTCGGATAGCTTGATGTAGGAAGTGGGTGTTCTCACCTTGTAGTCTGTTTTTATTTTATTTTTGCTTTTGAATTCACTTCTCCGAGTTCTGTTTATCTGGCTTCTACTAAATGGATCTAGGTTGCTCTGATTATTGATCTAAAAAAGAAGTAACTTCATGTCAGGATGCAGTTCTTGCGAGGAGGGAATTATGGTCAACCTCGAGATCATGTTTCCAAAATGAGGCTGGATTACACACAAGGTGCCAGTTCCCTAATGATGCTGGATTAGACACAAGGTGCAAATTCCCAGATGATGTTGGATTACACACAAGCCAGGTGGAGTCGTCAGATGTTCGTGTCCTCGTGGCATTAGTAAAGGCTGAAAGAAAGCGTGCAGCAGCCCTTGAGAATGTAGCTGAGTTCCTGAAGAAGCGAAAAGAGCAATCAGATGCTCTCTTCACCCAAACCAAAGAAGAGATGGAAGAAGCCAGAAATAAGCTAGCAGAGGCAGAGCAGGCTAGGCGTCTCCTGCTATCTAAAACTGTTGTCAATACAAAATTTCCTTCATAATAGCTAGGTTCAAATGTTTATCCAGTCAGCATACCTGTTGTGATGTCCGTGCATCTACTGATGTGGCACAAAATGTTTTTTTTCGGGTCATGTAATAACATCAATTACTTTCCAAACAATAACAGACGAAGCATTGGACATGGTTTAGTTCACGCGCAAGCCCGACATTCCAAGTTCAACTTCCACATCAAACTCATGTTCACCGATATCTGCACATTCATACATAATGTCCACAACCATGATTCACTTCAAAGCCAAAAAATGTGAGGAGAGTTATAAATAAAGAAAATCCTCTACTAGTTCCTGCTACCAGTGCGAGCACAACAAGTCAAGACCATGCGTAAATTAATTATATTTTAGTCATTTTTTGTGTTCTAAAATGCCTGCCGGCTCGCGGAAGGACGTGTTGCCAGCACACGCGCGGATTCAATGAAGGCAGGCGGGGCAGTCTTAAGCTGGTTGCACGCGGCGAGGAGGCGTGCTCAGCCGGGCCTACAGCGAGTGCGGCCCTCTTGGTCGGCGCGCCGGTTCAATGCCTGCGCTATGAGAGGTCGCGTCCGTGTCAGAGCAATCACTCCCTCCAATCCTTTTTTGTTTGGGTATAACAAAATCTCGTTTTCCATTCACATTTTACAAGTAAAATTCGTGGACAAACTTTGACCCAAAGTACGATGGGGACTAGTAAACCAGAATGGAGGTAGTAGTTTTTTTTAATCAAAGAAGGGTTTCCCCTTCCGATTTTCATTACTGAAAACCAGCATCTAAATCTAAACCATAGTATTTGCCCTAGAACTACCAGGTTCAACATCTCGCAACATAAACCCATACAACCTCCATCGCAAAAAAAACCATACAACCATACGCCAAGGAGGTACGTAGTACTATGAATTCCATTTTCGCTCCATACCAATCGTTCTAAAAACTACTTACTACATATAACGCGCCATTGAAAATCGGAACTCTTAACCCCGCTAAAAAAACGATATTTTAAACGTGGCTACTCGATCTCTGGCAACTGACGAGCCACCGCGCTCCAAGTCGTTCACCTGTGGTCCCGTCCATCAACTCCTACGGATCAAATTATCACACGGGCTGACTATTCCTACAAAGGTGCTCCACCACGTACCCGGTACCCGCGAATGCAGCAATCGTGCACCTAGGGTTTTAGGGTTTATTTGTTAACATCGCCTTTACGTAACACTCATGTGTGCGAGACAGCGAGAGGCCGACTGCGTGCGTGCGCCTCTTCTCTTCGTATATGTACTCCACCGTTTGTCTGGTGTCCAAAAAATTATAATAACTACTAGCAATGTGCCAATGCGTTGCCACATGATCAAAGTAGATTAATAAATATTCACCGATTTGATAGAAAAAAAAGTATAGTTTTGAAATACGTATATCACTAAAAATATGTTATGTTTCACTCAAAATATATTCCTTTGGCGGTTTTGATGAGATAAGGGAGGAATGTTGTTGGTTTCAAGATTCGAGAAGTGGTATATGTCTAATTTCTACTCTTACTAGCAAGATGCCCGTGCGTTGCACGGAACATCAAGATCTTGTGGGAGAAAAGGATGAACGAGGGAAGGCCTTATCTGCAAATGTGGTGAAGAGTGCGGGTAAATTTCCATATTTTCCTTCCTATCCGTCAGATATAAATGGACGACCTACGTTGCAGGATGGCAGGCCCACCATCATCACCAACTCTATTTTCTATCCCTACTCTTATAAAAAGCATTGTCGGTGATGATCGTATGCCTGCCATCCTCTAATATAGGCCGTCCGATCTATATCTGACGGATAGGAAGGAAACTATGGCAATTTTGCAAAAAGATACCCACACCCCTCTCCACATTTGCAAATAAGGCCTTCCCTCATTCATCCTTTTCCCCCACAAGATAAACTACTCATACAAATGCATCTTGATGTTCCGTGCAACGCATGGGCATCTTGCTAGTTGTCGCAAAAAGCCCATGTGTGTGTGAGAGAGAGGGAGAGTGGAGGAGGACGGAGTGCATGTGTGACAAAGACCCAAGGAGTGTGTGTGCGATAGGTATCAGCTTAAAATGAGGCGATAGTGTGTGTGCACGATCGAGAGGGCGTGTCTCAAGAAGGGAAGAAAAATGTACATAGATACAAGGAGCGGGAGAGAGACATGTATGCGATGGTGGAAGCACGAGTGTGCGGGTGTATAAACCTATCTAGAGGCTAGCTAGTCGATAAATGATTGTGAGAGAAATACGAGTCGGGGTGCGAAAGTGAGAGTTTTGTGTGTGTGAGAGAGAGACGGTAGTCGGGAAGGGGAGTGGAAGAAGGAGTTGTGTGTGTGTCTGTGAGAGAGAGAGAGAGAGAGAGGAGACGGTAGTCGGGGTTGTCTGATCGTTAAACAAATGAATAATGTCAGTCTAGGACGGAGACGAAAAGGAGACCGCAACAAATGTTGTGTCTACAGGAGAGAGAGAGAGAGAGAGAGTGATTTTAGTGGTATGAGTCATATGTAGAGGCATATAGGGTGTGTGAGAGAATCCCATAGAGAGAAAGACAAAGTGAAAGACGAGTGGAGACTGTGTGTGTGGCGGTGAAAAAGAAAGCTTAGGTACCGAGTGATACCAGAGAACAGTAGAGACGTGAGAGATAATGAAAACCGTGTAATGTATAATGATAGGGAGAGTGTGACACTTCTCAAGGGAGACGTCGAGAGACCATGTTTGCGAGGATAGGAGAAACATGAAGTGAGCGTGCGGGTGAGCTGGAGAAAAGAGAGTGATACCTACCTGAAGGAGCATGCATGCGAGAGAGATGGGCGTGAAAGGAGTGAACAAAAAAGGGATTCAAATATTTGAATTCGAGATGATGATACATGTAATCCATACTCGAACCAAAATTGATCTATCAAACATGCATACTCATATGAATTCACGCACATCTATGTTATTTAATATGTAGATATTACTGATCCGTACATTTTAGTAGAACATAATTTAGATTTCGAGATCGTTGTATTTGTAAATCATATTATACATATAAAGGAGCAGAATTCTTTGTTGTGCTTTTGAAAGTATATATAAAAAATGATGTATATAGAATGTAATTCCAATTGAAAATGGATCCCGCGCGAAAAAACAACAATACAAACGGGATTTGAATTGAGTTGGCACGGTAAACGTGCACTCTGCAAAATTTGAACGAAGCGGGGAAAGTTGCAGTAACCGCCCGAAACCAAAATCTGCGAGATGGAAATCACTATTGCCTATCCCTGCCACGCAAAGCCTATCTCCTGGATTTCTATAGGTTTCGATAGGGGTAGGTTTTTAATTTCACCCAAACGTGACGTAACCGCCTCTCACCCGGATTCATACACGGTGGGCGCCAAAACACAGTGTGTCCTCGGCCGAAATCGACTCCCTCCCCGATTCATATTCACACATGGTGGGCGCCAAAAACAAACTCTCGTCGGCAAATATTCGGTGTATGCGAGATTACCGTCCTATCCCCAACCGACTAATGGTGCTGTGTTGTAGTAGAAATTTGAAACGGGGGCTAAGTTTGTAAATTTCCTCGCATTTGAGACAAGCGCGCCCTGAATACATGGTTCCCCCCTTCCTCTCTACCTCCCTTTTCCCCATTCGTACTCCGTGGGCGCCAATACACCCTCTCCACCCCACCCTCCTCCGTCCGCCACCGTCCGCCACCCCATCCACCACCGTCCTCCTCCACCATGCCGGAGCTGATACCCCGACGCCGCCGTCCATTACAAGAGATCGACCTCTCTCATCCATGGCTTCGGACCGGGATCCTTGCATCCCGTCCTCTCGCTTCATCCCCGCCGTCGTCCACCTTGCCGGCGCCGCTCCTACGACCGTCTCGTCCACCGCGCCCCGCCGCCACCGTCTACCCTCCTAGATCTGCTTCCACGCCGCCGACAGCCATCGCTACCGCAGCACCATCAAATTCTCAGCAGATGCGTACACGGCGCCGCACCAGAGGCGGTACTCTTTCGTATCTGCTCAACTTATTTATCGCAGCAAGAAAATAGATCGCCATTGCTTTACTCTGATTTCTTGTCTTGGTTGCGAAGTTGCCTTTGTCCGGTTTGCACCTTCAGATCCGCCATGGCACGCTCAACACTATACTCCCAATGCTTATGGTTTTCCCCTTTTATATTCCACACTAGTTAAATCACAGTAGACTAAATTTCAAAATTGGGTCAGTCGATTTTTCAGAGCTCGCCGGAGTTCGCCGGTGCGATCGAAGGGGCTCGGGTGGTTGTGGGGCCTCGCCGAACGAAGAAAACTCGACGCGGGTGGGGGCGGGGGTGGCGGAGGAACACAAGCGGTGGGGGCCGGTGGTCCGGTCGGCGGCCCGTGCGGTGTTCTGTATGGGAAGAATCAGAGACGAGGAAGAAGAAGGGTTAGGAGACGTAGGATCTTCATCCAACCGCCTGAAATGGTCGAGAGACAGTTGGGAGTTGCATTCTTAATGCGCTCTGGTTCATCATGTGTGGGCACTGCACAACCAACATTTTATGATCCAAAATCTGCTTGCTCTTCTTTACCATGTTCCTCTTCCGTTATTCTTTAATATGTACTCTCTCCGTTCCTAAATACAAGTCTTTGTATAGATTCCACCATGGACTACATATGGAGCAAAATGAGTGAATCTACACTCTAAAATGTATCTGGATACATCTGTATGTGATCCATAGTGGAAATCTCTACCAAGACTTATATTTTGGAACGGAGGGAGTATACTAGTAGTACAATATGTTCCTTGTACTGAAGATGAGCAGGGACATTTGCAGTGTTGAGGTCTATACGGTCGGTTGTGATGGACACTTTGAGCCTCTTTGATTCGTAGGATCTTGTAAACATAGGAATAGGATTTGTAGTGGCCTGCCCACTTGAATCCTATAAGAATAGCAAGGAAATGCGGGGAGCTGTGTCGCCTTTGAGAGTTACACTGATATTAACAGTACCGCACCTTCACTTGAAGGGAGCTGGTATCCGAAGCCTTTCTAGCCGTACCGGCAATACTAGCACATATATTCCAGCAAGTTCCACTTTGCTGATTTTACTCTGATGCTTAAGGTTTTCCCGTTATATCTACACTATGATCTGTGTAGCAGCTTTGTGTCGCACTAGCAGCAGTCCACTCTTGAAGCTAAACACTGCAATGACTTACAAAATTGGCACCAAGGCATTGAGTGCCATTCTGGATGCAATGAAACTCATACGCTCCCCACCTATTGATTCTTGTTCAGAATATGATCCTAATGACTATTCTAACCTCGAGGAGTCAAAGGCAGATGGCCTGTCATGTTCACCCATCAAGGTGCCTGTTCTAATTTGGCAATGTTTTATTGATTGCGGGTATCTTGTATATGTTGTCTTGCATTTCTTCTACTTTGTTGCACCGCCATCTGCTTAGTTTACTCATCATATATGTCGAGATGCCATGCCCATCCATTAACAATACATATTCCATCTGTCATCATACCATGTTTTTCCACTCAAATGTTGTTCTTGTGCATCAGACATCAAAAAGGAAGAGGGTGATTGCCGAACCTGAAGGAGCACCAGCAAAGTCCTTGAAAAACATGGTGGTGCCGGAGAAATCAGACAGCACCCCACTTATATTGGCTGTACAACCAGTGACACAAAACGTAGGACCGACTCCATCAGACTGTACCCATACTTCACTGGCCACACCACTAGCTCCACCACACAGGACCTGCACTCCAGCAAAAGGTATACCGATTTCATTTGCCATAGCACCAGCTGTACCACAGAAAAATCCCACTCCAGGAAAAAGTACAACAAGTCCACCGGCCGAAGACCTATCCCAACTGCAGAGACGGCCAATTCCTGCAGATTGGAACCCCATTCCATTTATTCCCAGTTTAAAAGACAATGCTTTCAATGTTGTTAGGGACTACATGCATATATTCCCATCATGGGAAGATTATTGTGAAGACAAACACCATTTTCACATCTTCCTGTCCAACTTACGTGTAAGTGCTATTATTCATTGTTATTATTTTCCTGTTTTCTGCTGATTCAACACATCAATGATTTACATCACATTGTTGTAACTAGGCGAGGGTCAATGTGGATAGTCATGACGAGCAAAGCTTGCTTGTGCTTTTCAAGGAAGCATTGCAGCAGTATCGGTGTTACCTGAGGAAATCACACTTTGATGGCAAGTCTATAAACGAATTTCCGGTGAAGTCTCCTGTGCTAAATTTAGAAGACATTAAATGGAAAAACCTTGTTATGCACTGGTCTCGTTCCCAGGATGAGGTACTGTCTATGAAATCACATGACAATTTGAACTTCTACTTTTCCGCATGTGCCTTATGGATCTTTTTTGCAGGAAATCTGCTCGAAGAAGAATTCCGGTTTGACAAGAACGACAGGATATCGCAAATATGTTGCCCGCTGCTTTGCTCTTGTTAGTACCTGTTGTCCTGTATCACTGTACTTGCATACATACCTGGTTCATTATGTGACAGCGGTATGCATGATAGCTTGCTTATCAATTGTTCGCTCCAAATTATCTGATCTGTATGAATGGTTACATTAGTGTAGAATATATCCAATGCCAATGTTTTTTTAGCTCTGCATTGTTCTTGTAAGTACATGCTGTCCTTTATCAGTGTACTTATAATGACAGGTAGTTGTTCATGTACCATCACTCTGCAGCTTATTTTCCTTTGCCCACCATTTTCTACATATCAGATCTATATTTACTCTTACCATAAGGTTGGTACTGAAGAAGTTTAGTTGTGCATTGCTCTTGGCTGTACCTTTTGCCTGTATCGCTGCACTTACATTTATAGCTACTTGGTTATGTAGCATCACTCTTCATCTTATCTTAAATATTCTCCATTTTTTCGTATATTATCACATCTATATTTACTCTTAACAAAATGAAGAATAAAGGCAATGCTTTTGAAGAAGATTCTGTGGTAAACTTCTTGAATTGCCCCCCCCCATCAGCATGGACAAGGCCTTTATAGAGCATGTCTTCACCAATAATGTAAGTTTGTCCATCTCAAGCCTTCAAACTTTGTTGTATATATTTGGTTAGGCATGACTACAACAGCTGTTTATTTTTGTTGTTTGCATCAAATTGCTTGTTTAAAGTTTATTATGTAGTTCATAAACAAAAGTTTGTCCTTTCTCAATTTAAGTTTTCAGTTGTACAACCAAGTTCCTTCTTCATACCATGTAAATTAAACTATACAGAGCAAGTGATCTTCTTTTGCACTGCATGTATACTTCTGTTCTTCATCCATAATCCAGTGGTGTGGTGAACCTACCCACTACAGCACAATGTCATATTCTGCAATGTCTTAACTATGAACAATGTCATATCATTCTACTATTATTTAAACCGTCTCTTTATTTGCCAATCTGAAATGGTATAAATTGACAGCACACTAACCATTGATACTTATGAGTTCTTGATCTGTAATCCAGTGGTGTCGTGAAGCTGCCAACTCCTTCACAATGTCATTTCCTGCCATGTCTTGACCTGAACAATACCATATTGTGTTAATGCAATTTTAAATTGTGTCACTTTATTCGTCAGTAAGAAATGTGATGAATTGTCAGCACTGATACTTTTATGTGCAAAACATGTCATCTGTCTGCTTGTTTATCTTCCAGAGTGAGGAAGATATAAGTGTTGAACAAGCGCAGTCTCATCATCTTGCTCAGCTGCTTGCGCTGCAGCTCCCCAGCAGGGCTAACCTTTCTTGAACTCTATTGAAGTGCTGTCGGTTTTGTATATTATTTTGTCGGCGTGTTTATTTGCACTGGTGGCGATCTTTGATGCCCAGTGTATGTAATCTGCTGTCTGCTTGTGCTTTATTATCATAGTGGCGAACTTTGATGCCCAGTGGATGTAATATGCCGTAATTTCTTTATTGTATAGTCTAGGTTTTTTCTTATTCACGATGCTGCAGTTATTTTACTGTATATATATCCTGTCTTCGCAGTAAACCGGCCAAACCGTAAAATTACGGTACATAATCAGGCCGTCATGCAATCACGATGTAGGTTGGGCCTGAAACGTGCCGAACAGCTCACGGGCCGGCAGCAGCCCGAAATGAACCCCAGCCCATGATTGTGCGAATCAAATCACGGGCTTTTAACAGGCCAAAATTGTCTCGGTCCTTGTTTGGCCCAATCAGATATCGGCTGCGAGCAGGCCGGATGCAAACCGGGCCGTAGTTAGGCCCAACTATATGACGGGCTTTTAATAGGCCGAAATTAATATAGGGCCGAAATGTTAAACGGACCCTTAACAGGCCAAAACTAATATCAGGCCGAATTACTAAGTGGGCCTTTAGCAAGTGGGCCCAAAAGCATAGTGTCCAGTTGACGGGCCGAATCTGATATGGGCCATAATTGAGCCCAAAGCCCCTTAAAGGGCCGGACCTGATCTGGGCCGTAATTTGGCCCAGAAGGTGGTAGGCTTTTAACGGGCCGGATCTCATATGGGCCACTATTAGGCCCGGAGCGTGGCAGGACATTAATGGACCGGATCAAATATGGGCCGACATTTGGCCCAAAACATGGCAGCCAGTTAATGGGCCAGCCTACTAGGGTCCTCAAAATCTTGTGGGCCTATAGCTGGGCCGGCCCATTAATGTCGGGGAATCCTCGTGGGCCTTTAGCTGGGCCGGCCCATTATGATCCGCAAGAATCTTGTGGGCCTTTACTTGGGCCGGCCCATTATGGCACACAAAAATCTTGTGGGCCTTTACCTGGGCCGGCCCATTATGGCCCGCAAAATCTTGTGGGCCTTTAGCTGGGCCAGCCCATTATGGTCCGCAAAATCTCATGGGCCTTTAGCTGGGCCGACCCATTATGGTCCGCAAAATCTTATGGGCCTTCAGTTGGGCTGGCCCATTTAAACTTGATGGGCCGGTCCACGTGTCAACATATCATAGGCGCGTCTCGCCCATTGGATGAGTGACACCTATGCCAACGCGGACCTGACACGTGTCTCCTCCAGCCAATGATGATTTTACACGTGGAAAATCCCCATTGGTCGGGGCTGTTAACGGGTTATCGGATCCAAAACCCGACCCGATAGCTTAACGGCGTTCCGTTATGGTGGATGCCACGTGTCGGTCACCCTTGACGAAAGCACTTCTGTGACGCGCGATTTATTGTCATGGAAGTGGACACTTCTGTGATGATAATTTTGGTAATGTCATGGAACACTTCTACGACAGCACAGGTATGACTATCTTGATTCTGTCATAAAATCGTCATGGATGTACATGCATGACAGAAAACGCGACCTACTATGACAAACACGTATCATCACGGAAGTGTATTTTTTTGTAGTGTAGCAAAGTGCGAAGTAGCTAGCAGCCCCCCTCTCCCTCGTGTCGGCATGAAGTGAATCCTAAGCTATGAATGCATGCCCCCCCAACCGAGGTTCACCTAGCAAAGTGCAAAGTAGCTAGCAGCCCCCCCCCCGTGTCACAATGAAGGGAATCCTAAACTATGAATGCATGCCCCCCAACCGAGGTTCAGCTAGCAAAGTGCGAAGTAGCAGCCCCCCCCCCACACACACACTTTCAGTCGGCGGGCCAGAGAGGCATATCTCACCAAGATGGACCGTAAAACAGACCAAGAATATCCACCTTGGTCATACAACCTCTCTCTTGTTGTTGGTCAAGGTGATCATGGATGTCCACGCGGGCCCAGGAATATATAGGCTTGTCACCGATAACCACGCGAGGGAGTGTACTGTTCGAAGGCAACCACTACATGCATATGTATGGAGGTGATGCATGTTTGAATACCATTTCACAACATTGATGTGGCGCGTGCGTCAAAATTATACACTAGCTCCCCACACAGAGCGAGATCGGTTCGTGACGTGTCATTGTACTAGCCACTTCGACTAGATGGGAGGGATTCATGCGTACACATGCATGTGTGTGTGCTCAAACTGTATCATGCATGTCATCCCAGAGCATGACCTATATATATATACCGTATTACAAACAAAAATAATAATCCCGTCCTAAGTCAAATTAACCTCTCTTGTTGTCAGGCAAAAAGTAGTGATGGACCAAGCGGGCCCACAGATGGAAAGCATCGATATCGCTGATAACCGCTTAAGTGGGTGTGAGAGTACAACCACCACCGCTTTGCATGTGGGCCAAACATATATATGTTGAATACCCAAAATGCACAACTTTGATGTGCCACATGCCTCAAAAACCGTAAACCATGCACCCACACAGAGCGAGGTTCATGAAGCGTACTACATATGATGGTCCCCTTCCCCCCTCTTCACCACATACTATATGCTCCTGCCATAATATGTACAACCCAAAAGAATCCTCATCGATGGTGAAATTAATTAACCTCTCCCGATGTAGGTCAAAGTGATGCATGCATGCATCGACGATGGCCACGTGGGCCCACAGATGGAAGCGTCACATGTGACTGTCCTAGCTAGGATAACCACCGCGTGCATGGATGTGGCCCAAAGAGGTGTTGTGTGATGTTTGAATAGCCAATTTCACAATTTTGATGTGGCACGTGCCTCGGAAACCGAAAAGTCCCAACAATGAGTGAGGTGTACTTGTTCACGGACGCGTACGTATAGTATATATGCTAGTCCCCTCCCACCTCTTCGATGCGTACTATATATATACCACCATAACACAAACAAAGAAGATTCTACCTTGCCGGTCAAATTAACCTCACTGCCGACTGTTTGTCAAAGTGATGGACGACGACCTCGCGGGCCCACAGAAAGCGTCACACGCGAGTATCGAGTGTCGTGTACAACAACCATCGACTGCATGTGGCCAAAACACGTATGTATGAAAGGGTTGTGTAATGTTTTAAATAATGATTTCACGACTCTGATGTGGCACTGACTTGCCTAACAAAACGGCCAACCCACACGGTGGCTCACAACTCGTAGTGTACTACGAGCCACCCGCCACCCTAGACGCACACACCCACACACACACCGCGAATCCACCGCAACTACGATGCATGTTAAATTAATTATCCAGCGGGGAACATATGTTACCAAAGGAGGGACGTTTTACTTTCGAAAAAATCACAGAGATCATTAAGACGTTTTAGTACATTAATTGATTGATTTTCTATGGGTATAATGTGCAAAAAACAAATTTGAGCTACATGCACACGTGACAGTGCACCTAAATGGATTGCAAAAACACATGTGTCTCATTGGGTGCATGTTTACTCCCCGTGCAACAAATTTCAAACATTGAGAATCTTGATTTTCAAATTCTAGTACATCCAAAACTTATTTGAAGTTCATGAAACTTATTGTGTTGTCATATGGACACCAATACAAAGTGCCATTGTACTTTTTTTGTCAAATTTGAGACCAGTTTTGATGTAATCTTTACCTAATTACAAAGGGGAGATTATTAATAATTGGGAACCAATATCCCAAACGGATTATTTATTCGAACCGTGAGCGTTAGACCAACAATGGATACGTGCCATGCTTCGGTTAAGCAATAAAGCGCCAGCATTAATCGTCCAAATAGAAAAACAATATACGTGCCGCCGCGTGACCCGTGTGCCGTGCGAGCAGGTGTGAGTTGACGAGACGCATGCGAGCAGTCCGCCGCGCAGGCAGACCGGGAGGCGTGCGTGCAGGTGTGTGAATTGACGGAGGCGTGCTCGCTGCACAGTGTCATCGGGAAGCGTGCGAGTAGCTGTGTGGAACTTTGGTAGGCATGCCAGCAGTCCGGTGCGCAGGCTCACCGGGAGGCGAGCCATCGGTTTGACTGCCGCCCGCCTCTCTCCCACAACTCCCACTACTCCATATTAATGGTGCACCCGAGCGGCCGCACCCCCATCCTCGCCACACACACACACAATCCTCTCTCTCCACTTGCATCCTCGACGCCGCTCTTTTTCCTCAAAGCCGTCAGTGTCTGAGGATGTCGCCGAAGTGCCCCATCGGAGGGAGTGGCGACGCCGGGGCTGCTAAAGCACCGGAGCACGGCGTGGAGATGGAGACAGAGGTTGCCATCACCACCGGCGAGTTATCGCTGCACCCTGACGTCGTCGACGGCGTCGAGCTTCCACAGTCGGAGGCAGAGTTCCACACCGACTCTGGTGACGACCCCGGCGACGACTCCGACGACCACTCCGGCGACGACTTCGACGACGACGGACAGCTGGTTAGTCATCTATACCCATTTATGTGTCAAATAGATCATAGGGTTTCTCTGGTTACTCCTGCCTCCCCCTTTTTGGAATACAAATCCTATGGTTATGTTCTCCCAATCCATGAAATCTGAGCAAGTTTCGGTAGATCCATGTAGTGTATTGATTGTTTGAATGGTACAAGTGATAAGTGATTAGTTGTTTCATCTGTGCAAATGATTTCTGCTAGTAATTCGACTAGGGTTAGTGTTCGTGCTAATAATTCCTAACCAGGACTTGACAATTGATTTTGAATGACCTACATATGTCTGTGCCATTATTTTCTTCAAGATTGGTCTGTACATAGACGACTGTGCTTAAAAATCAAACCATAATCTCTGGATATGTATAAATAAATAGCCATAAATTCCTAATCCTACTTCACGGCATGTAATCATTGATTTGATGCCAAATTTGTTTTACTATTTGTATAGGTGCTGTCTGACGATGTGGACAGCAAGGATGAAGATGGCCAGAGGAGGTACAAGAGGAAAATCCTGAGGGAGCTTTATGCGGGAATGCATAATAGGCGTATTAGGACCTGGAATGGCGGCTACCGATGCCCATTTTGCAACCACAAGCTTCATGACGCGTATCTAAGTGTTTTGGCGCATCCAAGAGGATGGGCCGTTGGCTCCTTCAAGCAGAAGTATACTCGCAGGGTGGCGCACGGCGCATACGCCGATTACCTGAAGAAGTTTCAGGATCGTGCTAGCATGTGAGATAAGATGTGGGATGGATCGAACTATGTACGCTTGAGTATGCTTAATGACGGTTGAACTATGTACTTATGGTTGAACTATGCTTATGTACGTGTACGCTTATTATCTATGTCTGAGTATATATGTTTAATTTATGTTACTTATGTCTAACCGTGGGATATGGATGCAACCAGTTCGGTTGATGGAATCTACCTCCGTCTTGGTTTATTGGTCGCCTTTGTAATTTGTGTTAAATTTTGACCAAAGGTTTAACTGACAAAATGTTAGTGCAGGTCAGCAAAAATTATATCGTTGCATGAGTATTTGAGCATAGTGTTCAATGATATAATTTTTGTGACATGCATAAACTTTTATTAGTTAAATATTTGGTCAAAATTTGGTAAAATTTACAAAGGGGACCAATAAACCAAGACGGAGGTAGTACGTCAATCACACACGGTTCCCAAAATTGGAACCATGTGCAATGACTTTCATTTTGCCTGTTGCGTCAATCACACACGGTTCGCTGTAACAAACCGTCGCCTCCAAAATTCTTTGTGGGACAGAAAACCCTCACCACCCAATTCAAAAAAGAAAAAAGAAAACCCTCACCATCCCCACGTCACAAAAATCCTCACCCCGCCCGCCACCCCCTCCGGTCCCTGTTCACACCCGCACAAGCTCCTCCGCGTCTATGCCATGGCACCTCCTATCGCGGCGGTAAACACTTAGCTCGACGCCTGCCGCCGTCGCCAGGCTGTCGGCAAAGCCCACCGCATTTCGCCACTTCCGCTTGCCGCCGCCTATCGCCATCAACTTTTCTCGACGCTGCTCGTGGTCGACCCAGCTCCGCTCGGTTGGGGAATCTGCCGTACTGAGGGTTCTTTCTCATGGACGACAAGGTAACTAATTTAATGAGATATTATCTCATCTCTTATCCCAGTTCATCTGCCTCCTTTAATCACCCGGCGGAAATCGCCGTGAATTCATTTTTATTCGAGCTGATTTGAGGGTTTTCTTTCATTCATAGAATGTACAGTGCGCCGACACATCAGGACTTTGCGACCTCCGCCAGAGATTCCATCTCACCGTACCAGATCACTTGAGGACGCGTGCGGTATGTTCAATCTCACCCTAAATTGGTTGGCATGGCCTACTTTCCTGAACATATTCTAAATATTGCTACATTTGGATAAAAGGTGCCACATGCACCATATACATCAAAGGGGATTTCCCCCTCTTCTTTCTATATTAGGCAAATTAATGATGTATTGTTCTTTCGATTACTCTCATATTTTCATGACGTCATGTTTACCCTATCTGTTTAATTATATATTTTTGTCCTTCGATTTCAACTGTTATACAGTTCTTTCAATTTGGGCCCATATTTGCATGTTACCATATTTTCTTTAACAATCCTACCATTTTCTGCAGCTCATCCCTTGCTATGCAACAGATTATGTAGTGCACAATCTTTCCCTTTACATAGATCAAGACTGCACGCATGTCATACTGCACACAAACCATGGATTTACAATCGTTGCTACTGTAAGACTTGATGAACGTGGTGACTCCTATTTTGGCACTGGCTTTTGGAAAGAAATTTCTAAGTTTTATGTACTGAAAGCTTGCACTAAAATTGCACTGCACATAAAAGAGCCTGGTCATGAGATATATGCTAACTTCCCCGACAAAATCATCCGTCCAGACTTTGTTCGAAGTAAGTTTTCTTTTCAACTATCTGCATGTTGACTTACCCAGCAATGTCAAATGAATTGTGTAGTATTTAAGCAACCAATTGTTATTCCCTTTTCTTACTATATTCCTACCTAATAACTTCTAGTTACCAATACACTTTTCTATTGCCCTGTTTTAACTAAATATTCCCTGTACTCCCATTTCTATCAGAAAGCGCCGCTGACAAGGGGACTCCATAGGTGGAGAACGGGGCTGCCAACAAGCGGAGGCGGGGCGAGCTAGAACTCCAAGCGACTCCAGCAGGCCTAGACTTCATCAGCAGCCTCCCCGATGATATGTTGACAGTCATCATCTCCCTCCTCCCAATCAAATATGGGGCACGGACAACCGTCCTTTCCCGGCGGTGGCGCCCCCTATGGAACTCCAACCCTCTCGACCTCATTGACACGCACGAGCTCTGCCATGGCTATCGCAAAAGCTTGGATGCGTTCTCCAAGATCCTCGGCAGTCACCTTGGCCCAACAAGAGGCCTTAGAATGGGCAAGTTCTGTTCCAATGGCAAGGACCGAGCCAAGCTCGATGACTGGTTCCGAACCCCCACCCTAGATCAGCTTGAGGAGCTCACTTTTGACGATGGGCATATGCGGTCGCTGCCAACGTCCGCTCTCCGCCTTGCGCCCACGCTGCGCATCGCCAAGTTCAGGAACTTCCATTCCCCCCCCCCCCCTAATGATGCGCCCACTCTTATTCTACCATGACTGAAGCACCTCGAGCTCGTCGCCATCTTCCTCACAAACGGTGACATGGAGCGCCTGCTCCATGGCTATACTGCACTAGAGTACCTTCGTTTTCAGGTGATCAATGGGTTGAGTACCTTCCACATCACCTGCATGACTCTCCGGACTATTTATGTGTGTTGTTGGTGTGGCAGGAAGACATCACAAGAAGTGTACCACGGTATGATCATTGAGGACACACCTGCACTTGAGAGATTACTTGTAGTTGATCAAGAAGGTCCAACAAGAATCAATGTCATTTCTGCGACGAAATTGACAGTGGTGGGCTACTCGTCTGACAAATACTCCGAACTTGTTATTGGATCCACACCCGTTCAGGTACAACAGCCGCCTTCTACCTCTCCTTCTACAAATTAACATTATTTCCAATTTTGAAGATTTTTGTTCGTCTGTCATTGAGAAAATGATTCCAACAAGATTGACCCCGAAACGGCGCACAGTGAAGGTCTTGGCACTAGAATCTATCGGCCCCAACCTGGAGCAAGTTGTCAGTTTCCTAAGATGCTTTCCGTGCCTGGAGAAGCTATATATCAAGGTGATGTTACTTTGCTGTTAAATGTTAACCATGAGGGAGTTCAATTTGTGACACCTTTTTCAAGTTTACAATGGCAATGTACTACAATTTCTGAAGGATTCTTTTGCAGGATTTCAGTACATACATGTTCCACCCCCCGCCCCATATTGGTTGCTTGATCCATATGGTTACAATCAATAAGCATTTCTCCTTTGGATTCATTTGTACTAGTTTTCTTAGGGAACTTTTCATCCACTCCAACCTCTTGTGAAGAAGGCTACGTTTTTCTAGAATGTAATCAAATGCCCATGTTAATCATGTCAGATCGAAGATGGCATGTTAGTGCATTTTACAAATCCTGCAAACCAAATAGGCATGTAGTAATGTTCAAAACTGCATGTAGGCACTAACATGTTTTCTTCTTCTGCAGATAAGATTAAGCCCAGTGGTGGATAATGTGATACAATATAACAATCACGTTGAATGCCTAGATCTGCATCTCTTAGAACTTACTTTGAACTCCTACCGAGGGACCTTACCCAAGATTATATTCACCAGGTTCTTTGCTCTCAGAGCAAGGGTGCTGAAGGAAATGAGGTTTGCCCTACATTTATTTCACAAAAATGAATGGTTTTATATCAGCGTCGGCGCCTGCGGCAAAATGGAATAGGCCCCAAAAATGCTGAATTTCATTTTGGAACTTTAGATGACAGAGTAATCGGAAGTCATCGTGTCAAGCCCATACATGATTTCTCAGTGGCTGACCCCTTTGCAAAAATTGTCAGGTTTCGAAACCAGACTTAGAAGTGGTAATATTAGTTTGAACCTCTCTGATATCCATGTTCAGCGGATCAGCGCTAGCGTTTGCAGCTGATGAGCTGAATTTCATTTCTAATATTAGTTTGAACCTTGTAATTTTCGAATTTGAGCCATATAACTCTGGAATTTGGACCTTGTAATATTTCGAGCTTTTGTGGTACAATCGTTGAAATGGCATCGTATGAGACTTGTCGGAGTAAATGGCCATGGGTAGCCTAACCGACTCCCCCTGGCTCTTCAAAAATTATCAAGCCATTCAAGCCTTCAAGCATACAAAGCATAGGGCCGCTTTCCCCCGGCCGACTATCCCCAGGGCCGACTCCCAGAAGGCGACCCAGTCTTAGAAACCTTCCCCAAGAAAGCTACGAGATGGCCGACTCCAGGAAGCCGGCCCCAAGAGGACCGACTCCCGGAAGCCGGCCATGAAGAATGCCGACTCCCAGAAGCCGGCCAAGACCGCACCCACCAAGACTGCATCCACATAACGGTGATAAGACGGGGCGTGGCCGCAGTGCAGCCCACTACCCTCGAATCCTGGAACCGTCATGGCCACAGGGCGCCGTACGGGTCAGCCATCTCCCGTCCGGCGCGGCACTGTAGCCATGTTGACCTCAACGTCACCCACAACAGACGCCAGTATGGCCCGCGGGCGGCGGGCCCCTTTTGCCAGAGAGACGCTCGAAGGCGGCCCGGCCTCCCCTAGTCGGTCGGGGGCGTAGCCGGCTCCCAATAGCCGGCTGCCCCCTCCCTCGAAACGTGTGCCTCATTAAGGAGACAAGACGAGGTGAGGCTACAGTGAGAGCCCGCAAGGCGGTGGCACTGTAGCCACGCTTACCTCGACAAAGCCCTCGTCATCAGGGGCGAGGCAACAGTAACCAGCCGCCGACAAGACCCCCAAGCGGTGGGGCCGGCCTGTCGACCAAGAGGCCGGCAGCCGGCGGGACCCACCAGTCGGCGGGCCCCAATGGCCGGCGGAGAAGCCGGCGAACACGGACACTGATGGCTGGGACCCGCGCCCAGCCAGATTACCATTGTACCCCTGGGGGTAGGCCTATATAAACCCCCCGGGGCACCCATGCAAAGGGTTGGTCTCATAGAATTACACACACCATATAGAGAGAAAAGGAGAGCTAGCCTTGCCCTTCTTCTCCCTCTAACCCGACAGCTCAAGGAGCGTTTGTAGCTACTTATTTTGATCTAGTGATCATGCGGAGACCCCGCAGAGCAGGACTAGGGGTGTTATCTCCACGGAGAACCCCGAACCTGGGTAAGATTCGCCGGCGTGCATGTCTTCACCTCATCCCGTTTCCAGGCACCGGCGACGTCTTACTGGCTCCCACAATGATAAGCCACCCGTTGGCATATGTCGCACCTACCATCCGACATTTGGCGCCCATCATGGGGCCAGGTGCACCGTCGTCCGGAGACCTGTTCTGGACGGGAACCCTTTTTCTCCCCCGCGAGCGCAGCCAGCCTGCTGCGCCCGACGGCGTTTGCCCCGACGCACTCCAAGGCGTCGACGACGCCTGCGCAGCGAGCTGCCTCGCCGATCTGCTCGGCGAGACTCGCATCTCCGACAAGCCCGCGTCCGACGCGGGCACGGACTACCCCGAGAGCCGCCTCGTCAGCCTCCTCGACCAACTTCACGTCTCCAGCGAGCCTGCTGTAGACTCGGAGTCGGTCGGCTCCACCGACCCGATGCTTGTCGACTCAGACACGGCATCGCTCGACGCCTACCCCTCCGACGTGGTAGTCTTCGACGACCCTCTCCCTCGAGCTGACAGCGGCAGCAGCGCTGTCACCGAAGTGCTGGTCATCAGCTACGTCGCCAACTCGGGCGAGAACGCCCACGACGCCCTGCAAGCGGCGATGCATGACTTATCCGTCCCCATCCCGGCTGACGCCGACGCCGAGACCCTAGACGCACGCCGCCTCGCCCTCATCGCGGAAGGCCAGAAGATAGCCTCCATGAGACGCCTCACCGAAGCTCACCAGCACGAAGCCGACCGTGCCGCCTTTGGCACGCTGCCTCATGGCGGGCCGAGCCGAGCCGGCCTCGTCCAGAAGCGCGGTGCGGCCATCGCCAGCATGCTGGGGGCAGACCGCCCCGTCTACGCCACCCCGCTCGAGAATCTACGAGCCGCTCAGGCGGCCGCTGAGGAGCTAAATGGGCTGGGAGCTGATGAGCTCCCTTACATGACAAGGCGAATCCAGCAGCTGATCGACGCGGCCGCAGAATGGGCCGACTGCCGTGACATTCATTGCCGACATCACTACTCGGTATGGCGTGCCGCACAGCATCATCACCGACAACGGCACAAACTTTGCCAAAGGAGCGCTGGCACGTTTCTGCGCGACACAGGGCATCCGACTAGACTTAGCATCCGTTGCCCACCCGCAGTCAAACGGCCAGGTCGAGCAAGCAAATGGACTCATCCTCTCCGGCATCAAGCCCCGACTGGTCGTACCACTAGAGCGATCGGCCGGCTGCTGGCTCGATGAGCTGCCGGCTGTCCACTGGAGTCTGCGTACTACCCCAAACAAGTCAACCGGCTTCACTCCGTTCTTCCTTGTATATGGTGCCGAGGCTGTCATCCCAACTGACATCGAGTTCAACTCGCCTCGGGTCACCATGTACACGGAGGCGGAGGCCAAGGAAGCGCGAGAAGACGGCGTCGACCTGCTGGAAGAAGGCCGGCTGTTAGCACTTAGCCGGTCCGCCATCTACCAGCAGGGTTTGCGCCGTTACCATAACCGAAAGGTCAAGCCAAGATCTTTCCAAGAGGGTGACCTTGTGCTTCGGCTGATCCAGCGAACAGCCGGCCAGCACAAGCTCTCGGCCCCTTGGGAAGGCCCTTTCGTCATCAGCAAAGCACTAGGCAACGACTCCTACTACCTAATTGACGCACAAAAACCAAGAGCACGCAAAAGGGACGATTCCGGCAAGGAGTCGGAGCGACCATGGAACGCGAACCTCCTGAGAAGATTTTACAGTTGAAAGCAGTATGTATCATGCCACCTTTTTGTATTAAGTACGAAACAACGGGGCCCCCGAGGAGCACTCGGGGACTGCCCTCCTTTATCTATGAATGACGAGTGTCATATTCATGAATGTATTATTACATTTGATTTTCTGTCTGGCACCGGGTTCGACTAGTCGGCCCGGGGACTGGCCGCCTTAAGTTATATTAAAAGTTCTACCTGAAGTCAGACAAAGTAGTGTGCCGGCACCCGAGCCTTCTCTTGTTGAAAGTCGCAGCTCGAAGAACCGACTGTCCGACTAGCAAGAGCCAAAGGCAGAAAGGATGCCCACACGAAAAATGGCTAAGGACTAACGAACTTGTATAACGAAAAGACGGCCTCCAACCACGCTTGTCGGCTGTCAAAACAGCCGGCTGGCCGGCCTCCCAATCACTTCGCTATAATCCAACAAAGCTAGAGTACTTGCCCTCCCAACTGGCCAAGCACTTCTCCGGCCATAGATTGCAGAGCAACTGTCTGACTAGGGAGGCGGCAACCAAGGGAGGGCGGCAAAGGAAACAGCAGAAGGATGAAAAGCAAAGAACAAGGGAAAGCCAAACGCATGCATATTCATATTTACACATAAGGCCCCCAACAGGCCAGCAATCAACATAGTTCGAATACACCCCCAGTGGGTGGAATTGTGCAAACCTAACAAAATACTATTGTAAGAGTGGCAAAACAGGAAAATAGAGGCAGCAGATTAGACTAAGGGCGCGGTGTGGGAGCCGGGTTGGTCGGTGGAGACGGCACCACCGGCTGGAGGAGTGGCCGGCTAGCGGGTCCCGGCTTGATCATCGCCGGCTGCAGGTGGTGCACCCGCGCGTGCCTTGTTGCTGGAGGCATGGTCAAGCTGAGGCTGACCGGCCGCTCCACCATCTGGCCCGGCGTCTTCACCTTCCTCCTCCTCCTCTCGCCCTCGTCGCTGGAGTCGATCTCCTCCGCCGAGTCTTTGCCGTCTGCCGGGTTCAGCCCGAACCACTCCTCCGGCTGGGCAACACCATTGTCGTCCACCTCAGGAGCGAAGGCGCTGGTGTCGGTGTAGTCGGTGATCGCCGAAGCCCGCCGGATGATAGCCGGCCGCGCCAGCTCCAGCTCCGTGTCGGCCTGCTGCCGCCAGGTGGCCAAGTGGTCCAGACTCAGCCCGGGATACCAGGCCTTGGCGAACTCCAGCGCCCGCCTGGCGCCGGACCGAGCCGCCGAAGCCTTCCAGGCCTCGAAGCGGCCGGCCGCCACCTCCAGCCAGTCGGCAGTCCGACTGGGGGTGCGGGGAATCACTTCACCAGGCCAGAGAGCGGCCAACACATGCGCCCCAACACGTTGAAGCCGGCGGAGCAGGCGATGAGCTGGCTGGAGGCGAGCCTGGATCGCCAAGAGCTGCTCCTCCAGCGACCGGCGAGCGTTTGGTGCGATGTCGGCGCCAGCCTGCCTTTGTGCCTCGCGGTGGGCCTCGACGACCTGGTTGGCGGCGGTAGAGTAGCCAGGGAAGTACTCTGCGCAAGGAAGAAAGAGAAAGAAGAGAAAAACACCAAGTCAGAAAACGAGCCAAAACGGGAAGCGGCAAGAAAGGACGAAGAGGAAGGCGGCCTACCGTCAACCAAGTCTTCGATCTGGCCATAGCCGTTGATCAGCGTCTGCTTCGCTTCGGCCCAGCTGGCCGCCTCTGTCTCATACTCGGCTTGGAGGGCCGCCTCGCTGTCCCGCACCGCCTTCAGGGCCGCCTTGTGGCTCTCCTCCTGGTCGGCCAACCTCTTGGGCAGGCGGTCATGCTCCTGTGCCAAGGCGGCAAACTCGGCCTCCTTAGCACGGAGGGCGGCCTGAGTCCCTCCCAGCTGCTCCCTTAGACTGGCGTTGGCCGCTGCAGGGATGGCAGAGAAAAAAGAAGCAATAAGAAGAAGTCGTCAAGGAAGATCCGACCCGACTGCTAAGCAGTCGGCCCGAATCTCGGGGACTACACCCGGTGGGTGCGCTGACGCGCCCCCACGTGAGATAAAAGACAAAGCACTTACCCCTGCTCTCAGATAGGTCAGCAGTCTTCTGGGTCAGCTCCCGGGCCTGGGAGTTGAAGGCAGCCGCGCGGAGGTTGTGGTAGTCCTGCAAGTCGGGCAGAAGAGCGAATGAGAACAAGAATAGCAAAACAAGGCCCGCTAGGAAGTTCCAAGCCGCCTGCTCAGCAGCCGACTCGGAACTCGGGGACTACACCCAGTGGGTGCGCTGACGCGCCCCCACGGAAGAAACCAAGATCAAAAAAGCAAAGACAAGAAGACTAACCCGGATGGCCGCCCGCGTCGCAAGGAACTCGTCATTATACTTCCTCAGCGCCGCAGCCTGGGCGTGAAGCCGATTCCGGACGTCCTGCGCGGCTACGTTCATCACTGTCGTCCCTCCACCCGGCGTCCACCCCGAGCTGGCGCTGGCCGCCTCCATGTCCTGGGCCGACGAGCTGGAGCCCGCAGCCTGCTGCGGCTCCGATGCAGCCTTCTGCGGCTCTGATGCGGCCTTCCTCGCGCGCTGGCGCGACGGCGTCCGGACCACCAGATCAGTCCTCGCGGCCGGCTCGCCCCCGGCCGATTGCGCAGGTGGCAAGTTAGGGCGGCCGCCTTGGGTCGCCCCAGTCGGCGGGGCCGGTGCCGCCTCCCTCTACAGGACGACGACGTCGTCCTCCCTCTCCAGTCCCGACTGGTCACCGCCGGCTTCTTCTGCCGGGGGCTCTGGGGCCTCAGGCGCCGCGACGCGCAGAGGGGTGACTAGCAAGGCCCCCTCCGCCATCGCCGCGGCCGCAGCCTCCGCTTGGGCCTTGGCCGCTGCGTCGGCGCGCGCCTTCGCCGCCTCCTCCTCCTACGCCGCCTTGGCGGCGGCCGCCCTCAACTCCTCCGCCTCCCGCTCCTCCCGCGCCTCCCGCGCGTTCTGCTCCGTCGCCGCCTGAAGCTCGGCACGGGGGTCCGCGCGACGAGTAGTGCTCCCGGATCCTCCCGGCGATCCAACGACGGAGGCGGTAGCAACCCGCTCGAGCGACAGTGGAGCCCTGATTTTTTGAGAAAGGACAAGGATTCAGGAACTACCAGAGAAAAGAAAAAAGAATACACGAAGGAGTATATACTTACGCCGACACCGTCTGCGGCTGCTTCACTGCCTTGCGGAAGCGGGCCGCCTTCGCGGCCGCCTCTTCCCGCCTGGTCGCCGCTGCCCCGCCCTTGGGCTTCTTCGGCCGACTGCCGAACAAGCCCGACGCGGCACGACGCTTCTGCCCGCCGCCCCGAGCAGGCGGCGCGGCGGAGGAACCCGCGCCATGGCCAGACGCCGGCTGGCGGTGTGGGACGACTTCCGCCTCATCGTCATCTGGCCAGTCGTCGAAGCTGACTCCAAGCCCGGAGCCGCCTGCCTCGCCGCCACCCCCCTCGGTGTTGTCGTCCATGGCGGCCGCCCCCAAGTCGGGGTCCTCCAGGTCGCGCTCCGTCCGGTCGGGGACGAATCGGCGCTCCGCCTCCGACCCGCCTGCAGGCCGAAGGAGAGGGCTCTGTCGAGGCATGCCGACTAGTCAGAGTCGGCCAAAAGGAACTCGGCGACAAAACTAAGAGAAGAAAGGGAAAAAGAGAACATACCGTAGGCGGCGGATGTGCTCGGGAATATGGCTCCTTGCCAAACTGCCATTCTGTGGAGAGCTTGCAGTTCGCAAGGTAATTCACCATATGGGCCACCTCGTCGTGCGGCATGTCCTTGGTGCACATCCGACTCGGATCGAGCTGGCCGCTCATCTGACAGATCAGATGAGGGCGGCTCTGAAGCGGAACCACCCGGCGCGTGACGAAGGCGGCCAGCAAGTCGGGCCCAGTCAGGCCCTCTGACTGGATCATCACCCGCAGTCGGGCGACAGCCGCGGCTCCAGCCGGCGTCAGCGTCACGGCCCGATAGGACCACTGGGGCCGCCTACCCGCCGGCGGGCCGGCTACATAAGCCGGCAAATTGACGTAGTCACCTTGCGGGGCGACGTTCTTCACATAGAAGTATGACTTTTGCCAGAGCTTCACCGACTGGATTAGCGTGATGACGGGGAAGGGGTTGTCGGCTACCACCCTCCGCATCGCGATGAAGGCGCCACTCTGAGCCGGCACGCCCTGCATACGTGTGCCCAGCTTGGACTGGAAGAACTCCCCCCAGAGCTCGAGGGTGGGGAGGACGCCGAGATAGCCTTCGCACAAGGTGACGAAGGCGGACAGCAGCACCACCGTGTTCGGGGTGAGGTGGTGCGGCTGGAGTTGGTAGAATTCAAGAAAAGAACGGAAGAAAGCACTCACTGGCAAGCCGATGCCGCGCAAGAAATGCGAGCGGAAGACCACCCGTTTGCCTTCCTCCGGCTCCGGCGTGATCTCCTTCTCAGGCGCGAGGCGGACCCGCACCTTATCCGCGCCGGGCAGCCTCCGCGTCTTGCGGAGGAACTCGACGTGGTCCTCATGGACGCTGGAGCCATCCCAGTCCCCGCCGTACTGCATAGCGGCGCGAGGCCGGCGAGAATGAGCGCGGTGGCGGGGAAAAAAGTGGTGGGACGGCGTGGCGGCGAGGCGCTGCTGTGAGGGAGAGCAGGAGGAAGAAAATGGCGGAGAGGAGAGGAACGTGCGGGCGCCTGCCGCTTCCCCCCTCCCCCTACTTATAGCCTCATGCGGCGAAGCCGAGGAGGCGAGGTGTGGGGTGGGACGTGGGATTAACTGCACCCACTCCCCACACATCCCGCGATTACTGCGCCCTAAAGACGTGCCGAAACCGCCGCAGGAAGACGTGCGGACGGCTTTGGGCCACAGAGAATCCGCGCCTGGGCCTGGGCGTAGGAGTGGTGGGCCCCCGACCTGCGGCGACGTCTTGTCACGTGCGTGGGCTGGCAGGCTTTTTTCAGCCGAGGGATGCCACGTGGTTCGCAGGCGGCGAGCGGCCGGCCCGCAGCCCGGCGCGCGCGCCAAGAGACTCCCGCCTTCTGACATTAAAAAAATTTCGCCAAGACGGCGCACCCAACCGAAGCCGGCTCCCAGCTGCCGGCTCGTCAAGATAAGAAGCTGCCCGAGCTTCTCGACCTCCACTCAACCTCGAAGCCCAACCAGCTTCGGGGACTACTGTCAGAGTAAATGGCCATGGGTAGCCTAACCGACTCTCCCTGGCTCTTCAAAAATTATCAAGCCATTCAAGCCTTCAATCATACAAAGCATAGGGCCGACTCCCAGAAGGCGACCCAGTCTCAGAAACCTTCCCCAAGAAAGCTACGAGATGGCTGACTCCAGGAAGCCGGCCCCAAGAGGACCGACTCCCGGAAGCCGGGCATGAAGAATGTCGACTCCCAGAAGCCGGCCAAGGCCGCACCCACCAAGACTGCATCCACATAACGGTGATAAGACGGGGCGTGGCCGCAGTGCAGCCCACTACCCCCGAATCCCGGAACCGGCATGGCCACAGGGCGCCGTACGGGTCAGCCATCACCCGTCCGGCGCGGCACTGTAGCCATGTTGACCTCAACGTCACCCACAACAGACGCCAGTACAGCCCGCGGGCGGCGGGCCCCTTTTGCCAGAGAGACGCTCGAAGGCGGCCCGGCCTCCCCTCGTCGGCCGGGGGCGTAGCCGGCTCCCAATAGCCGGCTGCCCCCCTCCCTCAAAACGTGTGCCTCATTAAGGAGACAAGACGAGGTGAGGCTACAGTGAGAGCCCGCAAGGCGGTGGCGCTGTAGCCACGCTTACCTCGACAAAGCCCTCGTCATCAGGGGCGAGGCAACAGTAACCAACCGCCGACAAGACCCCCAAGCGGTGGGGCCGGCCTGTCGACCAAGAGGCCGGCAGCCGGCGGGACCCACCAGTCGGCGGGCCCCAATGGCCGGCGGAGAATCCGGCGAACACGGACACTGACAGCTGGGACCCGCGCCCAGCCGGATTACCATTGTACCCCTGGGGGGTAGGCCTATATAAACCCCCCGGGGCACCCATGCAAAGGGTTGGTCTCATAGAATTACACACACCATATAGAGAGAAAAGGAGAGCTAGCCTTGCAATTCTTCTCCCTCTAACCCGACAGCTCAAGGAGCGTTTGTAGCTACTTGTTTTGATCTAGTGATCATGCGAAGACCCCGCAGAGCAGGACTAGGGGTGTTGTCTCCACGGAGAGCCCTGAACCTGGGTAAGATTCGCCGGCGTGCATGTCTTCGCCTCATCCCGTTTCCAGGCACCGGCGACGTCTTACTGGCTCCCACAATGATAAGCCACCCGTTGGCATATGTCGCACCTACCACCCGACAAGACTTGTATATTGGTAGCACTATTTTGACCTTAGTATGCAATGGTCTTAGATTTTATTCACCATTCTCGAATCTGTTTACCTTGTCGATCTCACAGCATGATCTGTATAGCTAACTCGACTGCGATCTTCGACATTATTGCACACAGTTGGTTTCTTCCACCGTGTGCCCTGTAGAGCGCAGAATAAATTATCGCACTCGAGTGTCCATCATCACCCTTCTGTGTATCTTTGACCTTATCACCCACGGGTAAACTTATGACCGAAGTCATTCCACACACTTCATTTTTACAAAGATTTTTGCCAATAAATGCCCGCGATTTGTCCCTCTTCTAGCCGACGCGTGGCCAAACTAGCCGGGCGGGAACCTTGCGCGGTAAACTGCGCGGTAGCACGGGAGCAGGCTCACCGACCATACATTTGGCGCCTCTTCGAGCCCACGCATGTGGTGCGATGTTGTCAAGCGTGCACTGGAATCCTCCGCTATGAACGCCGTGACAAGACGTGACGATTACAGGCTGGTCGACCCCCATTTATTACAGCGGCCAACCTTTCGATCCCGCCCCACCATTGCAAGAAGCACACCCACCACGAGAAATTCTTCGAGGGTATCCTGCGCGGCTCCATTGGCGCTCCGAGCGGCTGCCGACGACGAGCAGCAGTTCACCATGCGTGTCGTGGTGGACACCCACAGAAGGTTCATGGACCTCTCGGTGGTGTACACCTACAACCCGGTCTGGGTGGAGCACTCCATCCACATCATGGAGTTGTTGCTTGCCGAGGATAAGTACAAGGTGGTCGGGTTTCGTGCCGGGTCTCATACCAAGGTCACGGTCGCCCAGATGTGCGTGCGCCACCACGTTCTCGTCTACCACTATTGCCTGGCCACAAGGCCTTGCGAGAGTTTCACTAGGTTTGTCAACAACCCCCACTACATGTTCGCTACGGTGGACATCACCAATGATGTAAAGGCGCTCGAGAATTCGGGCATCGCCTGCCAGAATCTTGTCGACATCCAGGGCCAATACAAGATTTGGGGCTGCAAGGAGCATGAGAAGGACTCACTGGTTCACCTCGCCGAGGCCATCATCGACCCCTACTATAGAGACATGAAGGATTCGTGCAACAAGGACAAGCGTGCCTGGCACTCGGCCTGGATGGAGAAACTTGACAAAGCTCACGTCGTGTACGCGGCCAAGGAGGCGTACACGAGCTACGACATGTACAAGCGGATCATTGACATGAGGAAGTGCCTCCTTCCCCAAAACGGCCAGGGATCCAGCCGGAAGAAGAGCAATGGCAAGCATCGTCCCAACAATAAGTAGATGATTAGATCCTCGTTTCTCCTACTTTAGTATGCATGTAATTGCTTACTTTGGTTTGTGGAAATGTTATGTGTGTAGTCACTTGTGTAATTGTATGCTTAATTTGGTTATGCAATGCTGTCTTTTTAAGTATATGTGTTGATGCTCTGTAGACAGAGCGTAGATGTTGTGCGGACAAAGAAAATCACATCGCACATGGACTAAACAATGGAACCCGTCGATGATGTTTTCATCAATCACTCACAGTTGTATACCAGCAATCGTTTGCTCACAACACACACGGCTTGTTAGCAGTAATCGTCTGTGTTGTTATCGGTCTTCGCACACGTTTCCGATTACAGACCTGTTTGCCGCGTATCACACACATCTTGTTAAGTTGAACTATTTATGTTTTCATGTCTCAACGCAAATAGTTCATCCGAGTGAACCACATGCCGTATATCGCACACACCTTGATCTGGCTGACCGTTTCTTTTGTGTTGCCTAATCAGAAACAGTTCATCCGAGTGAACCGTATGCTGTATATCGCACACACCTTCATCTGGCTGCCTGTTTCTTTTGTTCCTCCTCATCGCAAACAGTTAATTGAACCGAACCGTATGCCCTGCATCGCACACACAACTAAAATCTGAACCGTGTTTGATGCATCCTCCATCGCAAACGTTTTGCACCTTTTTTGATGGTTTTTTGCACCACCGTTTGCGATTATGGCATCACTCATAGTTTTGTCGAAGGGTCTCTGATCGTAGTGTCCCGTTAGCAGCATCCTGCAGTAGTGTAAGCAGTTGTGCAAAACACGGCACATTGGCTCAGCTCCCTTCAACACTAGAAAAGTTGGCTATCGACCAGCTAACAATCAATAATCTGTTGTCTGACATATAAGTAACTACGTATCTTGTTACAGTGGTTCATGCAGTTAACTGGGGCCACAATGTAAATTCCAAACGTTCACACGCTAGTCCAGCGTTCATGTGGAACATTCACATTAAACTCGGCTTCATAAAATACCTGAGAAGCATAAGTTAAGCAATTTTATACATCTCAATGATTCATAGAACATAACAAACATTTACTAGTTCACAACAAAAGATAAAGTTGTGAGAAGGTTTACAAATCAGGAAAAATCAAGCAAGGCTTCTCTGAGCAAAGGGCCTCCCTAGGCAGGCTTTAATTTCCTAGAGTTCACTCTGGTTTTTCTTGTTGCCACCATCCAGGGTTAGGTTCTCTCATTCCAGAATAACCAATTATAATTGTGTTCTCAGTTGGAATGCTGAACTGAACCATGTAGTGTACTGACCATCTGAACTTCTTGTGCGGTTTCACTAAATTTAAGCACCGCTATTTGTAGAAATAAGCAGACCACAATGCCTCTTGTTCATGCACCTGTCCCAAAAACCTCCGTGCAACCGTGCCAGCTAGTCCTTTGTCCAGGGATGAACTGGGAGAAAGTGCATTCCCGACTAGGATGCAGTTGTTTTCGCTCGTCCCTGCACTGCAATCAGGAAGTAAAACGTATGAATCAGCTTCTTTTAGATTGTGTTGGTCATTCAACCTAGTTACTACCAATGTAGGAATACCTGGAATACGGGTGGTTAGACGACGACAGCTAGGAATAGCCATCTCATTTTGTGCAGTTCTACTAAAACTGAGGTGTGTACTTTTGATTGCGCAGATAGAAACGATATGGAGATAGACATCCCTGTTTGCGCAAATATGAAATACAGTTATTTAAACAATGATAGCTATTTGCAGTGGCATATGATTAACAGCAGCATCTATTGTGTTATAATTGGCACTACATTGACAATACAAAAGTGCCCTTAAGTAAGAAGTAGCATCACATCACATCAACACTGCCACTAGATTAACATGCAGAACAATAGCATTAGTATTACTGTCATGAGAATAGCACATGGTCAGTGAATGTGCAATCAAATTTGTGCAGTTCCACTGGGATGAAGCAATGTTAGCAGTGTGAGATTTAAGTGTAACTGCAAAAACACAATTCATGGGAAATAAAGCAAGACGGAAGGACTTCATAAAATGGTGGTGGCATTGCTTCAATTTATCGACGGCACTAGACCATTACTTAATAGTGACATTAGGTGGCATTGCTTCAATTTATCGACGGCACTAGACCATTACTTAATAGTGACATTAGGTGGCATTGCTTAATGCTTCACGTGATTTTACATTATTGGTAGCAATATGGGCGTAGGGACAGTAGGGGCATAAAGTCGTGAGGCAGATGTGGTTGCCGAGAGCGGCAAACACTCAGGCAGCATGTCTGCATTTGTCCCATTTTTATCTCCTCGGTGACATTTTCGGACGTGAGCATAGGAAATCTAGACCAGCTCGTTCTCATTTGCGTTGTCCCCCAACACCCTTCACTTTCTTTCCTTTTTCGACCAAGAGACAGGTCCACTTACCCCCACCCTTCGCCATCCACCATGCTTTCTTCACAGTTTTAACCAAGAGACCGGTTGGGTAGCCAGTATCTACTACTTTCCCCCGTTTCCTCTTAGAACCAAGTCCTCGATTCATGCTACAGCTTTCTGATACGTCTCCAACGTATCTACTTTTCCAAACTCTTTTGCTCTTATTTTGGACTCTAATTTGCATGATTTGGATGGAACTAACCCGGACTGACGCTGTTTTCAACAGAATTGCCATGGTGTTATTTTTGTGCAGAAATAAAAGTTCTCGGAATGACCTGAAACTTCACGGAGTCACTTTTTGGACTTAATAAAAAATACAGGCGAAAGAATCAACCGAAGGGGCCCCACACCCTGGCCACGAGGGTGGGGGCGCGCCCCCTGCCTCGTGGGCCCTCTGGAGCTCCAACGACCTCAACTCCAACTCCATATATTCATGTTCGGGGAGAAAAATAAGAAAGAAGGATTCATCATGTTTTACGATACGGAGCCGCCACCAAGCCATGTTCTTCCTCGCGAGGGCAGATCTGGAGCCGGTTCAGGGCTCCGGAGAGGGGAATCCATCACCATCGTCATCATCAACCATCCTCCATCACCAATTTCATGATGCTCACCGCCGTGCGTGAGTAATCCCATCGTAGGTGATGGGTTGGATGAGATTTACCATGTAATTCAGTTAGTTTTGTTAGGGTTTGATCCCTAGTATCGATTATGTTCTAAGATTGATGTTGCTATTACTTTGCCATGCTTAATGCTTGTCACTAGGGCCCGAGTGCCATGATTTCAGATCTGAACCTATTATTTTTTCATGAATATATGAGTGTTCTTGATCCTATCTTGCAAGTTCTAGTCACCTACTACGTGTTATGATCCGGCAACCCCGAAGTGACAATAATCGGGACCACTCCCGGTGACGATCGTAGTTTGAGGAGTTCATGTATTCACTAAGTGCTAATGCTTTGGTCTGGTTCTCTATTAAAAGGATGCCTTAATATCCCTTAGTTTCCAATAGGACCCTACTGCCACGGGAGGGTAGGACAAAAGATGGTAAGAAGTTCTTTTCCATAAGCACGTATGACTATATTCGGAATACATGCCTACATTATATTGATGAACTGGAGCTAGTTCTGTGTCACCCTATGTTATAACTGCTGCATGATGAATGCCATCCGACATATTTATCCATCATTGATCCATTGCCTACGAGCTTTTCACATATTGATCTTTGCTTAGTTACTTTTCCGTTGCCATTGTTACGATTGCTACAAAACGGCTACTGTTACTTTTGCCACCGTTACCGTTACTTCCATACTACTTTGCTACTAAATACTTTTCTGCAGATATTAAGTCTTTCAGGTGTGGTTGAATTTACAACTCAGCTGCTAATACTTGAGAATATTCTTTGGCTCCCCTTGTGTCGAATCAATAAATTTGGGTTGAATACTCTACCCTCAAAAACTGTTGCGATCCCCTATACTTGTGGGCTATCAAGACCTTTTTCTGACGCCGTTGCTGGGGAGCATAGCTCTATTCTCTGAGTCACTTGGGATTTATATCTGTTGATCACTATGAGAAATTTGAAAGATCAAAGAACCCAGATCTATCCCTCAACTACGAGGGGAGGTAAGGAACTGCCATCTAGCTCTGCACTTGATTCACCTTCTGTTTTGAGCAAACTTGCGACACCTACACCTGCTATTGATTCCAATATGTCGCATGTTACTGATGATACCACTTCTTTTATGCATGATGCTTATGATGATACTAGTTCTCTGCTTGATAACATTGTGCCACTAGGTGAATTTCTTGATGAACAACTTGCTAGGGTTAGAGAGATTGAAATTACTGAAACTGATGATATTAATGAAAGTGATGATGAGGATTCTCCCCCTAGATATGAATTGCTTGTTGTACCTGAGGGTTATGTTATGGATGAAGAAACTGCTAGAGACTTCTTTGCTTGCAATGATAGATATGATTTAAGAAACTGTTAGCTAAGCTGAAAGAAAAGTATTTGAATGCTAGAATGAAATATGATCCTGCTTTTGCCACTTCACCTATCTGTGTTACTGATAAGGATTAGAATTCTCTGTCGATCCTGAGTTAATTACTTTGGTTGAATCCGATCCTTTCTATGGTTATGAATCTGAAACTATTGTGGCACATCTTACTAAACTAAATGATATAGCCACCCTATTTACTCATGAGGACAAAATTCACTATTACTATATTCTTAAATTGTTTCCTTTTTGTTGAAGGGTGATGCTAGGATATGGTTTAATTCTCTTGCTCCTGGTTGTGTGCGTAGTCCCCAGGATATGATTTATTACTTCTCTGCAAAATATTTTCCCGCTCATAAGAAACAAGCTGTCTTAAGGGAAATATTTAATTTTGTGCAAATTGAAGAAGAGAGTGTCCCACAAGCTTGGGGGAGGCTTCTCCAATTACTTAATGCTTTGCCTGATCATCCTCTCAAGAAAAATGAAATACTTGATATCTTTTATAATGGACTAACTGAGGCTTCCAGAGACCACCTGGGTAGTTGTGCTGGTTGTGTTTTCAGGAAAAGAACTGTTAAGCAAGCTGAATTGCTATTGAATAATATATTGAGTAATGATAATGATTGGACACTTCCTGAACCAACTCCTAAGCCAACTCCGAAAAAGGGGTATTCTATTTCTCAGTCCTGAAGATATGCAAGAGGCAAAGAAATCTATGAAAGAAAAGGGTATTAAAGCTGAAGATGTTAAGAATTTACCACCTAATGAAGAGATACATGGTCTTGATAACCCTACACAGGTAGTAAAGGTAAATTATATCTATAGATTTGATAAGGGTGAAATCCCATCTACTAAGTTTGCTAGTCAATGCTTGGATGAGTTTGATAATTTTATTGTTAAACAAGAAAACTTCAATGCTTATGTTGGTAGAAAATTGAAACGTAATGCTTATATGGTTGAAAACTTGAGTGATTATATGTCTAGAGTTAAAAGTGATCTTAAGCTTATTGGTAAACATGCTTGCATGGTTACAACTCAAGTAGAACAAGTACTTAAGGCACAAGATGATTTGCTCAATGAGTTGAATCATAAGAATAATGATAATGTTGTTAGAGTTATGACTAGAGGTGGTAAAATGATCCAGGAACCTTTGTATCCTGAGGGCCATCCTAAGAGAGTTGAGCAAGATTCTCAGAGAATTAATATTGATACACCTAGTCCTTCTAATAAAAAGAAAAAGAATAAGGATAGGACTTTGCATGCTTCTAGTGAACCTGTTATTGACACACCTGAGAATCCCAATGATATTTCTATTTCTGATGCTGAAACACAATCTGGTAATGAACATGAACCTGGTGATAATGTTAATGATGATGTTCATGTTGATTCTCAACCTAGTAATAATAATGATGTAGAGACTGAACCTGCTGTTGATCTTGATAACCCACAATCAAAGAATCAACGTTATGATAAGAGAGACTTCGTTGCTAGGAAGCACGATAAAGAAAGAGAACGATGGGTTCAGAAACCCATGCCCTTTCCTCCTAAGCCATTCAAGAAAAAGGGTGAAGAGGATTTTGAGCGCTTTGCTGAAATGATTAGTGCTATCTTTTTGCGTATGCGTTTGACTGATATGTTTAAAATGCCTCCTTATGCTAAGTATATGAAAGATATTGTTACAAATAAAAGAAAGATACCGGAAGCTGAAATTTCCACCATGCTTGACAATTATACTTTTAAGGGTGGAATACCAAAGAAACTAGGAGATCCAAGAGTACCAACTATACCATGCTCCATTAAAAGAAACTATGTTAAAACTGCTTTATGCGATCTTGGAGCCGGTGTTAGTGTTATGCCCTTCTCTTTATATCGTAGACTTGATTTGAATAAGTTGACACCTACTGAAATCTCTTTGCAAATGGATGATAAATCAACTGCTATACCCATCGGTATTTGTGAGGATGTGCCTGTTGTGGTTGCAAACGTTACTATCTTAACGGACTTTGTTATTCTTGATATTCCCGAGGACGACAGTATGTCGATCATCCTTGGTAGGCCTTTTCTGAATACTGCAGGGGCTGATATTGATTGCAACAAAGGCAATGTCACTTTTCATGTTAATGGTAATGAGCATACGGTACACTTTCCAAAGAAACAACCTCAAGTTCATAGTATCAATTCTATTGGAAAAATTTCAACAATTACTATTGGAGGTTTTGAATTCCCTCTTCCTACTGTCAAAAAGAAATATGATATTCTTATTATTGGGGACATGCATATCCCCGTTGAGGTAACTTAGTGTTATTCGAAAATTCTCCAGTTTCATGTTATTCGAAAGAGGTTTGTTAACAAGACTTGATCAACCTTGTTAGTGGATTCCTTTTGATGAGCATGAGATGGATGAAGTTAGAAAGCACAACCTTCTGTACCCTCCTTTAATTTCTGTTATTTAGAATAAATAAAGCAAAAATGATATTTTTTGTCTATTTTCTGAATTATCCTTGCAATAAAAAAATACCCCGAAAATAAAAGTTCTCCAAATGCCCTGAAAATTTAGTATGATTTTTATAGAATATTTGAGAACTTCTGGCACTTAGAACACACCAGGGGGCCACACCATCTAGCCACGAGGGTGGAGGGCGCGCCCTACCCCCTGGGTGCGCCCCCTGCCTTGTGGGCCCCACGTGGCCCCCCTCCACTTATTCCAGCACCCACACACTTCGTCTTCCTCCAGAAAAAATCATCCCGTAGCTCAAACTCGTGTTCTTGCTTGTTTTGCTACCATTTTCGATCTCCTTGCTCAAACCTCCATTCACAAAACTGCTTTGGGGGATTGTTCTTCGGTATGTGACTCCTCCAATGGTCCAATTAGTTTTTGTTCTAGTGCTTTATGTATTGCAATTTTGTTGCTGAGGTGACCCTGTTCTTGAGCTCGCATGTCAAATTTATATGGTCCAAAGTAGTTTTAATGCATGATATAGTCTCTAGGCACTTGTGGGAGTAATTGCTATCAATCTTGTTGAGTTTGGTTCACTTTTATTTTGAGTCACTAAAATTTTCAGGAATTTTTAGAGGAAGAAAAATGTTTAGGAAAATGTACCAAGCTGGTTCTTCAAGGAAGCAAGCACCGAGGCTAGCGATACGTGAGCCGGACCTCGAACCATGAAGGGAAGCTCAAGTGGGGCCTTGTGAATGGCCGTCAGATGAATTTATGGTCCAAGCAGGCTTCAAGGATGAATTTGATGCGTAAGTGCATAATGCTGATCTTGAGGACTTCGTATCAGACAAGTGCCGCCAATACTATTACCTCACTGATTCCTTTGTGCGAAGGTTTAACTTTTCATCTAAGCTTAACACTCACACTGTTATATTTGACGTCTATGATAAATCTTATACCATGGACCTTGAAGATTTTAATAATGCTTGCAAAATCCCACAGTGGGGCATCTTTAGTGAACCTCACAAATCTGAATATAATGATTTCCTTGCTAGAATAACTGTGGGAGAAACTAGAAATATTGCACAAGCTACCATAGGGAGCATTCATGTTCCTGCCATACATTACTTTGCTCTCTTTATAGGTAGATGCATTAACGGTAAGCACGAGCATAGCCACATTTGCGTCCTAGATCTTAGTGTCCTCAAGAGCGCGGTATTAGGTGATAAGCGATATAACTTGGGGGGCCATTGTTGCACGGAGGTTACATCTTAATGCTAAAGATGGAGATTTATTTGGTGGGATTTATGCAACTCATTTAGCTGATTATCTTGGTGTATCCATAAGAGAAAATGGTATTGAGTTTCCACCCGCTTTTCTAGATTATAATGCTATGGTTCGTTACCAGTTTCTTGAGAGGAACAATCAGTCCCTCCAGTACCGACTAATCTTTGATAGACGATGTGCTGTCCATATTACCCTTCCTGCTCCTGCCTTTTTTTAACTTTCAGGCAAATGAGAGATACATATAACGAGAGAGGAGGCAAACGAGTATGAGAGATAAATGGAGGTCGCTCGTCTCCAGGAAGCAGCTCGTCAGGCGGCAGCTGCCGCAGCACAGTACGACCCCAACTATGATGTCGGATATCATCCGGGCCAGTGGTGGTCGTAGACCAACTTAGGCCAAAAGCCTAAGCTTGGGGGAGTACGTATTTCTCACCGACATTACATTCATGTTCACACACTCACTCTAGTTGTCGGTGTTCATACTTTTTCATTGTATTATCCATGCTAGTTTATTTTCTTTTCCTTTTTTCTTCTTGTGTGTTTGAAAAACTTTGAGAAAAACCAAAAAAATTAGTTATAGCTTTTAGCTAGTTTACTTTCCATGCTTGTAGTAGTAGCTTTGAAGAAAACCTAAAAAAGATTCCTCGTTCTTCTTTTGCTTGTTGGGAGCTTTCCCGTGTAAATAGTTTTTCTCTTTCTTTGAAATTCTTTTCTTTTCTTTGGGGGTTGAGAGGGGAAGATCACGATGAAAATGATGAGTGGCTCTCATATGCATTATTGTTGATCTAACAAAGAGCCCATATTGCCTTGTCTTCTCCTTTGAATTAAATGTTTGCAGATTCCAGCTTAGTCCAATGCACGCGCACTATTATTAGTCTCCACACCGTTCGGTCGTGCAAGTGAAAGGCAATAATGACAATATATGATGAAATGATTGAGATGAGGAAAAGTTGGTATGAACTCGACCTATCTTGTTTTTGTAAATATGATTAGTTCATCGTTACCGATTCAGCCTATTATGAATGAAACATGTTTGCAATGACAATTAGAGATTATAGTTACTCATGCCATGCTTAATTAGCTAGGAGTTTATAATGGTTTACCTTGTGTGCCAACATGCTATTAAAATGGTTGTGGTGTAGTATGATAGGGTGGTATCCTCCTTTGAATGATTCGAGTGGCTTGACTTGGCACATGTTCACCGATGTCTACTACGCAACTTTATTCTTGTAGACTCGTGTTGGGCCTCCAAGCGCAGAGTTTTGTAGGACAGTAGCAATTTTCCCTCAAGTGGATCACCTAAGGTTTATCAATCCATGGGAGGCGTAGGATGAAGATGGTCTCTCTCAAATAACCCTGCAACCAAATAATAAAAAGTCTCATGTGTCCCCAACACACCCAATATAATGGCAAATTGTATAGGTGCACTAGTTCGGCGAAGAGTTGGTGTAAAAAATGTAATATTGATGGTAGAAATATATTTTTATAATCTGAATATATAAAAACAGCAAGGTAGCAATTGATAAAAGTGAGCACAAACGGTATTGCAATGCTTGAAAATGAGGCCTAGGGTCCGTACTTTCACTAGTGCAATCTCTCAACAGTGCTAATATAATTGGATCATATAACCATCCCTCAAAGTGCAATGAAGAATCACTCCAAAGTTCCTATCTAGCGGAGAACATAAGAATAAATTGTTTGTAGGGTACGAAACCACCTCAAAGCTATTCTTTCCGTTCGATCTATTCAAGAGTTCATACTAAAATAACACAAAGCTATTCTTTCCTTTGATCTACCCTGGAGTTCGTACTAAAATAACACCAAAGCAAATTCAGATTCATAATACTCAATCCAACATAAAGAACCTCAAAGAGTGCCCCAAGATTTCTACTGGAGAAACAAAGACAAGAACGTGCATCAACCCCTATGCATAGATTACCCCAATGTCACCTCGGGAATCCGTGAGTTGAGTGCCAAAAAGTATATCAAGTGAATCAATACGATACCCCATTGTCACCACGAGTATTCAATTGCAAGACATATATCAGGTGTTCTCAAATCCATAAAAGTATTCAATCCAATAACAAAGAAATCTCAAAGGGAAAAAATCAATTCATCACAACAAGATAGAGAGGGGAAAACACCATATGATCCGACTATATTAACAAAGCCCGCGATACATCAAGATCGTGACAACTCAAGAACACGAGAGAGAGAGAGAGAGAGAGAGAGAGAGATTAAACACATAGCTACTGGTACAAGCCTTCAGCCCTGAGGGTGGACTACTCCCTCCTCATCGTGGTGGATGCCGGGATGATGAAGATGGCCACCGGAGATGATTCAACCCTCCGGCAGGGTGCTGAAACGAGGTCTAGATTGGTTATCGGTGGCTACAGAGGCCTGCGGCGGCGGAACTTCTGATCTAGGGCTACCCCGAAGGGTTTTGGAACATTTGGGATTTTATAAGGCAAAGAGGGGGTGCGGGAGGCCACCGAGGTGGGCACAACCCACCTGGGCGCGCCTGGGGGCCCAGGCGTGCCCTGGTGGGTTGTGCCCCCCTCGGGGCACCCCCAGGTGCAGCCCTGGCCCATTGGAAGTGTTCTGGTCCATAAAAAAATCCTCAAAAAGTTTCGCGGTGTTTGGACTCCGTTTGATATTGATTTCCTGCAATGTAAAAAACATGCAGAAAATAGCAACTGGCATTGGCACTATGTCAATAGGTTAGTCCCAAAAATGATATAAAGTTGCTATAAAATGATTGTAAAACATCCAAGAATGATAATATAATAGCATGGAACAGTCAATAATTATAGATACGTTGGAGACGTATCAGCATCCGCAATCTTAATTCCTGCTCGTCCTCGGGTAGGTAAATGATAAAAACAGAATTTTTGATGTGGAATGATGCCTAACATGTCATCTCATATTCTTTTCTTTATAGCATGGACATTTGGACTTTTATATGGTTCAAAGCGATAGTCTAGTTTTGACATGAGACTTAAATACTCAAGCATATCAACAAGCAATCATGTCTTTCAGAATATCAACACTAAAATAAGTTATCCCTAGCCCATCATGCTCAACCATTGATCCATTCATGAAACACACTCGCATATTAGCTACACCCACTGCTCAAGTACGATCATAGTGCCTCCTTGTTGGTGCTTTAGAAGAGAAGATGGAGACTCAAATTAAAAATAAAAATTGCATAAAGTAAAAGAAAGGCCCTTCGCAGAGGGAAGTAGGGATTTGTAGAGGTGCCAGAGCTCAAAGCGAAAATTGAGAGATAAAAACATTTTGAGAGGCATACTTTTCCCACCAACGAAAATGAATTAGAGCTCCCAACACTTTCCATGCTAGATATATCATAGGCGGTTCCCAAACAGAAAATAAAGTTTATTCCTTTTTCCACCATACTTTCACTTTCCATGGCTAACCGTATCCACGGGTGCCCTCCATACTAACACTTTCCAAGGAATTTATTATTTGACAACATAAAGTAAATTCATTTTGCATTTCGGGACTGGGCATCCCTAATACCTTTGCTTTCTCTCGTGCAATGACAAGTGAATAAACACTCATCTAAGAATAACACATCTAGCATGGAAAATATTGGCCACCCCTCACCGCCTCGCGAGCGGTACAAGCACACAAAAGAGAAATTTATTTTGAAAATTAGAGATGGCACATACAAATTTTCTTAGAAAGGCAAAAGAATACCGCATATAGGTAAATATAGTGGACTCATGTGGAAAAACTAGTTTAAAGGATTTTGGATGCACAAATAGTGATCATACTTAGTGCAAATGAAGGCTAGCAAAAGGTTGAGAAGCGACCAACCAAGAAACGAATAATCTCTTAAGCGAGTTGAGCATAATTAACACCGAATAATGCACCACAAGTAGGATGTAATTTCATTGCATGACTATTGACTTTCTGCTTGCATAGGGAATCACAAACATTAACACCAATATTCTTACTAAAGCATAATTACTCATCAACATGACTCACATATCACATCATCATATGACAAAACTATTACAAGGAATCAAGTTTATTTTGTCCAATGATCTTCAGGAAAGTTTTTATTATATCCTTCTTGGATATCTATCACTTTGGAACTAATTTCCATGTGTTGCTTTTGATAAGCTCAAACAAATATAAGTGAAGATCATGAGCATAATATTTCTTTCTCTCAAATTAATTTAAGTGAAGCAAGAGAGAATTTCTTCAAAAATACTAAATCACCCCGTGCTCAAAAAGATATAAGTGAAGCACTAGAGCAATTCCATAGAAAAGAGCTTCGTTGACAGGATGTGAGTGCCGCTTACCTAGCCTCTCTGGAAACTATTTGAGGACTCTATTTTATTTAAAAACTTTCAGTTCTAAGTATTTTACTAAAACAGCAAGGAAAACAAAATAAAATGGCATTTCAAGGATAGCACAACTCATGTGAAGAAGCAAAAACTTGGGCTCAACCGATACTAACCGATAATTGTTGAAGAAGAAAGGTGGGATGCCTACCGGGGCATCCCCAAGCTTAGATTCTTGAGACTTCTTGAAATATTATCTTGGGATGCCTTGGGCATCCCCAAGCTTGAGCTTTTGTGTCTCCTTAATTCCTCTCATATCAGGGTTTCCTAAAATCTCAAAAACTTCATCCACACAAAACTCAACAAGAACTCGTGAGATAAGTTAGTATAAACCAATGCAAAAACCTTATCATTCTCTACTGTAGCAAATCACAAAAAATATTATTCAACATTGCATACTAAATGCCTCTGCATATTTAATACTCCTATCCTCAAATAGAATCATTAAACAAGCAAACATATGCAAACAATGTCCTCAAATAGAATCATTAAACAAGCAAACATATGCAAATAATGCAAACATAACAGCAATCTGCCAAAATAGTATAGTCTGTAAAGAATGCAAGATTCATCATACTTCCCTAACTCCAAAAATTCTGAAAATTTACCACACTGTAGAAAATTTGTCAGAGCTTATTATGCAAAAAGTTTCATCATTTTATCACATTCTGACTTTTCTAGGGAATTTTTGCAACTACGATAAACTTTCTGTTTTGAAACAGCAACATGTATACTTGCAAAATAAGCATGGTAAAGGCTATCCTTGACATTTTTATTGAAAATAAAGATGCAAAACATTATTATAAATAACAGCAAGCAAATAATAGCAAAAGAAAGTGATGCTCCAAGCAAAACACATATCATGTGACGAATAAAAATGTAGCTCCAAGTGAGGCTACCGATAATGTTGGAGACGAAAGAGGGGATGCCTTCCGGGGCATCCCCAAGCTTAGTTGCTTGGATACTCCTTCGATATTAACTTGGGGTGCCTTGGGAATCCCCAAGCTTAGGGTCTTCTCAATCCTTGTTCTCCTCATATCGACATCTCACCCAAACTTGAAAACTTCAATCACACAAAACTTAACGGAACTTCGTGAGATAGGTTAGTATGATAAAGAGCAAACCATTTCACTTTGGTAATGTAAAAGACATGATTCATAATTGTTTACACACAATTCCTACTATAGCATATCATTTCCACAATTT